>NC_059339.1:32306886-32933552 GCF_018350155.1 Leopardus geoffroyi
ACATATAAAATACATAGACAGATACACACAGAAAAAAAGAGTTAGCTTTAAACAGTGAGAATAAGAGATTGAGAGACTTTTACCTTCAACCTTGTAACTTTATACTGATGGAAAAAAATTTGTCCTGGACTTTTTATAATTACAAGTTTTGTTTGTTCTTAATTATAAAACTAATATGTATTTATTGCAGAATATCTGGAAAATAGAAATAAGCATTATTTTTAAAAGATTACTTGTAACCTCAGCACACAGAGAAAAACCTCCTTTAACATTCTTTAAGTTTTCTTATATTTTATTTGAAAACTTTATGGTTCAAAAATGGGAAACAGTATGAAAAAGCACACACTAAGAAGTCTCAGGGGATGCCTGGCTGATTTAGTCGGTAGAGTGTCTGAGTCTTGACCTCAGGGTCATGATTTCAAGCCCCTTGTTGAGCATAGAGCCTACTTTAAAAAAACGTCTCAGAATATTCATGCAATCCTGCCATCTATAAGAAAGCACTTTAATTAGTTTCTTAGTTTCTATCAACCAGTCCTCAGCCCTTGGCAATCACTAATCCACCTTTACATCTCTATGGATTTGCCATTTCAGACATTCTACCTAAATAGATTCATACAATCTGTGGTTTTTGTAACTGGATTTTTTTCACTAAACATAATGTTTTCAAGATTCATCCATGTTGAAGCATGTATTAGTATTTTGTTCCTTTTTATGGCTGAATAATAATTGTAAGGATATGCCACAGCTGATTATCCATTCATCAGTTGATGGACATTTAGGTTGTTTTCACGTTTTGTCTCTTATAAATCATGCTACTGTGAACAATTGTGTATAAGTTTCTGTGTGGACATATGCTTTCATTTCTCTTGAGTATGTACCTAAGAGTGGACATGCTGGGTTATATGGTAATTAATTGCATGTTTAACCTTTTGAGGAAGTGCCAGGCAATTTCCAAAGCAGTTGCACCCTTTCCCTATCCCACCAGTATGAGGGTTCTAATTTCTCCAACCCCTCATCAACACTCACTGTCTCTTTATTCCAACCATCCTACATTGTGAATCGGAAATTCACTGCGGTTCTGATTTGTCTTTCCCTGATGGCTAATGATGAGCATCTTTTACTGTACTCTTTGGCCATTTGTATGTGTGCTTTGGAGGAAGGCCTATTTAACTCTTTTGCCCATCAAAAAGCTTTAATGAGATGTAATTCACGTAACATACAATTAATCTATTTAAAATGTATAAATTGGGATACCTTGGTGGCTCAGTCAAACATCCGACTCTTGACCTCAGCTCAGGTCTTGATCTCGGGATCATGGGTTCAAGCCCCACACTGGGGTCCACGCTGGGCATGGAGCTTACTGAAAATAAAATAAAGTAAAGTAAAATTAAATTAAAAAGCATATAAATCAATGGTTTCAGTTTGTTTGCAGGGTGGTAGCCAACCATCACCATAACCAATTTTAGGACATTTTCATCACCCCAAAATGAAACACATACCCTTTAGCCATCGCCCCCTAATCTCTCTCCCTTCCCCCAGCAGCCTTAGGCAACCACTAATCTACTTCCATTTTTAGAGATTTGCCTATTCTGAACATTTCATATACATCGGTTCATAACTATGTGGTCTTTTGTGTCTGGCTTCTTTCACTTAGTGTAATGTTTTCAAAGTTCATCCATGTTGGGGCATGTATCAGAATTTTGTTACTTTTTATGGCTGAATAGTATTCCATCATTTTGTTTACCCATCCATCTATTGATGGACACTTGGTTTATTTCCACTTTTGGCTATTGTGATAATGCTGCAATAAACATTGCCGTACAGGTATGTTTACATTCCTGTTTCAATTCTTTCGGGTATATACCCCGGAAGGGAACTATGGCACTGTGTGGTAGTTCAGTGTTTAGCTTTTTGACCAAATGCCAAACTTCTCCACAACAGCTGCACCAATTAACATTCCCACCAGCAATAAATGAGGGTTCTAATTTCTCCACATTCTCACTTAAAAAAAAATATTATAGCCATTTTAGTAGGAGTGAAATAATATTTCATTGTGCTTTTAATTTTTTTAAAGTTTATTCATTTGTTTTTGAGAGAGAGAGAGAGAGTGAGAGAGTGAGTGAGCAGGGGAGGGGCAGAGACAGAGGAAGAGAGAATTCTAAGCAGGCTTTATGCTGTCAATGAGCAACCCGACACGGGTCTCAATGTCACTAACCATGAAATCATGACTGGAGCTGAAATCTAGATGCAGATGCTTAACCAACTGAGCCAAACAAACGCCTTCCATTGTGATTTTAATTTGCATTTTCCTAAGGACTAATGATGTTGAGCATCTTTTCATGTGCTTATTGGCCATCTGTATATCTTCATTTGAGGAGTATCTATCCAAATCCTTCGCCATTTTTAAAAAATGTTTATTGGGGCGCCTGAGTGGCTCAGTTGGTTAAGCCCAACTTCAGCTCAGGTCATGATCCCATGGTCCGTGAGTTCGAGCCCTACGTCGGGCTCTGTGCTGATTGCTCAGAGCCTGGAGCCTAGAGCCTGCTCCAGATTCTGTGTCTCCCTCTCTCTCTGCCCCTCCCCCTGCTCGTGCTCTCTCTCTCTCTCTCTCAAAAATAAATAAAACATTAAAAAAATAAAATATTTATGTTTGAAAGAGAGCTAGAGAGAGACAGGCAGAGAGATCATGAGTTGGGGAGGGGCACAGAGAGAAAGAATCCTAAATAGGCTCCATGCTGTCAATGTGCAGCTGGCCGTGAGGCCTTATGTCATGAACCATGAGGTCATGACCTGAGCTGAAATCAAGAGTCAGAGCCTTAACCAACTGAGCCACCCAGGCGCCCCGGGTTAATTTTTCTTTAAATGTTTTGTAGAATTCACCAGCAAAGCCACCTGATTCTGGTCTTTTGTTGTTGCAAGGTTTTTGATTTCTGGTTCAATCCCTTAACTTGCATAGGTTTGTTCACATTTTCTGTTTTTTCTCTTGAATCAATATTGGTAATTTTTGTTTCTAGATATTTTTCCTAGGTTATCTATTTTATTGGCATACAATTGCTCATACTATTATATCCTTTTTACCTGTAAATTTGATAGTAATGACTCATTTTCATCTCTGATTTTAGATATTTGTGTCTCTTTTTTTTTTATCAGTCTAGCTAAAGTTTCATCACTTCTATTGATGTTTTCAAAGAACCAACCCTTTGTTTCATTGATTTTCTTTGCCGTTTTTCTATTCTACATTTTATTTATCTCTGTTCTAATCTTTATTATTCTTCCAACCTTGGGTTTAGTTTGATCATCTTTTTCAAGTTCCTTGGGGTATAAAGTTATGTTATTGATCTGATGTTTTTCTTCTTTTTAAAATATAGGCATTTGCAGCCTAATGAAAATGCAGCATACCAAAACTTGGAATGTAATGAAGACATTGCTCAGAGAGAATTATGTAGCTATAAATTCCATATAAATATATCATCCTCCTGTCTTCTAGCCTGTATAGTTTCGATGACAAATTGGCTATTTATCTTATTGCTCATCTCTTATATGTGATGAGTTGCTTCTCTCTTGCTGCTTTCAAGATTATTTCTTTGTCTTTGTCTTCCATGGTTTGATTATAATATATCTCGGTGTCAGTCTCGTAGAGTTTGGTGAGCTTCTTGGATTTGTAGATTCATGACTTTCACCATATTTGGAAGTTTGGGGCCATTATTTCTTCAAATATCCTTTCTGTCCTTTTTTCTTTTCTCCCTCTGTGACTCCCATAATGCATAATTTTATCCACTTATGATATCCCACAGGTCCATTAGGCACTATTCATTTTTCTCCATTCTTTTTTCCTTTTGGCTTTTCAAATTGCAGAATTTCAATTTTTCTATCTTCAAGTTCACAGATTTCTCCCTGCTCGAATGTGATATTGAACTGCCCTAGTGAAGATTTCATTTCAGTTATCGTGTGTTTTGGCTCCAGAATTTCTCTATGGTTCCTGTTTATAATTTGTCTCTTTACTAATATACCCTATTTGTTCATACATTGTTTTCTTAATTTTTGTTTAGTTCTTTGTACATGTTTTCCTTTAGCTCTTTGAGTGTACTCAAGGCAGTTGGTTTAAAGTCTTTGTCTAGTAAGGCCAATATCTGGGCTAACTAAGGAAAGGTTTCTGTCAGTGGTTTCTCTTAGGTGATTTGCTAATATTTTCTCCTGGACGTGCCTTGTCTTCTCATTCTTGTAACGATCCATTCATTCTTTCAAAGATATGAAGTTCTCAATTTTGATGAAGACCGATTAAAAAAAATTTTTTTTAATGTTCATTTATTTTTTTTGAGAGAGAGAGAGAGACAGACAGACAGAGACAGAGCATGAGTAGGGGAGGGGCATAAAGAGTGGGAGACACAGAATCCGAAGCAGGCTCCAGGCTCTGAGCTGTCATCACAGAGCCCGATGCAGGACTCGAACTCATGGACGGTGAGATCACAACCTGAGCCAAACCTCAGTTGGATGCCCAACCTACTGAGCTACCCAGGCACCCCTTGATGAAGACCAATTTATCAAATTTTCTTTTACAGGCCATATTTTTGGTGTTGTACCCAAGAAATCTTTGCCTAACCCAATATTACAAAGATTTGAAAATATATTTTCTGCTAGAAGTTTTAAAATTTGAGGCTTTAGATCTATGATCCATTTTGAGTCAAGGTTTGATTACGTTGTGAGTTATTATTCAAATTCCATTCATTTTGCATGTGGATATCCCAAATTTCCAGGACCTTTATTGAAAAGTCTGTTCTTTTTCCACTAACTTACCATTATGACTTTATTGAAAATCAATTTACCATTTATGTGTGGGTCTATTTCTGAACTCTATTTCATTCTGTTTATCTGTTTGTCTATATTGACATCAATACATTGCCACCTTGATTACTCTGCCTTTAATATAAATCTTGAAGTTAGGTAGTATTAGTCCTCCAACTTTGTTCTCTTACAAAGTCATTCTATTTTAGGCCTTTTGCACTTCTAATTAATTTCAGAATCAGCTTGTCAATTTCTAATCCTGCTAGGAATTTCTAATTCTGCATGGATTTGATTGGGTATGCATTGAATATATACATTAATTTGGGGGAGAATTGACATCTTAACAATATTGAGTTTCCCAATCTATGAATGGTATATATTGCCATTTGTTTAGGTCTTTAATGTTTCTTAGCAGTATTTTTAGTTTTCAGGATTCAGGTTTTAGTCAACTCGGACTGCCATAACAAAATACCCCAGACTGTGGTGGCTTAATTGGATGTATTTTCTCAATGTTCTGGAGGCTGGGAAGTCTAAGATCAAGGATCTGGAAGATTTAATTCATGATAAGAATTCTCTTCTAGATTTGCAAATGACCACCTTTTTGCTGTGTCTTCATATAGTGGAGAGAGAGTACTATGGTATCTCTTTCTCTTCTTATAAAGGCACCAGCCCTTTTAGATTAGGGGATCACCCTTATGACCTAATATAACTTTTATCATCATCTCACAGGCCCTGTCCTCAAATAAGCCACATTGGAATTTGGAGCTTCAAACAGGTGTTGGGGGGAACACAATTGAGTCCATACTAAAGTCTTTTACATTATCTTGCTAGATTTATACCTATTTCACATGTTTTTATGATATTGTCAGTGGAATTGTCTTTGAATTTCAATTTTCAAGTGTTTGCTGGTAGTGTATAGAAGTACCATTGATTTTTGCAGGTTGATATTACATCCTGCACCCTTGCTAACCTCAGTTATTCTAGTAGATTCTGTGAAGATTCCATCAGATTTTCTACATAGAAGATCATGTTGGCACATATAAAGATAGTTTTTTGCCTTCCTTTCCAATTTAATGGAAAGAAATCTGCCTTACTTCCTTTTTTATCCCTCAGTGCACTGGCTAAAGCTGCCGTACAACATTGAACACAAGTGTTAGGAACGGATATCCTTTTTTGTCCCTAATCTTAGGGGGAAAAACATTCAGTTTTTCTCTATTAATTATGATGATAGCTGTAAATTTTTCATTTTTTTTTTTTAAATCAGTGTAGGAGTTTCCTTCTGCTTTGAATGTGCTGAGAGGTTTGTTTTGTTTGTTTTTTTTATTTACTTATCTCAGTTTTAAAATTTCTATTTAAATTCTAGTTAGTTAACATACAGTACAATATTGGTTCCAGGAGTACAATTCAGTGATTCATCATTTACATACAACACCCAGTGTTCATCATAACAAGTGCCATCCTTAATATCCATCACTTATCTAGCCCATCCCCCACCCACATCCCTCCATCAACCCTCAGTTTGTTCTCTATCATTAAGTCTTTTATGGTTTGTTTCTCTATCTCTCTCTTTATATGTTTTTTCCCTTTCCCATATGTTCATGTGTCTTGTTTCTTAAATTCCACATATGAGTGAAATCATATGGTATTTGTCTTTCTCTGACTTATTTTGCTTAGCATAATATACTCTAGCTTCATCCACGTCATTGCAAAATGCAAGATTTCATTCTTTTTGATGACTGAGTATTATGCCATTGTGTATATATATATACATATATATATATAATATATATACATATATATATAATATATATACATATACATATATATATATATATATATATATATATATATATATATATACACCACCTCTTTACCCATTTATCAGTCAATGGACACTTGGGCTCTTTCCATAGTTTGGCTATTGTTGATAATGCTGCTATAAACATAAGGGTGCATGTACCCCTTTGAATCTGTATTTTTGTATCCCTGTGAATACCTAGTAGTGCAATTGCTGGATCATAGGATAATTCTATTTTTAACTTTTTGAGGAACCTCCATACCATTTTCCAGAGTGGCTGTACCAGTTTGCATTCCCACAGTGCAAGAGGGTTCCCCTTCCTCTGCATCCTCCTCATCTGTTGTTTCTTGTGTTGTTAATTTTAGCCCTTCTGACAGGTGTGAGGTGGTATCTCATCCTGGTTTTGATTTGTATTTCCCTGATGATGAGTGATGTTGAGCATCTTTTTGTGTGTCTGTCAGCCATCTGGATGTCTTCTTTGGAAAAATGTCTGTTCATGTCTTCTGCCCATTTCTTCACTAGATTATTTGTTTTTGGAAGTTGGGTTTGATAATTTCTTTATAGATTTTGGATATTAACCCCTTATCAGATATGTCATTTGCAAATATCTTCTCCCATTCTGTACGCTGCCTTTTAGTTTTGTTGATTGTTTCCTTTGCTGTGCAGAAGCTTTTTATCGTGATGAAATCCCAATAGTTCATTTTGCTTTTGTTTCTCTTGCCTCTGGCAATGTGTCTAGTAAGAAGTTGCTGCAGCCAAGGTCAAAGAGGTTGCTGCCTATTTTCTCCTGTAGGATTTTGATGGTTTTCTGTCTTCATATTCAGATCTTTCACCCATTTTGAGTTCATTTTTGTGTATGGTGTAAGAAAATGGTCCAGTTTCATTCTTCTGCATGCTGCTGTCCAGTTTTCCTAACACCATTTGTTGAAGAGACTGTCTTTTTTCCACTGAATATTCTTTCCTGCTTTGTTGAAATGAGTTGATCATATAGTTGTGGGTCCATTTCTGAGTCTTCTATTCTGTTAGTTGGCCATTCATTTGTGGGCCCAATTCTGGGTTCTCTGTTCTATTCTATGTGTCTATGTCTATTCTATTCAGTCTATGTGTCTGTTTTTGGAACAGTACCATACTGTCTTGATGACTACAGTTTTGTAATATAGCTTGAAGTCTGGAATCGTGATGCCTCCAGCTTTGCTTTTCTTTTTCAATATTACTTGGGCTATTTGGGGTCTTTTGTGGTTCCATACAAATTTTAAGATTGTTTGTTCTAGCTCTGTGAAGAATGCTGGTGCCATTTTGATAGGGATCACATTGAACGTGTAAATTGCTTTTAACAATATTTGTTCTTCCAGTCCATGAGCATGAAATGTTTTTCCATTTCTTTGTGTCCTCTTCAATTTATTTCATAAGTGTTCTATAGTTTTCAGAGTATAGATCTTTTACCTCTTTGGTTAGGTTTATTCCTAGGTATTGTAATGGGTTTTGGTGCAATTGTAAATGGAATCGATTCCTTGATTTCTTTTTCTGCTGCTGTTCATTATTGGTGTATAGAAATGCAACAGATTTCTGTACGTTGATTTTATATCCTGTGGCTTTGCTGAATTTAAGTCTTAGTTCTAGCAATTTTTTGGTGGAGCCTTTCAGGTTTTCTGCATAGAGCATCATGTCCTCTGCAAATAGTGAAAGTTTGACTTCTTCTTTGCTGATTTGGATGCTTTTTCCTTCTTTGTGTTGTCTGATTGCTGAGACTAAGACTCCCAGTACTATGTTAAATAGTAATGGTGAGAGTGGACATCCTTTTCTTGTTCTTGATTCTAGAGGAAAAGATCTTAGTTTTTCCCTATTGAGGGTGCTTTTAGCTGTGGGTGTTTCATATGTGGCCTTTATGATGTTGAGGTACGTTCCATCTATACATACTTTTTGAGGGTTTTTATCAAGAATGGGGATGCCTGGGTGGCTCACTTGGTTGAGTGTCCGACTTCAGCTCAGGTCATGATCTCACTGTTTGTGAGTTCAAGCCCTACAATGGGGTCTGTGCTGACGGCTCAGAACCTGGAGCCTGCTTTGGCTCTGCCCCTCCCCTGCTTGCGCTCTGTCTTTCTCTCTCTCTTTTTCTCTCAAAAGTGAATTAATATTTAAACAACAGCAACAAAAAGCATGGATGCTATATTTTGTCAAATGCTTTTTCTGCATCAATTGAGAGGATCATATGGTTCTTATCCTTTCTTTTATTAATGTGGTGTATCATGTTGATTGATTTGCGACGTTAGTCTTTAATCAGGAATAGATGTTGGGCTTTGTCAAATATTTTTGTTCTGCATCTATTGGGTTTTTTTTGAAATTTTTTTGTAAATTTTTTTAATGTTTATTTTGGAGAGAGAGAGCGAGAGACAGAGAGGGAGCAGGGGAGGAGCAGAGAGAGAGAAAGACACAGAATCCAAAGCAGACTCCAGACTCTGAACTGTCAGCACAGAGCCTGACGCAGGGTTGGAACCCACAAACTGTGATATCATGACCTGAGCTGAAGCTGGACACTCAACCAACTGAGCCACCCAGGTGTCCCTATCATTCTTATATATTAGTCTTTACTACGGTGAATTACACTGATGACATTTGAATGTTAAAACAAACTTTCATTCCTAGGATAAACCCCACTTGGTCATAATGTATTATGATTTTTCTATATTGTTTGACTCAATTTTTTAATATTTGGGTAGGAATTTTTGCACCTATGTTCATTAAGGATATTAGTATGTAGTTTTCTTTTCCTTTCAGTAATGTCTTCCTTTCAGTAATTTTGATATCAGGGTAATGTTGGCTTCGTAGAAAGAATTGAGAAGCATTTCCTCATTTCCTGTATTTTCTGTAGAACTGGTATTATTTCCTCCTTAAATGTCTGGTAGAATTCCCCAATCAAGCTATCTAAGCATGGACTGTTCTTTGTGGAAGGTTTTTAACTAAAAAATCACTTCTTTTAATAAATATATGGCTTGTTAGGTTATCTGAAAAGTGAGCTTTGGTAACTTGTATCTTGTAAAGAATTTGTCCAGTTCATCTAATTTGTCAAGTTTATTGGCCTAAAGTTGTTCATAATATTCAATTATTATCATTTTAATATATGTAGAATCTGAAGTGATGTCAACTCTCTCCTTCTTGATATTGGTAATTTGTGTCTTTTTTTTCCCTCCCTGGCCAGTCAGGCTATTGATTTTCTCAAAGAAAGAGCTTTTACTTTCATTCATTCATTCTCTCCATGCTCTCCCACCCTATTTTCAATTTCATTGATTTTCACTCTGTTCTTGTCCTTTCTGTTTTCTTCTCGGGTCTTATTTCCTCTCCTTTGCCTTGTTTCCTAAGGTAGAAGCTAAAATCATTGATCTGAGAATTTTTTCTTTTCTAATACAAGTTTAGGGCAATAAAAATTCATCCAACTCCTGCTTTAGCTTTGTCCCACAGGTTTTGATGTACTTTAATTTTTATTCAGTTTTTAAAACTTTGTATCTTCCCTTTCCGTTTCTTCTGTGACCTATGGATTATTAAAGTATGCTATTAAGTTTCCAAGTATTTTGATGATCTTTTTCCAGATATATTTCCTGATACTGATTCCCAACTTAATACCATTGTGGTCAGAGAACACACTTTGTATAGTTTGATTCCTCTTTTTTTTTTTTTTTTTTTGGCTCAGAATAAGTTTTAACTTAAATGCTCCATGTGCAGTTCACAATAATGTTTATTCTGCCGTTGATGGGGGTTATTTTCTATAAATGCCAAATAGGTTAAATTGGTTGATCATGCTGTTCAAATCTTCAGTATACTTGCTGATTTTCTAATTTTCTGTCAATTACTGAAAGAAGGATTTGAAAGCGCCCAATATAACTGTTAAGTTGTGGTTCTGTCAGTCTGTGCTCCACACATCCTAAAGCTCTCTAGATGAGTGCAACGATGTTAGGATTATTATGTCCTCTTGATGAATTCACCTCTTTATCATGAAAAATTATACTTTTTCTAAGTCCTTGGTAAAACTGCTTGCTCTGAAGTTGTCTTATATTTCTTTGCTTTGAAATCTACCTTGTCTATTCAGTTTTCTTTCGATTAGTGTGAGCATGGTATATCTTTTTCTATTTTTGTATTTTCCATCTATTTGTCTTTTTATTTAAAGTGGGATTTTGGGTGTTTCTGGTGGCTCAGTTGGTTAAGTGTCCAACTCTTGGTTTTGGCTCAGGTCATGATCTCATGGTTTGTGAGTTTGAGTACCACATCTGGCTCTGAGCTGATGGTGTGGAGCCTGCTTGGGATTTTCTCTCTGTCCCTCTCTCTGCCCCTCCCCTGCTCGTGCTCTCTCTCTCTCTCAAAATAAATAAATAAATAATCAACAAAAAAATTACTTTTAAAAAAAGTTAAAAAAAATAAAGTGCGTTCCTGTATGCAGATATGGTTGCATTTTTTTTTCTTTTTGCCATTCTGACAATCTCTGCCTTTAAATTAAGTTGTACAATTTAAATTAGGTTGTACAATTTACATTTAATGTGATTATTGATATGATTCATTTAATTTTTTAATGTTTTTTAAAATTTATTCTTGAGAGAGAGAGCACGAATGGGGGGTGGGACAGGGAAAGAGGTGGACAGAGGATCCAAAGTGGGCTCTGTGCTGGCAGCAGCAAGCCCAATGTGGGGCTCGAACTCACAAACCGCAAGATCATGACCTGAGCTGAAGTCAGATGCTCAACTAACTGAGCCTCCCAGGTACCCCTTATTTTATTGTTTTTAAGTTTGTTTATTTATTTATTTTGAGAGAGAGAAAGAGCATGCAAGCAGGGGAGGGACAGAGAGAGTAGGTGAGAAAGAGAATCCTAAGCAGGCTCTACACTATAAACCCAAAGCCCGACATGGGACTTGAACTCAAGAACCTTGAGATCATGACCCTAGCAGAAACCAAGAGCTGGAAGTTCAACCAACTGAGCTACCCAGGTGCCCCAATATGATTGATTTTAAATCTATCATCTTGCAATTTGCTTTCTCTTTGTTTCATCTGTTCTTTGTTTTCTTTCTCCCCCTCCCCCCCAACCCTTTATTTTGGATTGAGTATTCATTTATTATTTTTTAAAAAAATTTTTGATGTTTATTTGTTTTTGAGAGAGAAAGAGACAGAGTGCAAGTGGGGGAGGGGCAGAGAGAGATGGAGACACAGAATCTGAAGCAGGCTCTAGGCTCTGAGCTGTAAGCACAGAGCCCAACGTGGAGCTTGGGCTCACCAACCGTGAGATCATGACCTGAGCCAAAGTTGGATGCTTAACCAACTGAGCCACCCAGGTACCCTGAGATTTTAAAAAATAATAGAAAAGATCAATGAAACGAAAACTTGGTTCTTTGAAAAGATAAACAAAATTGATAATACTCTAGCCAGACTCATCAAGAAAACAAAGAGAGAGGACCCAAATAAATAAAATCAGAAATGGAAGAGGTGAAATTGTAAAGGACATCACAGAAATATGAAGAATGACAAGAGACTACTATGAAAATTATATGCCAAATTGGACAAATCAAATTGGACAATCAAGACAAAATGGTAAATTCTTACAAACACTAAATCTCCCAAGTCTAAATCATGAAGAAATAAAAAATCTGAATAGACCAATTACAAGTAATGATTTTGAAGCAGTAATTTAAAAACTCCTGAAAAACAAAAGTCCAGGACCAAACAGCTTCACAGATGAATTCTGTGAAACATTAAGAGTTAGCAGGGGGCGCCTGAGTGGCTCAGTCAGTTAAGTGTCCGACTCCGGCAAGGGTCATGATCTCACAGTTCGTGAGTTTGAGCCCCGCGTCGGGCTCTGTGCTGACAGCTCAGAACCTGGAGCCTGCTTCGGATTCTGTGTCTCCCTCTGTCTGCCTCTCCCTTGCTCACACTCTGTCGCATTGTCTCAAAAATAAATAAACATTAAAAAAAAAAAAAAGAGTTAGTAGTTTTTCTTCTCAAATTACTCCAAAAAATCAAAGAGGAAGCAAGGCTTCTAAACTCATTTTATGATGCCAGCATTACCCTGATACCAAAATACTAAGCCACTATGCAAAAAAAGAGAACTATAGCCCAATATCCTTGATGAACATGGATGCAAAAATCCTCAACAAGATACTAGCAAACTGAATTCAACAACACATTAAAAGGAGCATACACTCCTTTTAATCAAGGAGGGATTTATTCCAGGGATATAAGGATGGTTCAACATCTACAAATCAATCAATATGATACACCACATTAAGAAGATGAAGGATAAAAGTCATATGATTATCTCAATAGATGCAGAAAAAGAGCATTTGGCAAAATTAAACATCCATATGATAAATTCAGTAGACAAGAAATGTACCTCAATATAACGGGCATGGAAGAAACAAAAATGGGTATAGAAGAAATGTATCCCAATGTAATAAAGACCATATATGACAAACATACAGCTAACATCATACTCAATGGTGAAAAACTAAAAGCTTTTTCTCTAAGATCAGGAACAAGACAAGGATGCCAGCTCTCACCACTTTTATTCAACGTAGTATTGGAAGTCTTAGCCATGATATTGGGAAATAAAAAGAAATAGAAGGCATTGAAATTAGAAGGGAAGAAGTAAAACTATCATTATTTGCAGATGATATACTATACATAGAAAACCCTAAAGATTCCACCAAAAAAATATTAGAACTAATAAATGAGTTCAGTAAAGTCTCAGGATACAAAAATAACATACAGAAATTGGTTGCATTTGCATGTACTAAAAATGAGCTATCAGAGAAATTAAGAAAACAATCACATTTAAATTTGCACCAAAAAGAATAAAATACCTAGGAATAAATTTAATCAAGGAAGTGAAACACTCGTACTTTGAAAACTATAATACATTGATGAAAGAAATTGACAACACAAACAAATGGAAAGATATTCCATGCTCATGGATTGGAAAGATTAACATTGCTGAGGTGTCCATACTACTGAAGAGGTTGGGGGGGGGGGGATTGATGAAACAGGTGATGGGGATTAAGGTGTATACTTGTCATGATGAGCACTGTGTAATGTATGGAATTGTTTAATCACTATATTGTACACCTGAAATTAACATAACACTGCATGTTAGCTATACTGAAAGTAACATTAAAAAAAAAGATGGGGCGCCTGGGTGGCTTGGTCGGTTGAGCGTCCGACTTCGGCTCAGGTCATGATCTCGCGGTCCGTGAGTTCGAGCCCCGCGTCGGGCTCTGTGCTGACAGCTCAGAGCCTGGAGCCTGTTTCAGATTCTGTGTCTCCCTCTCTCTGTGACCCTCCCCCGTTCATGCTCTGTCTCTCTCTGTCTCAAAAATAAATAAAAATGTTTAAAAAAAAATTAAAAAAAAAAAGAAAAAAAATGTCCATAGTACCCAAAGTAATCTACAGATTCAGTGTAATCACCATCAAAATGCCAATAGCATTTGAACAAAGAACAAAGAACCCTAAAATTTGTATGGAACCACAAAGACCTCCAAATAGCCAAAACAATCTTGAGAGAGAAGAACAAAGCTGGAGGTATCATACTCCCTGATTTCAAACTATACTACAAAGCTATAAAATCAAAACAGTTTAGTACTGGCACAAAAACAGATATAGACCAGTGGAATAGAACAGAGAGCTCAGAAACAAAACAAAACAAAATAATATGCATATATGGTCAATTAATCCATGACAAAGGAGGCAAGAATATACAATGGGGAAAAGACAGTCTCGTCAATAAATGGTGCTGGGAAAACTGGACAGCCACATGGAAAAGGACGACACTGGATTACTATTTTGCACTATATACAAAAATAAAATCCAAATGGATTAAAGACTTGAATGTAAGACCTGAGACCATAAAATTCCTAGAAGAAACCATAGGCAGTAAGCTCTTTGACATCAGTCTTAGCAATAACTTTTTAGACCTGTCCCTTCAGGAAGGAGGGCAACAAATGTAAAATAAATGGGATTACATTAAGCTAAAAAATGTTTGCACAGTGAAGGAAACCATCAACAAAATGAAAAGGTAATATGCTAAATGAGAGAATAGATTTGCAAGTCATACATCTGATTAGGGGTTAATATCCAAAAGATAATAAGGAACTTATCTAACTTAATATTTAAAAACCCCAAATAACCTGATTAAAAAATGAGCAGAAGACTTGAAGAGACATTTCTTCAAAGAAGGCATACAGATGGCCAACAGGCACATGAAAATATGTTCAAAATCTCTAATCATCAGGGAAATGAAAACCAAAACCACAATAAGATATCAACTCACACTTGTCATATTGGCTATTTAAAAAAAAATAATAATATGTGTTAGTGAGAATGTGCAGAAAAAGGAACCTTCATACACTGTTGGTGGGAATGTAAATTGGCTCAGCCACTGTGGAAAACAGTGTGGAGTTCCTCAAAAATTAAAAATAGAACTACCATATGATCCAGCAATTCCACTTCTAGGTATTATCCAAAGAAAACAAAACACCAATTGGAAGAGATATACATACCCCTATATTCATTGCAGCATTATTTATAATAGCTAAACATGGAAGCAGCTTAAGCATCATAGATGAATGGATAAAGATGTGGTATATTACTCATCCATAAAAAAGAATGAAAATTTGCCATTTGTAATAACATGGATGGACTTAGAGGGTATTATGTCAAATGAAATAAGTCAGACAGAGAAAGACAAGTACCGTATGATTTCACTTATATGTGGAATAAAAAAAGAAAACAAACAAAACAGAAATGGACTCATAGATTCAGGAAACCAGCTGTTGGTTACCAGGTGGGGAACGATTGAGTGGTGGATGAAATAGGTGAAGGGGATTAAGAAGTACAAACTTCCAGTTATAAAATAAATAAGTTATGGGGATGTAATGTACCACTTAGAGCATATAGTCAATAATATTGTAAGGACTTTGTATAGTGACAGATGGTATTTAGACTAATGGGGATCACTTCATAATATATAAAAATATCAAATCACTATCATGTACATCTGAAACTAATAGGATACTGTATGTCAATTATACTTTGATAAAAAACATTTTTAATAACGATATGAATTTACCATTTTTTTAAAAAAAGTAGGCCTCATGCTCAGAGTGGAGCTTGAACTCATGACCCTGAGATCAAAAGTCAGATGCTTAACCCACAGAGCCACCAGGTGCCCCAAACTTACCACTGTTTTAAACAGTCCTTTATATAGGGGCGCCTGGGTGGCGCAGTCGGTTAAGCGTCCGACTTCAGCCAGGTCACGATCTTGCGGTCCGTGAGTTTGAGCCCCGCGTCAGGCTCTGGGCTGATGGCTCAGAGCCTGGGGCCTGTTTCCGATTCTGTGTCTCCCTCTCTCTCTGCCCCTCCCCTGTTCATGCTCTGTCTCTCTCTGTCCCAAAAATAAATAAACGTTGAAAAAAAAAATTTAAACAGTCCCTTATAGATGAATGTTTATTTCCAGTAATTGTGACTACAAACAATGCTGTAATGATTAACCTTGTGCTCACAGCATTTTGCATGTGTGCAAGCTCATCATTAGGGTACATTTGCATAAATGGAATATCCAGGTTAAAGAATACACGCATTTAACATTTAGGCAGGCATTGCCAAATTCCCTTCTATAGGCTTTCACCATTCCGTGTGCTCACCAGTTATTTCTGAGAATGCCTAGCCAGCAGAGTGAGTTGTCAACATTTTGGATTTTGCCACTGTGACAGGTGAGAAATTTTGTTACCATTTTAATGTCTGTTCTTCCAGATCTTTCCCAACTGTATATGTGCATATACGACATTTCTGATGCCACCTTTGTACCCCTCCTCAGCCTCATCTCCTGCCTTTCCTGTTCCTCCCCATCCATAACATTAGCTACCATTTATATCATACATACTACTGGTAGAGCTAATAGAAAACAGAGGGACATGTAAAACTTGGCTCCAAAGTCCTCTCTCTACTTCACAGTCATGGTGTGTGAAACAGTGTGCAGTTCCACTGAGTTCATTTGAGAATCATTTTTCTTTGAAACGGTTCCTGATGGGCCCAAGCTTGATGTCCCAACACTTTTATTATTGCATTTAGCTCACTGGTTTGTGATTATTTGCGCTGCTCTCCTAGTGTTGGGGATGTGTGTTTTGGCATTTTCAGAGCCTTGGACGCTGCCGCCACTGACTGATTAGGCGCTCAATAAAATATTTCACGAGTGACTTAGCGAGTGTAAATGCCCAAAATGTCGAGAATGGCCTCGCACCTTGACAGGTAAAGGTCCATTTGTCTGGGGCCCCAGCAGCCTGGGCTGCTGCCTCCCGACAGCTCCCGGCTGGTCCCGCCCCGCAGCCTGCGCCCCGCCTCCAGCCCCTCCCTCCACCAGCCCTGCAGGCTCTCCTCCTTTCCCTTGGGCCTCGCCTCCAGCTCCACCCTCGCGCCCCGCCCACCACCCCACGCCTCTCCCCTTAGACCACGCCTCTACACCCGCCCTCCTCACTCCTCCCTTAAGCCCCGCCTCTAGCCCTGCCCTCCTCCCTTCTTCCTTCTGCCCTACCCACCGCCTTCCACTCGCCCTCCACGCTCCTCCTGCTTAGGCCCCGCCTCTAGCCCAGGTGGAGAGAGGACGCTGCGGAGCCGTAGGAGCAGCTCTGGACCGGAGCGCCCGCCCTACGGCTGACGTTAGCACGCCGGGAGGGGCGGGGTCTGGAGAAGACGCGCGCGTCGAGAGTGTGGGCTCGCCTGTGAGCCGTGGGCCCGCAGCGCCGTTCACGAAGTCTCTGCTCCGAGCCGTCTCCCGCGGCCCGAGGCCAGCCGTCGCCGCCTGCCCGCCGCCGGCCGCCCAGCCGCGCCTGCGCAGCGCCCCCGGCCCGAGCGGGCGGCGCTGGCGGCCATGGCGCACCGCTGCCTGCGGCTGTGGGGCCGGGGCGGCTGCTGGCCCCGCGGCCTGCCACCGCTGCTCGTGCCTGGCGGCCGCATGGGCCCCACCGAGCGGTCCTGCCTCCGCACGGTGAGTCCCGGAGGCCCAGCGCCCTCCGCCTCCGGCCCGGCTCGGCCCTCGGGCCCGCTTCCGGCCCTGGAGAGCAGGGCGTCAAGGTCACCGGCCCCTGGGCGCGCTCGCGGGCGTCAGGGGCGGCTTCCTCGCGGGAATGAGGCCGCGTGCGCTGCGTGTTCCATGCCAGGACGCCCTGCGTTTCAGATCATTTATCCCGTGGGTCCCATCAGCGTGTCAGACCCTTGGTAGAGAATTGGATTTTTGAAAACAGGTAGAATCAGATATTTGCGTCAGGGAGCTTCAAAATAATCATCTGGGAGGGTCCTCTGACTTGATTCAGGGCCGAACCATATTACAGGTAAAGCAACTGAGACCTAAAAACGTTAAGGAATTTGTTATATCTCCAGCACGGGTTGCCTTACTTTGAGCTGCTTTCATGGTATTGGAAAAATAGAAAGCAGGTGCTGTGCATGTGTTTTAAGGGTCGGCAGCCTGAGCGTGATTTAATGATAGCACAGGTTTTGGAGGTAAGCTACTCAACCTCTGAACCCCCATTTCCCCATCTGTTGAATGGGACTATTGCTGGCATTCTGGGTCTGCCCCATAGTAGATAATACATACTAACTATGATTATTAATAACGTCACCTCTTCAGAGTAGAGGATGTTTTTAGTTGCATAAGAAGCCCTGTCCTCAGTGGGAGGCTATTTCTCTGTTGGTGGTAACGGCTTCACACGTATGGGCTATGGTAATACCGTTTTCTGGAGTGACGATAGTGTGTTGTCACAGGACCGTAGCTGTAATCTGTCAAGTAGAGGTTCATGTAATGGGTAGGCGATATCAGCTATTTCAGTGACAGTTTCTTGCTGTCTGCCAGTTTTTTAGAGACCAGCCTTGCATTGGTTACTTGGAGCATGGGGGCAAAAGATCATGGTGGTTAAGGCCCTGGAGACCGTCACAGGAACCTGCCACTTACTAGCCAGATGCCCTTGAGGAACCACTTTCAGCCTCTCCACTTAAAAGGGCATATTAATAGTACCTGCATTCATGATTTTTACTCTTCGAAGCTTTGTTGCCTGTCTTGGGTATCTTAATTTCTTTCTTACTCCCTACTGCCCTGCACTAGGCCTCATGTTTCCTGCATTACATCCATTTTGCTATAGTATCTTGCCGTCTCCTTTTGTCCCTAGTAAATACTGGACTCAGACCTGTAATGAGCAGGTAGGGATCTGCCTTGTGAGTTTGCAGTTTTTATGTCAGGAATCTAGTCCGGGCCCTTTCTCTTTTGAGTGGCACTGTTGTCCTGTGCGTCTTCCACTCTGAGGTATAAGGGAGTCCCCTGTGCTGATAGCAATAGCTGATTGATTGGGGAATCTGTGACACATTCCCTGGGGGACATTAGGCCATTCTTGTGCTACCTGCAAGGGAGTCTGAAAGGACTTTGTCCTTTAGGTTTGTGCTGCTGTTAAAGGTCAGAGACAAGAACGATTCTCACAGTTTTCTTGGGGAAGACTTTGATGTGAGATGTCCATTCTCAGGTTTTATGCTCAGAGAAATAAGACTGATGATAAAGCAGCTAAAAAGTGCTCCTAATGTCAAACATAAAAGATAATCCTCTAAAATGAGGTGCTCTGAACTTAAATCTTGTGAGTTGATATTTTTTTTTATATTATCCTTTGAATGAGCTTGGATTAGATAAGCAGAGAAAAGTTTCATTGATGGTGCCTGTAGAGAAAATAACTTCAGCAGCATTAAAAGTAGTTATAGGATTATTGCTAGAGGTATTCCAGGTCAACACGATTTGAAGATAGAGCCTGAAGGTGGTTTACTGGCCAATAAGTATTTATGGAGTACATACCTTGTGTCCAATTCTGTACTTTATGGTGACATAAAGACCTACTTGATAAGGTGATGATGAGCCCTTACTCTCAAAAAGCTTTCAGAGTAATTGGAAATGATCATTTGAATCTAGGTATCATCATACGATTTTAATAGTGCTTTTTACATGCGTTATTACATTTGATCCTCATGGTAGCATCCCTGGGAACTAGTCGTTTTCTCCTATAGTAGATGCGTAACTGAAGTTCCTACCAGATGTGTTAAAGATCATCAGTCAAAAAATTCAGATTTCCAGCTTTAACAGAATTAAAAATTGTGACACCGTCTGCCTGGTGATTATGGTTCCTTCAAATTCCAGACCTAGATGTCACTACTTGTAACGTCCTTAGGTCCCTTGAGCATGTAATCACTTCCTCTTCTGTGCTACCTACCTCTGTTGTATATACCTAGAGGTTTTGTATTGTTACGTGTATTATACCATCCTGTGATAGATTTGTCCCCACACTCTCCCTTACAATTCTGAGCTTCCCGGAGGTAAGGATTGCTTCTGACCTCCAACCCTGCCCAACCTGCCCCACTGGGGACTTCGCACCACTTAGCTGTGCGTGGCCTAGAGTAGATGGCTCAGTGAATCAGTGTGACTTGCTGCCTTGTCTATCTTGACTAACAAATCATTTTAATCTATACCCTTAATGGATTTGGTATTGGAAAACTTTATTCATTTATGATACGTTATTATTTGTTATTAGTGGTTGTTTCATAGGCCAAGTGTTCCCAGGGGTCGGGGAGGGCTAACACAACAGAAGCTCCAAATTCTGTCAGACCAGCATTGCTGTCAACCAAGATCATTGTCAGTGTTTCTGTTTTATTTTGCTGTGTAGAATTGTATTTTAATCTGAAGTAAAATCAGCTGATTCTTTAATTATTGACATTTTGTTATTCACATCCGATAGAATTAATCGTTTTAAAGTGTACAACTTAGTGGTCTTCAGTATATTCACATGGTTATACAACCATCGCTACTAATTCCAGAACGTTTCATCACCCCAAAGCCTGTAACCAGTTAGAGCCACTCTCCATTTTTCCCCAACCATTCATTCCTCCAGCCCACAGCAACTGCTAATCTACAGCTTCTATAGATTGCCTATCCTGGACACTTCATATGAGTGGAATCATATACTATGTGGCCATTTGTGTCCAGTGTCTTTAACTTATTAACATAATGTTTTCAAGGTTTATCCATGTGGTAGCATGTATCAGTGCTTCATTCCTTTTTATGGCTGAATATTTCGTTTTTTTAGTGTGTCACATGTATCTGTTCATTGTCATTTGGGTTTCTACTTTTTGGCTCTAGTGAATAATGCTGCTGTGAACGTTCATGTACAAGGTTTTGTGTGGACATATGTTTTCCATTTTCTTGGGTAGGAGTGGACTGACTGGATCATCTGGTAACTTTGCATTTAATGTTTTGAGAATGCTGAACTTTTCCAGAGTGGCTGTACCGCTCCGCATTCCCAGCAACAGTGCACGAGGGCTCTGCTCTCCACATTGTCCACATTCTCACCAACTCTTCTTACTGTCTTTTTGATCATAGTCACCCTAGTGGATGTGAAGTGGTTTTCCGATGTTGTGTTTTCCTCATCAGACCATAGAGGCAGCAATGCTGGTGGATGCTAATACAGATGAACTTCACTTTAAACATTTCCATCTGTATTTATAAGTTCGTCCTCCCAAAAACTGGTGATGAAGTTTCACTTTGCAAAGGGATAGGATTACTTGAAGTTTTTCATTGCCAGATTTGGATGTATCCCCTCAATGAACCTTGCTTTTAATTGTGTGCCTAAAAATTTAATAGGGAGCTTGTTCAGTATGTTTATGTTATACTTTGATTTACCTAGACCTTTAAAAAGTAACGTTTTAGCAACATATGTTATTAAGGCAGAGATGTATCTGTAATGGGACTTGTATCACCAGCGTTCTCACCAGGATGACAGTATATCGAATATCTTTTTTTTTTTTTTAATTTTTTTTTTCAACGTTTATTTATTTTTGGGACAGAGAGAGACAGAGCATGAACGGGGGAGGGGCAGAGAGAGAGGGAGACACAGAATCTGAAACAGGCTCCAGGCTCTGAGCCATCAGCCCAGAGCCTGACGCGGGGCTCGAACTCACAGACTGCGAGATCGTGACCTGGCTGAAGTCGGACGCTTAACCGACTGCGCCACCCAGGCGCCCCAGTATATCGAATATCTTTAGCAAATGTTAACTAGAGTAAGGATTATCAATGATGTGGGACTGTAACTTCCTTCTCCTGGAACTAGGAGGAATTTAATATTATATTTACAAGCCACACTGTTCTGTAATTTCAGGTGAATGTCTTGCAGTTTTATAGACCCTGCCCACGGGACAGCATGAAGGAGCAGATTTCTGTGTCAGTTTGTCTTTTGAGTGCTACAAATTAAGTAAACAATGCCAAAGTGAATGTGTTGGCAGAGAATAGTAATGGGGCCACAATTCTAACTTAGGCATGATTTTGAAGTATTCTTGTCTTCTGGATCATAATTAATGTCTCTTGGTTTGGTTACTGGAATAGAGTGGCGGAGTCCCAGGCAACCCTAGTCCTTTCTTTAAATGGGGGTGATGGCTGTGCTAGTCTGTAACCACCCATTGAAGGGAGAAACATTTAATTCAATGTTTTTGAATTTAGGATATTTGTGATAGTAGGAAAGGAAGTTCTTCTAAACTTTTTTATTTTGATATAACCTTTATGCTTTTATTTATATGTTATGCTGCAGCTTTGTCGATATGCTACAACCCAAGCAACAACCAGCAGAAATTCTCTCTTGACAGATGTAATTGCTGCTTATCAAAGATTCTGTTCTCGACCTCCAAAAGGTAAGCACACTTAGGTGGGATCATAATGTTCTGCATTCTTGTTAAAGATGTGCTGGCAGCAGGTGTTTACTAAATAGATGCATCGTTGTTAATTTCGGGTTGACTCTGAACTTCCGTCTCCTCCAGTAATCCGACCCCTACTTCCTTTTGTCTGATTGCAGTGATGAAAATGTATCCCCTTTGATTATAACACTTTTGTAGGTAATGAAATTGGCTTGCAAATCAGGCTTTTTTCTTTAACACCTCTGTTTTTTGAACTGTATTATTTAGACCTTGACTTACTCCTACACAAGAAATGTTGCACTTATAGCTTATACTTTTTAATGATGTATCAGCTTTAAAAATGAACACACAGGGGCGCCTGGGTGGCGCAGTCGGTTAAGCGTCCGACTTCAGCCAGGTCACAATCTCGCGGTTCGTGAGTTCGAGCCCCGCATCGGGCTCTGGGCTGATGCTCAGAGCCTGGAGCCTGTTTCCGATTCTGTGTCTCCCTCTCTCTCTGCCCCTCCCCCGTTCATGCTCTGTCTCTCTCTGTCCCAAAAATAAATAAACGTTGAAAAAAAAAAAAATTAAAAAAAAAAAAATGAACACACATACATAAAACCTAATGAGTTTTAGTTTGAGGGTGTGTATTTTTTTTTCTTTTCTAACAGGATTTGAAAAATACTTTCCTAATGGAAAAAATGGGAAAAAAGCTAGTGAAACTAAAGAAGTTGTGGGAGAAAAAAAAGGTACCTTTTAAAAAGACTATGTTTGAACTTATTGTTTTCTAGTATATGATGTTGGTGATAATTTTTACCAAACAAAGCACGTGTTCTCTTAAGGCAGTTCTGAAGTGAGAGGTTACAAGTACATACAAAATTCTACAGACCCTGTGTTTCATTTCACCCTAATTTTCTGTTCATATTGTCATTTTTTAAATCGAATTAATTTAAGGTCACCTTAGAGATATTGAGTGGTCAGTATCTGTTATATCATGCTTGGTAAATATATTTGACACGTAACCTAAATCATTGAGAAAAATCTTAGAAATCTAATACATGCAATTTATCTGATACATATTTTGGTGTGGTTCAGTGTTTTTGGTGGCTGAGGGGGGACTATGTAGGCCCTGAGACTCCTGTCCCCATTTCCCACATGTGATAGCATCTAGCACAATGCCTGGCACATTTCAGCTGGCGTCTTTGTTTTTAGGGAAAAATGTAATTCAGCCCTTGTTTTTAAATGAACTTGGATCTAGTTGGAGAAACAAATAGATACTCAAAAAATGCCAAGGAGTGAAAGCGAGGCCAAGAGAAGGGAGAAGCACAATTGTGGTCTGATTGGAGCTTTGGTGACATGGGCAATTTGTGCAGTGTTTCCCAGGGGTGTGGTGGGCAGTCTTTTTATCTTGGTTTGGGGCAGAGTAATGATAGTAGGTCTGTTTTTAAACTACAACCAGTTGGGTACCTTTTGTATAGGTGCTCCTTTGTCCCGGAATAGTAGGGGATGTTGTCAAACAACTTCAGAAACGCACTTGACTCTGTTTCCTAGTGCTGTGCCTCATTACAGGTAGGGCTTTCTCTCTCAGGCCCTGCCTCACTTAGGACTGGTGCAGAAACTCCTTGTATGCATCATGGGGGGTGAATATGTCAGCCTCCCATCCTACACAAAGGAGGGGTTGCTTTGTGGTAGGTGAAGGTGTTAGAGTAGTATTTGTGATTCTTTGAGAGGATGTGGGGGTGGGGAGAAAGGTGTTAGCTTCCCAGGGCTGCTGTAACAGGCTACCACACCTGGGTGTCATGAGCAACAAACGAATGCCTCACAGTTCTGGAGGCTGGAGGCCCAAAGTCCGTGTGTCAGCAGGGTTGATTTCTTCTGAGGGCCATGAGGGAAGGATCTGTTCCAGACCTTTCTCCTTGGTCTATAGATGACTGTCTTCTTCCTGTGTCTTTTGGCACCACCTTCTCTCTGTGTAGGTCTGTGTCCAAATTTACTCTTTCTATAAGAATACCAGTTATATTGTATTAGGACTCACCCATAGGACCTCATTTTAAACTTAAACTATTTTTTTTTGTGAAGACCCTATTTCCAAATAAGATCACAATGGGCTAGGACTCCTGACATGTGAATTGGGGGGGCAGGGGGCACAGTTCAACCCTTAACAGTGACTAATTTCAGATTCTGGGAAACTAATTTCATGTGGGTAAGGTGGGTTTTTTTTTTTTTTTTTTTTTTTTTTTTAGTCAGTTATCAAAATCACGCCTTGCCTACAGAAGAAAGAAACACTGTTAACAGTGTTCACTTCATGGGAGTGGGAAATGGGAGCACCTACCTTGTGCCTTCAACTGGGAACTCAGGAATTCATTTACCTGTATTCCAGTCACAGCTCTGTCACTCCTCAGTGTCACTTAACACTGCATCCAGTTACTTACCAAGTTCCTTAAGCTACACCTTTTCATCTGTAAAACGGGTATAGTCGTATACTTACCTGGTTGTTGGTATATTGTGCAGGTATCGCGGATAACGTGTGGAAAGCACTGGCAAGCCTCCTTGAATGCTCTTAGTCTCTTTTCTTCCTCATGGCAGAATGATCGGTTGCCATAAGCTATTTTGCAGGAAGTCTTTTTTTTTTTTTTTAGATTTGTATAATGTTTTGATTTTTTTCAGAGACTGTGGAACTTCACTCTCATTTTTGATACTAAGGAAGGTGGTGTTATTCACATTTTATTGTTCCTACTTGGCAGGAGCATAAAGAAATTAAGTAAAATCTTAAGATGTCAAGGTCATTTGAAAAAACGTGGATTCTAGTCCTAGATATACTTGTGATTCCTCAGTCAAGGTCAAAACTTGTTCTAAAACCACAATAGCAACAAAATTGATGCTTTGGTTTCCCGGGAACATAGCTATTCTGTGCCCAGTGACTTTTATGCTTGGTTTAAATCTAGTTGAGGTACAGGATTGGATTGCCTTACAAGGACCTGGTGTAACTATCAAATAATGAATCTAACCCTTAGTGTGTGCCCGTTGAAACTTTGCCTCCTTATCTTATAGTAACGTCAAAGACATGTATGTTAGTTACAACAGAGTGAAAACAGTATTTCCTTCAAACTCATCCAAACTTTGAATACAACAACGAATGTGGTCGGGACACCATGACAAAACAGGCTGATTCCAGAATTGCTGGTTGATGAGAAGCTGTGACAAGGGGTGCTAACGGGTTTCTTATTTCTGATTCCCAGAAAGAAAAAGCCTACATTTATTTCTAATCATATAACACGACAACGAGGTCACAGCTGTTAATAGTTGGTTCTAGATACTTCTTAATGAAAAAAGATTAACAAGTTATTGCGAGAACTTTTGCAGTAAGTCTTTTGTTAAGCTGCATTAATGAAAACTTTGTGGAGAGATGTAAAATGCTGCTGTGTGCGGTATGTGCTCTCTGTTTATGAACAGAATCAAAGCCAGCTGCTACCCCGCGCCCTTCCGGAGGAGGAGTTGGTGGCAGTGGAAAACGAGGTGGCAAGAAAGATGATTCTCACTGGTGGTCCAGATTCCAGAAGGTTTGATTCCAGGCTGTGTGTTAATTTGGAGGATCTGGAGCGGCCCCAGGAGAGGTTGGGAGGGATTTGTGTCCAATATAGCATAGATCCTATTGTGACCTTTCATTCTTCACAGAGGCTGTCTCCTTCTTTGCCCAGGGCGATTTTCCATGGGATGACAAGGAATTCCGGATGTACTTTCTCTGGACTGCTCTGTTTTGGGGTGGAGTCATGTTTTACTTCCTGTTCAAGAGCTCGGGGAGAGAAATCACTTGGAAGGACTTTGTCAATAACTATCTTTCCAAAGGAGTAGTAAGTATTTTATTGGATTGGTGGTTTATAGTGGTTCAAAAGGTGAACTTCAGTAGATTGGGCCAACAAAGTAACAGTCAACTAAGTTAGCCAGCTTGTCCATTGTAAAGTTACTGTTTTCATCTTGATTTTTTTTTTTTTAATGCTGTAAAGTATTGCAATGAAGAACCCTATTTGTTTTGGCCCAGCTGTCCCCCCATTTACTACAAAATCCTTTTCTTTCACTTCTACTAGAACCTAGCTTTCACCTTGCTCCGGCTGTCCTCTGTCTCCTTTCATTTTCTTGTGTGTCCTCAGTCACGCCTTCCCCCTGCTAGAATGTGCCAGCCTCTCCCGGCACCTTTATGACTCCACGGCTCTTAATCTCCCATGAGCTTGGACTTGGCTGCCTAAGTGACTCCAAGTGTTGAAAGTGAGAGCGGATGGGCTCTAAGTGGGGGCCCAGGCAGGGCTGCTGGGAGCCTTTGTCACTACCAGTTGGGCTTTACCCAGTGAGACTACTCCAGCATCTTTGAGATGCTGTGGCCTGTGAGATGCATTATTTTATCCATTCCTAAGAAAAATTTAGTAAGCTGCCAGTGAAACTAGAAAATACCAGTTGTCAAACATATCCTAATTTCTCAGATGTTAAATTATGAAAAATGTCCACCTTAGAATTGATGAAGTGATAGTGAGAAACCAGGTTAGGCCTGCTGTGTCACTGTGGGGAGATTACTTCTTGGTATTGGGTTTTTCATCAATGAAATTGATAAAATAAAAGTAAGATAGTAATACTGGTAGCATAGAAAATCAAAAGTTATTTTTAAAGATTGTCCAATAAGGTGAGGATGGAAATGATTACTTACTCACACTTTTGAGGTTAATGTTTCTCATGGAAGCCAGGATATTTATGTATAATACCCAGATGTTTTAGGGAGCCTGCCTTCTAAGAAGTAACTCTTGTCTGGTTGTGGAGGGGGCTACAGCTATCCTTCAAAGTGTGGTGACAGGGCCTCAGGGAAGATTCTCCATAGAGGCATCTCCTTTTGGCCTACTGGTTCTTTGGAATCTGTCTACTGTTGTTCCAGCAGTTTTATGGGGGGTAGACTACTTTAGTCCTTTCCAGATGACGTGCTTTAGGAACAGGTAGTTCCCTGTTCCACCTCCTCCTGGAATTACCCAGGGCTCCCTCACAAACTGCCTGCCATTGCAGATTTAATGGCAGCAGAAAGCAAGCTTCTTCCAAAGGGCTCATGCTCCAGATCAACCTAGAACTTAGGGTTAAAGAACTTAGGAGGTCTTTAAAAGTGTTCTTAAGAATCCTATGTAGTTAGGATGTTACAGAAAAAAGCAAGTTTGTATTATTTTATACCCATAGAATGGCGAAAATTAAAGTCTTTTGTTAGCAAGTGAGGATGTAGACCAATATGTGAGGATATAGAATATTTTGCTGTGCACTGTGAATTGGAGAGCCACTTTGGAGAGCAGTTTCATGTATAGTAAATGAATAGTAAATAATAGTATAGTAAATGTACTATTAATAGTATAGCATAGAATAGTAAAGTATGTGTACTCTGCAACCCAGCCTTACTGGATCTGTCTATAGGTACATGTTCAGAGAAACCTTTAAAGATGTGCCTAAGAAGTTATCTGCAGGAATGTTCATGACAGCATTGCTTACGATAGTGAACGTTTTGAAACAGCCTAAATGTCTGTCAGGAGAATGGATAAATAACTTGGGCTGTTCTCCCAAAGTGGAGTACCCCGCAGATCTGACCTGTCAGTAGGGATGAACCTCACAAATACGACAGGAAGGGAAAAAGAGTCGTAGAAGAATATACACCAAGCAGGACCATTTTTAAAGTCTAAAAGCAGGCGATAGTGAGTGTATGTTCAGGGTTACATCTGTGTGGCACAGGCACCAGGACAGGCTTTGGGACAGTCAGCACCTAATGTGGGGAGTGTCCGCTGCTGGGAAGAGGGCGTGACTGGTAGCTTCAACAGCATTTGTGATGTTTTATTTTTCAAGCCAGAAGGGGAAACAACGGGGCCTCCTCATGTTCATCATTGTTCTTTGTACATCTAAAATGCCATGTGCAATTTTAATGGGCTTAAAAGAATATCTCATGTCTTCTCTGTAAATTTATGTCTGAATATTAACTTTTTAAAATTCCAGGTAGACAGACTGGAAGTCGTCAACAAGCGTTTTGTTCGAGTGACTTTTATACCAGGAAAAACTCCTGTTGATGGGGTAAATGATTTTTATTAATTGATGTGGATTAGCTGTAAATTCACTTTTCAGATTTAGAGTCAGAAAGCAAGCATTCCCTCACATTGCAGTAGCTCCGTGCACCAGCTCTGCCAGATTCGGGCAGCACAGCACTCACAGGGCTCTCTAATGCACGCAGGGGAGAATGTGCATGCCATACGTAGTTACCTTATGAACTTTGTCAGTTTTTTGGGGTTGGATTTGGTAATTGTTCTGCTGTACATTTAGGAAATGGTGAAATCCCAGTTTTCGGTATTCTAGTATCATGTATGAATTTTTCAAGACTGAGAGAACAGTTGTTTTGGTTAGGGAAACACTGTTAAATCTGAATTGCGTATGTCTTGAGACAGCTTTTTTCAAATCAGTTTAAGAAGCGTACTGATCATAATCTCTCCCAACTGTTTTGTGATATTTTATTCTTTTAATTTCCATTTCGTTTCTCATTTCAAAAAAAAAAATGTATATCCTTAAAAAATTTTTTTTTATTAAATTTTTTTTGATGTTTATTCTTGAGAGAGAGAGGGAGAGACAGAGCACGAGCGGGGGAGGGGCAAGAGACACAGAATCTGAAGCAGGCTCCAGGCTCTGAGCTGTCAGCACAGAGCCCAACAGGGCTCAAACTCACGCACCTCGAGATCATGACCTGAGCCAAAGCTGGACGCCTAACCTACTGAGTCACCCAGGTGCTCCTAATTTGTAAATCCTGTCCAGCCAGTTTGAACTCTATTCCAGATATCCTAGACTGGGTTGAGGGGATTGTGGGGGAGGACAGCAGTGGGGCAGATGAGGTTCCCAGGTGATTCCAAGGTGATTCCCAGCCCTCCCATCCCCCCATAGGAGCCCATCTCTAGTCCCTTGGTGTCCTGCTGTCTTACTGCCCTCCCCCAGGGTCAGACCTCGTTTACCACATTGCATCCCTCCTTCCAGATGATTTTGTGTAACCATATCCTGGTCACCTTGCCTGGGTGGGGCAACATGTAAAGAAAACTAGAACTGATGGTGACCATCTCTGTCCGAAACATGTCGACAAAAAGAGGAATGTCTCTAAAGTTGTGTGGGTTTGGTATTTCAGTCACTTTTAGGAGTAAGTTATTTTAATTGTCTTCATTTCTACCCCACTTCCCATTCTTTTTGCCTTATGATGAAATGTTCGTTAATAACCATGCTCCTTTTTTTTTTTCTCAGAACTATTCCTCAGAGTTTTAGTGCTGGGAATTAAATTGGTACTCCCTTTCAAGAGGACAGTTTGGCAGTGTGTATTTCAGCAGTTTTGAAAGTATGCACACACTCAGTAGTTTTACTTCTAGGACTGTATTCTAGGGAAATACTTAAGGATGCATGTAAAGATGTGTATGCAGGATGTCCTCCAAAACATTGTTTATAGAGCAGAAAATTGGAAATCAGTAAATGCCCACATTAGGCACCTGGTTAATAATAAGGGCTCCTCATTTCTCTTGCTTTAATCTCGCCGCTGGAGCAGTGGCTTGGCAGGATAGTCCTCTTCCCTAGAGGGCAATTTTTACATCTAGTGCTGGCATGCACAAACGTTTATGTATTGAAATTCGTACCATTTTATTATAAATTACTTTCCTTTTATTTATCCTTTATATTATGGTTAAGGTTTTATATCAATTTCAAAATTGTGCATGTATTTCAAGATAGTAAAGGGGCTATTATGAAATCTTGAAGGAATGGCATCAAAGTTGCTAGTCGTGTTTGTTTCTGGATGTTGAGGTTACAGATGCTTTTTATTTTATTTATGTTTATATTACTGTAGTTTTCCCCAGAGAACATGTAATACCTACTTAATAAAAACTTTCTTTTGAGTTTTCAGAAATGGGTAGATGATTTTTGGTGTCCTGCTACTTATAGAGTAGCAGTGTTACTTAAGTGTTAGCTGTAGAAGCACAGGCTTTGGAGTTTGACAGACTAGGCTTCAGATCAGCTCTACTCTTTACTAGCTATATGGCCAACTCCCCTAAGCCTGGGTTTCTTTATCATTAAGATGGGAAGGGCAATAATAATGCTTTAAGGCTTAGTGCTGAAATGAGATCTTGAATGTCATTGGGGGTTTTCAAACTTCACTGTGTGTAAGAATCACTTGGAAAGCTGAGACCCACCCCCGGCGGGTCTTCTCTAGATCTTGTCCCCAAATCTCATGCTGCTGGTCCTCTTTATCTGCCCCATTTGTCTGATGTTGAGTCATGCACAGTGTCCAGTTGAGAGTAGGTGTTAAGTAAGGGAATGCTTAGTCACATGTGGCTAACCTATTATTGACTTGTTTTGGGCTTGTAATAGCAGGAATTTTGTAGGTTTGTCAGTGAACAACTTACCAAGAACTGTTAGATAATACTATTAAAGAAACTTAAGAAAAAATATATCTGTTATAAAACTACTCTCCATCTTTTGTTTTTAGATATTTGGAGAGAAATACCAGAGTGCTGTTCTGCACTCAGTAGCACTGGTTGGTGGCAGGACTTTGGGATGACATGTTACTCTCTTCTGTGCACACTTTTGAATTGAGTTTTTATGACACAGATTTATTGTTTTGATTAAAACTTTTTTTAAGTGATTACAGGTTAGAGGAGGAACAGTCTTTTTGTGCTAGAAAATGCGGCTAATACTTGCATAGGGCTTGGAACAGGTTCTAACATATTAATAAAACTCCATAAATGTGAGCTGTTATAAGTACGTGTGTGGTTGTAGAAGAGAGGCAGTGTGACATGCTGGTTAGGAGCACTGGCTCAGGAGCCAGATGACTCAGGTGCAGATCCAGCCTCTTACTAGATTTGTAACCATGGGCAAGTGAAGTCACCCCTGTAGTTTTCTCATCTGTAAAATGGGGACAGTAAGAGTCAGGGCTGATACTCAGCCAGTAAACAACTAGCACAAAGGGGAATACTTTGGGGTGGGGGGGTAAGTAGCCATTGCCTCAAATCCTTCATTGGTGCCTCCCCAGGGCCTCAGTAACTCACCTGATCAAGTGAATAGAAGAATAACAGCTGGCACAGCGAAGGACGCTTCTGTTCTCATTGGGCGGTGGGGTGCCTTCCTCACGTTCAGATTTTGACTATCACTTCTGGTGATAGTACCTACTTCTTAGGGTGGTTTTGAAGATTGAATGAGTTAGTGCATATAAAGGGCTAAGAGCCATGCCTGACCCTTAGTAAGTGCTCAGGAAACTTTGGCTGTTAGTATTGCATCACATTAGTTTTCAGTTTGGAAATAGCTGAGAAATACGTGGGAAATGGAGAAGCAGAAAAGGACACATATTTATGAAAAGGACTTTTAATAGATTTTTCATTTGAGTGTATAATTGTAGAACCGCTAAGGAATATTGCTTAAGAAATGCTTATTTGCAAGGATTGCCAGGTGCTCTCATTGAGTGAAACTTAATCACTGCATCATTAAAACCAGTCCTTTATTATTGTGGGGTTTTTTTCACTTTCTAAATTTTCAGTATTTCTGAAAAATTCATTAAAAGTTGAACCTTCTGGTAAATTAAACTTTGTTTCCCCTTCATTCTTAGGATATTTTGTTTTGTGTTTTTATAGCAATACGTCTGGTTTAATATTGGCAGTGTGGACACCTTTGAGCGGAATCTGGAAACTTTACAGCAGGAATTGGGCATAGAAGGGGAGAATCGGGTTCCTGTCGTCTACATTGCTGAAAGTGACGGGTAAGACTGTTCACTGTGCTCTGTGTGGGTTGCTGTGTGTTCTGTCACCAGATGGCAGGTGACATACGACATTCTCAAGTCTGTCTCAGTTGGGCCAGACTTCTTTTAAGTCATTGGTAATTTACTGGTTTTTGTTCATGACTGCTTTTCTACACATTTATGTTTATCTTTGATTAAGCAATAGTTTGGGGGTATTAACGTCCTTTAGTAGGATTTTAGCATAAAGAGCCCCTTTGTGTTAAAGAATGGCATTGCCACCTTTTAACTGTCATTTATATTTATTTTTCAGAGTTTTCCAGGAATTTTAAGTAACTCTTTTTTCTCTTGTCAGAGCTTGCTTGTTCCCTTAGGGATTATTTATCTTTAATAAGACCAGTTAGAAGTCTGAGGCCTCCAAGAAGGGCCCATTGATTTCAAGAGTCACTTGTCTTTGAGTTTCTATAGGAAATCTATGGCCTTTGAGTACTCATCCATGTGTAACACCCAGATAGATTTCCTGGCAGTTACTCCATTCGCATTGAGGTGTACCTTGCTACGGAGTTAGCAGTTCAAGAGTGAAAGTACAAGTAAATCTTAATTTTTCTGAATAAAAGAGCAGAAAAACGGATTGCTAGGGGCGCCTGGGTGGCTCAGTCGGTTAAGTGACCGACTTTGGCTCAGGTCATGATCTCACGGTTCGTGGGTTTGAGTCCCGCGTCGGGCTCTTGTGCTGAACACTTGCTCGGAGCCTAGAGCCTGCTTCAGATTCTATGTTTCCTTCTCTCTACCCTTCCTCCACTTGTGCTCTGTCTCACTCTGTCTCTCAAAAATAAATTTTAAAAGATTAGGCAAAAAAAAAATGGATTGCTAGTGTGCTAATTGAGCTGGTAGTATTACTCTGTTTTAGATACTTTCTTGCATCTTAGTTGTGTCAACCTACAATTTACCTGTTTTTAGATCCAGATAGCTATCAAGATTGTTTCACATGTGCTATATCCCTTGGGCCCTGGGGCTGTCATATAATCATTTAACTGTATAGCTGCTGCTGAAACATTACAGAAAGTTTGGTTGCACCATTCCTTAAACATCTATGGTCAGTGTATCTTTTTTCCCCCTCCAGAAAGAAACCAAAGGTAAATTTTTCTATGTTCTTACTGCCTGCTGTGGGGGGCCTTTAAAAAATTGTAAAAGATGAAAACTTAAAAAGTAGATCCTGGTTTTTTGTGGTTTTTTTATTTTTTTTTTTTTTTCAACGTTTTATTTATTTTTGGGACAGAGAGAGACAGAGCATGAACGGGGGAGGGGCAGAGAGAGAGGGAGACACAGAATCGGAAACAGGCTCCAGGCTCTGAGGCATCAGCCCAGAGCCCGACGCGGGGCTCGAACTCACGGACCGCGAGATCGTGACCTGGCTGAAGTCGGCCGCTTAACCGACTGTGCCACCCAGGCGCCCCTTTTGTGTTTTTTTTAGAGCTAAACCGTGTACAAGGTTATGATCCTAATTTCTTAGGATAAGTTCAGCTAACTTGCATTATATTAACCAATATGAGTATATATCTGAGGATATACTCATATATATGAGTGTGTATCTCCAGGCTTTAAGTCCTATCCGAGCAGTGCCCTCCAGAGCATGAGCTTGGAGGACAAAAGATTGCTCCCCTGGGAGTCAGTCTGCTAAGTCTGCACAAGCTGCACGGAGTGCCCTGTGCAGCACTTACCAACAGATTGCTGTCACCATTGTGTACAGGGCTTTTGAAACTGATCTGCCGTTAACTGAGCGAGGGTTTGATATTTAGAAGACATCTCTTTAGAATAAGTTGACAAATTCCAATTAAGAGAACTGCAATTTCTGCCCAGGCTAATGCCAGGTCATGTTAAAACTTCTAAGTAATTCAAAAGAAGTTTCTTTGAAATGCAGATATAATGATAGTAAATTACAGCTAGGTCTGTATCGTGCATAAATGGAGATTACTGGGATAGAAATAAAATCTCAGTAGACAGCATATGTGTTAAGAACAGTTTTTTCTTTGGTCTCGTCTTCTGCAATTCTACGTGAGTGATATTGAGACATTGAGATTGTCTTTGTGCCTCAAATAAAACATTTAGAATATTCAGGTTTTACAAAAATAGAAAACGTTCACAATTATATCCTAAGCAGTTACCAAAAAGTGTATCTTGCAAACATTTAAAAAGCCAAAGAGTAACAGTCTTAAAAACATGTCAGTGTTGTGTGTGGTTTCTTTTATTTAGCTCGTTTCTCCTGAGCATGTTGCCCACGGTGCTTATCATCGCTTTCTTACTGTACACCATACGGAGAGGGCCCGCCGGCATTGGCCGGACAGGCCGGGGGATGGGTGGACTCTTCAGTGTTGGAGAAACCACTGCCAAAGTCTTGAAGGATGAGATAGATGTGAAGTTCAAAGATGTGGCTGGCTGTGAGGAGGCCAAGCTAGAAATAATGGAATTTGTGAATTTCTTGAAAAACCCAAAGCAGTATCAAGACCTAGGAGCAAAAATCCCAAAGGTAAAAAGTGAACGTTCAGATTATTTTCAATGTATTAACCCAAAAATTGTTTGAATTTTTTATCTCTGAAGTTATACTTTTATGAAGTTTGATTACTTGTGACAAAGTAGCTGTTTTTCTTCTTCTGTCTTATTAGTCTCTGCTTTACTCCAGGGTTTTTTCAGGTCAGTTGTTCCGTGGGAATGTGTCTGCTTGTATGTGGTGTGTATATTCCTGAAAAGATTTGTGTTCTCTCCCCTTGGAAGCCTTCCCTGATTCGCCTTCCTTCTCCCTCCAGTCTGATTCGGATACCCCGTCTCTCAGTAACTGTGCACATGAGCACGTTGCCTCCTGCTGTCACCCGCTTGTCCCTCCCTTAGCAGGTTTGAACAGACCATTTGCCTGGGCCTGGCACTCAGATTCGTGGCACAGAATTTGGTGGAGAAGAGATAGCACTGATTCTAGCCTCCTCCTCCCAGGAGTCCCCATGCCTGCTGCTGGTGACAGGCTGGCCTTACTGATCCTTATACTCCCAGGGCCAGGCTTGGTCATTAAGTAAATGAATCCAAGATGTTTAATTATTTAAAAAAATCCACTAATAAAGTTTACTTTAAAGGAATCCTTTGTAAAGGAAATCGTTTCCTTGATTTTCATATCATGCCTGTGTGGATGAAAAGTCATATTTGATAATTTTATAATTTTCTGACTTATATCTGTGCATATCATGCTTAAACATCTATACAACTTGAATAATTAGACTGAGCAAACACATTTTCCCTTTTTAACTACATTCATAGTTGGTCATTAGATTTTTACTTCATTTGTGAAATTTTAAAGGGAAGAAAATAAGCAAAATGTAATTTGGGAGTGTGGTGTTTGTGTCTCTTTGAATTATTTAAGTAAACCTCAGTTGGCTTATTTTATTTATTTTTTATACTTACCTGTTAAATTTTTAAAAATTTATTTATTTATTTTGAGATTGAGAGAGAGAGAGAGAATCCCATCAGCACAGAGCCCAGCTTGGGGCTCCAGCCCATGAACCATGAGATCATGACCTGTGCCAAAACCAAGAGTCAGAAGCTTAACTGACTGAGCCACCCAGATGCCCCAACCTCAGTTGGTTTATTAATAGATATTCAGCTTAAGTCTAAAGATCTGAAAAGCAGTGCTAAGAATCTTAAAGCGAAGTATGTAAGATTTTACATTCTTACTACATTTTTTAAAACAAGGTAGTCTCTAATCCTTTTCTTCCTCTTCTTACTGTTATAAAAATGTTTTGCCATCATTGTTTAAGGAACGTTTATTATATAATCAGAGTTGATAGACAGATTTATATCTTAGAATTGTTTGTGGATATGCAATTTACTTTTCTGAAATTCTAGCTAAATATACTTTTCCTTTTTTATATCTGAAGGGTGCCATTCTCACTGGTCCTCCAGGCACTGGGAAAACACTGCTAGCTAAGGCCACAGCTGGAGAAGCCAACGTCCCTTTCATCACTGTTAGTGGATCTGAGTTTTTGGAGATGTTTGTTGGTGTGGGTCCAGCTAGAGTAAGTCTTTCATTCTCTTATGATGGCACACCCTCCTCTGTCTCCCCCTGATCTTCCCCCCAGATACGGAGCTGGTAGAGATGGCCCTGGACCAGACTGGTGCAGTCTGTTTATGGGTTGTCCTTTTGTTGTTGAGTTGTAAGAGTTCTTTATATATTCTGGATATTAGCTCCTAATCACATACATTATTTGCAAATAATTTCTCCCATTCTGTGGGTTGTCTTTTCCCTTTCTTGGTAGTGAAGCACAAAAGTGTTTAATTTTGATGAAGACTAATTTATCCATTTTTTTTTGCTGTTGCTTGGGCTTTGGTATCATATTCTAAGACTGTCACCATCCAAGGTCATAAATATTCCTGTGTTTTCTTCTAAGAGTTTTAAAAGTTGTGGCTCTTACGTTTAGGTCTGTGACCTGTCTCAAGTTAATATGATGTGAGGTGTAAGGGTCCATCTTGGTTCACTCTTCTACATGTGTATATCTGGGTTTCCCAGCACCATTTGTTAAAAAGATGATTTTTCCGTTGAATGGTGTTGGCACCCATTTGTCTCTCTCTATACCAGTACCACAGTCTTGATTACTGTTCCTTTGTAGTAAGTTTTGAAATCAGGAAGTGTGAGTATGGGTTAGTTTTTAAAGAAACACTTAAATTTTTACTCTTGTGTATTTTACCAGTGTCTAAATATTGACTTTTTTTTTTTTTCTAACACTGTAGAAGTGCCAAGTGCTACCACAGTTGCTTTTCCAAACACCAAGATGCAACTTATAATCAGTAACTAAGTGTTGTGCCACCGACTGGTAGCATTTTTTCTTTGTCAGTGGGAAGTGTATTAATGATGAGTCTTACTATTGATGGCATCGTAATTTAAATGAGCTATGATAGGTAAAGTAGGTGGATTCATAGGAGGGCTGTTAGATGGCTTAGGGGAGCCTGGGGGACTTGAATGTTTATGATGATGGATCATGGAATCTGGTACGGGTAGGAGTGGTGGGGGTTGGCTGAAGACAGGAGAGGAGCTGTGGGTGGTGGGGGTAAGTGGTGGGCCTAATGGGCTAGAGATCCAGGAGAAGCCGGCTATGAGAGAAGTTTGAGTACATGAGCAAGCCAGACCTGTGGGAGGGGGCAGAGTAGACCACGGGAAGCTGGTTGTGTAGGGAAACCTTGGCATTGCTGGCCATGGCAAAATAGAGCAGAAGGTGATTGAAAGAGGTGGGTCAGGGGACGGCCAACCAGGAACCACTAAAAAAATAGTGCCCAGTGGAGGGGGTGGGGGTAGGCTGGAAGAATGGGAAATCGGGCCCAGGAAGTACTACAACCAGGAGGGCAGCGTGTCTGCCACATGGTGGGAATCTCTGAGCAGGGGTTTTCCAGCAGAATTGTTTTGGCAGTAGTCATGTTGCGTGAGGTGCACTTCAACTCCCACTGGCTCGGATGGAAAGACAAAACCCCTTCCAGTTGAGAGCTTTGCAGGGACAGACAAGGGGGTGAAGGAGGTGTGAGAGGATGGGGATCTGTTGATCACTGATCTGGAGTTCAGAGGGAGAGGCCTTGGCGGGACATGAGTTATTCTAGGAGTTGTGTTCAGAGCACTATAGGAATGAAAGCTAGGAAGTCTAGGCAGGAAAGGATGATGGGGAAACTTGGACTTCTGGTGAATGAAGTGAAAAGGGATGTGAGGCATAGAAGATTGTTTCTGGATCTCTTAAAAGTGGCACGTGATAGGCTGAGACCCTGGGGATGGCCACTCCTTCATCATAAGCATAAGCACATGCTTATTAGCAGGACAGAATGTAGGTGCATGGGCCTCACACCTGCTCCTGTAGTGGCAGGGCACTGTATTATGCTCTGGGGTGATCACTGTGTGGTCTTGCGTAGTTCACGGCCTTTGCGGTGTGTATACATGTTACCTAGATCTGTTAGTAAGTGTCTGCTTATTAACAGCCTGCCTCGGGCCAGAGTAGTTTGAACTTTTACACTGAATATAAAGTTTACACCTCTACAGTATTCTCTTTTGGTAGGGTAAAAATGTGTAGTATCAATTTGTTGCTATAAAAATAGCAGATATTGTTAGCACTTTTGATATATACAGTAAGTTATGATATTATGGAAATAATATTTACTCACCTTAAAGCAGTTACCCACCACCTTACTCATCATTTGCCACCTCTTTGCTTCTTATAACTCTTTTTAAATATGTAGTGCACAGTATCTAACACAAAAAGATCATCTTCCTCTTGGATGGAAGCATGATGTTTATTTTTTATTAGGAGGAAAATAATTTTCAGTTGTTAAGTGACTCTAGTGTCTATATTTTTATCCAGGTCCGAGACTTATTTGCCCTTGCTCGGAAGAATGCCCCTTGCATTCTCTTCATTGATGAAATAGATGCCGTGGGAAGGAAGAGAGGAAGAGGCAACTTTGGAGGGCAGAGTGAACAGGAGAATACACTCAATCAGCTGCTTGTGGAGATGGATGGTGAATATTCAAGTCTTTTGTATTTTAAACTACATTTTCTAATTGTTTTCCATATAGCTAAAGTGAGAATCCTTATGTCGGTATTGAGTTCAAATTTTAAAAAAGTATTCTCTAAAACAAACAGCCCTTTTTAAAGGCTCTTCTGTACCAGTGTGGATAATGCCAAAATATTCTTACTTGGCAGCCTGCCATAACAATATTGGTATTAAGATGGTGTTTGCATCTGGAGGTGAATAAGAGAAAAAAAAATTGGTGAAATGATTGCAAAAGAATTGTGGTCTCATTCTTAAAATCATCTGTGATTCTGAAGCATCAGGAAAACCCATGCATAACCAAGTGTGTGAATTTGGCAGATTTCAAATACTAAGAGAGTAGCAGTCTTTCCACATTAGTCAGCTTTTTCTTTTATTAGGAAAGCCATTTTGTGGGATGTGAGAATACTTTGTGCTGTAAGATACACGGATGCTGTTGTGTGCTCAGAAAGGGGAGCGCAGTCCTCAGTACTAAGCTGGTTTACGAGACTGAACTGGACATCAGACAGGCATCCTCGGCGATACTGCGGGTTCAGTTCCAGACAACTGCTATGAAGTGACTATCGCAATAAGCAAGTCAGATGAATGTTTTGGTTTCCCAGTGCATATAAAAGTTATGTTTACATTATGTTGAGTCTTTCTAGGTATGCAGTATGTGTCTTAAAAAATTGTACATATTTTTTTGGTACATATTTTAATTAAAGAATGCTCAGAGTGCCTGCGTGGCTCAGTTCGTTCAGCATCCAACTCTTGATTTCAGCTCAGGTCATGATCTCCTGGTTCTTGAGTTCGAGCCCCACATCGGACTCTGTGCTAATTACACAGAGCCCATTTGGGATTCTCTGTCTTCCTCTGTCTCTGCCCCTTCCCTCCCCTCAAAAATAAATAAAGATTTTAAAATCTTTTTTAGCTTCTATTGCTGAAAAATGCTAACCATCATCTGAACTTTCAGTGAGTTGTAATCTTTTTGCTGGTGAAGGGGTCCTGCCTCAGTGTTGACAGTTGCTGACTGATCAGGGTGGTGGCTGCTGAAGGCTGGGATGGTTTGTGGCAGTTTCTTAAAAGAAGACAGCAACGAAGTTTGCCGCATTGACTGACTTTCCCTTTCATGAACAGTTTCTCTGTAGCATGCGATGCTGTTTGATAGCATTGTTTACCCACAGTAAACTCCTTTCAGGTTTGGAATCAGTCCTCTCAAACCCTGCCCCTGCTTTATCAACTAAGTTTTTGTTACAGTCTAAATAGTTTACTGTAATTTCAACAATTTTCACAGCAACTTTACCAGGATTAGAGTCCGTCTCAAGAAACTACTTTCTTTGCTCATCCATAAGAAGCAACTCCTCAGACGTTCCAAGTTTTCTCATGAGATTGCAGTAATTCAGTCACATCTTCAGGCTCCACTTGTAATTCTGGTTCTCTTGCTATTTCTCCCACATCTGCAGTCACTGCCTCCACTGAAGTCCTGAACTCATCCATGAGGGGGCAAATCAGCTTCTTCCAAACTCCTGGCAATGTTGACATCTTGACCTCTTCCATGAATCACAAATGTTGTTAGTGGCATCCAGAATGGGGAATCCTTTTGATTATCTCTGGCAGCTATAGCCCTACGAATTGTATTTCATAAATCATAAGACTTAAAAGTCAAAATCACTCCTTGATCCATGGGCTGCAGAATGGATGTTGTGTTAGCAGGCACGAGACAACATTAGTCTCCTACATCTCCATCAGAGCTCTTGGGTGACCAGGGCATTGTCAGAAGTAATATTTTCTGAGCAGCTGTCTCAACAGTGGGCTTAAAATATTCAGTAAACCATGTTATAAACAGATGTGCTCTCATCAGGCTTTGTTCCATTTCTAGAGCATAGGCAGAGTAGATTTAGCATAATTCTTTAGGGCCTGAGGATTTTCAGAATGGCAAATGAGCACTGGCTTCAGTTTAAAGTCACCAGCTGCATTAGCGCTTGACAAGAGAGTCAACCTGTCCTTTGAAGCTTTGAAGCCAGGCACTGATATCTCCCCTCTAGCTATGAAAGTCCTAGATGGCATCTTCTTCCAATCCAAGACTGTTTATCGGCATTGAAAATCTTTTACTTAGTGTAGCCTCTTTCATTAATTACCTTAGCTAGACCTGGATAACTTGATGCAGCTTCTGCATCAGCACCTGGTGCTGCACCTCGCCCTATTATGCTATGGAGACAGCTTCTTTAACCTTGTGAGCCACCCTCTGGCAGCTTCAAACTTGTTTTCTGCAGCTTCCTCACCTCTCTCAGCCTTCATAGATATGAAGAGAGTGAGGGCTTGGCTCTGGATTAGGCTTTGGCTTAAGAGAATGTTTTGGCTGGTTTGGTCTTCTATCCAGACAGTTAAAACTTTATCCATGTCAGCAGTAAGTCTGTTTGCTTTCTTATCATCATGTGTCCACTGGAATAGCATTTTAATTTCTTTCAAGAACCTTTGGTTTGTATTTACTCCTTGGCTATTTGGCACAGGAGGCCTGGCTTTCCAGTCTATCTCAGCTTTCAACATGCCTTCCTCACTGAGCTTAATCATTTCTAGCTTTTGATTTAAAGTGAGAGACTTGAGACTCTTCCTTTCACTCGAACACTTAGAGGTCTCTGTAGGGCTAATTGGCTTAATTTCAATTTTGTTGTGTCTCAGGGAATAGGGATGCCCAAGGAGAGGGGGAGAGGGAACAGTCCATCGCTGGAGCAGTCAGAATACACATGTAGTATTTATCAGTTAAATTCATTTATATGGGTGCAGTGTGTGGTGCCCTAAAGCTATTAAAATAATAACATTAAAGATTACTGATCACAGGTCACCACAACAAATACAATAACAAAAAAGTTTGAAATATTGCAAGAATTACCAAAATGTAATAGAGACAGAGTGAGCAAATGCTCTTGGAAAAATGGCACTGATAGACTTGCTCAGCATAAGGTTGCCACAGACCTTCAATTTGTACAAAACACAGTATCTGTGAAGGGCAGTACAGCAGAGTGCAATAAAACGAGGTCTGCCTATATCCGATTAAGGTAGAGCTCTTCCCTCACTCTGTGGTGGTCAGTCCATGTATGGCCATATTTGTGGGCTATCAGCACCAAAGCTCTTTCAGGGCCGGGGTCCTGAGGGTGAAGGCTCCTGTAGCCAAGGCATTGACATTGGAGAAGTGACCAATAGAACCAAGCAGAGTCTGGCAAAGGGGCTGGAGTTGGAGGTTGATACCTGTCTTCAAATACTCAATGGGTTGTCTTGTGCCCCAGGGAGGTTAGACACATTCTTCGCAAATTTAATCACCTCAATTTTAAAACGTTTAAAAAATGAACAACATATTCTCAACGTTTATTTATTTTTGGGACAGAGAGAGACAGAGCATGAACGGGGGAGGGGCAGAGAGAGAGGGAGACACAGAATCGGAAACAGGCTCCAGGCTCTGAGCCATCAGCCCAGAGCCTGACACGGGGCTCGAACTCACGGACCGCGAGATCGTGACCTGGCTGAAGTCGGACGCTTAACCGACTGCGCCACCCAGGCGCCCCGAACAACATATTCTCAAGTTACAGTTCTATAAATTACAATCTTGCGTGTGGTATGTATGTGTGTGTGTGTGTGTGTGTGTGTGTGTGTGTGTGTGTGTGTATGTGTTTTATTTTGACAGAATGCGCACTTGAAAAAGTGCAAGTGGGGGAGGGACAGCGAGAGAGGGAGAGAGAGAGGATCCAAGTAGACTTTGCAAGGTCCACACAGAGCCTGATATGGGGCTCGATCTCAAAAACCATGCGATCATGACCTGACCCTGAATCCAAGAGTCAGGTGCTTAACCTGCTGAGCCACCCAGGCACCCCTTTGGCATTTGTGTTTATAGAAATGATGCTTAAAGCTTTAAGTCTGGCATTTGTTTTTTTTATGTCCCTAGGTTTTAACACAACAACAAACGTCGTCATTTTGGCGGGCACCAATCGACCAGATATTCTAGACCCGGCACTGATGAGGCCAGGGCGTTTCGATAGGCAGATATTTATTGGTGAGATGACCTTCATCAGGTTCAGTCCACTTCTTATGAGGAGAGATATAACTATTTCACTTTGATTTTTTTTTTTCCTTAAAAATAATTTCTCAAGGACCACCGGACATAAAAGGAAGAGCCTCTATTTTCAAAGTTCACCTCAGACCATTGAAGCTGGACAGTGCCCTGGAAAAGGAGAAGCTGGCAAGAAAACTTGCCTCCTTAACTCCAGGGTTTTCAGGTGAGTGGAACAGAACCTGATGTCCTGTGTCAGAAGTCTTTTAAACCAGTGACCTTTACCAGCTCCCAGTGCACTTTTTCCTCTCACCTTGGGGCCTCTTCAGTGGGAGACTTCAAACATATACAGACATTGAGAAAATACTATAATGAACCCCTCTGCACCCATCACCTAGCTTCAGGAACAGTTCTCAGTGCGTGTTAAACCTTATTTCGTATGTACCCCACCCTCTTCCTGCTGCCTCTGGATTATTTGTATGTGGGTGTTTGTTTGTTTGTTTGTTTTTTAACTCTACCGACATAAAATTCACGTACCATAAAGTTCATCTGTGAATTGTAAAGTGTATGATTCAGTGGTTTTTAAAAAGTGTATTTACAGGGTTGCACTGTAACTGCTGTAGTCTAATTTTAGGTCATTTTTATCACCCCAGAAGAATCCATTAGCAGCTACTCCCTCCATCTCCAGCCCTAGGCAACCCCTCACCTACTTTCCATTTTTATAGATCTTCTTATTCTGGACATTTCATGTAAAAAGAATTACACCACATAGGATCCTTTCTCCCTGGCTGCTTCCACTTAAGTGTAGTGTCTTCAGAGTTGAGCCATGTGGCAGCAGGTGGCAGGACTTTATTCCTTTCCCTGGCTGGATAATATTCCAATGTGTGGATGGACCACATCTTCTTTATTTGGGTTGTTTCCATCTTTTTGCTATTGTGAATGATGCTGCTGTGAACATCCATGTACAGATTTTTATGTGGACGTACGTTTCATTTCTCTGGCTATGTACCTAGGAGTAGAGTGGCTGAATCACTTTTTGAGGAACTATCAATCTGTTTTCCAAGGTGGCTTCACCATTTTACATTCTCACCAGCAATGTAAGAGGGTTCCAGTTTTTCCACATTCTTGCCAACACTGGTCGTTGTCTATTTGATTGCAGCCACCTTAGTGGCATCTCGTGGTTTTGATTTGTGTCTCTAATGACCAGTGATGTTGAGTATCTTTGCGTGTGTTTATTCAAAGAGTTTTAAAATGTAAATGTGAGCCTTTCTCACTTCTTCCAAACTCAAATTTCTTTTCTTCCAAACTCCTTTCTCCTATCTTTCTTCCAAACTCAAAATGAAATAAAAATGAACATTTGGAAAGTCTTAGAGGATTATATGTAAGTATATGGTTAGAAGAAGATATTCATCTTAAATGTCCCAGGGTTCTAACTTTTTATTTGTTTTGTATCTTTGGACTTTGGAATTTATAACGTTTTAATGTTTGTTTATTGAGCTTATTTGTTTATAGCTTATTTGACTTACCATATGCTTTATCTGAAAAGTTAATTTGAAGAGACTTGGGGCACCAAGAGACTTGGGGCTCAGTCAGTTGAGCATCTGACTTTGGCTCAGGTCATGATCTCACAGTTTGTGAGTTTGAGCTCCGCATTGGGCTTGCTGCTGTCATTGTAGAGCCCGCTTTGGATCTTCTGTCCACCCCCTTCCTCTGCCTCTTCCCCACTTGTGCTCACTCTCTCTCAAAAATAAATCGTTAAAAAAAAAAAAAATTAAAGAGACTTATCGGGGCACCTGGGTGGCTCAGTTTGTTAAGCACCCGATTTCAGCTCAGGTTATGATCTCACAGGGGTTCATAAGTTCGAGCCCCACGTTAGGCTTTCTGCTGTCAGTGCGGAGCCCACTTTGAATCCTCTGTCTGCCCCTCCTCTGTTTTTTTTCTCTCTCTCTCTCTCAAAAATAAAGAAATCTTAAAAAAAAATAATAAAGAGACTTACGGATCTAGAAACCATTTGACAAGCTTCACGTATTTAACTTTTGGTATTTAACTGCACCGTTATTTTTAGTGCTTATGTTTTTCATTGTATTTCAGCATATTGCCTAACGTCCGTGTTAGTCACTCTCCCAACAGAGTTGATAGAACTAAGTTAGTTAATGGGCATTTAAAAAAAATTTTTTTTTAATGCTTATTTATTTTTGAGACAGACAGAGAGAGACAGAGCATGAACGGGGGAGGGTCAGAGAGAGAGGGAGACACAGAATCCGAAGCAGGCTCCAGGCTCTGAGCTGTCAGCACAGAGCCCAACGCGGGGCTCGAACCCACGGACCGTGAGATCATGACCTGAGCCGAAGTCGGACACCTAACCAACTGAGCCACCCAGGCGCCCCAATTAATGGGCGTTTTTAAAGACTGTCTTAGTTTGTAGTTACATGAGCCATATTGCCTATAAAGGTAAATGGCTGCCTATAGTTATCTATTTACTATTACTGATACTTGCATCTCAGTTCAAAGGGCCAGGATTGTACGAGGCTATTACTGACTGCTAGAACAGCTTAGGGTCATCATGAGTCAAACTGAATTATATTACATTAAGCCCTTATTTAGTCTACTGCTGGTTGAGAAACTGACTGGATATGATCATCCATAATGTGTGACCAATCAGTTCAAGTATATTTGGTGGTAAGCTGTTCTGTATTCATTTTGTAGGGGCTGATGTTGCTAATGTCTGTAATGAAGCGGCTCTGATTGCTGCAAGACACCTTTCGGATTCCATAAATCAGAAACACTTTGAACAAGCAATTGAGCGGGTGATTGGTGGTAAGTAAACTGAATATAACTCAAGTCAAAAGGCCAATAAAATCAGTTTGAGACTATAGGTTTCTCTGTTTTGGCAAGATCTAGAAGCAAAGAAAAGTCTATCCACCCCACCCTGGGGCTCACCATGCACCTGCTGTGTCTCTCGGTACTGTGAACTTCCCCTTCCCCCACCCACCCCATGGTCTGGTGGAGATGGGTGCTGTTGGTTTGGGTGAGTTTGAGACAGCAGCCCGAACTACTCCTCACTTGTATTGGCAGCAAGCAGCAAGGCGTCTTCCCCTGAATTATACAGATATAGTGTTTTGAGAATGTTTTGAAAAACAACCTTCCTGTTTCCAAATATTTTATTGCATAAATGTGCTCTGTGCTAGGTATAGGTGATGGATAAACAGCTGTAGCAGCTGTTTAACCAGGAAATGCTCACCCCACAAGCACAGTAGGGGATGTACACGTTTTCCATGCCTTCTAGGGAGCTTGTAGTTTAATATGCATAAAAAGATAATTCCAGAGGGGCAAAGAAGGGAAGGGCACTATGGTCAGGCACAGCTCTATAGAAGAGGGGGTATTTAAACAGGTTTCAGTAGCGGGTGGGGGGGTAGGTATGGCATCAGAGTGGCAGGAACAGAGAAGGTAGTTTAGAGGTAGGGTTACAGCCTGTGTTTTGGGGAGGGAAAGCAAACCAGTCAGACTCCAGTTCTTTGGGAGGTAAGGCAAAGCTGAAAATACTTAAATCTAGATTTTAGAAAGCCTTAAATGTTGAGTTCAGGGGCTTTTGAAACTGTTGTCCTGTGGCTAGTATTAAACTAATGGATTTTTCCTGAGCTATTGAGTAGGCTTTAAGAAAAAGAATCTGACATTGAAGAAGAGAGTGGCATCTGAAGGCAGAGAACATCGTAGTCATCAATGTGGGTAGTGTACTTTAGCACAGGTAGTCCCAGCGATAATAGGCAAAAAAAAAAAAAAAACAGGACATCCTTACAGGCCATAGGAAAAATGGGGTGCTTCGAGAGGCAGCTGGTTTGGCAGAAGATGGAATGTGCAGAATTTGAGACAAGCCGGGCGGGCTGTCCATGTGGAACTCTGCAGCACCACGGTGCCACAAGCTGTGTTTCCCGTGGTGTGGAGGTGGGTGAGAGGGCTTGGGGGGTAGGGGACGCACAGTAAACACTGCCTGTATTTGGTAGCGGAGGCGAGGAAAGTGAGCCAGCGAGGTCAGCAGAGCTTGTATGCCACAGGCCCAGGAGGTGCATCAGGGAGTAAGGCAAGGAATAGATGCCATTAGAGGAGACCCAGGAGGTTGGAAGAGATGGGAGACAAGGGCAAAGACACATTTACAAAGGACTTAAAGGCAGGGTCCAGTGATGTGGGACATTGAGGAGCATGACCTCGGATTTGGCAACAAGACTCTTCTTGGTGTCTCGTGACGTGACAGTTTCAACTGAGTGGATAATACGAAGCCAGATCAATGGAGATTCCCGTGAGGATCTAGAGGCTAGTATAGCAGTGTGTTTAACCTGGGTTAGATGCTAACTAACTAACTAACTAACTAACTAACCAACCAACCATTGAATGAATGGACTACTTATTCTAGAAATTTGTTAATTGAAAAGAAAAAAAAATCTAAGTTGATAGAGTTGTGAGTGGAATTAAAACATTTCACTGTAGAGGCAGGTGAAAGCTGTGTGTCTATGCCTTTTAGGTGGGGGAACAGTCAGTGCTCAGTGTGAAAGAGGTCAGGGTGGCAAGTCTAGGAGGGGCCCTTGCTCTGAGGTGGACGGACACTTGCCTGTTCACAGCTCAGCCACTGTAAACTGGCCACGAGCAATTGTTCTGCAGTAAGCATACTGGGAAAATGAAAAATTCCAGGGGTAAACTTGGTGAGGTGTGGGATTCATATTTTCTCATACAAGCAAGAACTGCTTATCTCTGGAAGACAGCGGGCTTACCTTCTGTAAATCTCCACCCTTCCAGCTCTGTGGTATGTACTTGTCTTGGGTTGTGTTATTGGGAACAAAGCACTCTCTCTTTTTTTTAATCCTTCGGACTCCTTAATACGTTATCATTTGAGAAATTCTCTCAGATGCGTTACCTTGAACACAACCAAACTACTTTCGTCATGGTGTAATGATTTGTATGAGTACAAGCTATGTAGTTAGTGTCTATAGTACAGAGATGCAAATGAATTTAGCATCCACCTTGATCCAGGCCAGAGAGGAATTGTACTTGGATTAGGGGTCCCCCGGCTGTGTAGTCAACACGTGGGCCCAGCACAAGGGGTCTCCTGGGTCTGTTTTCTCAGGTCTGCCCTGCTGCTCATTCTTGGAATCCCTAGGGTCAGTTGATTAGTGTGTTGGCTGCTGCAGCATTGGTCTAGCTGACTTGCTGAGTAGGTGTTTCCAGATCTTCATCCGGCTCCCTTTTTCCTCTCCCGTTTGCCTTCTGTCAGGAGCAGACAGCAGGCAGTCTCATCTTTGTTTACCCTGCACTTCATAATTCCAAGTACCTGGACTAAGCAGGGGTCATTCCATGAATGGGCATGGAATTTGTTTTCTGTGCTTTCTATGAATTTTATGTTTTTTGACCTAAATGCTGAATTTTGTCTTGCATTTCTATTTCCCAAAACAAAATAGATGACTCAAAAGCGTGGGAGAGTTCAGAAAAAAGTAGTCCTGGGGGTAGTGAATGCATTTTGCAGGAGTTGGGTGTATTTTGAAGTTGGTCCTTTGCTCTTAGTCTGACCGTGGTTGGGAATTTCTGGATTGTCGCAGACAGCTTAGTCTCTAAATCATATTAGAGACTGTGTAGATTGAAGTGTGTAGATCGAAAAACCATCTTTTTATGACAGTGCCACAGAGTCAGTGTTTTTGGTTTTTTGTTATTATTTTGTCAGGCTTAGAGAAAAAAACCCAGGTTCTGCAGCCCGAGGAGAAGAAGACCGTGGCGTACCATGAGGCAGGTCACGCGGTTGCCGGGTGGTATCTGGAACACGCAGACCCACTCTTAAAGGTAAAACAGTTCGTGTCAGACAGATTGTGTGAGCAATTACTTGAGGAGAAAGTTGCACTCCCACAAAGATAAATACATAAAGAAATTTGGCCAAGATGTCTGGTAATGACAGTGGGATGAAGAGGTTAGCAAACCTTCCTGCAAATAAGTTATAAAGTTTGGAAAGAAGACTGCTATTTAAGGGGACTGAAAAGTGTCCAAAGCAGATCAAAGCTGGAGGAGAGTTTATTTTTGAAAAGCAGTAGCTATAGTGGGTTAAAATTGGGAGTTAGTGACTTTCTTGCCTGAGGAATTTTCTGTGGCCACAGTGATGGAAAAGGCTGGCTTTACCGTATTGAGGCGGCAGAGGAGAGAGTTCAGGATTTGAAGAGTATTGGAAATTTAACAGGAAAATCCTGAAAGCAAGAAAGTTACAGAGGAATGAGACCCAGGTCTGAGTTGAAACTGCCCAATTCCCTGGCTGACCACTAAACAATGCCTGCACAGGGAGACCCCAGAGAGCCTGGCAAAAAAGAAAGAAACCAAAGAGAAATCTCCTGAAAGATGGGTGTACCAAGTGAGATTGTTAAATTTTTGCTTTTTCAACTGAGTGCGGTCCCCAAACCGGTACAGCATGAATCACAGGAAGCAGCAGTCTGACTTGCGATGTCAGGGGACTACTGGAAATCCCCTGAAGCAAGGTGACCACAGAGGAGATAAAGTGTGCATAAAACATCCTAGATAGGGGCTCCTGACTGGCTCAGTCCGTAGAGCATACCGCTCTTGATCTTGGAGTCATGAGTTCAAGCCCCATGTTGGGGGTAGAGTTTACTTAAAAAAATGACAACAACTGGGGCACCTGGGTGGCTCAGTCGGTTAAGCGTCCGACTTGGGCTCAGGTCATGATTTCATGGTTCATGAGTTTGAGCCCCGCATCAGGCTCTGTGCTGACAGCTTAGAGCCTGGAGCCTGCTTCAGATTCTGTGTCTCCCTGTCTCTCTGCCCCTCCCTTCACTCACACTTTGTCTCTTTCTCTCAAAAAATAAACAACAATAATAAACCATCCTAGATAATCTGCAGAGAAGCCATTAGAACCTACAAGTGAAGTTAGTAAGGTTATAGAATTCAGGATCAGTATACAAAGATCAATTGTATTTCTGTATTTTAGCGGTGAACAATTGGAAAATGAAATTGTAAAAATTCAATTTAATTTACAACAGCATCCAGAAACATGAAATATTTAAGGATACATCTATTGAAGTATTTGTAGGATCTGTACATTGAATTAAATAAGACCTAAATAAAAACAGAAATACACTGTGTTCATGAAATACCATGATCACCGTTCTCCCCAAACTCATGTATAGTTTCAGCTCACATCTCTGCCGTAAATGTAGCAGACTTTTTTTTAATAGAAATTGATGAGCAGATCTAAAATTTATATGGAAATGTATATCAACTAGAATAAACCAAAACAAGTTTGAAGGGGTTACACTCCCAATTTTAAGACTTTGAATAAAGCTACAGTAATGAAGACTAATATTGTGGAAGGGACTAAACAGTTCACTGGGATGGAATAGATCCATCCCACATAAATAATTGATTTGTTGATTAAATAATCACACATAACTAATTAAATAATTGATTTTCAACAGAAGTGCCAAAGTAATTTAAGGTGAGGAGGATTGTCACACTGGTTCTGGCAACTCAGTGTTCATGTGGGGGAAAAAGCTAATGTTGACCCTTACATCATATGTAAAAAATTAATTTGAAATAGATTGTAAAAACTAAAACAATAAACTTTTAGAGGAAAACATAGGTCAAAAATCTTTGTAACCTTAGGCAGAACTGTCTTAGTATACAAAAAAGCATGAACCACAGAAGAAAAGTTATGTGGGATATCATCAAAATTGAGAATGTTTTGTCTTTGAAAGGCACTGTTAAGAAAATGAAAGACAAGTCATGTACTTACAGTACGTATATGACAAAGGACTTGTATTTAGAATATGTAAAAAAACTCTTAAAATTCTGTAAGAAAATGAGCAACCCAGTGAAATGGGGAAAAGATCTGAGCCTATACTTCACAAAAGAAGGTATACATATAGACATTAAGCACATGCAGATACTCCATTAGTCATCAGGAAAGTGCAAATTAAACCACAATGAAATACCACCATATAACTGTCAGAATGGTTAAAGTTACAAAGTCAGTCCTGAGTGTTGGTTGGTTAAGATGTCAGTCTAGCTGGAGTCCTCATCCACTGCTGATGGGAATGTGAAGTGATATATCCCTTTTGAAAAACAATTTGGCAGTTTCTTATAAGGGTAAACAGATTCTTCCATACAACCAAATGATCTCACTCCTATATATAATCACCCAAGAGAAATAAAAACATGTCCACACAAAGACTTTTACTGCTTTATTCATAATAGCAATAAACTGGAGACAACCCTGATGTCCCTCAAGAATGAAATGGATGTTTGGTATGTTTGTACAATGGAATGCTACCCAGCAGTAAAAATGAATGAACTATTAATACACACAGCAGTGTGGGCAAATCTCAGAAACAATAAAAGAAACCAGACACAGTAAAGTACATACTGTATGATTCCATTTATATACAATTCCAGAAATGGTGACTGATCCATAGGGACTGGAAGCATATCTCCGGCTGCCTGGGGCTGGAGGGGAAGTGTGGGGTAAGACTGACCAGAAGGAATACAAAGGAACTTTGCAGGATGGAGAAAGGATTTGTATCTTTGTTGTGGTAGGAAGTTAGGTTTGTCAAAACTCATTGGACTGTACACTTAAAATGGGTACATTTTACTGAATATAAACTATCCCCAATAAAGTTGATTTTTTAAAATTTTAAGGAGTTTACGCAGTGGCAAAAAGCACTTAGAGGAGAAAATGAAGCCTGCTGAGCATCTAGGTCTGCCTTCCCCTTTGTCCGGTAAAGGAGGTTGTGGCTGGGGCTCACTCAAGTTGAATGGCGCCTAGGCCATATTTGAGCTGTCAGAAGGAGTCATCACTCACCAGTTGTCCTTTTGCCAAGACTGAATAATTTCAGTTGAGTCTTATAGAAAGACGAGAAATACTGTCTAGAACTCTAAGGTGAAGTTATCCTAAGAAAATATCCTCCCTGAGCGGTCACTTCTGCTAGCTCTCCTCCTGCCAGCTCTCCTCCTGCCAAGGCTGACGGAAATTCCCAGCTGTCGTGCTTATTTTTCATCAGTGACCTTATCTACGTATAGATAAACATTGTGGTCAACATTTGGTGGTAGAATCCTCAACATTTTTGGTTTTGTTTTTTGTGTTTTTCTGAGTTGTCAGCATTTTGTATATTTTCTACTTGCCAGGTCTCCATCATCCCACGGGGCAAAGGACTAGGTTATGCTCAGTATTTACCCAAAGAGCAATACTTATACACCAAAGAGCAGCTCTTGGACAGGATGTGCATGACTCTGGGTGGCCGAGTGTCAGAGGAAATCTTCTTTGGAAGAATTACAACTGGTGCTCAAGATGATTTGCGAAAAGTAACTCAGAGTGCATATGCTCAAGTAAGTGTATGAAATGGAGTGTTTCTTTTTTGCTTTCTCACATTTGCACGAGAAATGGATGTTTGTGGTTGGCTCTGAAACAATACTGTTGTGTTCGACTGGCTGAGGCTTTTCAGGCAGGAATTAATTCTTAAATCCATTTTAAAGCAATCAAAACTTTTTCATAAGAAACTCTTTTTTTGTTTTTTTTGTTTTTTTTTGGTTTTTGGTAGCACAGTATTTAAAGTTTACAGATTTCTCCCACTATCTGAAAGTAGAGCATTCCTATGAAACCTTTTGGAAGCTGAAATGGCTCAAAGCAAAGAAGCATTTACTATTAATTTATATGGAGCATTTTCTGAATGTTCCCACACCCAAAAAATAACCGCTGGGAAGCTATTAGAGCTCAGGACATGTCTTGCTAAGGGAGCCTGGCTGTGCCACTCCCTGTTTGCAGCACACCTAAGGTGTAACAGCTTGCTGCAAAACAAATGCTGAATGCTCTTTTCACTTCTTTTCATAAAAGTGAAAGAAAGTCCTCTTCCAATTTCTTTGGGTTGGTGAAAGCAGGTACTGCCGTAGGGTCTTTTGTGAAAGCAAGTGGCACAACGCGAACTTTGGAAAGGCAGGAGATATCTATGGTACTAAGAGTCTGCGAAGTACGTATGCATAGTTTAAAGTTCCATTTATAAGCCTGTGTGATCCCATGGCACAACACTGCCTGTACCCTGGGCTGTCCCTAAGAGCGTCCCTTCGCAGTCCCCTCCCTTCCTGTGGGACCATCCACTCTCCTGGCTTGTTACCATCCTACCCAAATTTTCTTTATCCCTGTGTCTACATCCCCAAAGTTTTGCTGTCTTGGAACTTGATATAAATGACTTTCTTTGGGAACTCCTGTTACCCGTATGTCAGCCCTTCTTCTGGTCTGTCACTTTCTCAGGTCTTTTTTTTTTTTTTTTTAATTTTTTTTTTTTTTTTTTTCAACATTTATTTATTTTTGGGACAGAGAGAGACAGAGCATGAACGGGGGAGGGGCAGAGAGAGAGGGAGACACAGAATCGGAAACAGGCTCCAGGCTCTGAGCCATCAGCCCAGAGCCCGACGCGGGGCTCGAACTCACGGACCGCGAGATCGTGACCTGGCTGAAGTCGGACGCTTAACCGACTGCGCCACCCAGGCGCCCCTCTCAGGTCTTTTTTAATGACGGTTTTGTTTTTGTTTTGTTTTGTTTTTTTTAATAGTTGTCCTCTTTACCTTCTGTTTCTCAGGACATTATTGCGGTTGTTTGCTCTTGCGTTCTTTGTGCCTTAATGTTCATTTTTAAAATAGTGTTTTCTTTCATATGTAACTTTTTTCTGTGTTTTAGTACCTCATCTAAGTGTTTTTGATTCTGATTTATGTTACTCTTTCATGTTTTATGTTATTTTCCTTATTTCTTTCACGCTTTCTTAAGTGGTAGGTTACAGTTTTCATCTTTTTATGGGTGTCTTCCCATCCTGCTGTCGTTATGTATGGAGATGTTATTCTGCTCCTTTTTTCTTGTGACAACTTCTTAGACATTTTTCTGTTGCCCATTTTATATGAAATTTGCTTTCTTGACCTCTTAAGAGGGAGAAGCTAGCTTTTCTAGTTTTATAGCTTTAGAATTCCCTTTTCTATTGTTTCATGAAGGTTTTAAGAACATGGCATCCTGCTTTCTGAGTTCTCTTGGCTCTGTTTCTGCTCCCTACTTTCATCTTGGCTTTCTCTTTTCTAGTGCATTTGGATTTTACTTCCAGAAACTTCTTAACATGGGGCTTTTTAGTTTTGGGGGGTCCAGACTGGACCCCAGGGCTTCAGGGAACAGGAAAAAGTAAACTCCCTTCCAGGATCACTTGTTCTCAGGTTGGCACACTTCCCTTTACAGGAAGAGCCTGGAGGGCTTGGGTTTTATCCTCTTGGGTCTGTCAGAGGCTGGCTTCTCTTGCAGTATCTTGCAGGTCTCGTAGATGTTGTCTTTGGGCTTCTTGTCTTGTGTCTCTAGTTGAAGACTTGAAAATACTATCCATCACTACCACTGTCTACACAGAACACCCTTGTCCACTCAGCCAATCCACGGATGCCCTGTAGATTTTGCCAGGTTAAAGAGTAGTGAAGTGAAATGTGCGGAGTTAACGCCATTGTAAAGACTCACTGCCATTTTATAAATCAGCCTGTCCACAAACTGGACGCCCACCACTAATCACGTATTCTTTTTCAGATTGTTCAGTTTGGCATGAACGAAAAGGTCGGGCAAATCTCCTTTGACCTCCCACGTCAGGGTGATATGGTTTTAGAGAAACCTTATAGTGAAGCTACCGCAAGACTGATAGATGATGAAGTGCGAATACTTATTAACGATGCTTATAAAAGAACAGTGGCTCTTCTCACGGAAAAGAAAGCTGATGTGGAGAAGGTAGGTGCTAATCGTATGAATAATTCACTACATGATTTTGAAGGAAAAAGATTAAAGTGATGGCTTGACTATTTGGGTTGGTTTATAGACATTAGCGTTGGGGTGCCTGGGTGGCGCAGTCGGTTAAGCATCCGACTTCAGCCAGGTCACGATCTCGCGGTCCGTGAGTTCGAGCCCCGCGTCAGGCTCTGGGCTGATGGCTCAGAGCCTGGAGCCTGTTTCCGATTCTGTGTCTCCCTCTCTCTCTGCCCCTCCCCCGTTCATGCTCTGTCTCTCTCTGTCCCAAAAATAAATAAACGTTGAAAAAAAAAAAATTATAGACATTAGCGTTTCCTGGAACTGGCTAACTCTTGGTTCCTTTCTTTATTCTGACTTTGCTTCTGCTCTGTGTCTGTGAGGAGGTGGGAATGCAGTAGTGAGCAAAAGTAGAACACAGTCCCAGCCCCTGTGGCTTTTAGGAACATGAGTGCAGGATTAATCACGACTGTTCATAACCACAAAATACACAACTGAATCAGCCCTCCTCCCTACCGTGTGTTTTACCCGTACTCCTCAGAAAGGAACTCAGCAGACAGATGGGAATTTACCACTGATTTTCACCCCTGGAATAAACAGGTAGGACGAAAGGGCAAACAAAAGCTAGCCCAACTAGATAAGTAGGAGTCGGCACATGCAGACTACCTTTGGCTTAATTATGAGCTTTGTGAATAATCGTGCTTTGTATTTTCTGTTGTACGTCATATAGGTAGATAGCACCTACCAAAGGGAGGGATTCTTCCCAAATTCAGTGGATTTCTCGCATCCAGTAAACCCTTAATTATTCAGAATCCATGCAACCAAAGTTAAAATTTTTCATTCTTTGAACTTTTCACACTCCTGAAGCACAAATGAGAAAGCCTTTTATGAGGGGTTGACACAGGTAAAGAATATTCCAGCATTGCTATTCCATCAGTAGGTCTTCACAGAGAGTCTTCCTGTGAACCTGCCCCATGCTAGCCAATCCAGAAGCACCTGTGATGTCTTTTTACAAAAGTGCTCAGTGCAGGTGGAGAGAGCTGGCACCCTGGGACACTGGAAGGCATAGCCAGGAGCTCTGAGAAAGGAAGATCAGAGTGGTCAGCAAAGGCTTCTTGTAGAAGATAGAACAAGATTTTACCTAGAAGTCAAGCTACAGTGAACCAGGAGAGGAGGGGAGCAGAGAGAAGGGCACAGCCGCATGGAGGCCTGGTGAGCAGGAAGTGTGTGTGGAGCAGGGCAGGATTGAGCAGATATTTGGGGGGAGGGGGCTGCAGTTGCCCAGGTTCTCATAAACTAGCTAGAAAGTTTAGAAGCAGTTTTAGAAATAAGAGTGACCTTCAAAATGATCTCATCCAGCCCCTTTGTTTTATACTGGGGAGTCCTTAAAGAGTCTTGAGTGAAAGTGATGAAGGTCATCATTTGAAGGAGAGTATGGCAGCAGTGTGCCAGTCCAGGGTGGTGGGAGAGACCAGCTCAGAGGCTGCTGTGGGTCTCTTCTATATTCCTGGCATGGTACTGGGAGTAGCAGCAGAAGTAAGGCACAGACAGATCTGAAAAACTGAGATTTATTGGTCAAATGTACAGAATGAACAAGAAGAAAGCCCTTGAGATGACTCCTAGTGGCAAACACAGAGGACAGGGTCAGTCTTGACACCCAAGAGACGCGGGCAATGGGCATTTGCAGATGAGACCTGGATAGGAGGTCCAGGCTGGAGATGGGGTCTCTTGGTGGTGCCCCCAATAGGCAGTTGTGGGAAAGAAGGACCTGAGCTGTGAAAGACAGTGGAGGAGCTCACTGAAGACCGCTGGCTGCAGGACACTGTGTACAGGGATTCGAGGGGAGGATCCCAACACGCACGCCGTAGATCCAGGGAGTTTCAGTGGGTCCAGTTATCCTTTTGCGTGTATAATGCACGTACTGACAGTGGTAACAAAGGCTTGTTTGGGAAGGGGAAATTCGTTCAACAGAGTGAGGATCTCGAAACACTGCAGAGTTCTGAAGTACCTTCCGGCCCGTTTGAGAAAATTAGATCTGCTAAGAGTGATGTTTGAGCCAGCCGGGAGAAAGGGAGCCATCAAGAGGAGAGGTGGCTGGAGTCTTTGCTGCTCAGACTAGTGCCCTCCACATTCTGGGCCTCACTATACTCCTTTGATAGGATAATCCGTAGGCGCTGAGCTTTAGGAGAATAAGAGTAACCAGCTAGCATTCACTCATCGTCTCATGTGCACCAGGTACTGGCTAAGGTGCATGAACTTCTCTCTAAAATCCTCATTGTCATCCTATTTTACAGAAGAAACTAGTACATGGAGATGTTAAGTAACATTATTTCAACTTAAGTGGGTTACCCACAACTGTGTAAATAGGCAAATTGAGAAATAATGGTGATCTAAGAAGAAAACTTCGTTATGTTTTTAAGAGTTTTTATCTCTTAGAAACAAAAATATATACAGATAAAACGACAGCTGGGATTTTCTTCAGAATAATTTGGGGAGTAGATGAAACAAAAATGGCCCTAAATTGATTAACCGTTGATAGCGGCTCCATGGGGATACGTTATCCATTTACAACTTTTGTGCATATTTGCAGTATTCCATAATAAAGTTTTTGAAACTTGAAAAAACCATAAAATTGCTTCATCTTTTAACACATGGTATCTTTTAAACACATAGCATTTAGTGTAAGGTACGGAGAAGTTAAATTTCTAAATAGGGAGTTACCTCAGGAACTAAATATATTCTATAGGTCAGTTTATATTTTAACCCGTTTCACTGTCTTTGTAATGGTCAGATGCTCTAATAGAACCACTCTGCCCTGCTCCCCTGATAACCATCCTCGCTCCCCCGCATACACATAGCTGCTCAGGTGGCTCTTTCTTGGTGGCCTGTTACAAGAGGTACTGTCAAGTTTGTAGTTCGAGCATACAAATGACTGGAACTTCAAGGTACGTGTTTTTATATAAACCTTCCTGGCTTCCTTTTGTATCTCTACTCTTGTCTTTATTTTTTCTGACTAACTTTTAAAATTTCCTGCTTACCTATTTCTGCCCTTTCCTCCAACTCGCCCTCCCAGCCACTAGTGTATCCTTCCAGAACTTCTTTACGTATACATATAAGCACAGAAAAAGATAAATATCTTTCTCCTTTTAAAAGCAATGTAGCATACCATACAAAGGTATGCATCTACCTTTTCTCCCTGAATATGTCTTCCCATGATGTATGTAGAACAGAGAGATTCTTCCTTATAGGTACATAATTGTTCATTGTGTGAATGTATCACAATGTATTTTGCTGCTCCCTTACTGGTGAGCAATTGTTTTTCCAATATTTTGTATATTTTACTCTAAAATCATGGGACCTTATGTATCTCTTTTTCAGTGGTCTTAAATCCTATTTTGGAATGAGGCTAGCTATAAATAAAAATGATTAGCTTTGAAGAGACTTATACTGAGTAATTGTGTTTAACGGGAATTGTTTGTATTTCAGGTTGCTCTTCTATTATTAGAAAAAGAAGTATTAGATAAAAATGACATGGTTGAACTTTTGGGCCCCAGACCGTTTGCAGAAAAATCTACCTATGAAGAATTTGTGGAAGGCACTGGAAGCTTGGATGAGGACACTTCGCTTCCAGAGGGCCTTAAAGACTGGAACAAAGAACGGGAAAAGGAGAAAGAGGAGCCCCGGGATGAGAAAATCGCCAACCAGATCCGAGGAGGGAGGCCATTTTAGCTTGTTGTCTTATGGTCGATTCTGGCTTTCTCAGAGAAATAAGGACACTGCTAGGCTGATCAGAACCATCTGCTGACCCGGTTGAAATGGTGGGAAGAGGAGTCCTTAGTCCTCAGCCTCTGAAGTCATAGCCAGGGTGGCAGGGTGACTTTCTGAAGGCCCAGAATGTGTCCGCGAGCCTGTCAGGCCCTCAACGGTGGCTGGGAGCGTGGAGACGGCACCCTGGCGCTGCTCCCTCCCCCCTTGGGTGGTGCCAGCCGCTGTGTTGGGGATCCACCATCGTGGAGTCTTGCCAGTGTGGGAGAGGGTGTATTTTTCTCTTGCCGTCACCCACTCTTCATTCCTGTTTCCCTTCAGTTTCCCTCTGTGGATGAGCTGTGAAATTACATTGGAGTCCTGATAAGAATATTTTAATTTGACTTAATACTTTAAAGATTGAATGCAGATCTCACGTTGCTGTTTTAATGGGATGGTTTTCTACAGAGAGCTGTAACATATCTACAAATATGAATGTATTATGTAAATATGGCTTCTTTACATCAAAAATAAAGCATACTGTACTTTTTTTCTTCGGAACTCAACAGAGGGTCACTGTTTTGTGCTCGAGATGTTTTCTTTTAGAAAACATAATGGAAAGGAATTAAGTGTTCTAACTTTGGAGAGAGAAATCCTCCAGAACCTCAGTCCTGGTTCTTAACCAGCTCCCACAAGAGGCCTGGCAACTTCTAGATTTGTACATTCTGAAATGATGAACTCTGGATATAAAGTACATTCATATCAAGTCAGTGTGAGAATCTTGTGACAATGGCATCGGTTTACATTCTCACCAGGCTGGTCATGACCAGACATTGCTCACACCACCTGGGTCTGGAAGTCAGTGTGTGACCATAGCAGGCCTGGCAGACTGTCCCAAGCCATCACATGGATTTGTTATTACAGCTTGCCTTGTGCATTCTTGATGCAGTTAAGTATGTTGTGGGAACGACGACTTCCTAGACTTAAGACATAGATGGTGTTCCCGGAGCAGCACTGGACCAACAGTGTGGGAAGTGTGACGGCAGGCTGCTCTGTCCCAGGACCGCTCTTCCAGGTGGCCGAGAAATGCCGAGCTCCAGCTCGCCGGACCACAGAAGCAGCTGTGTGGGTGCCAGTCACTCAGTATTACAGGAGCCTGGGAGCCCTCCTCAGCTCATACTTGAGTCCCTCAGCTGCTCTGCCCGGTGACCTGCAGATGTAACACATTTACTGCCTCCCTCCCTCAGGATGCTTGTGGTATGTAGTTCAGTGACGAAGGCTGTATGATTCACTTGGCCGTCAGGGTGTTGAGTGTGCTGTTCTCCACACAACGAGGAGACTATGCTTCCTCGTACCACTGCAAGGAGAAGTGCCAGCACGCGTGGAGCTCCAGTAGGCCTTGGCCGTGAGGCCCCCTGAGTGGAATAGGGTGGGTTGTGCCAAACATGAGTCAGGTTTGGTTCAGGAAGAAAAGGAACAAAGCTGTGCATGAGATGGTTGGTCAAATGGTAACCCGCATCTGCATGTCTAACGCGAAAGCTGCACTCAAACTTGTGGAGTCTGAGAAGGCAGTCGGCATGGCCTGGAGTAGCTAGCACGGCCACCTGTGGGTTTCCTGGTCTGCACAAGGAGGCCCACAGCACTGTGGTGAGCATTGCCCATGTCGGGTCCTACATGGAGCCTGACCCACAAAGTAGTTCAGATTTCCGCAACAGTGAGGTCTGTCTTCACTGCAGTTCCAAGTCATGCTGCTGTGTTTAATGCTTACTTTTCTGTCTGCCCACGGCTAGGGCTTAGCCCAGAATAAATAGTTACTGGGTGTAAGCCATGGCATCACAGAGCTCAGGCCTTCTGTCGCAGGGGAGCTAGGTTACACTGTGGGGTCACCTCAGATGGAAATGGCTCCAAATAACAGTTCTTTCTCGCTCCTTGTCTGACAAGGACAAGAGGGCTGTGCTCCGCAGTGACTGAGGCCCAGACTGATGGAGGAATCCGGCAGAGGCAGAGTTGAAGGTCAAGCACTAGCATTTAGACACTTCCACCTGGAGTGAGATGCCACTCACATTCTTTTGGCTAAAGCAAAGTCACATGTTCACAGCTAACTTCAAAGGGGCTGAAAGAAAGAAACCAGAGACAAAGGTGAACAGCGATGTCTGCTAATTAGTAGGACTAGCCTGGTCATGTCCTGTGGAGTCTGGCTTTACAAGACCTCTTACAGAAGTTGTGTCAAATTTTAGAAACTGTAAGGTGGTGATCTGTTATACAGAAAACAGCCCTCAGTCTCTGCCCTGGCCCCGAGTGCTCCTGGAAGGAAGCACACAGCTCTCAAAGCTGGCCCTGCCTGGTGCCCCCTCACCCACCAAGAGCTTGCACATCCCCCTGGCTTTGGCTGGAAGCTGGCAGGTCATTTTCTGTAGCTCCTCTGGCAAATCTTAGCCCAGCTATTAGGGAAGGTTGGGACTGACCAGGACATGACACAGGGAGGTGAAAGATTCTGTGGGAGGTCTAAGTGCTGGTTGCGAATGGGGATGATGGGCTTTTATTTGTGTGTGTGCTGCTTTTATGCTGCCACCCTTAAAAAGCCTGCAGTTCAAGGAAAGTCTTTCCTCTGAGTTCATTCACTTAGTGGCAGAGGCACTTCACCCCAGGAAGAGACAGGATACCCAAGTAACCCTTATAACAACACAAAGTAACAAATCGACTGGAAACAGAGGCTGGAAGAGGCAAAGAAACAATTTTAGTGTTTTATTACGAATAGGTTGTTTTAAAGTTCCATACTGCATTCTCAATATAAGGCAACACTGCACAGCTTTAGGTTTCATCACAAAAGATGAAAAACAGGGTTTCTGGCTTCCTTGCTAATTCTCAGCATGGTCGAACACTAAACAGAAGGCGAGGTCAAGTCATTTAGCCTTTCATCGATGGCCCGTTCATTGTTTTAAGTCTTCCAGTGGAAAATCTGTCGTCTGATCTCTTGATTGGGTAGGACTGCCAATTCTCTGCTATTCTGATGTACTTGCTTCATTCCAGAGGGCTGATAGTGCAATTCTGTAGCACTGGTGAGGGGCCTGTACCCACACAGAGCAGAGCACCGTGTGGTGGCCGTTAGGGTCACAATGCTCTGGAGTTAAAGGAAGAACATCTGAACTGTGGTATCCGAGACAGGGAGGCGCCTCTATTCATTGATCTCCTCCTCATCGTCTTCAAAAGCTTCCTCACCATCATTGGCCGTGGCTTCTTGATACTGCTGGTACTCGGACACCAGGTCGTTCATGTTGCTCTCTGCTTCTGTGAACTCCATCTCATCCATGCCCTCTCCCGTGAACCAGTGCAGGAAAGCCTTGCGCCGGAACATGGCGGAAAACTGCTCCGAGATGCGCTTGAACAGCTCCTGGATGGCCGTGCTGTTGCCGATGAAGGTGGAGGCCATCTTGAGGCCGCGCGGCGGGATGTCGCACACGGCCACCTTGACGTTGTTGGGGATCCACTCGACGAAGTAGCTGCTGTTCTTGTTCTGGATGGCCAGCATCTGCTCGTCCACCTCCTTCATGGACATGGGGCCCCGGAAGACGGTGGCCACGGTCAGGTAGCGGCCGTGGCGCGGGTCGCACGCCGCCATCATGTTCTTGGCGTCGAACATCTGCTGCGTCAGTTCGGGCACGGTGAGCGCGCGGTACTGCTGGCTGCCGCGGGCCGTGAGCGGCGCGAAGCCGGGCATGAAGAAGTGCAGGCGCGGGAAGGGCACCATGTTCACGGCCAGCTTGCGCAGGTCGGCGTTGAGCTGGCCGGGGAAGCGCAGGGACGTGGTGACGCCGCTCATGGTGGCCGACACCAGGTGGTTGAGGTCGCCGTAGGTGGGCGTGGTCAGCTTGAGCGTGCGGAAGCAGATGTCGTAGAGGGCCTCGTTGTCGATGCAGTACGTCTCGTCCGTGTTCTCCACCAGCTGGTGCACCGACAGGGTGGCGTTATAGGGCTCCACCACCGTGTCCGACACCTTGGGCGAGGGCATGACGCTGAAGGTGTTCATGATCCTGTCGGGGTACTCCTCGCGGATCTTGCTGATGAGCAGCGTGCCCATGCCGGAGCCCGTGCCCCCGCCCAGCGAGTGCGTGAGCTGGAAGCCCTGCAGGCAGTCGCAGTGCTCGCACTCCTTCCTCACCACGTCGAGCACCGAATCCACCAGCTCGGCCCCTTCCGTGTAGTGCCCCTTCGCCCAGTTGTTGCCCGCGCCCGTTTGTCCTGGGACAAAGCACAAGAGAGTGGCACACAATTTCAGTAGGGCTGCACGGGGGGGGGGGGGTGGGGTGGGGTGGGGTGGGGGGTCGGGGTGGTGATGCTGTTGTTCACACTTTTAAGACGGTCGGGGGAAAAACACCTCTTTCAGCCCCAAACTCAATTGCGTGGAAAGCAGCGCTGGAAACAACCAGCGTTGGTTCATTCTCTTCTGTTTCTGGCAGATACCAAAAGGCTTTACCACCAGGGCTTACCACAGGCGGAGACCATTTTACTTAAAGGCACTTTCCTTAATCCAATGTACTTGGATCGAGTTGGGAAAATGGAAATATTCCAATACAACTTTGCCAATACGGTTTCTCAGTTAAATGTTTTATATATATTTTCACTGGAAAGAATTTTTAGGTTGGAGTTTAGCTTATTCGGGTTATAAAAAATACGAGCCATATACTCTGACTGGCAAGGGCAGTCCTAATTATCAGAGCAATCATCCAAACTGGACTCACTTTCTGAAAAAAAAAAATTATAAGACTTTTTCAATCTAAATCAATACGTTAATACTTCAAGAATTATTAGACAGAAAAAAAAAAAAAGAAATCCGCATGTTACTACCCTGTAAATACGCTGTTATACATACTGTTAACACCCCACTTGCTTTTTTCTATGGGACCTCCAGGCCACCATATTTAGAACTAGTTACCTTATTAAAAAAGAGAAAACAGAAAAAAAAAAAGAAGAATTATTAGAAAAACCACTGAGAACTAAATTCTAGGGCACACTGTAGGGTAAATTATGAAAAGTAGTCAAGTCAGTGCTTGGTGCTGACTCCTCAGGCTCATGATGAATGTGGTCCCTTTCCCCCACCTCCATGCCTGGTTTTACTCCTCTGATGGATGGTGAGAGATAATATTATCAATTTTATTAAAAAAAAAATTTTTTTAGAGAGAACACGCAAGGTGGGGAGGGGCAGAGGGAGAGGGGAAGAGAGAATCCCAAGCAGCGTTCACAGCCCAGCACGAGCCCCATATGGGGCTCGATCCCACGACTGTGCAGTCATGACCTGGGCAGAAATCAAGAGTCAGTCGCTTAACTGACTGAGCCACCGAGGCACCCCTAGAACTATTTAATAATAAACTATAGAAACAAGGCACTGCTGTTTCTCATTATTTTAACCGGCAACAAAGCAATGTAATATATAGCTAAAATTAAAAGTTATTTAAGAAGCAAGGAAGATTATTAAAAAGCGTTTTGTGTATTTGGTAAGCAGGTGTATTCAAATCTAGTTTTGAAAAGGATCATGTATAAAAAATTTAAAAATAAATTTGTTAGCATCCCTATCAAACTTTCCCTACGTAGGGAATTTCTGAAAAGGACCAGGATGTGCCATGGGAGCTGGCAGGTGATTGGATTGTGTCAAGTGGACACAGAAAATGAGAGGAAGAAGAGATACCAAGGCCTGTTTGTCCTTCCGCTCAGAGCTAAGCCAGCGCAGGAATCACACCGTATGGACCTCTGCCCACTTATTCCAAAGATGTTCACTTGATTTTTGTCTCTACCCAGCTGTGTGGCAACAATCCACCACCACCGTCCAGAGACCAGCTTCTGTGCTCCGGGTGGGCAGGTCCATACCTGACGCCAGAGACACCAGTGGGGAGCTGAGCCGGGCAGCAGTGACACCAGGTAGGCTGCCTCCCGGGAGCAGCTCAGTGCTGCGTCAGGTGAGACAAGCAGGCACTTTGGAGGCACTCACGCACTGTGGGGCGAGGGCCCTCTCACTGAGGTCTGCTGCCAGCCTCCCTGGATTCTGCAGTGTACTGTGGGCGTGGCCTTACACAAGGGCCTACTTTTGGAGGAATGAGTCTTATCGAAAATTCCTTGAGGTTTCCACAGCTTCTATCAGTGCTAAACACTGTGGGTGTTAAGTGGACGTCTGTAAAACAAGAAAAACAACCCAAATCCTGTGATTCTTAAGTAAGTTTAAAATGTGTTGACTACCAGTGACTTGTATCACATACAGAGGGACACCCGCCTTAAATATCTAAAGAAGGCCTACAGATCAGTAAGGAAAAACTTTTAGGAAGATGGGACAGAACAGTTCACAGGGAAGGAAATTCAAATAACTTAAATATCTGATGTATTCCTCACAAGGGGAATGCACATGAAAACAAGGAGATTCAGTTTCTTCCCTGTGAAGCTGAAAGCGATCAAAAACCTTGCTGATACTGTTGGCCAGAGTCGGGGGAAGGCCCCTCCACACTGCCAGACTGCGGAGAGGCATAACAGGGACTACCCTCTATGGAGAACAGTTTAGCATATGTATCAGAATTAGTCCCCTTAGACTCAGCAATTTTATTTCTACAAATTTGCCTGGATAGATCCACCCACATACGTGGAAAATGGCATGCAGACAAGTACTCGCCAAGGAGCAGTTTGCAATAGTAAAGAAAAAAGGAAACAACCGAAATACCTTTTAACAGAGGACGTAAATCAATGATGGTATCTATGTGACAGAATACAATCAGCCATCAGCCCTAGTCCTGCGAATATTGCTAAGGATGAAAAAAAAGAACCCCAAAGTACCAAATGGTGTATGCAGTTGGCTGTCATTGTGTGCATGTAACAGGTATGTATCTGCTGCTATAGGCACAGAGTGACCACACAAATCCTGGAGTGCTGCCTCTGGGAAGGAGCCTGGGTGGGCACCAGCTCGGGGTCGGAATGAGACCACGTTTTCACTGTGCACCCTTTTGCTCCCTTTGAGTCCTGGGCCAAGCAGATGTTTTACCTAGCTAGCAAAATGAACATTTTAGACTTTATTAGAACATTTAAAGTTGCATTTAGGAAATAAATTGAAGAAATACACAGCGACCCAGTAACTGTGGTTGTCTCTGAAGGATGGGATAATAGGAGAGTGAACTTTCCACAGTCATATTGCTTATAAAAATTTAACGAAACAAACACGTCTCTTATGATAATCGAGAGAAAATTAAAATATGAAAATGTGCCTTTACGGGGAGTTTTAAAAACAGCAGTAAGTGGGGGGATTACTACATGAGGACACCCATGCAGCAGAAAGGCATGGTGACAGTCACAGGGAATGTCCCCGTTATGTTAATGAACTCCTTAGAAAGCTGCAAAATGGTATGAGTAGCATGATCCCATTTTCTGAAAACCAAATCAACTGCCTGTGTGTGTGTGCACATGTGCACGTGTGTGTGTATGTGGGAAAAGGTCAGGTGGGACACATCTGCACCGTGTACAGCACTAGTTAGCCCCGGGGAATAAAATCTCAGGGTCACCGGCACTAGGGATGAGGGGGATCCAGTTTTACCCTACACCCCTGTGTATTTGAAGAGAAAACTGTGCAGTTTTAACTTTGTGTCGAAAACATGAAACACATTTCAATATTAAGTAGCGATGTGTCCAGGAGGGCAGGACTGCCCATCAGAAGGAGGCGCAGGTGGCCCCTTGCTTGTCTGTCTCGGTCCCGCCTCATAAGGGAGATCAGCCACTCACTCCTGTTGCCTTTGCCCTGTCTGGCTGGTCAAAGGCACCAAGATGACAGGCATGGCAGCACCATGTTCCATGTGCCCCACGGGCACGGGGCAAGCCCCTCCATGCTTGCAGCTCATCCCAAGAGCACCGGCCACCTCAGCCCTCCTGGTGGCCACTTCCTCGTCCAGGAGGCAACTGCGTTCTCTCTTACAAACACAGATTGTCTGTTTTCCTGCCCAGCTGGCTCAAAAATGGTCGTTGCCTTCCTGTGCCCCCACTAACTGCTGTCCACCTTTCCCCGCCCAAGCTAGCAGGCAGCAGTCCGGCCAGACGCACCAGAGGAACCAGGGAGAACAAGGGCGGGGACCCATGCTCGTCCATGGAGCTCAGTCTAGGACTGGCGCACCTTCACAAAGGAAAGAACATGAGTGCAATTGACAAATTGCCGGAGATGATTTCATTAAAACAGAGTAGAAACCAGCAATCGGCAGCAGGTAGGTGGCTGCAGGCAGACGTGCAGTCACAGCAAGTCAAGCTCCCTGAACTTGACTCCTCGTCCAGCTCACACAGCTCACTTGGCTTCCTCAGTATTTACAGCATGATTAGCCACAAGGTTTTCTCTGCTCTTGACAAAAAAGAAGCTAGTGACTTCTGAAAATATTTTGCCACTGTCTCGTAGCAACAGATGTTCCCAGTTAAATATTTGGGGGTCATGAGTTGAACATGTTCTGTAATGAGATGTTGTGACATTAATCAGTGGCTCGGGACCGTAGAACACAAGGCTGCAGGCGGGTGGCAACAGGTCCCCAGGGCTTTCTGAGTCTACCCTCTGGTTTACCTCCTGCTCACACTGGGTGAGGGATCAAGTGCTCCCTGAAGCCCTCCAACCCCGAATCTGGAAGGGAAAGTTACATGTGCAGAAAAGAGGCTTTCTGTTACTCCATTTTCTCCCACAAAACTCTCTCTCACTGTCCCTGGGCATGACCGCTAATACGACCAGTGATTCATTAAGAAAAAGGGTTTGTTTTTGTCAAGTATATTCATGTGCAAAACTTAAATGCAGATAACTTTCACTTTCAAAGTTATATATTACTTCAAGTCTGTTTTTTTAAAACCACCCCAAAATAAATAGAAATTAAACAAACAACAACACTTCATCTATACCTAGAAATGGAATGACACTGGTTTACTGTAATTTGCCAGCTCTGAAAAAATGAGCTCTAAAGCTAATGGGGGATGAGCCATTTCCCAAAGACAATTCTACCTCTTTTATTAACTGGAGGGTGACTTAAAAACAACTATTTTGCCAAACAGCATAGTGTGTTTATACGTTGGGGACACTTCTCCATTCCTCCTAACGAGTGTGCCATTTTAACAAAATAAGAACATTCATTTAAAAAACTCACAATTCTGAAGTAAAAATAGTGTCAGCTTTAAAAATTACTATAAAAGCTATTTCACAGCAGTACAATCTTAAAAATTGTTAAATATTCTGAATCAAAATTAAGGATGCATATTCTAACAAAGAAGCAAAGATATCAAACAATCCTGGAGACAATTTAAATGCAAAATGTCATTTCTAACATTCTTGAAGGTTTGTAAGGACAGTGAATTAGATCATTAGCTGGTAATCGTAGGTCTGTGTTAATTTGTTCTTCATCTTTTTTGTCCCACTTACTGACAGCTAGAAAGACAAGACCAGACCTTCTTAGGCTCTCTCAGTCTTCAGTTCAAATACATTAGACCAAAGAAAACCTCCAGGATCACTGAAGCTGCTGCCATGAGAAACCAGCTTCCCACGACTTCAATAGTTTGAATCAGTTTCATAAAGACTCTAAAAGTTCAACAGGTCCTGGCTGCACGGGAGTGATGGCCAAAGGGAGGCCTGACCCTGACCGGACATCTGGGTTGGGTGGGGGACAAGTGAGCCAGAGAAGGTGGTTGGTCTCCTGAGTCCTTTCAGAAACCTCCAGAAAGTGCATAAACAAGAGCCATGCCTCATCCATGCCAACATTTTTCTCATGACAGACTTAAGGCATGTAAAAGCATATGAAGCATAATAAATACCTACACCACCCATTTTAAGAAATAAAACATACCAATGTTACACAAAGCCCAATGTAACGAGTATAAGTTTGACATCTTAAATTTAAACAATGTAAAACTGGATAATTTTTTTCTATTTTCCCTCAAGAAGCAATAAGATGTGCGTGTGTGTGTGTGTGTGTGTGTGTGTGTGTGTTTCAGCTAACCGCCCCTCCCTATGGGAACAGGGTTTACTGAGTTGTATTTTAATATTGGGCTTTCAGGTTTATGTGTGAATCCTGTTTACGTGAGTGTAAGTTTCTCTTTTCTTAAGCTGACAATCTATGCAATTTATACAGACTCTCCAAATTCAAAGATCTTTTTCCATTTCCTATAAAGCAGTTTCAATTATATTGCTCAGAGACCCTCAGTTGATACATTTCTCAGGCAAAAGCAGGGCAAAAATTGTGCCCTCAAACACTGCTAGTGGCATTAACCCATTTAAAGCAATATATATAATGGGCTGAAATACGTTCAAATAGGCTCTGACCCAATAACTTTACTTTTGAGGATCTATTCTGTGATCAGAGTTAGAAACACAGACCAATTTATGTCAACCAAGATGCAAATATCCAGATTCTATATTACTATATTCTTTTTTTTTTTTTTTAAATTCTACATCCAAGGCAGGCCTTGAACTCGCTACCCTGAGATCAAAAGTCGCATGCTCCACTGACTGAGCCAGAATACTATATTCTTCCTTTCTTTAACATTTTATTTATTTTTGAGAGACAGAGAGAGTGTGTGAGCAGGGAAGGGGCAGAGAGAGAAGGAGACAAAGAATCCAAAGCAGGTTCCAGGCTCTGAGCTGTCAGCACAGAGCCTGATGCGGGCCCGAATCCACGATCCGTGAGATCATGACCTGAGCTGAAGTCGGACACTCAACCGACTGAGCCACCCAAGCCCCTTACTATATTCTTTCTTAGAGCAAAATTAGGTAAGAAGTGACTCCCTGATGATTGGCCATTATGAAATAATTACACATTATGTAACTATTAAAATTATCGATTTTAAAATCATAAAATTTTATGATTTTTTTACTCTAGTTCTTGGTTTTTAATAATGTGGTTCTTTATTAGCTTTCATTGAAAAAGGCAAAGTAAAAATTAAAAAAAAAACAAATACAAATAATGTAGAAAGAAGGGGGATCTCCTTTTTAAAAGAGTGGTATATTCCCTTTTATGATGACGACCACCGTGTCCTTTACTGGGCTTCCTGTTTCGAATTTAGTTGCCAGAAACCTATAGCTTAAGTGAATTCTCAGCCGAGTGAATGAATTCTCACAGTTCACTCTGTGTTTTAAATGGCCACACTTTGGGGCACCTGGATGGCTCAGTTGGTTAAGCATCTGACTTTAGCTCAGGTCATGATCTCGCGGTATGTGAGTTCGAGCCCCACCTCGGGCTCTGTGCTGACAGCTCAGAGCCTGGAGCTGCTTCAGATTCTGTGTCTCCCTCTCTCTGCCCCTCCTCCACTCGCACTCTGTCTCTCAAAAATAAATAAATGGTAGAAAATAAATAACTGGTCACATTTTAAAGCTGTCTTTATGCTGTTTCATATCCTTCCCAGAAGCAGGAAAGCCATGTATTTTACATAAATAAAACTTTACCATATTTTTACATATTCAGACTCACAGACTCATGTATTTGCTTCTACTGTGCACAAGCTTCAGGAAGGGCACCTCCGAGGTCAGCAACAGGAGCCGGCCTCCTGGGAGGGAACTAAGTGGACGGAGGAGTGGGGGACAAGCTTTCCACTGTATATGCCTTCAGTTCTTTTGAATTTCCTACCATGTACTGCCCATCAAAAGAGTAGTACAGGTGACCCTTGAACGACACAGGCTTGAACTGCATGGGTCCACTTATGCACAGGTTCTTTTTGATACATAAGTACAGTACTGTAAAAGTATTTTCTCTTATGATTTTGTTTTTTAATTTTTTTAACGTTTATTTTTGAGACAGAGAGAGACAGAGCATGAACGGGGGAGGGTCAGAGAGAGAGGGAGACAGAATCTGAAACAGGCTCCAGGCTCTGAGCTGTCAGCACAGAGCCTGATGCGGAGCTCGAACTCATAGACCTCGAGATCATGACCTGAGCGGAAGTCGGATGCTTAACCGACTAAGGCACCCAGGCGCCCCTCTTCCTTATGATTTTCTTAATAACATTTTCTTTTCTCTAGCTTACTTTATTGTAAAAATACACTACAGAATACACACAACTTACAAAATATGTGTTAATCGACTGCTTATACAGTCGCTAAGACTTCCAGTCAACCGTAGTTAAGTTTGGGGAGAGTCAAAAATTGTAAGCAAACTTTTGACGTGCAGGGGGTCAGCACCCCTTAACCTCTGCATTTTTCAAGGGTCAACTATATACTTTTCTTGATGAATTCTATTAATTTTGTTTGGTAACACTGAGACTGAGGCAGATTCAGCCAACTGTAATTCAGGTGTGAGAAACCTTAGCTATCCTCCTGAATATATTACATATTCCACATCTTCTTTACACACACACACACATACACACACACACACACCTTGCCATTTGCAATGACGTGGTTGGAACTAGAATGTATCATGCTAAGCGAGGTAAGTCAATCAGAGAAAGACACCATATGATTTCACTCATATGTGGAATTTAAGAAAAAAACAGATGAACATATGGGAAGGGAGTAAGAGAAGAGAGGGAAACAAGCCACAAGAGACTCTTAACAATAGAGAATAGGGGCGCCTGGGTGGCGCAGTTGGTTAAACGTCCGACTTCAGCCAGGTCACGATCTCGCGGTCCGTGAGTTCGAGCCCCGCGTCGGGCTCTGGGCTGATGGCTCAGAGCCTGGAGCCTGTTTCGGATTCTGTGTCTCCCTCTCTCTCTGCCCCGCCCCCGTTCATGCTCTGTCTCTCTCTGTCCCAAAAATAAATAAACGTTGAAAAAAAAAAAACAATAGAGAATAAACTGTGGATTGATAGAGGGAGGGGTGGAGGATGGGCTAGATGGGTGATGGGTACTAAGGAGGCACTTGTGATGAGCACTGGGTATTGTAGGTAAGTGATGAATCACTGAATTCCACTCCTGGAACCAATATTGCACAGGATGTTAACTAAAATGTAAATAATAAAAAAAAGAGACAACTTAGCTATCCTCTCAGATTCTTACCAGAAATTAATTGAAACTTTAAGGGAAGAAACCGAGCAGAATTCTCTGTGGGGGTGTAGTTCTGTGCAGGTGGCAGGCACAGGCTATTGCTTCCCTCAGATTCTTACAGAGGCCCAGATGCTTGGGGGCCCTTCATTCCACAGACTGTAAAACTAAAGGAGCCCAAAGAAGGGGACTGATGGCAGCAGAGGTGGCAGAGCCGAAATTAGCCACCAAGTTTCCCTTGTCCCCATTCAGCACTCTCTCTTTTTGGCTAATTTCACTCAAAGGGCTTACAAAGAGTCTCCATCTGCTAAGAATCTAGACCCACTTACTAAGAGAAAGTGAAAGACGGCACTGATCTGTATTAAGCAAACAGGGGGGAGTCATCCTTATTTCCTCTCGAGCATACAGAATATTGTTCTCCAAGCCAAGTCTATTTATCACAAGGCCCCGAGGGAGCAGTCCACTGAATTGACAGAGACTGACACCAGCTGGTGGTAAGGGCAAGGGGGTGGGGGAGGGCAAAGGGATTCAGCTCTTCTAGAAACCAACATGCATCGCCCATGGATGCATGAGCAAGCATTTCTGTAGGACAGATTCCTTAAACTGAAACTGTTGAATCAAAATTCTTGATTTGCTGAACCCATTAAGCTGTTCTCTGACAATGCTTGAAACTGTCATTTCCCCCAAACACCTTCACCAACACTAGCTGTTAGATTTTAAACTATTAGCCAGTCTGTTGGGAGAAAAATGTCTTGTTTTAATGACTCCTCCTCATTCCCAATTACTGGTAAATTTTGTCCCTAGGTATAACTTTTGTTATCCTAGTGTGAAGAGGGTATTTTCCCATTATATTTTACAGTTGATTATTGCCTTTAAGGAGATCAATTTGTCCCAGTTTGCCTGGAACTTCACCAGTTTCAACACTGGGAAGTGTAGTGTCCTGGGAAACCTCCCAGTCCCAGGCAAATCAGGACAGTTGGTCACTCATAGCAATAATGTCTGAGTCTTTTTATCTTGTGTCTGGTTGCCTTACGGAGGTCTTATAAATGCTAATCACTGTTCATTGGACAGCCTACCTGGAAAATCCAAGAGGATCATTCCACCTTCAAACAACAATTTTGTCTTTTCCTTTAAATGGTTTGTATATCTTTTCTTTCTCTGGTCTTTATGCACTGGCTAGAACCTTCAAAACATGGAATATAGAAGAGACAGTGGACATCTTTTTCTCATACCTGACTTTGCTGGGAATACTTCTAATGTTTCACCAGTGAGTATGACATAGTTATGTATTTTGGTAGATAATTCTTTTTTCTTTAATGTTTCTTTATTTTTGACAGAGAGCATGTGGGGAGGGGCAGAGAGACAGGGAGGAGGAGGAGCCAAAGTAGGCTCTACACAGACAGTAGAGAGCTTAATGTGGGGCTCAAACCCACAAACCACAAGATCATGACCTGAGCTGAAGTCAGACGTTTAACCGACTGAGCCACCCAGGTGCCCCTTAGTAGGTAATTCTTAAATTCTTTCTATTTCCAGCTTGTGCAGAAGTGTTTTTGTCTTATACAAGTCAGGAACACATACTGAGTTTTATCAAATATTTTTGGGCACCTATTAAGGTGTTGTTTCTCTTAATCTATTAGCTGACTTCTCAATGTTGAACCATCCTTGCATTCCTAGGATGTTGATCATATGTATCAAGCACTTTGCATGAGAATACTCTAGATACCTAGGGTTTAAATGACAAAGGATTATCTGTTACCCTCAGTGAAACTATCTCTATCCCTTCTAGAGAAGGGGTTGAAAAGTAGATCTTTGATACATTTAATTTCTATACCATAGTAACTTTAAGCCACAGATCAGCCTTAGGAGTCTCTCATTTGCTTGTAAGACACTTTACCTTTTACAGGCACTGAAATTGTGTTTGTTGACTGAGGTATATCGGTTGATAAGTAGTATTCTTCCTTCCAGGCATATTTCTTACTCTGTTACATTGGTAATTTTTGAGAAAAGAACATAAGTGAAGTGAATGTGTGGTATCTAACATTAAAATACAATTGTCGAGTGGAAGACTTTCACATCTACCACCATCCTGTAGCCTCTACCTTGGCTCTTAAGATAGAAATGGCTATGTATGGCCACATGTTTACACAGTGTCTTTCCATTTTCTCTCTTCATTCCCCCAATTTGGTAGAGTATCTCTACTAAGTCCTGAGCACTGCTATCCAAAAGAGCTTTCTACAATGAAGGAACTGTTCCATATATCCAATATGGCAGCCACTGGCTATATGTAATTATTGAGCACTTGAAACGTAGCTAGTACAATGGAGGAAGTGAATTGATTTTACTTAATTTTTTATTAACTTTAATTTAAATAGCCACATGTGGCTAGTGGCTACCACATTGGGCAGCAGGGTCCAGAAGAGTCTCTGCTTAGGGTCAATTATGGTCCAACTCTTCAAGAAGTTATTATCGGAAGCTTTGCCTGTCTCATTGGTTGTGTATGTTGTCAGGGTGATAGGGAAGTAGATGATACCCAAAGGATTCGTAAACTCTGTGAACGTTCATCTTGCTGAGTCACCTTTACAACAGGTGCAGAGTGATTCTGCTACAAAGGAGTGGAATAAAATCTTTCAAGATTCTGTCTCTTCTTGAATATTTTGAAAATTCCCCCTTTGAATATTTTGTCAAGTAACCTGGACTCTAAACACCGTGGCTACAGGGTGATGGAGGCTGGTAGCACTTAACAGTACCATTTCACTTAATGTTATATAATTTTAATTAGGAATGTGTAGAGGGACAGGTGCTTTATCTTATCATGTTTTAGGTGGAAGAAGGAGGGAAGGATTTGCCCAATTCTGACAAAGCAAAATTCACATGGTGCCAGCCTTTAGAAAGAAAGCAAAATAATTGTCTATAGGAAATGGAAGAAAAATATAGGTCTAAAAACACTGAAGTTAAAAAATGAGTAACACACCAAAACAAATTATCACTGTCATATTATGACAGCAATTTATAAGTGGAAGAAAGAAGTTAATGTCTAAAAAATTTGTTAAATCAGTAACTATCGGCTGGGGCACCTGGGTGGCTCAGTTGGTTAAGTGACCGAGTCTTGTTCTGCTCAGGTCATAATCTCATGGTTCATGGGGTGGAGCCCCATGTCGGGTTTTGCGCTGACAGTGTGGAGCCTGCTTGGGATTCTCTCTCTCTCTCTCTCTCTCTCTCTCTCTCTCTTTGCCTTTCCCCTCCCCCTCTCAAAATAAATAAATAAACTTAAAAATAAAAGAACTATCAATATAAGCATTTCATTTAGAGACACAGACATTACTTTCCTAAAGAAAATACAAGAATTAAAAGGGTCACCCTAGGATGACACTAGGGACTGTTGATTTCCATTCTAAGCTTTTCTTTGCCACGTGATGCTTTTAATCTTGCATATAAATTAGTCTGGTGTTAAAAAAAAAAGAAAAAAAAAAAAAAGAGAAGCAGAAGCAAGCAGGAAAGATGGAACCCACCGAAGATGAAGTTGTCAGGCCGGAAGAGCTGCCCAAAAGGCCCGGACCGCACACTGTCCATGGTGCCCGGCTCCAAGTCCACCAGGGCAGCCCTGGGCACGTATTTCTGAGCTGGAAGAGAACAAAGCCCACCCACAAGGGTTACTTTCTGGTTTCCAGAGTGATGGGCTTCCCTGTAGCAAGTCCCCCCAGCACAGCTGCCTGGGTGCTACAAAACAGGGTTTCTTTAGAGACAGACTCGGCTTTCTTCGAATCACAGAATCTTAGCACTGGGAAGGGCCTTGGACAACACATTCCCACCTTAAATGGTTCAGATGAGGGAACCGGCCCGAGCGTGAATGGGCAGAGTGAGGAAGTTCCGGGAATAAGCAGGATGAGAAATCCGGTCTCCTGACTTCCTGCCTTCTGTATTTTCCACTTCACCCTGACACCTCTTTCCTGCTGGGTGGTTTTACTTTTTTAGCTCCATGGAAATAAACTGTATCTGTTGCAGCAAACTGCTGTGTTGCTGTGACATTCTTTCCACTTTTCGGCTCGTCCCTCATACATACACACTAATGGATCCAAGCTATAGTCTGAGCACCTTGTTGCAGGTGCCAGCCCACAGGCTGTTTCTGGAAGACACTCTAAGGAATGAGATTTGCTGTGCAGCCCTATTGTTAGCAAGCACATTTTCATGCCTCTTGGGCAGGAAATTGTTCCCTAGTGAGGATGGGGTTAATATGACTGCCCATAGGCTCTGCTCTACGATTCCAGTCCTATTAATGCACACCCCCCACTGAAGCAAGGATACAAACAAAGTGGACCTAAGGGTTAACGGGAAATGCAATGTATCATTGGATTTTTTAGTGCTATCTGGAAATTTCATATTCTATGTCCTGCTGATCCAGGCCTTTTCTTACAGCTGCTGAGTGAATAAAACCCAGTGCTTTATGTATGCTGCTCTTCCCAGCTTCTTGTGTGGACAAATAGCAAATGACTCCCAAAACCAGAGCAATTATTTCTGGGGCTATGTGTCACGTATATGGAAGTGCGGCATCTGTCATTTTCTGAGTGTGTTTTCAACATCTTCATTTTTTGTTGTTTTGTGAAGGGCACAATTCCACTTTTATAATAAAATTGTTACAGAAATAGTGCATACATGGAGCCACAATATATATGTAGATCTCCAGGGCAAGGTTGAAATGATTCCCAACCCTGGATAAACGACAGCCTGCGGTTTTTACCCAACTTCACCAATTACCCGGAACTTCAGCTTCCAGGGAGCATTAAGAGTTTTGGGAGGCTGGTAAAGGGGCAGAGGAGTCACTTAAAGGAGTGCTTTTCAAATTTTTAGCCAAGAATCTCCATGAAGAGATACATTTTAAACTGAAGAAAAAAGCAAAACAGAAAGTCGGACAAGACCCAGTAAGTGATTTCACAACACCAGCTAACGGGTTGTCTGGTTCAAGAGTTCAGAGCCGCGTGATAGGCCAAATTCGGCTTTTTGAAATAAACTGACGGAGGATTTCCCGCCCCATGGGGAGTGAGGAAGGAACCGGGCATCCTGCTATATCCCAGGAAATTTTCCGAGAGCAAACTACCCTTGCGCGGAGGGCGGCATCCAGAGAGCCAGTCTGGGATCGGGCGGAGAAGACGCGAAATGGCCGGGGTCCTAGAGGAGGAAGGCCGAGTCAGGGAGAGGGATGGCCGAGGTCCAAGAGGGGGGTGGCCGAGGGTCCGGGCAGAGATGGCTAGGATCCTGGGCGGGGGCCGGGGGGAAGGCCAGGATCGGAGGGGCAAATGGCCGCGGGACGGCCGGGGTCCGGGCAGGGGACGGCCGAAGTCTGGGAGGGGACGGCCGGGGCCCGGTCGGGGACGGCCGAGGTCCGGGAAGGGGACGGCCGGGGTCCAGGCAAGGGACGGCCAGGGTCCGGGCGGGGACCACCGGGTCCGACGGGGAAGGGCGGGGCCCCGGCCGCGCCGCGCTACTCACAGGATGACTCATTGTAGTAGACGTTGATTCTCTCCAGTTGTAGCGCCGAGTCACCCACGTAGCCTCCGGCCGGGTCGATACCGTGTTCATCGCTGATCACTTCCCAAAACTTGGGAAGGGCGAGGCAGGGGGACAGACGGTCAGAACCCGGAGCCTAGGGCGCCCTCCCCCGCAGCTCACTCCAGGGCTGGCCGGGCGGGGCAGGGCGCGCGGGGCCCGGCTGCCGAATTCCAGGCGCGCCAGAGCCGCCGGCGGCCGCTCCCAGCTAGAGCGGGGATGGGGTGAGGGGCAGGGGGTCCCCGGCTGTGACGCCCCCTCCTCGGCCGCGCCACTCCTCGAGCACTTCCCGGGTGCCGCGCAGGGCAGGGTTGGACTCCGAGGACCGAGGGGCACGGAGGGTGCGCACCGGAGCGCCGGCACCGAGGGGTCAAGCCCCGACACCCTAGGCCTGCCAGCTTGCCCACCCGCAGGGAAGCCCAGTGCCCGGCCCACCTTGGTGCCAATCTGGTTCCCGCACTGGCCCGCCTGTATGTGCACGATCTCCCTCATGGCGGGCGCCGGCTCTGCGCTCGGGGGCACTCGCTGTTCGGACCGCGGCGGAGACTGCGGGCCCGCGGCGCGCTCCCCGGGACTCGACCCTCCTCTCACTCTCCACCCCCCACCCGGGCCTCCCGGACCAATTGCTGCGGGCCTCGCCCTCCCCGGCCGCGCCCCCTCCGCCCCCGCGGTCCCCGCGCAACCCCGGCTCCCCAGCTCCTCGCGCGCCCCCACCCCCGGCCTCGCCCTCTGGGGCCGCGCCTCCTCCGGTCCTGGCGGGCCTGGCGCCTCCCTCCTCTCCGCCGGGCTCCCGCTCCTCGTCCCCCAGGCCTACCTCCCCCGGCACCGCGCCGCCGGTGCCCCACCGAGGCTCGCCTCCCTCTGGGCCCTCTTCCTGGAGCCGCCTCGACGCCGCGCAGTCCTAGGAGAGAGAACAGAAAGGGGAGTCGAGGGACCCCTTGCTGGGGAAGCCTGGCCTGGCCGGGAAATGAGCCGGTCCCTGGGGCGCCCACCGAAGCGGGTTTGGGAACCGAGATAGGATGAGAAGGTGGAGACTTTATTTTTATTTTTATTTTTTTAAATTTTTTTTTCAACGTTTATTTATTTTTGGGACAGAGAGAGACAGAGCATGAACGGGGGAGGGGCAGAGAGAGAGGGAGACACAGAATCGGAAACAGGCTCCAGGCTCTGAGCCATCAGCCCAGAGCCCGACGCGGGGCTCGAACTCACGGACCGCGAGATCGTGACCTGGCTGAAGTCGGACGCTTAACCGACTGCGCCACCCAGGCGCCCCAGGGTGGAGACTTTAAAAGTGGGGAGGCAGGCGGGAAGGACAGGGCTCCGGCCCCTCCGTGTCCCACTTTGCTGCCTCCTCCCCCCCACCCCCCTCGCTGGCCCTTCCCGTAGGGAGGCTGTTCCCGCTGAGCCGCCGAGGGCAGACGGGGTCCCACCCAGAGTCGCTCGGGAGGAGGGGGGCAGGTTCCAGGGCCGCGCGGACCTGGCGGGGCCGGCCCGGGGCGCTCTGCAGCTGCGGGTGCGCTAGGTCCCCGCCGGCTCCCCTCCCGCGCCGCGGGGTTAAACCCTGCCGGGAGAAGTGCCTTGGGACATGAAAGTGGAGTTTTTCAGTGTGACTGTGACACTCGTCCCCCGCACCCCCTACACACACACATCTAACCGCGGGCTTTTGTTCTTATGTCCTCGATTTCGCGCCTCTCCGTCTGGAAATACAGATATCATTCCATTTCCACAACTCTGAATCATTTGTAGTGGGATTTAAAGTGAATACCTGGCTCCATCTGACAATGAATATACACGCGCGCGCGCACACACACACACACACACACACGCACCCCACACTGTCGTCTAGGAAGCCTCTCTACTGGGAATCAGCGATGAAAAGCTCTTTGGCCCCAGGAGAGCGTAGAGGGCCAGGTTCTACCCCTGCCGGCTCCGTAGCCTTCTCTATTCCTGGGTGCCATGGACTGCCTTCTGCTGTTGGGAGGGAGGTGTGCCTTTGCGGATGTTCTTTGAGTAAACGCAGCTCTGGAGGAGTGAGGACGTTAGAAGGAATGTTTAATCATACAGGTCTCTCTTCTCCATCCTCAAGGGGCCACCAGAAGGCAGGCAGATTTCCAACCAAATGAACCAAGCCCTCTCTGGGGACTAGGAGACGACTCTCTATGCAAGGCATGGCTCCATATTTCTTTCATAACCTGGTGCAGCCCTGATCTGTCTTTGAACTCTGCTCCTCCTGCTTCCCAGTGTTTGCTGGACAGCCCCCGCCCTGGGCACCTGTTTTCTTCAACACCCTCCAGCAGGTAACAGTCCCCACTTGTTAGGGGCTGCCATCCGGGTTCTCTAGGCTCTGGCCCCTACCCTCCTTGCTCAGCTGCCTGGTTCTTCCCCTCCCCCCAGTGTCTGCCCCACCCAGCCTGGGCCCCTCTGCTGCATGCTCACCACCGACACCCACACCTAGAACTCTCTCCAGTCCGTTCCTATGGACAGTTCCAGCTGGCAGGGCTCACTCACTCCTGTGCCCAGGCAGCAGATACTCAGCGTATTCCCTTGGGGAATCAAGGTTACTTCTGGGCATGAATTAGGCGCTTGGGGTGCTATCCTTCCTCTTCCAGGCGGTCTTGTGTGGTAGAAAGGAGTGACTACCGGCGTGAGTCAGGTTGACTTGGATTTCAATTCCGGTTCCGTTTCCAATTAGCTTTGTGTTCACTCAAATTCTCTGGGCTTCAGTTTATTCATGTGGAAAACGAAAGGATTATCCGAGGGACTCTGATTCTGTGGCACCTTCAGTTGGAATGTACATCCACCAGAGACTTTTGCATGAGTTTCCCTGTGTGAGCAGTTTAGGTAGGGAGACTCCGGAAGGCCTGGACTGGACCCCCTCCCAGGCCAAATGGAAATGCCACACAAAGAGGAAGCAACAATGCTCTTTTACCCGCACCAGCAGTTTCTTTTTAGATATATGAACACTTTGGGAAAGTCCTAATGTGGGTCTGTGCTTGGAAAGAGGTAGAGAACTTTAAACTTTTTTTTTTTTTTTTTTGGAGTTTTACAAATGCTTCCAGTTTTAAGGATTAACTTCTTTAACCTTGGGGTCTCTGGCCCTGACCCCCTCCCTCACCCTCTGCAATGCCAGGAAAACAAGTGAGGGGCTCACAGCCTTGCCCACACTCTGTCATCAAACGTTAAGCCTGAGATGAGCCGGCTGTCCTCTCCTGAGTAGTCAGCACCTATTTAGGCTGCTCGTTGTCATTGCCCAATTGAATTATTGACTCCAAGTAAACGCTCCCAGCCTCCAGCCTCCAGCCCTAACTTTCAGTTTGCCCCCCCTCTCCCCTTCCACCTCCATCCCACACTGGGAAGAGCCTCCTGTGCTCCTGTGAACACCCCAGTCCCCCTAACCCCCACACAGCCATCCCTGGGCCACTCCTTCCTACACATCAATGTCCCTGTCAACCATGGGGGGTGGGAATTCTGGAAGCAGGTTGGGATGTTTGCGAAGGGCATCCTCCCATCCTGGGTGCTGAAGCAGTGGTCTGGGCCCTGAGTGGGCACCCAGGGGCCATGCAGGAAGAGGTGCAGCCCAAGGCCTGGACCCTCTTGTGTGTGGCAACATGTTAACAATGGGTGTTATATTATTATTGTATTATCTTCTCAACTCTCCCACAGGTTGGTAAGCTTCTCAGATGCAGTGATGGTGGCCAGGAAGGAACGGTGAATGAAATAGTCTAGTGAACGGAGGACACAGACGTCTTGGCCACAGTCTCAGCTTCCCTTGGTAAAAAGCTGCCTCCAAAGGTATGATAGGGAGCTGTTTTCCCTTCATGGGCACACAGAAGGGATGGATGAGTACAAAGTTCCATGTGGCTGAGAAAAAGGGCCTCTAACAGAGGAAGCAGACCTCCAGGAAGGGCTGCCAAAGGCTACAGGTCTTTGAGAACGGCACAGTCTCTCTAACCTATTCTAAGTCAAGTGTGATGAGAGAGAGAAGATGTGAATCCCCATTCATTCTAGAGCTCTGGGGTGCCCCCGCAATGTTGACTGGGCAGTTAGGGGCACAGGTCCTTTGGATCTAATCCAGTCCCACCAACATAAACGTGTTCCGGGTGCCATGCTGGTTTGGGAGCCAGTAAGCTGCTAAAGCTGCCTGACACCTCTAGGCAGATGGATAAGCCAAGGGCCAGAGAACTGAGAAGGCTGGGCCCAACTCTCACCTGCAGCCCCCTCCCCAACCCCTCTTTGAGTTTCTGTGAGTTCATCTGGACAATGGTGATCAGATAACGGGGCACACCCACCCACTCTCCCCCTCTGGCCGCTTTTGTGTTGGGTTGGGAACAAAGATAAAGATCCTGTTTTATATACCTTTGCTAGAGGAGACAGGTTTGGGATGTGTGATTAGAGGATATCTTTGTTTTTATGGAATCGCTAATTCCCTGGAGTGTGACAGGAACAGCATGTGGTGTGGGGCTACCTGTTCTGTTCTACATGGGAAGTGGATCGGAAAGTTAACTGTGACTCTTAACCCTGCATCCTGGAAGTTCCAGGTTTACATAAAATCTGTTTCCTCACTAGCCAGGGAGAGAGTAAGACCAGATGATCTTAAAGTTCCCTTGTAGCTCTCACTTCTTGTAACTAATCAATACCTGTCCTAACTTGAATCATTCAAGAGCCAGCTGATCAAAATGCGACCTCATTGTCCCATTTCACCTATTTCTAAGAAAGCGGTGAGCATATATCCATGAAGCACACAATGAAGAATAGACATTCGTGCACAGAACTGAGTGTAGTAAATCAACTGTATAACAAACATGATGTGACATCTATCTGATGGGAATGGAATTGTTGCCATGTTGTGTGACAATGAGGTAAAAATGGACAGCATGTCTTGCTGTAGTCAAATGGCTTTAGCCAGGCCAACCTAACTTTGCTATTTTCCCAGTCATGGAATCAGCTCTAACACTGACCATTTTCCCTGATACTGTGCACAATATAAGTCTTCAGTATGTTCTAGAAGGAAGGGCTCTGTGTGAGGTGACAGAACTCTGGGATCTGACCCTGGGATCTGGAAGCCTCAGCTACTTCCTCAGCAACATGAGTGGGGGGTGGAGTGACCAGATGCAAAGATCTTGAGTGCAAACATCTAGGGCTCCCCCAGGACCCCAAGGCCATATTCATGGGACCTCCCCCCTCACTCTCCCTCACCCTGGCCCCTTATCTTGCATACACACACACACTGCAGGGTGTGTGGGGTTAGGGGTTGAGGCCACAGCAATCAGCCCAGCACTGTGGAGGCGGGAAGAGAAGTGCTGGGAGGAGGCAGAGGCCCTCATGGGGAGCTGCCCAGGAGAAGGGGTTCTGGCATATCCCAGCCAGGTGACTTAGGCTGGAGGCAAGGGGAAGTAACGAAAGGTGCCTTCATCAGGGATTTTTTTTTAAATTTTTTAATTTATTTTTTAGAGAGAGAGAAACAAAGTGTGAGTGGGGGAGGGGCAGAGAGAGAAGGAGACACAGAATCTGAAGCAGGCTTCAGGCTCCCAGCTGTCAGCACCGAGCCCTATGCAGGGCTCCAACTCATGAGGGAGTGGTGAGATCATGACCTGAGCCGAAGTCAGATGATTAACCGACTGAGCCACCTACGCGCCCCCATCTAGGGATTTTTAAAACCAGCTGAAGCACGGCAATTTTCAGGACTAGTCTTGGGCAGTTTATATTTTTAAAAATAATCTTTATGTTATTTTTCCATTAAAAACTAGTAGATGAGTTTTGCAAGATGGAAATTCTGGAGAGTTGTCGCATGACATTGTGAATGTCCTGAATGCTGCTGAATTGTATGCTTAACAAGGGTGAAGGTGGTACATTGCACGTTAAGCACTTTCTTTAAACCACAATTTTAAAAAGGGGTGGGGTAGTCATAGACAAACTTGACAAAACTTGGAAAAGACTGAAAAGTGAACAAAAGACAAAATCCACCCCCAAACACCATTAATTAGTTAATTAATTAATTGACATTTTGACACATTTCTTGGCAGTCTTTTTTTTTTTTAGTTAACATATAGTGTAATATTAGTGTCAGGAGTAGAACCCAGTGATTCATCACTTACAGCACCCAGTGCTCATCCCAACAAGTGCCCTCCTTAATGCCCATCAACCATTTAGCCCATCCCCTGCCCACCTCCCTTCCAGCAACCTTTCCTGGCAATGTTTTATTCTACAACTAGTTTTCTTAAACTTCCTTAGGTTCACGTTGCCTGTGTGCTTTAAAACAATGAACTTTGTAAACGTAGCTTCTTCAGGTTTGTATGTTGCCTCATAAAACCATCCTTACTAACTGCGCAACATCTTATAGAGTATTCTAATTATTATTCTTTTTTTTTTTTAATTTTTTTTAACGTTTATTTATTTTTGAGACAGAGACAGAGCATGAACGGGGGAGGGGCAGAGAGAGAGAGGGAGACACAGAATCGGAAGCAGGCTCCAGGCTCTGAGCCATCAGCCCAGAGCCCGACGCGGGGCTCGAACTCACGGACTGTGAGATCGTGACCTGAGCTGAAGTCGGATGCGCAACCGACTGAGCCACCCAGGCGCCCCTCTAATTATTATTCTAATTATTCTTCCAATTATTCCCTTCTGTTTGGCTGTTTGGGTCGTTTCCTGTTTTCCACTACTCTCAATAATGCTTCAACAGACATCTTTGTGCGTGCAATATTTTTGAATTTAGAATTGAAGATTTGTTCCTAAAAGTGCAATTGCTGGATCAAATGCTATGATTACAAGGCTTTAGATCCATGTTGTCAGTCCTCTATCCAGAAGAGAGGCCCAGAGAGTCTCCCTGCAGGGAAGAAGAGCTCATTGCAACCTGAGGGTGAGAATCTCTTAGTGGAGGAGGGAGATCCTCACGAGCCCCCAAACCTCCTCTCCCAGTCCCGGGATGCCTGGAATTCTTTGAGAGAGAGACAAAACCCGTGCTTTTCCCTTAAAGAAGAGATGCTTTAGAGGTGCACCTGGCAGAGACTTGAGGTCTGGTGTGTGTGAATGAAGGTGTGGGGCCCTGCCCCGTTTAGAGAGGTGGGATCCCTGGGAGCCCTGCCCCCTGCATGCCATTGAGGAAGGTCTGTGTGGAGTCTGCCCTGGGGTGAAGGAAGCTTCCCTGACACAGCTCTATAGACCCCACCAGGTCACTTTACTCTCCCCTTCCTCCTGGGACTTCATTTGCAAAGAGTTTTCTTTCCATTTCTATGTGACTTCTGCAGTGTCCTCTCCTTGGGAATGTTAGAGCACCCAACTCTCCCGCTAAAAAAGTGAAGTGACTTGCACTAGTGCATCATGGAGCTTGGAGATTGGTCAGAGGGTTTAATTTCAGCTCTGCCACATGGGGAAACGGGGGATATAATTCCAGTCTTACAGGATTGTTGGGCGCATTGTGTGTTGGGAATGTAAAGGTTCTTTTCATTTGACGTCTGCCATACGACAGGCACTCAGCATGTTTGGCTTAAAGTAGGTACCTTATAAACGATTAATCTCTCAGCCCTAGAGTTGCGGAAGACAACCTTGTTTTGTTGCAGTCATAGGGCTATAAAAAATTAAGTTTGGACTGAGTAAAATAGAGATTGATTTTTCAAAACATTTTTATAGTTTTTTAAAGTGTATTTTATTTATTTTGAGAGAGAGAAGGGGTGGGGGTTGCAGAGAGAAAGGGAGAGAGAGCATCCAAAGCAGGTTCCACACTGTCAGTGCAGAGCCTGATGTGGGGCTCAAATTCAGGTACCGCGAAATCATGACCTGAAATCAGAAATCAAGAGTTGGACACTTAACAACCACTTAACAGCCACCCAGGTGCCCCTACAAATTGATTTAAGTGATTATGTGATTTGAAAGGATGTGTGTGTGTGTGTGTGTGTGAGAGAGAGAAATACTTAATTCCTTTTTGTTTAAAATCAAACAAATATTTACCTAGTGATATAACAGTAAGTGTTGAATTCTATGTGTTAGTAAGGGAAAAGAGAGGGCAGGAAGAGGACAAACGGGAGGAGACAGACTGGCAGACGGACTTTCATGGGTAAAAGGAGAAGGAGAAACAGAGAAAACGGGCCACGCATTTCCACTGACATATCTGCCAGTGGAAGCACCCACGCCTGTCTCTCCCTGGGCTCTCCCTCTGCCCCGCTGGACCCGCTCCCTGGCAGGGCCTGGGGTATCAAAGCTCCAAGGTCACAGCCATATCAGTCTGTTGTCTGGTTCTGTCGTAGGATGCTATTTTGAGTGTTGATGATTCATTGATTTACTCACTCTTTTCTTCAACAAATGTCACATGCTTACTACATCCCAGACACTGTGCTATAGATTCTGATTGTAATCGTCATGAAGTATTAGTAACCTCTGCAGCAGACAAAGAAGTAACAATTATACCGATGTGACGTGCTGGGAACAAATAATGATGGCCATCATTCTTACTATTCAATGACTTGGCACAATTTGTTTCATGTTAATATGAAGGAAGAAAGTGATGGAAGTGAATGAATGAGTCTGCCCAGAAGTGTGAGAGGGCAGGTCTGAGGGAGACATCACTGAAAGGAGAATTGCAACAAGACTTACTTGTACAGGCAGATCAGACACCCCCCCCCCCCACCCCCCGCCGGAAAGCATGAGAATGATGGGCTAGATGCTCAGGACTCAAAGGGCCCATTCTAATGAGATGAGGGGTCTTCCAGAAAGGCTGGGAGTCCCCAGTAGTGAAGACGACCACCATGGTGCAACCCAGCTTTGGGGCAAAGAGCTCCAAGTCCCAAGGAGTAGGATTTCCTGGGGACCTCCTGAGACCTCCGGCTTCTCCTCCTGAGGTTGACCCATAGTTTCTAGCATCTTGTTTGTAATGAATCCAGTGAGCATTTGTATGCATGCCAGGATACATTTTTTGTGATAAAAATCTTATGGGCCTAAACATGCGTCCGTTGATTCCTGGAAAAAGATTGAATTTATCCCCACCCTGAGCCTTGACCTTTGGCTCAGCCACGGAATTTTGTCTCCCCGTGATTTGGACACTGCTGTGAGTCCCCCTAGCCTGAGCCTCTGAGCTTTCTCTCTGCAGCCCAGGCCTCCTGAGGAGCTGAGACTCTCCCCCTGCAGTGCCTGCTGCTTGTTTCTTGTTCCCTTCAGCGTCACCTCTGTTTGTTGGTCTGATTTACACCTGTGTCTTCTGCTTGGGAGCCCCGGCAATGTGCTCCAGCCACCTTTGGGACTTCTGCTTGTCACCTCTGTCAGAGGCCCTCGGGCCATTTCCCTCACCTCCTCCCGGCACGTGTCAGCTTGCCTCTCCCTGCGCCAGGATGGGTCCGGATTGTTTGGACCCGTTCATCTTTTTTTCCCCAGCCCTTCCTCTCACTAACTCAGCTGTTACATAATGACATGGTGCCAGCAAAGATATTTAAACCTCGACTGCATTTTCACAACTAGAAGCACACATGGGAATGTTCAGATTTTTGCTCTTTACCCCTGTGGGATGGATTAACTTAATGTGCATCGTCCCCATCTCCAGGCTGGAATAATCTGATGTGTTTTTCTTCTGGTCCCAGATTCCGGTTGGACACGACATCGCCACACAGGCATGTCATGAACTTCCAGTCTGCCCTGTGTGTCTGCACCAGGGCCAGTATCGTGTGCTCACTGAATGTCCCCATGACCAGATTGTCCAGGTGTTCCACATTTAGCAGTCTTACCTCCTGGACGAGACTGTAAGTTCCCAAGGTTAGAGACTAGACCTCCTATCTGGTGTCCACAATACTCAGCACACTACTTAACACGCAAATGCAGCCAGTAAGTGATGGTAAATGAAGAAAATAAGAGTGTAAGAAAATTTCCAGTGCAGAGGACTTTCCTATTCTGAAGGGAGGACTCAGAATGTCATGACAGGAAATCGTGAAAAATTTAGTAATGCCTCCCTCAACAAAGAGGTTTCCACCAGGGTTTTCTCAGAATTAAATACAAATTCAGATGGCATTTTATTCTTTTGAAGTTTATTTACTCTGAGAGAGAGAGAGAGAGAGAGAGAGACAGAGACAGAGAATCCCAAGCAGGCTCCTTACTATCAGCACAGAGCCTGATGTGGGGCTTGAACCCAGAAACTGTGAGATCATGACCTGAGCCAAAATCAAGAGCCACCCAGGTGCCCTGAGATGGCATTTTAAAACCAGAGTCAGGGGGTGCCTGGGTGGGTCATCGGTTGAGTGTCCAACTTCAGCTCAGGTCATGATCTCACAGCCCCGCATGGGGCTCTGTGCTATCACTGCAGAACCTGCTTCAGATCCTCTGTCCCTCTCTCTCACTTTACTTCCCCTGCTCACGCACGCGCACACACGTGCACTCTCTCTGTCTCAAAAATAAACATTTAAAAAGAGTCATAACAGTTCACAGCTGATTCTGATCAGTGAGTTTTTGCCTGAGTTTTGTTGCTAGTCATCCCCCGCCGCTCTGGTTAGGAGCTGAGTTTCCATCTAGGTGGTGGGCGTCTGGGAAGGTGGGGCAGCGGGGTCCAGCCCTCTGCCTTCCCACAAGCCCTGCGGCCACTGCTCCAGGGCTCTGGGATGGGGTGAGCCCTTCCACCTGACAGGCTTGCTGGGAGCACCCAAGGTGATGTACGTGAAGATGCCTGCAAACCCTGAACTTCCGGACCAAAGCAATGGGCCGTTCTTATTGTTCCTTGTCTAGGGGAAGAGAAGGCTATTTGGAGAGTTCAGCTCAGTTCAAACGGGAGCCCACCAGCTCCCAGCTGCCTCAGCTGTTCTCAGGAATTTTGTGGCAGCCCGTCCCTCACTTCTCAGCTGGCCTGGCCTGGTGATTCAGAAAGCGTCACTCTCCACTCACCCTGACAGCTCGTCTCCTGGTTCTGTTCTATCCCTACCAAAGTGTATCTGTGACTAACTGCCAAGTATAGGCTATATGGCTCATTCACTTAATCGGGAGAGATCAAGCCATCTGATGCTTTTTTCCCGGTGCTCCAGGCAGGGAGCACCATGCTTTATTCATGTAAGGATTGTCCTTCCCCAGGCAGGTATTATTCACTCTCTTACAGATGAGGAATCCAAGTCTGAGAGAGGCCAAGTAACTTGTCCTGGCCTCGGGCTTCTTCTTAGACTCTAGCTGTTGCTTTTTCTTGTCTTCTTTGAAGTTCTACTATATTGTAGGGAGAACACTTCACGTGAGATCTACCCTCTTCGCAAAGCATACACTGTATCATTTATTGACTGTAGATACAAGGTTGTACAGCAGATGTCTGGAACTGACTCATCTTGCTCAACTGACACTTTACGCCTGCTGATTAGTGACTCCCCATCGCCTAGATTCTAGCTTTTTAAAAAAATGTTTTATTTTATTTTTCAGAGAGAGAGAGAGGGACGGAGAGGCAGAGAGAGGGAGACACAGAATCCGAAGCAGGCTCCAGGCTCTGAGCTGTCAGCACAGAGCCCGATGCAGGGCTCGAACTCATGAACTGTGAGATCATGGCCTGAGCTGAAGTCAGTGACATAACCAACCGAGGCACCTGGGTGCCCCCAGATCCTATTCTTAAAGAAGAAATGGGGCCCGGAATCAGTGGCTGTATTTACACTGGCATAATGCAACAGAACTGTTTCAGCTGCAGTAGAATTGATTGGAAACTGATGAAACAGGAAGGATTATTTTGTCCAGTGCTTATTCCAGGGATAGCGGGGGGTCACGAGGCTTTCCTTGTGGGGTGAGATTTTCTCTCTGGCCCTGCCCTTCCTGTGCATCCTCGCTGGACCAGAGCCTGCACTGACCCACCACATGGATGCACTGAGCAGCCGGCCTCTTCTCCGAAGTCCTGATGGAAGCCATGCCTTGTCCCCTGTCTCCTCTGGCTTCCACTCAACAGAGCAGCTGGAGAAGTGGCACCTCAAGGGCTCCCCGACTATTTTTATGTGGCCATCTGCCTTCTAGGCCAGGCCTGGCAGGCAGCAACAGGCCTGAGGAATGCCACAGCAGGTGGGTGACGCCCAGACAGCTGAGGATGCCCAGCCCTGCCCCTGACTGTTGTTGTAGGGACACTGGAACTGTGGTGCGAGGATACCAAGAGAAAAAGAATGCCTTTTTCATGTCACAGCCTGGGGTGATGTGGGTGCCCTTGGTTCCCTTCCTGTTTCTAGAACAAGCTAAGGCCAGCTCCACCCTGCCATTGCCAGGGTCCAGGCGGCAGGGCTGGGCAGACGGCACAGTGTGACGCACAGGTGATTTGGCTACTGGCTGGCCTCGGGGCCATCAGAGGAGAGGGCATAGCAAGAACGCTCCGTGGAGGGAAAGCCTTAGGCTTCATTTGCACTAAGACCCCAGGGTGTCCCTGTGGCCCACCCCGACTGAAAGCTAAGCCTGGGACAGGTGGGGCTTCTCTCCAGAAACGCGGGGGTGGGGAGGGCAGGGCCGTGGTCAGATCTGTGGTTAGAGGAAGGGCTTGCCTTACTCATAGCGCCCTAGGACAGAGGCAGCATTGAAAATCAATAAAAAACCCCTTTCCATTACAGAAAATTTGAAACATATGCAAATTAGACCTAGGATAACAAACCTAGCTTCGTGCGGAAGTATTTCTCTTTTTTTTTTTTTAATTTTTTTTTTTTAAACATTTATTTTTGAGACAGAGAGAGACAGAGCATGAGCAGGGGAGGGTCAGAGAGACAGAATCTGAAACAAGCTCCAGGCTCTGAGCTGTCAGCCCAGAACCCGAAGCGGGGCTCGATCTCACGGACCGCGAGATCATGATCTGAGCCGAAGTCGGACGCCCAACTGACTGAGCCACCCAGGCGCCCCAGTATTTCTCTTTTTTGTAAGTTTATTTATTTATTTTTATTTATTTATTTATTTATTTATTTATTTAAAAAAAATTGTTTTTTCAACGTTTATTTATTTTTGGGACAGAGAGAGACAGAGCATGAACGGGGGAGGGGCAGAGAGAGAGGGAGACACAGAATCAGAAACAGGCTCCAGGCTCTGAGCCATCAGCCCAGAGCCCGACGCGGGGCTTGAACTCATGGACCGCAAGATCGTGACCTGGCTGAAGTCGGACGCTTAACCGACTGCGCCACCCAGGCGCCCCTATTTATTTATTTTTTGATAGAGAGCACACACACGTGAGTGGGGAGGGGCAGAGAGAGGGAAAGAGAGAATCCCAAGCAGGCTTCGTGCTGTCAGCATGGAGCCTGATGTGGGGCTGAAACCCACAAACCGTGAGATCATGACCAGAGCCAAGATCAGGAGCCGGATGCTCAACTTGCTCAACCGACCGAGCCACCCAGCGGCCCCAATATGGAAGTATTTCTTAAACAGACAGGTGACAATACACCTCTTCCTGATTTAAAAGAAAAGACAAGAAGAGAAAAGAAAGAAAAGGGTGTGTTTTGTCAGATTTATAGTAAAGGCTTAACTGGCCTTTTTCAGGGATAAGTGGGAAAATAAATGGATCAGATATTTTGAAGACAGTGTATTGAATTTCCGGTACGTCTTTCTTTCTCCTCAATGTAAAGGATGTTGCCTTCCCAAGCACCTATGGTGCCTGACACCTGCCGTGCCCCATGCCAGGCATCCACTGGCTCCTGGGATCCAGGAAGAAGTGGATCAAGGTGCCTGGAGCCCTGAACTGGCACTGGTGGGACTATGAAAAAGGCCCCTAAATTCTAGATTCTAGGCTTCCTCATCTGCAGGGTAATCATGATGATGAGGGGCTGAATCGTATTACGAAAACCAAATACGACTATCTTCAAACTAGGGAAATATTTCATAATGATAAAAACATTAAAAATTTTAAAGAAGTTATTTGGAACATGCCTGAACCAACAGGGGCAGAAATCTTCATGTGGGCCCTTCAAACCACCCTCCTTCTAGAAGAAGGGGTTGGAAAATTGAACTGAAATTTTGCCCTCCCTGTCTCTGGTTGCAAATGGCCAATGGCCATGAGATGCCGGGGGGCCCGGTTTGGAAGTGGAACTCTCCCTCTCGTTCTTCCCGCCACCCCGCAGGACCCCAGAAGACCCACCTTGGACCCAGTGGGCTTGTTGAGGTGCAATGGCAGCAAAGCCCAGGCAGCCCTGACTCGAGCCATCCCGATGACATGAGCGTCTAATTCCCTGTGGGAGACCCTTTTCTGCTGGGGCTGTCTAGAATGACTGCTTTTCCTGCTTTGAGCCCCGCCTGACATGACTACTCAGAATAAAAGGGGGGACATGATCACGGCACAGCCACAGGAGCAGAGAGGGCCGTGACCCAGCTGCTGCCCTGCGCTCTTCCTCTTGTTTCCATTTGGTTTGGTCTCTCGGATTTTTTAGGTGGCAGGGACCACAGATGCTTCTTGGACTGACCTGGGCCATGTGACACACGGACAGTTTTACCTTTGGCCACTCCATGAAAACACTGTAGAGTTGGGTACCAGCTGTTCCTCAAAGAAGGGCGTGTTTGTCTCACCTGAAGAACAGGAAGAATGCTCCCGCCACCGAAACGCAGGGTCCAGACAACCAAGACAAGCGCTGGACTCTGGCATCTGGGGGTTGCATTTACTGCTGCTGAAGCCCCAAAACACAGTGGCTTGAACCACGGGCATTTCTTTTTCTTTTCTTGCTCCTGTGGCCGCCCCTGGCTGGGCAGCTGTGCTCGGGGCTGTAGGTCATCTGCAGGTGGCTCCAGGCTGTAGGGCAGGGTCAGTCCTGCCAAAGGGGCAGTGAATACTTGATCATGTTCTCATCTTGGCGACTGGGAGAGGGGTCGGGGCCAGGCCAGTATGCCAAGTCTGCCATCCTGGGGCTCCCGCGCCCAGCAAGACCTTATGCACCAGGACAGAGGAAAAGAACCATCTCCCCAGGAGCTCATGGGAGCAGTCTTCTCTGAGAGCAGCAGGGAGGAAATTGTTTCTCAGGTCTGATCAATTGAGTTAATCCGAGTGTTTGTTTTTATAATTATTTTTCTCACTTGCGACCTGCCTTAGATATTTTCGTTCTTATTTTTGTCATTTTTCCCAACAACCAGGAACTACGTCGATTCCTGCCATTACTTAATAGAACTTTACTGTTTGGGTTATATTTTTGCCCCGTCTTAGCATTTATTATCTTATTCAATTCTTATAACCGTGCTCTGGGGAAGGCAAAATAGCATTATACCCATTTTACAGATGACGAAGTAAATTGTAGCACTATCAACTGCCCCAAAGTCACCACAGCTAGCAAAATAGTAGAAGTGGAACTAGCACCTATATATTGTATGAGTCTTGAGGAAAACATCCAGGTCTGGCAAACACAGGACAATATTAAAAAATGCCAAGAGCTAGTACCGTAATACTTTAACCAATCCATCAAAATACAAAATGGTTTCTTTTTATTCATAGCTAAACAAAACTATATATTATAACACTGCCAATCATGTGATATAATTTGTAGTATAATTTGTCAAATATTTTCGGTAATTTCCAATCACTTAAAAAAATTTTTTTTACCATTTATTTATTTATATTTATTTTTTTTAATATGAAATTTATTGTCAAATTGGTTACCATACAGCACCCAGTGCTCATGTTTATTTATATTTGAGAGAGACAGAGACAGAGTGTGGGCAGGGGAGGGGTAGGGAGAGAGGGAGACACAGAATCTGGAGCAGGCTCCAGGCTCCAAGCTGTCAACACAGAGCCCAATGCAGGGCTCGAACTCACGAACCGTGAGATCACGACCTGAGCTGAAGTCGGACACTTAACCGACTGAGCCACCCAGGCGCCCCAACTCCCATGTATCTTGAAGCACTTCCCAGATATCATTTACTTCATCTGTAAATATTACAGTTTGTAGCTCTAAAAGGTAGTGAGTTTTTTTGGGAATGTAACCATTGTCACACCTAAAAATTAATTTTTAAATATGTTTGTTACTTTAACCATACAAGACAGATGACCCTTAGAACTTTGAAGTCTATTTTTAAGTTATTTATTTATTTATTAATTTAGAGCAGGGGAGGGGCAGAGAGAGAGAAGGAGAGAGAATCCCAAGCAGGCTCCATGCTGTCAGCACAGAGCCCTATATGGGGCTTGAAATCACAAACTGTGAGATCATGACCTGAGCCAAGATCAAGAGTTGGAGGCTCAGGGGCACCTGAGCACTCAGGGGCACTTTGGCTCAGGTCATGATCTCACGGTTCCAGCCCCACAGAGGCATCGGCTTCTGCGCTGGCAGCTTAAAAAAGAAGAGTTGGAGGCTTAACTGACAGAGTCACTCAGGCACCTCTGTTGTCTTTTTCTTTTTTAAAGTCATTTATTTATTTTGAGAGAGAGAGAATCCCAAGCAGGCTCCATGCTGCCAGCACAGAGCCTGATGGTGGAGGGAGGTGGGGGGAGGGGGCTGAGATCATGATCTGAGCCAAAATCAAGAGTCCAATGCTCAACCAGCTGAGCCACCAGGCGCCCCTTGGGCACTTTCTATGTGAAGATGCTGTTTTAGGTGCTGGTAGATGGTGGGACAGTATTGTAGGAAGGCAAGCTTTGCAGTGATCTGAGCAACACAAAGTCCTCATACAGCAAGTCAGAGGTCCATTCCAAGATGCAGTTTAACTTCATCTACATTAAATTAATGCTGTTGAGTTGAATTTAGTGTTTTCCCCCAGTTTCATTTATGTTTGTTATGTAAGTTTGAAAAAAATATTTGTACAGAAGCAGTCAGAATAAAGGGTTCCTATCTGATTTTGTGTTTGTTCATATTTAAATAAGGTTATAACGGAAGGAATAGACCTTTGGGCTTTCCCTCCCCTCCTACCTCCCACATGAACTCTTCAGCAGTTTCAAGTCTCTCCACTAACAACACAGGGGCACAGACGCACACGGCAGGCACACACATACGTGTTAACAGCATGCGCACATGTACACAGTATGCACATGCCCACACAGCACTCGTGAGCACACACGCGCAAACATGCACACAGCATGCATTCACACCTGCATAAGCGCACACACTCCAAAGATCGCGCTGAGGTTTCCAGGGTCCCAGAACCGGGGGGGGGGGGGGGGGGTGAGGGGCCTGGCAGGGGATGGCAGGGGATCTTTTCCCTGTCCCAGAGGTTTAGAAGTCGCCCGGGGAGGGATTCCAGAGAGATCCTTCCTGCACTGGCGGCTGAGACACCTCCCCCTCCCCCCTCCGCCCCTAGAAGCTCCTCCGGCTGCTGGCAGACGCCCTCTCCCCCCGCATGCCCTCTCCTCGCCCGCGCTGCTCTGCTCTGGCGCTTGCCCCAGACCCCTCCGGAGCAATGCACTCTGAGCCGGGTCCCCCAAGTCACCAACCCCATCTGCCTTCGTCCTGTGCCTTTTGAAAGCTTGTACTGTTACCAGCTGGCCCCAGCCACCCTGGCAGAGAAGTCCAAGTTGATGGAAGGAGACTGGGCCGCCAGGAGCGCTCCCTTCTGGCTGGGGGGTCCGTGCTGGGGAGCCGGAGAGCCGGCCCAGGCCCCGGGTGCAGGCTGGGTCCACGGAGATCAAAGACACCGCCTGGGGAAGCAGGGAAGATTTATTCTTTATAACTCCAGAGGGCAGAAGTAGAACCTGTGGGCAGAAGTTTTAGGGACCCAGATATTTGGCTAAAAACGAAAACAAAAAACTAACGAAACCCTCCACAACTAGAATGAGCTGCCTTTGTGAGGGATGTGAGCCCTCAGAGTGTTCATACCAAGGGTGAGGACAGAGCACGAGCGTCCTGGGTGCGGTGGGAGGGTCTCTGCACACACGCATGACATCGTGTCATCTGTGACTCATGTTGAGGCCACTGCTTGGCCCTCAGGAGCCGTCCTCCTAAGCCAAGTACTCTCATCTGGGCACGATTCATCCCTTGGGGAGAGAGGCAATCTCTTCTAAAGTGAAGTGCCATTTGGAGTGGTAAATCACCCTTAGGTGACTTAGGTACAGGAACGAGTGGAAGCAACATCCTTTTAGGTTTCATGTTGTTTGTTTGAAGACTAGCTCTGTATCAGTGAGGCAGCTGTTGGCAGGCTTGAATCCCATCCACGTCAGTTGTCCCCTCGTTGATTTCCTGTGGATCATGTCCAGGTAGACAAGGAGAGCGTGGGGCACAGCATTTGTGACCAAGGTAGTGATTTCAAGGATAGTTTTTCTGCGTGTACAACCACCCCCCCCCCTCCAGCCTCCTCCGGGAGGGAGTGCCCAGTCCGTAGTCTGGTCTTTGCTCTGCTAAGGAAGTACTAGAAGAAGAGGCTGGGTTCACTTAGAAAAGATGGGAGTGCCTTTAGGAAGGGTCAGATCCTGGATCCTGGATCCTAGATCCTGGAGTCAGAAGACCTGGGGAACTGAGACGTGCATGGACCTGTACTCCCCCTCCTGGTGGAGCCGGGAAGCCAGCACACCTTGCAGCTGTCCTTGCCTGGCACAGACCAGGAGCCTCAACACCACAGTTGTATGGGTGGGGGGCCCTCATGTCTGGCCGGGCCAGGGAGGACCTGTTTCTGAGCAGGAGGGGCCGGGGCGATTCAGTATGACCTTCACAGGCTGAGCTCCAAAGACTGCAACCAGTGAGCACCTTGGGGGGAGGCCTGGGTGGGACACAACCCAGTATGGTGTCTTGACATATTACCCCCGAGAGCATCTGGCGCTCCTTGGGCGTGAGGTGGGGGGGGAGGGGGGACCACTCAGTGGAACAGAGGCTTGATGTAAGAAGCGGTGAATTGACCATCAGATATAAAAATCCACACTTCTGGAGCACCTGGGTGGCTCAGTTGGTTAAGCGTCCGACTTTTGATTTTGGCTCAGGTCATGATGTCATGGTTCATGGGTTCGAGTCCCGAGTCAGGCTCTGTGCTAACAGTGGGGAGCCTGCTTGGAATCTCTCCCTGTCTCTCTCTCTCAAAAATAAACAAACATTAAAAAAATAAAAAATAAATAAAAATCCACACGCATTTGAATGGTGTGTATGGTTTATCTCCCCAGTTTGCCACCCCACAAAGTTGAGGGGAGAAAGGTCCCCTCCTTGTCCACTCATCTGTGGCCTGGGATTTAAACCTGCTCAAAGAGTTTGGGGCCCGTTGTGCCGCTGGGTGGCTGTCAGTGGCACATTTCGACCTTGACCCCTCTCTGAGATCGGGGAAGGAGCCCCCTTGGAGCTGTGCTTTTCTCGGGGAGGACCCCCAGGACAAGCCAGGTGTTTGCAATTGTTCATGTGAGGGTGGTTCCAGCTCCCTCGTAGGTACTGAGATAGTTGTAACAGGGAACTGGAGTCCTCACAGAGGAAGGAGAGGGATGTTCCCCCCAGTTTTCTTCACATACGATTTATCACAGAGGAGTTGGGAGCCTGAGACAGGAGACTCCGCTGAGAACAGCACCCCTCAGACTTGGGGGCAGGTCACTGTCTGTGGGCCACGAGCACTCCAGGCGTGGCTTCCTGGAGAAAGGCCACATTCTCCTAGGTCTGGGCTCTGAAGGAGAGCAACCCCGTGTCCCCAGGTGGGCAAGGCGTAGGGCCAGGCTGTGGCTCTCTCTGTGAGGGGGGCAGCTCTGGAGAGTAGTCGTGCACACCTTTGCTGCATAGGAAGAAATGCATATAGTTGTCATGCTGTGTGAGGAGGAAGAGAACTTTCCTTGGAGGAAGTGGATTCCGGTTTTAAGATCCTTGTCTGACAAAGCCTATAGCAGGGTCGCTGACTTGGGGTCCAGGGGCCAGCAGGCGACAGACACCTTCTCCAGGGCTGGGCAGAAGAGTAGAAACATGGTGAATCAGAAAGTGCCAGGCTGACGAGAGGCGCTCTGTTAACATTTTTTTTTTAATTATTTTTTTAGGTTTATTTATTTGAGAGAGAGAGAGAGCACACAAGTGATGAACAATCAGGGGCGGGGGGAGAGAGAGAATCCCAAGCAGACTCCACACCACCAGCACAGAGCCCGCTGCGGGGCCCGAACCCACGAACCGTGAGATCATGACCTGAGCCAAAGCCAGACCCCCAACTGACTGAACCACCCAGGCGCCCCTGTTAACATTTTTTTAAACCTGTGCCAAGAAAGACCTGTCTGGGAGTATGGACTTCCTGGCCCACCTCATTTACACATTTTTAAAACATTTTTAATATTTTTTTAATGTTTATTTATTTTTGAAGGAGAAAGATCATGAGCAGGGAAGGGGCAGAAAGAGAGGGAGACACAGAATCCAAAGCAGGCTCCAGGCTCTGAGCTGTCAGCACAGAGCCCGATGCGAGGCTCAAACTCGCGAGCTGTGAGATCGTGACCTGAGCCGAAGTCGGACACTCGACTGATGGAGCCACCCAAGTGCCCTTGGCCCACCTCGTTTTAATCCTAATTTTGTAAAGAGTCTTATGACAGGGAAGTCTGTTCACAGCAGGATGATTCTAACTGGGGTCCATCTCTGGCAGTGAGTTAATGGCTTTGGGAATATTTCATGCTAATGTTCTCAGTCCATGCCAAGCCTGTCCTCTGTCCCCTGCTCATCTGGTTACCCAGTGGAGATGCCAGGATGTGTGGGGACGTGGAGCTGTGTGTGACTGAGACGGGCACACGAATACACATTGAGGTACACACAGACATGGGAGGTCATGAACTCTGAGCTCATAGGGATGACTTCCTGTTTTCTGAACTGTGCTTCTAGAAGTCAGTAAATTGAGTGTACATGGAAAGACCCTGAGCCCTTGAAAGGGACACAGGCCACTGGAGCAGATTCAGCTCTTGACTTAGCTTTTGGTGACATCCCAAACCCAGCAGCAGTGTCTCTGACCAGCAGCACAGCCGTTCCTGCTGACCATGGGGACCACACCTATCTCCCAGCTAGCGGACGAAACGTGGGCTGTGCAAACACTAAGATTAGAACGAGAAAGTGTCAGTTTGGAGTGCGTGTTGCTTAATTCAAACCAGAGACCAGAGGGAGCTACACCTGTTGGGACTCTGCCCAGACAGGAAGCAGGTTTTTATTCTGCTGGTTCTCTCCCATCAAAAGCCTCACGAAGGGCCCCAGAAGCCTTTGATGTTTGCAAAATCAGCTTTTGCCTCTCTTCACAGGCCTTGTGCATTGGAGCCTAGAGGCCCCGGGAGCCTTCCCCGAGAGCCCATCCCGGGCCATCCCCGGAAAGCACCACACAGGGTAAGAGGAAGAGAACATCCAAACCCTAAGTAGTCCTTCTGAGTGAATCCCCCTTTTGATGGTGGGATGGCACTTCCTCGTCGTCGTCCTTTTGCTTAATTCCCCTCCCTGCAAAACAGGCCAGGGTTTCCTGTGGAGCCGGTGAGGACAAGGGCATGCCGCCCCGAGTGAGGGCGCCAGCTGAGTCAACAGGGTCAGGCACTTCAGTGAAAATTCCTTTTTTGGAAGCCAGGCGGTGGCTTTCCAGGACTGCAGAATCCTTGGGAAGTGACGCAAGCCCTCAGTCAGGGAGAGGCCCCACGCTCCGCTCCTCCTCGCTCCTCCTCGGAAGGTGCTGGAAAGACTGGGCTGGACGAGCCAGCGAGATGTGAGCAGTTTGTGGGGCCCTCTCCTTCCTCCTGGAGCATCTGCGCAGCCCCAGCCCCAACCCGCGGAGGGCAGGGCTTTCGGCAGAGACCTCCTTATATAGGAAACGCTCTACTGAGGAGGCTTCTAGGGACTGCACAGGCACTGCCTCTCAGCCTTCTCTGTGGAACTCTCTCCACAGCAGCAGCGTCCTATTCTAGAAGGCGACAGAAACGGCAGGGGGAAGGGGGGCTAAAATGGCTATATTGTCACAATGCTAGAGGCAGAGGCTGTGTTTTGAGGAATGCTGTGTGGCTCTTTTACTCTGGCCTCATCGGGCCAGGGAAAGCCTCTCTCAGCAGGCAGCTTGGACCAGTGAGTGCCCAGGACGGAGCAAAGCTGACCTCTGGGACTGCAGCAGGGGCTGTGGCCTGCGTGTGAAGGGAGGGAAGGCCGAGCCCCCCCCCCGCCCCCCCCCCCCAGAAGGCCTGGGCAGTGGGTAGGAGCCCCAAGGATGGTGTGGGGCCCTCTCCGCTGCAGTGACTTTTCACTGTGCCTGAACGGTCAGCCAGGAGAGGAGAGAGGCCTCCGTGCTAACATTTCCTAAAAGGAAATTCACAAATCTGAGTAGGAGTACATTTGTCTCCCGGAGTCTTAGGAGACAAATCGTGCTGCCCCTTATTCTAGTGGAAGCTCCCCCATTTCCTTTGCGGGGGGGCACACTGTCCTCACCCCATCTGTGTGGCTGGGGCTGATCCTTCCCTGTCTGCAGGACCAGGTCCGTGGCCCTGTGTGGCACACCCTCTCCCCAGGATGCAACCCCAGGACTTCCTGCTGTGGGGCTGGCATCTCACTTTCATATGAGGAGGGCCGGCCTGGAGATGATACCAACCCAGAGGAAAGCAGGACCAAGAGATGGAAAGACAGGGGAGCCTGAGGTCGCTCAGTCGGTTAAGTGTCCCAACCGGCCTCAGGTCATGATCCCACAGTTCATGGGTTCCAGCCCCACATTGGGCTCTGTGCTGACAGCTCAGAGCCTGAAGCCTGCTTTGGGTTCTCTCTCTCTCTGCCCCTCCCCCACTCAATGCTCTGTGTCTTTCTCTCTCAAAAATTAAAATAAAAAAAAAAAAAAGAGAGATGGAAAGACGGATCCCTGGTTACCTTACTTGGGGGCCTGCACTCCCCAGCGCCTGCAGATAAAGCCACCCAGTGGCCTGGGTCAGCATCCTGCCACTCACAACCGTGGGTCCCAACTGACAATCTGGGTGACATTAGGAACTGAAGACGTGGTCCGCTAGTGTGGTTTTTAAGCAGTTTTGTGGGGGCCGGTTTGTTTTTTGGTTTTTGTTTCTTTAAAAGGCTATAAGCACTGGCTGAAGCCCTCCAGAACTTTAGGTTCTGAAGCTTCTGGGTCCCTCTGGGCTCATTCAAGACCCACAGTAGAACACCCCCGCCCCCCCCCCCCCCCGGAGTAACATCGGATAGCTCCTTAGCTTACTGGCATCGAGTACTAACAGGGACTTAAACACGATCTGTTCGCAGGGCATCCTGGCTGACTTCTGCTTATATGCAGGAGTGCTGTTTGTTGGGAACGTGGAAGAGACACAAGGAAGAATTACCCGTAGTAAAAGTAGCTCTTGCGATTGATTGGTTTATTGCAGGAGGTGAGGAGCTGAGAGGCCTAACACAGGTTTGTGCGGCTCCGGGGCCACCACACTAGCCTGCCCTTTGGTCCTTCCTGTCCCCACGGAGGCCCCTACGAATCTCCTCCCCTCAGGGCGTCCCTTCCTGCAGCCCCCATTTCGTGTGCCTCCACCCCTCCTCCTTCCCCTGCGTGCCACCCCCCAGTACAAGTGACAGGCCTGTGCAAGTGCCCGTGGTTTAGAACAGAAGCATCTTCAAAATTCATCATCTGAGAGCGAACATTTGGGTCGAGAGCCGGCTGGGTCCCCTGCAGCGTGCATCCTTAGCCACTTGTGAACCCGCGTCTGGAGTGTGACCGGGGAGGGCTCTGCTCATCCATGTCACCCAGCACTTGGAGCATGTACCTGCCGATGTAGATGAGCAACTGTCCGGTCACCTGGGCGGCATGGGACAGGACCCGCAGCAGGCTCCTGCAACAAAGGGGACGGGGCACAGGTCAGGCTTGGAGCTCTAGGCCAGCGAGGGGCAGACAGTGCGGGAATCCTTCACCTCCCCCCAAACATCCGCTCAGAGCAGGCACCGCTCACTGAAGGAGCCACCCCCCCTCCACCCGCCAGGGCCTGCTACAGTGCACATGCTGATGCACGAGGCCGAAGACCACCTTCCTTCTAGCCGCTTCCAAACGTGGCCTGTTGTTCAGGAACTAGGAAGCCCTGAGTAGGCTGACGGTGCTCTTGAGAGCATACAGTGAGTCCTGTCCTCTGGCAGCTTGCTTACTCTGGCCACTGTGGGTGTTGGGGCTTGTTACTAAAATCAGGCAAGTCAGGTGTGAAAGGAGAAGCTGAAGGAGACTGATCCTGTGACCCAGTTTGCTTAGGGTGGCCAGGACATCCCATCTCGGCCCTGTTGTGGCCTCTACGCCTCAGGGCTGAGGCTGGCATTCCTGTTATTTCAGACTAAAAAAGTGGCTGTGACTCAAATTCTTACGCTCTACCGAGTCCAGAGTTAAAGGATTTCGTTCCAGTTTTAAAGACCTGTCATGTTATTTTAAAGGCCTGGGGGTCAGCTGTGCTGGTCGGGAGAGCCCCCTGGCCCTGGGATCCCACAACAGGACCCTGGTGTGAGGCCTTTGATGTGGGGACTTTGGTGACTTCTGTGGCTGCTTGTGGTGCCATCAGATGTCAGATGGTAAGAATTAGTGACAAGAAGGCCGAATTTGCCTCTTAAAGATTTTGTTGAGGTGGGATTTTAGGTGAGGTTTACTTTCTTCATTATACTTTTCCAAGTTGTTAGAACTCTCCGTCTCATTTTAGAAAACCAATCAATCAAGCTATTTTCTCCCATCTCAGCTAAAAGAGGAAGCTCCCCGGGGGGTCAGGTGTTGAGATTTCAACACGGGCACAGTGACAATTGTCTATGAGTTGGCCATTAATGGTTCTGAGAGGGAAATGGAAGCCATTGAGAAGCCACTGCCTGAGCTCCCTCTGTGCCAGGGCCTGGGGCCCCATCAGAGGAGGCCAATCTCATTTCCAAAGCATTTCCTTCCAAAGCTGCTGTCAGCCGCTGCAACCTTTTTAGACCTTCTGTCTCTCCCCCCTCCATCCACCCCTCCACAGGAAGTGGTTATTTTGAGGATCAATACGAATTTACTAGAGGACAGAAGTAGGTGTGTTTAGAGCCTATGCAATCAAAGCACTTAGGAGGAACCTTCTCTTTTAAAAGATGATGAAACCAAGTCTCAGAGACATTAAGCAGCCTGTTGAAGGTCACACAGCTGGCTGCTCAGAGGCAAAGCTGGGTGGGACCATGGATGTCCCTCTCAGTCCAGGCCTCAGGGCAGGTGTCCAGCCTGGTTACAACCACAGAGTATTCCTGGTGAGCATACAGAATTTGTTCAGAAAGGTGCGGGTATGGATTGGGGATCTGTCTTGTACAGGCTCCCGCATCTGCCAGACTGGCCTCAGCCTGTGGGGCGACAGTGCCCTTGCCAGGGCATGTGGGTATGTGGAAAAGGCACAGGCCCATGCCACCTTGCTGCTAGGTTCAAGTTAGCAGTAATACAGAAGATACCAAAGAGCATTCCTCCGGGGTTCGTGGCTATTCTGTGTAAACCGCGTCAGAATCGCCATGGCTCCGTTTTAGCTGCCATTGCTTAGAACAAAGGTTTTAAAGTGCACAGCCCTAGTTTTTAAAAGAAATTTGGTTCCTTTTCATATTTATTATTTAGTTTTTGATTCCATTTAGTATTTAATGGTCCCTGAAGAAAAAAATGTATATACACCTTGGCTCAAGACTCTCTGTTTTCTGATGTAAGTCTGGGTGTAAGTACCGTGTGACATCGTGAATTAGTGAACGCCAGCAGCTACCAGGCAGGTCAGGGCCCCCGGGGGGCTGGGCTTGGCAGTGCAAAGCAGCAGGCTGGGGATGGCCCAGGCGCGGTTTCCAGAACCCAGTTGACCCCCATGTCTGTTACCTCAGCAGGGCTTTGACTCCCGTGCACCGGATGTCGTAGGACACCGAATACATCTCATACATGGTGGCCTTCACGTTGAGGCAGCCAATGACATCCTTGGGATTCAGCTTGTACAAGTCGAAGGTGACTCTCGCTATTCCTGATTTCTTTGGCTGCTGGCGGGCTGGGGCGTGGTTACCAGCCTAGAACCATGGAGGGAGGAAGAGACTTAAGGAGCATGGCTAGGACGTGCAAATTGTGTAATTCTGGGTTTTTGCTAGTTTTGACTCTGTTGGTTTAAAATCTGCTAGTGACTCAGCTGCTAATTACCTAAGGCATGGTTTCAGCCCATCAATGCGTTCATACTGCTATCACGTCCAAACCCATTAGAAAGTATCCTTCCCTAAGCTACTTTCAGTTCAGTGATGTGGGATGAGTGAGGCGTGGCTCCGGGGCTGGACTGTAGGGGTTCAGTAGATGGTTGTGTTTGGTGGACACGGACAGTCTCAGGACTGTAGCACCGTTGGCTTAAAGAGGAGCAGGGAGCACTATTTCCACTTTACAAGAGGCTGCCGGGAAGAAAGTTTCAGAATCAAGTGGCTGAAGAAAGGGGCAGGGTGAGAACTTCCCAGGGCTTCCTGTGTTTTCTAGTCACCACCCTGGATGGAAACAGACCTCCTGGGGACATGGGTTACAATCGCCCCTCTAGGTCCTCCTGAAACATCAGTAGAGCCTTTAGGTCAGGGGAGAAAGCCAGAGACCTCCGTCAATCCCCAGGTTTATAAAGAGCACGGTAGCGTCCTCCCCATAGAAAGCTTTGCAGAGAGCAAGAAGAGAAAGAAGCCATGCCAAGGTACGAATGCCAGCCCAGGGGCAACTCTCCCTACAGGCTTGCTTCACACACTGATCTCATAGTATTCGCATTTACACAATCAGTACAGTTACTGATTCCGTCTCCGGAACCTTTGGGGTTGGGGGCAGTTGAGGCTATAAATGTTAAGTTCATCAATGCCAATAATCAACTATATGTGAAGTTAAAACATAAATTCCCCTAAAAGTGTCCAAATGCTTCTTGGTGGAGCCACCCTTCTCTCCTCCCGCAAAGACAGGAGATATTGACGGTAAAACCCATTGTTTAACACACAAGAGTTTCTGCTGCCCCTTTAGGGGGTGCTTTCCAGCAGTTAGGAAACATCATTTTTAAATATTAAGATTACAGGGGCGCCTGGGTGGCTCAGTCGGTTGGGCATCCAACTCTTTTTTAAAAAAAAATTTTTTTTTCAACGTTTATTTATTTTTGGGACAGAGAGAGACAGAGCATGAACGGGGGAGGGGCAGAGAGAGAGGGAGACACAGAATGGGAAACAGGCTCCAGGCTCTGAGCCATCAGCCCAGAGCCTGACGCGGGGCTCGAACTCACGGACCGCGAGATTGTGACCTGGCTGAAGTCAGACGCTTAACCGACTGCGCCACCCAGGCACCCCATCCAACTCTTGATTTCAGCTCAGGTCATGATCCCAGGGCCGTGGGATCGAGCCCCTGCATCAGGCTCTGCATTGAGTGTGGAACCTGCTTAAGATTCTCTCTTTCCCTTTGCCCCTCCTCTGCTCATGCACTGGTTCTCTCTCTGATAAAAAATAGTAATAAAAGTAAAAATTAAGATTACAGAATAAAAAGGGGGAATTTTACCTGTAATCCTCCCACTGTTCTTTCTCACCGCCTTGTACTCCTTTCTGACATATGGAAGCTTTTATCTTATTCCCCCTAAATGTCTTCCTTAAGTCTGGTCTTAAATCAAAACCCAGCCCTCACAAAGCTAATCTGCTGGCGACCTGGATTTCTCTAACTCGCTGGCTCAAGAAGAAGAAATGATTGCCCCCTGGCCTCACCCTGAAAGGGCTCCAGGGTGCTGCTTCCTCACAGGCCTCAGAGGCACTCAGACTGAAGATGCAGGGGGTCCTCTGGGTGACTAGTTCTTGGCTGGATGTTCTCATCCGAGTCAAACAAAATTGGCCTCAAACTTAGTGGTTTGAAATAACAGAGACTTAGACCCTTACATTCTGGAGGTTGGCAGTTCACAACAAGCCGCCAAGTATGGTTCCTTCCGGAGGCTGCCGGGAACACATGACCCCCTCACCTTCTCCAGCTTCTGGAGGAGCCCTCATTCCTCAGCTTCTCACATCTCCCCTCCTCTTTCTCTGCTTCTGGCCTTCACTCTGACCCTCCTCTCCCTCTGTGAAGACCCCGGGATGATACCGGTCCCTGGGTTATCTGGGACCGTCTCCCTGGCTCAAGATCCTTAACTTAATCATACCTGCTAGGTCCATTTGCTAAGTAACACCTCCCTGGACTCCAGGGATTAGGATGTGGACCTCTTTGGGGGCTATTATACTGCCCAAAACATATTTCTCAAACAAAAAGTAGTCCAGCTCAAGATTGCCCTTTAAAAGATTTGTCTAATGGAGCCTGGGTGGCTCGGTTGGTTGAGCAACTTGACTCTCGATTTCAGCTCAGGTCATGATCTCATGGTCATGAGATTGAGCCCTGCATCAGGCTCCTCCTCACTGAACACAGATCTTACTTAAGATTCAATCTCTTTCCTTCTGCCCTTCCCCCACTCTTGCTTGCTCTCTCTCAAAAAAAAAAAAAAAAAGCTAAAATTAAAGTAAATAAATAAATAAATGATTTGTCTAATTCACCGCATGCTCTTCTAATCTACTGGCATGATCTCCTCACCTGCTTCAGAGATTCTATGTTTTAAATTTTATGTTTTTTATAATTGGTCTGTAGTCTTTTTTCCAGTTGGACAAATGATGAAATATTTGATACGGATATTAGTACACATACTGATCTGTATGTATCATGGGTAGATGATGGGTATACTCACCACTCCAGATAAAATGTTGGCAACCTGTTATCACCCATGTGCCTCTCCCCAGTTATATTCTTCCACCTCCCCTCAAGAGGAGACCATCTAAGTTGTGAATCACTCCCTTACTTTTATTTTTAGCACACATGAGTCTCATACATCATATTGCTAATTTTGTACATTTTCGGATTATCTATAATTGGTTAAATGTGGAGATTCCCAAAATGTACGTTGGAGACACCTGAGGTCCAGAGACCCTTTCAGGGGGCTGAGAGATCAAAACTATTTTCATAATAAACACCAAGGTGAAAGTTGCCTTTTTTGTTCTCCTTCTCTCATGAGTGGAGGAATTTTCTACTACCCAGCTGAGAAACCTGCGTCACTCAATGAAATCAACATTTTCTAAAGAACCGATGCATGAGGTTATAAAATCATCCCTGGGAAAACGATCCAGCCAAAGCACAAGATAAACCAATGGTTCCAATGAAACAGGAAACTTCACTGGTATGCCCTCAGATTCCACACTGCAGCAGCCTTTAGGAAAAGACCACTTAATGGATTTTGGTGTCATATCAAAGAAGAATATCCTCAATGATCTGAAAAGACCATTAAAATGCTCTCCCTTTTCTAACTACATATCTGTGGGAGGTCCCATTTTCTTCCCAAAACAATGTATTACAACAGATTGAATATAGAAGCAGATATGAAAATGTAGCCATCTTCTACTATTTGGTTAGGCATTAAAAAGATTTGCAGGGGCGCCTGGGTGGCGCAGTCGGTTAAGCGTCTGACTTCAGCCAGGTCACGATCTTGCGGTCCATGAGTTTGAGCCCCGCGTCAGGCTCTGGGCTGATGGCTCAGAGCCTGGAGCCTGTTTCCGATTCTGTGTCTCCCTCTCTCTCTGCCCCTCCCCCGTTCATACTCTGTCTCTCTCTGTCCCAAAAATAAATAAACGTTGAAAAAAAAATATTAAAAAAAAAAAAAGATTTGCAAAAATGTAAAAAGATGTCACTTATTAAATATTTTTGTTTTGGAAAATAGTTATTTTTTAATAAAAATATATAATCTAAGTTAATCAGTACTGGGTTATTATTTTTAGTAATTTAATTTTCAACATTACATTTAATTAAATTTCATTTTAAAATTAAAATTAATTTTAATTTAAAATACGTATTTACAATTTTCTCAGCTTTAATTTCAAATATAAGTAATATCTATATAGCTTATAGTTTCTTAAAAAATTTTTTTAAATGTTTATTTAGTTTTAAGAGAGAGAGAGAGGGAGAGAGAGAGAGAGAGGGAAACAGTGTGAGTGGGGGAGGGACAGAGAAAGAGGGACACACAGAATCTGAAGCAGGCTCCAGGCTCTGAGTTGTCAGCACAGAGCCCGATGTGGGGCTCAAACTCACGAGCCATGAGATCATGACCTGAGCCAAGTCAGACTTAACCAACTGAGCCACCCAGGCACCCCTATAGCTTATAGTTTCTTAACTTTGGCACTTTGGCATTTGGGGCCAGATAACTCTTTGTCACAGGGGCCGTCCTGTGCCTTGTAGAATAGTTCATAGTATCCTGATCTCCACCCACTAGATGCCACCAGTACCCGTTTCATCCCAGTTGTAGCGACCAAAAATGTCTTCAGACAAGGGGTACGATCGCTCCCAGCTGAGAACCTCTGATTGATGGATATCTATAGACTCCACTGAAATCCACATAAACCAAAGCTATTTGGGGTCCTCATTAATTTTTAGGAGTGTAAAGGGGTCCTGAGGTCAAAAAGTTTGAAGATTACTTGCTTAATGGGTTATCCTGTGATGTTTTCACTCAACAGAGTTGATGAGATTTATTCATATAGATCCCTGTAGCTGTACTTCATGCATTTTCACAGCCGAAGCATATTCCATTCAATGGATAGTCACCTGTGTATTTATTTACATGTATTTATGTAGAAGCACATGGCTGGGAGTCTGTGTGCTGACTGTACGTCTAGGAGAGGGCTTGTCAGGTCATAGGTGGTGCTTCAATTCTATGGGATAAAGGTAAACTGTTTTAAACAGCTGCTGGTGAGGGTGTAAGAGAGTTCATTGCTCCATATCTTAAAAAATGGAAAACCCTAATAATACCAAATTTAATCGTGTAAAAGAGTATCTTATTGTGGTTTTAACTTACGTTTTCCTAATCACCAGTGAGGTTGAAAATTTTTTACTATGTTTTACTGTCCATTCTTCAGATACCAGTTCATGTTTTTTTGCCCATTTTCCATTAGAGTGTCCATTGTTTCCATAATTGATTTCTGTGACTTCCCCAAATTTATCAAATACTAATCTTTTGTTGGGTTATGTTGAAAACACCTTCTGCTCACTTGTGGCTTATTATTTTACATACTTTATTGTATCGTTTGATGAACAAAACTCTTAATGGAGTTGTAATTGTCATTTAAAAAATGGTTTATGGAGGGGAGCCTGGCTGGCTCAGTCAGCATGTGACCCTTGATCTCAGGGTCTTGAGTTCAAGCCCCATGTTGGGTGCGGAGCCTACTAAAAAGAAAAAAACAACAACAGCTAAAAAATGGTTTATGTACAGCCTTGTTTAAAACAACAGCGACAACAAAAACATTACACCCTAAGGATGTCAAACATATATTAGACCTTCTCAGTCATGTCTCCAGCTTCCTTTGTGTTTTCTACCTCTACCTTCTTGTGCTACATGATGGGAACCTTCTTGAGACAGATCTTCTAGGTTTTTTCTTATTATCTTCAGTGATGTCTGTCTCTGTTTAATTGTTGTGTTTTTCGCTTCCAGAAATTCTATTTGGTTCTTTCAAGTCTACCTTGTCCTTTTGATTATCTCTCGTCCCTTCTTAGTTTTGATTACTCTTTGAACATTTTAAATACACTTATTTTATACTCTGTATCCAATGATTCCAACATCTGAGGTCTTTGGAGGCCTGACTTTATTATTTCTGCTTACTCTCACTTATAGTGCTTTAAGTCCTTACGTTTTGTGATTTGATTCATTCTGAACCTATTTCTCCTGCTGGTTATGTGGGGGCATGGTCAACCCTGGGTCACTGGGGCTGGAGGGAGGGACCAGGTGAGCAAAAACTCAATGAATAAACTCCTTCCACTGATGCCTCCCTTCCTGGGGCTCTGGAAACTAAAAGCTCTCTTGGGTATTTTTGGAATCAGCAGTCCCTAAAACCTCATGAGGGCAGCTGGTGGCCACAGATTCTTGGGAGAGACCTTTAAGATTCTTCTGCTTTATGTGGGCATCTAAAATCTGGCCCCTTACCTTGTGTCAGCCCAAGACTTTGTCTCCTGTCCTGCCAGCACCTGTCAAAACTGCAGCCCAAAGTCACTGAAGTCAGTGGATGGCCATGAGTGAGGTGCTCAGGGGTAAGACATCACTTCTCTAGATTCTGGCTCCCATAAAAGTTTTGGCCTCTGAAGATTTTCCTTTCTGGAAGGTCAGTTAGGCATATAAAATATGTGTTAAAATTTTGCTTTACTTTTTTAGGTGTTTTATAGTGGGAAGGTTTTCCAAGATATGTATATAATCTGTAGTTTTCCTGGACATAGAAGTCTTTATTCCATCTCTTTACCTTTCTTCTTTTTTGGTTTGTTTTTTATTTTATTTTATTTTATTTTATTTTATTTTATTTTATTTTATTTATTTTTAATGTTTATTTATTTATTTTTTGAGAGAGAGTGCAAGCAGGGAGGGAGAGAGAGAACCCCAAAGCAGGGTCCACACTGGCAGTGCAGAGCCCAATGTGGGGCTCAATCCCACGAACAAAGAGATCATGACCTGAGCTGCATGCTCTACTGACTGAGCCAGCCAGGCACCCCTCTGTTTACCTTTCTAAATCACTGTACATTCACACACACACACACACACACACACACACACACGTACCTAATTTCACTGACTGTGTTAGCTTGCTGGCCTCCTGAGGACAGAGACAGTGAATGGTCACCAGGTCAATCTGTGTGCTTTAAAAGGACCCATAGCTACTTACTGGCCTAAACCTGTTTCCCAGAACTGCTTGCTTTAAATCCTATAGCCCAGGTTCACTAAGATGCTAAGGTCCCTAGAAACACATTTAAGAATCCTGTTGAGGGTAGCAGATCCAATTATTAGGTGAATATGAAGTTCATATTCAGAAAGAGGACAAGTCAACACCAAAGTAGGGAATGCACTTTTGTGGGTAAAAAAGTCTGCCCGGTAGCTGTTTGGACAAGTGTTTTTGCTTACCGGTGTCCACCTCTGCCCTTTCTCCAAGATCATGAAATGTGTGTTGTCTCCTAAGGTCTGAAAGAACTCTTCCGTATCCACCACGGTTCCGTCTTCCTCCAGCACCAAAGTGACCAGTCCGCTGGTGATAACTAAGGCATCCAGGGTCTAGATTGACAACACATCAGAGACATGGAATAAGGGAAGAGATTCCATTTTGACCACTCAAAGCCATTGACTAAGTTATAGATTCAGAAGTGATCTGATTTTGCTAAAACTTTAATGATAAAGATCTACCTTCATTGGCATCTCGGACTCAGTCTTGGCTTGGAAAAAGAAAAGATTTTTAATGGACCAATCTTCTTCAGAGATCTCAAGGACATGAGATTAATGAAGACACCGAATCAAATTTAGAGTTTCTATAATTACTCACTTATTTTGCCAAATAAAATGAAGAATGCAACAGAATGATATTTAAAGAGCCTTAGGCTCACATCATGTATCTGACCCTCTCTTGCTTCAGGGTCTGCATGTTGGATGTTCATTTCTTCTTTCCATAGGTGTCTCTGTCTGGGTTATGCTTCCATAACCTGACTCCACAGACTCCAGAGAGTCTGTGATTCTTCCTTATTTGGTGATCTAGGACACTGTTTTAGATTAAGGACTATTTTTCTCCGGGCTTTATAACCAAAAACAGATTTCCAAAGGCTGCTGCTTCCCTGTATTCTCCCTTGTCAAAGAAGAAAGGCTGTATTATCAATTGATGACTGTTTTTAAGGCTTTTGTGTCTGTAGCTAAATCTTTTATGGTACAGAGATGTAATAATGTTCCCTTTCATTCTTTTCTTCTCCCCTCAGACTCTCCAAGGCCATGACAGTGGCATTTCTGTCTCTGCCCTGGTTTAGTATCTAAGCCCATAGCCCTGAATGCGGTCAGGGGCCCTCCTGTGAGGGATGGGAAAGCCCCGGGGTTCCTGGCACCTTGCTAAGAAGCTCCTTCAGACTGTTGGCCATCACCCCTCGCCGGCTGCTTCTGTCATGGTTGGAGACCCGGAAAGGGCGAGATGAGTGCATGAGGGGGGTTAGCAGGACTTTCTTGGTCTGTGATCCCATAAATGTCAGGGGCCTGGAAATGGAGGAGAAAAGTAAAAAATATCTTTGACATTATCTTCAAAAAAGGAATCTTCAAAGAGAGGTTTGAAGTATACAAATTAAAACAGTTTTCATATTTGCATCTGAAAGAAAGAAAATCAGTAGTTGGGGATCACTGAAAATCCTGATATCCAAGAAACAAATAACACAAACAATTAAAAACCACAGCCATCGTTATGCCTATTTTACTAGAACATTCAAAGTCCTTGTAGTAAATATGTGAGAAAGAAGTGGTAAGAGCATCAAACTCAAAAAAGAAATAAGAATTCGATTTTGCAAACATGAGTTTTATAGCTGAAAAGTCTTTTTTTTTTTTTTTTTTTTTTTTGCCTAACGTTTATTTTTGAGAGAGAGCGACAGAGCATAAGCAGGGGAGGGGCAGAGAGAGAGGGAGACACAGAATCTGAAGCAGGCTCCAGGCTCTGAGCTGTCAGCACAGAGCCTGACTCGGGGCTCAAACTCACAAACCGTGAGATCATAACCTGAGCTGAAGTCGGACGTTTAACCGACTGAGCCACTCAGGCACCCCTATTGCTGAAAAGTCTTAAGAGGTTATGAATTAGCCAAGTAGTTAAAGAATTAGGTACACACACGAAGTTACATATTGTAAAACTAAGCCAGGAATCGAAAATCCATATAGTGGTCACTAGAGCAATAAACATTTAGAAATTAACTTAGAAAAGATGAGGAACAACAGAACACTATAATAGTTGTTGTTGGAATAATGAGAAGGAAAGGAACTTTGGGCCATATGTCACGTGACACTTTGGAGTAAATTCCACATTTAACAAAGAATTAATTTAAAGTTTCACTATTAAAAAAACTAACACAGGGGCTCTTGGGTGGCTCAGTTGGTTGAGCATCCAACTTCGGCTCAGGTTATGATCTCATAGTTCATGAGTTAGAGCCCTGCGTCAGGCTCTGTGCTGACAGCTCAGAGCCTGAAGCCTGCTTCCGATTCTGTGTCTCCCTCTCTCTCTGCCCCTCCCTCATTTGCGCTCTGTCTCTGTCAAAAATAAACATAAAAAAATTATTAAAAAATAAAATAAACTGACACAGAGAGGGAAAATAACGAACAAAACCAAATCAAGACAATTTTCTGAGGGAAAAAACCTCCAACCTTTGGTTGTCAAATTATACATACATACATATTATATATACATATACATATACGTATATGTATATGTATATGTATATATAATATGTATGTATGTAAATATTTATTATACATTTATGTATATATATAAAATGGGGGATAAATGAGAAGCTTACTGTTTTAGTAGTTATTTAACACTTTTTTAAGATTTCATTTTTTTAATTATTTTTTTAAATGTTTATTTATTTTTGAAAAAGACAGAGTGTGAGCCGGGGAGGGACAGAGAGAAAGGGAGACAGAATCTGGAGCAGCCTCCAAGCTCTGAGCAAGCTGTCAGCACAGAGCCTGACACAGGGCTCGAACCTACAAACTGCGAGATTATGACCTGAGCCGAAGTCGGACACGTAACTGACTGAGCCACCCAGGCGCCCCATGGAGCATATGAGGCTTTTGATGGCAGTTAAAGAAATGCAAAACCACCTTTGACATACCAGTGCATGCTTTCAAACACACATGCAAGAAGTGATTTAAAAATAACTCCATAAGGGGCAACAGATGTGCCTTGCTGGTGGCACTAGGAGCTGGTTCAGTCTCTTTGGAGAACAGTCTAGAAATGCGTAGTTTTCACCCAGAACGGTGGGCTTTTTAAATTTAGGGATATACCCGCAAAGAAATTATTGGAAAGAATATCAACATAAGTTATCAATAGTTCACGTGGCTCTCGCTTCATGTCAGGTGCTGTGAGAAGTGACACATGACCTCACTTAATCTCCCCCAGGCCCCGAGGGATGACAGCCTACAGCTGCACTGGCCCCACACCTAAACAGTATCCTACCTACTGCAGGCACTCAAGTCGTTGTTGACGATCTGGACAAATACTTGTAGAGTGAGATTCAGAAGAATGAAACGAAGGGCCTTATTTTTAGGACAATCTTACAGAAGATACAAAGTGAGGACATCACTGATTTCTGACACATAAAATGGACCGTCTAGATTAACCCCATGAAGGCTAAAATTGTAGGGGCTTTTATACTATCACCTAGGATTTAGCACTTTATTTTATACATATCCAAACACATATACCTACACACATACAGTCACACACATCCACACATACATATTGCCATTTATTTATCTAAGCTTTATTTTCCCAACTAGACTGGAATTTCCTTCAGGGAAAAAGCTTCTTTGTTGTATCTCCCGTAATGCCTAGATTAGTGCTAGGTAAATAGGTTTTCAATAGTATGTGGTCTAACTTGAAGTTCTACAAATGGACATAAGTGAAAATTCAATGATCTAGCAAGTAATTTTCTATATGAGAAACTGATAGTGTAGTAATGAACCGGCTCTCAAAAACCATCAGGTTAAGTTCATGCTCATAGCATGACCAGCCAGTTTCAGTGAGAATCTACATATTATCCTTGGCAAAAAAAAAAAAAAAAAAAAAAAAAAAAAAGGAGCATTCTAGGAATCAGACCCAGATTGTTAGCACAGGTTTGGTCTGAAGTGTATTCAGCTAGCATCATATTAGTGCTTCCTAACTGCTTGCATCCAAGCACTTGCTATGGCTAGCTTATACTAACTTTTTATACATACTAACTAATTATCATCACAACTTTACAAGGAAAGTATTACCCCATTTCCCAGATGGGAAAACCGAGGCTCAGAGTGGTTTCTCAAGGTCATTCAATTAACAAGGAAATGAAGTAGGACATAATTATCTCTAGACTTCTAACCTCAAGCAATAAACATTACTTAATCATCAGTCTGGGGCTGCTCTGGTTGAAAGGACCACAGTGGTCTCGGTGAACACCGACAGCTCCTTTCCCTTCTAGGCCGCCAGAGTCACTGCGTTATTTGTTCCTAGTGAGGCAACGGCAAGGGGATTGTGGCAGGTCACTGGCCTCTGATGCAGGCTCCCCATTAGATTGATCAGAGAGCCACCAGATGAATCCAAGCCTTGAACTGACACAGCGGTGGGGCTGGCACACAGCCTCTGAACTTTTGCCCTGATTACAAGGAGTTACACCAGGTTCCTCGGTTACACAACCTGATGGACAAGATGCCCACGTTCTGCTGAGCTGGTGCTACAGAGCCCTGCTCACAGTCCTGTCTCTGGTGATCTGGTAGATCAGGCAATGAGGATTTTACCTAAGATGCTTTACACTGAGAATTGGCTTTGTTGGCAACCTAATCATGGCACCTGAAACTTAAACTCGACGGTGAAGTCCGTATGAGGAGGAGAGAGAGACTAGTTCTATTCTATGCCAGACCCGTGCGCATTAGTGCATTACCTAATACCTTGACAAGACAGGCACGTCGGATGAATAAAAGTGAGGCTCAGGAAGTTAAGAAATGAATAAGGTCAGAGTTAGCAAGTGCTAGAACAGGGGTTCGAACCCAGCTCCCACTTTTGCGCCACGGTGCCTGCCCTACAAGGTGAAAAGCCTCCTATGACGCAGAGGAACCCCGGACCCTCACCAGCATGAGCCTCTCTTCCCCCTGCAAAGCAAGAACTCCTTGCCGTTGTCCTCGAGCCCTTCTAGAATCTGTACTCACTGAGGCCAGGGTCTGTCTGTACATTTTTTACTTCCCCACAGCACCTAGCCTGCCATTGGCACGCGATCCATTCACTGAGTAAAAGACAGGCTAGGACAAAAATCTGAGAAATGGGAGAACAAAGTTCATGTGCTGGAATCTTAGGTCCAGGTGCTAGAGGCCAATGACACACCTTGTGGGCATGAACAGCTTTGACCTAGTTAGTTGTGGTCCTGTACCTCCTCATTGGATACGAACGATCATGCCTCAGTAAGCACCAGTGTTCCAGTTACGTACTACAGTTGATTATACAAAGTCCTTATTGTCTTGTAACTTCTGGACTAGATAAGTGCTGACAGTCATTTCTGGTCCTCTCCCCACGCTGCCCTCAGGACAGCCATCCTCAATAAAAAAAGATACGCACCATATTGTTCTTCTTACCCATTATGTTTCCTTAACCGGGCACTGGGTCATTGTTGGAGAAAAGGCTTACGGAGCACACCTAAAAAAAAATCCTTGAAGACAAGAAAATTAAATCCTGCCATTCTAGGAAGAGGATGAGTGATCTGACGTGTCAAATTATACAAGATCCAGGCTATCTTATAGATAATATGAAAAGGAGTTAAATGAAATTTTATGTACATGAAACCTATTTAACAACTATTATAGGAGTATTTACTTTTTTTTTTTAATATTTATTTATTTTTGAGAGACAGAGCATGACAGGGGAGGGACAGAGAGAGAGGAGACACAGAATCTGAAGCAGGCTCCAGGGTCCGAGCTGGCAGCACAGAGCCTGACGCGGGGCTCGAACTCACAAACCGCGAGCTCATGACCTGAGCCGAGGTCAGACGCTTAACGACTGAGCCACCCAGGCGCCCCCAGGAATATTTACTTTGCTCCAGCTAAAGGAGCAGCAAAGCAACTAGCTAGCTAAATGAAGAAAGCAAGGTATTGATCCAACCCACTCCTGGTCCTCTTAATAGGATATTTTATGTCACTGGCTATTAGTGCAAGATCTAAAATGTCTTGCTCTTCTCCACTCAATCTATTAATATATCAAAGTTGAGACAGGAGCCCGGAGAAGCCTTAGACAGAACACACTGGTCACCCTCCCATCCTGGGAAAGTGCAGACAACCATATAAGCAGGAAGGAAATAGCTCACTAAAAGGAAAAGAAAAACCAGGAAACAGGTTGTTCAAGGAAACAGATTGTTTCGGGGAAACCGAGACAAAAAGAGTAGTCAGGCTTCATAGAATATTCTTAAAAACTGTGAAGAGGCATATCTCCCAGAAGTGAGGGAAACAGAGAAGCCTTTGTATTTTTCCCCAAGTGAACTGAGAAGTCTCGACTTAGCAAAGTGTAGCAAATAAAGCAACAGGCCACAGACTGACGGCAGAGGTGAACTTCACTCCAGTAAAAGGAAGCTAGCCTCCATGAGTCATAAACAAGCATGTCTTTTTTTTTTTTTTTTTTTTAATTTTTTTTTTTTTTTCAACATTGATTTATTTTTGGGACAGAGAGAGACAGAGCATGAACGGGGGAGGGGCAGAGAGAGAGGGAGACACAGAATCAGAAACAGGCTCCAGGCTCTGAGCCATCAGCCCAGAGCCTGACGCGGGGCTCGAACTCACGGACCACGAGATCGTGACCTGGCTGAAGTCGGACGCTTAACCGACTGTGCCACCCAGGCGCCCCAACAAGCATGTTTTTATGCCACTGTATGGACTGATGTTTATTCCAGAAGTGGAATAAGAAGGAAAAGGGCAGGCCTGGGAACAAAGCCTCCCCCAGAGAGAAATACTTTGGGGTCAGCAGCGATGAGGTGGCTCCGTGAGGCCCTGTAAGGTACTGCCCCCGGGGAACATTCAGAGAGAAGGGCCCCTCATTTCCTTGTTAGGTAGAAAGGAGGAACCCACGTGAGAGAACGCGCACAAGCAAGTACGACAAGCCAACCACCCACTGCTACCAAAGCCTAGGGACAAGGAGCACCTTAAGAAGGGAAGTGGTGATGTCAAATACAACAATGCAGAGAAACAGACGGGACTGAAAACAGACGGGACCCATCCGACCTGGCTGGGTCTCAGTGAGCGGTCAGGATGGTGCAGGGTCTAACCCACTGGCAGAAGCTGGAGAAGCGTCAGCCTCAGTGATGCCTCCTCCTTCCCCAGCAGTGCGGGAGCCACGTTGCGGGCTACACACATTGGGGTGTCTGCCCCACAGCGACGGCAGCTGGCTCACATCTGTGCCTTGACAGCCTAGAGAAATGCTTGGTAGTAAGAGTATTTTCAGTATATGACCATGAAGTCTTTGAACACTTGGAAATGTTATTAAAATAACAGTTTAGACCCAGGAAGGAGTAAGCATCAGTAACCTGGGAGATTTACTTGTAGAAAATGCAGTTCCTCGCTTATAACAAAAAGACAGTGGTAAAATGTGTACTGAAATGCCAGCTATACAAAACCTAGAGTTCCTGGTTCAAGGAAAGGAAAGATGTACCAAATGGCAACAAAAACAGCAATTTTGCACACAGTATAATACATATCAGCTCTGTAACAACTTCAAGGTCGGCATGAACATTAGCACGGACAGACACAATGGCTGAGTGGCTTTGCCTATGACAACGCACACTGGTATGGACATCCTTGACGTCTGGAGCTCTGCTGAGGGACCTCAGGCAGCTTTCACCCTGACTAAGGCCTCGAGGGATCACAGACGATTAACAAACTAATGACTAGTTTAAGACTTTAGGATTGCTGACCTTAAAACACGATGTATATGTGGATGAAGTTTTTTCTCTGGCAAAATGCAATCCTCCACTAATAAAAGAGTTAAGGCCAGCTAGTTTAAATTAAGGAACACGGAGGAGGCAGAAGTCCAGCAAGACTGTAACTAACTAACAAACATGGCCTTTACCCTGTCTGTGGCTCACGTGGGTCTTCAGCCTTGACGTGGTTCTAAAGAAGGGCAGGGAAGGACAGGGTTTTCCTTTCAACAAGTAATATGGATCCTTTTTCTTCCAGTTTCGTTTGGAAGCAGGTAGATTCTTGAAAGAACTGCACTGTGCGTCCCTGACAAACAGTCACTCACGTTTAGAGTTTGCCAAGCTCAGAAGGAGTGTGTCTTTGAGTAGACATTTCCTTATGTTTTGACTTGCCCACATTTCACAAGCAAGTCACTTTCATACACACTTGACCCAGTGGAAACCTTACACAGATGCACTTTGGATTTCGGTATCCTGTTATAGGGATCAGGTGGAAGGGCAGGGTCAGCCTTAATTCTGAAGGCTCTGCCTCCTCCTTCTCCTCCAGGCAATACCAGCCAGGAATCAAGGGTGCCTTCTTAGCAGTCCTTAAATCAGCCTGCCACCTCCTCAAGGTTCACAGAAGTGGCTGAGTGGGTATATTTGCATATTTGAGGGGGAGAAGTGCGGAGGATTGATTCTAAACTGCTAACAATTGTTATCCCCTGGGAGTGGGCTTGTGAGAGGTGGGGGGGGGGGGGAGAACAACAAGGAAACTCAGGGCTCACCTTCATGCTGACATGAGTTAGGGAAGATGCAGGAAACAAGTCTGTTTCCCACCTTCCCTGGTTCCTTACTACTTGACTTCATTGTTTTTGTTTTTTAAAGTGAAAGCCCAGTGCTGTTCAGACAGACTGCCTTTACATTTTGGAAGCTTTCTTTCTTTCTTTCTTTCTTTCTTTCTTTCTTTCTTTCTTTCTTTCTTTCTTCCTTTTTTAACGTTTATTTATATTTGAGACAGAGAGAGACAGAGCATGAACGGGGGTGGGTCAGAGAGAGAGGGAGACAGAATCTGAAACAGGCTCCAGGCTCTGAGCTGTCAGTACAGAGTCCCACACGGGGCTCAAACTCACAGACTGCGAGATCATGACCTGAGCCAAAGTCTGACGCTTATCCGACTGAGCCACCCAGGCGCCCCTGGAAGCTCTTTTTCTAACCTTGAGGGTTGCACACGGCAAGTTCAGCTCCATAGATCGCACTAGTTTGTAAAGTGATTCTCCCTCCCCACCTTGCCCCTTCAACCCACCCTGTCCCTCTGCTCTTTGGTACAGATGGGATCACCTCTGAAACCCGCATTTTAAAGAACTCAAAGGGCTTCTCTATCCTTTTTGAAGTACTTTGAAGATCTTTAGAGAAGCACTATCCCTTCCATAAGTCTATACTTGAGAATTACTTCCATGCAATATTTGTAGGATTTTATCAGCAAGGACGGGTTTGGGTACGTCAAGATATGAGGATGAATGACAGCTGGGTGGGGTGGGGGGCGGGAAGTGTTGCGGTGCCATCAACCCCCCAGCGGGTGGCGAGACCCGGGAAGGGAGCGAAGACTAAGAAGCCTCGGAAGGCACCTGGTCCCTCCCTGGGCAGCGTCGGCGCTCTCAGATGCGGCGAGGAGGGGGAGCGCTTCCCCCCATACATCCGTTACAAGCCTGGGTGGGCTCATCAAGCAGGGGTCTGGGAGCGTTCAGAGCCCGAGGGGCGCTCTCTGCTCAGCCCACCCTCCCCTGGGAGCCCAGAGCCCGCGCTCGCCCTTAGGGGTAAGCCTGGCCCATCCCAAAGCCGCCGAGCGTCCCCACCAGCAGCGCCCCAGCTCCCGTCGCGACCCCGAGGTCCCCGTGAAGCCCTGCGCGGGAGCACCGTGGAGGCGTTGCCCGCGTTTCCCAGGCCCGGGCCCTCGGTTGCCCCGGCGCCTGCAGCAGCATCAAGAAATTCAGCCACTCCCGCACTCACCACTGTCACCTGTTCCGTCGATGCCCGCGCACCTCGGGAGCGCCACACCTGGCACTTGCGGCCAGCTGGAGGAGGGGGAGGAGAAGCGCGGCCGGCTCGGACTCCGCACCCCCGCGCAGCCGCTGGGCGTGTGGGCTGGGACTGGGGCCTCGGGGCGCTCCGGGGTGCTGGGCGCAAGAGGTGCCGGGGGGTACCGGGCGCACGGGGGACGAGAGACGCAGGGAAATGAGGGACTCACTGGGGTGCCAGGCACAGGGGGATGCAGACCGTTCAGATCGCAGGGGGGCGGGGGCTCAGGGGGATGGGTGGCGCAGGGCCGCGGGGCGCAGGCGTGGCCCAGAGCCTGGCTGGCGCTGCACTCGCCTGATGAGGGCTCCGGCGTAGTCCCGGGCGGTCTCCATCGCTAAGGTCCCCCTCCCAGGCTCGGCCTCCGCCGCCCGCGCCCTCCTCTTAAAGCGCCGCCACCAGCCCCGCCCCGGCCGGCCCGCCCCGCGCCGGGCGAGGACCTTGGCTAGGGGCTCACCTCTGCAGAAGGTCGTGGCTGCGCCTCCTGGGAGAGCGCCCGGGTCCGTGCCAGTTCCGGGCCCCTGGAGGGGAAGCGGTTCTCGCAGACCGCTGCAGAGGACGGTCCCCACGACTCTCGAGACCCACCAGCTGCTCCGCGCGTCCCCTAAAGGTCGTTGTTAGCCTGTTCGCCTTGCACATTCTGAGAGGTGAGGCAGCCTGGGCGGCGTGGCTGTGGCTGTGAAAAGGCAGATGTGTTGCTTTCAAACCCATGGGGGCCACGGGCGGAGGGGCGGGGGTGGCGGTGGAATGAGGTGCAGGGTGAGTTACCCCCAGGGCCGCACCGGGAGGGGCGCCCGGGCTGCAGCCCCCGACCGACGTCCCGCTCCAAGCTCAGCAAGCCGGCTGGCAAGGCGAGGGAATGGCCGCAGACACCTGGACACAGCGCCCTTCAGATTCTCGGGAAGTGGGGCCGGGGGGTTGGCTCCCTTCCTGTTAGGTGCTCCTCGGCTGTTCTGATGGGCATTTGGGGGCAGTAAGAAGGGTGTTTACAGGGGCGCCTGGGTGGCGCAGTCGGTTAAGCGTCCGACTTCAGCCAGGTCATGATCTCGCGGTCCGTGAGTTCAAGCCCCGCGTCGGGCTCTGGGCTGATGGCTCAGATCCTGGAGCCTGTTTCTGATTCTGTGTCTCCCTCTCTCTCTGCCCCTCCCCCGTTCATGCTCTGTTTCTCTCTGTCCCAAAAATAGATAGATGTTGAAAAAAAAAAATTAAAAAAAAAAAAAAAAGAAGGGTGTTTACAATGCAGGAGTAAACGGACCGTTGGACTTGGTTAACAATCTTTTAGCTACAGGGAAGAGACTTTCTCAGAGTAAGGGAGGCAACAGAAAAACCAAGCCAGGGCTGAGGGAGATTTTGTCGGCCTTCTGCTTGCGCAGATAATGGTACCAGAAGATGCAAGTCGGCTTGTTTGGGACCTCAGAAGAGGGCAGGGGGGTGTGTCAGGAATTCCACGGAGCTCTACCTGCAAAATCAAAGAAGTCTCACGAGCAGGTTAAGGAGTGAAACAGTCCCTCAACTCCAGCCCCTTCAAAGGCGGAAACTTTCTGGGATATAGGGTTCCTAGTACATACTGTCCTGCACATGGTTAAGTGACTGATTCCAGAAATTGTTAGTAACTGCTGACTGCCCTGTTGTGAGTGGTAGCCTGACCTGTGCCTCCCATCACCTGACTCGCCTTGGTTTTAACACATTGCCTAACACATGGCTCCTTCTGTCTGCACCCTTCAATTTAGCTCACAGAAACAAACACACATTTCTTCCCCTTTAGGGGCATGGGGATCAACACACCTCATTTGACTTGCCTGAACGTGTGTTGAAGCCAAAAACAATTTCCTTCCAGAGTCCCGGACTCCACAGGGCCTTCTGGGAACTCTCCAGGCCCAGGCCACAGAGCTGTGTTTTCGGCTCAGTGCCCCTGGGGCTGGACATGGTCTTAAGGCTGATCATTAGGGGCGCCTAGGTGGCTCAGTCGGTTAAGTGTCAGACTTTGGCTCAGGTCATGATCTCGCGGTCCTTGAGTTCGAGCCCCACGTTGGGCTCTGAGCTGACAGCTCAGAGCCTGGAGCCTGTTTCAGATTCTGCATCTCCCTCTCTCTCTGACCTTCCCCCGTTCATGCTCTGTCTCTCTCTGTCTCAAAAATAAATAAAAACGTTAAGAAAAAAAAAATTAAAAAAAAAAAAAAAAGACCGATCATTAGTGGCTCCTTCCACGGATACTCTGCTGTGGCCTGAATGTCTTTGTCCCACCCCCAAATTCATATATTGAAGTCCTAATACCCAATGTGATAGTATTAGAAGGTGGGACTTTGGGGGGGGGGGTACTTCAGCTATGAGGGTGAAGCCCTCAGGAATGGGATTTGTGCCTTCTGAAAGAGGCTCCAGAGAGATCCCTAGGTCCTTCTTCAGGGGGAGGACACAGCAGGAACCAGGAGGAGAGCTTTTGCCAGAATGCAGCCAGGTGGGCACCCTGAACTCAGACTTGCAGCGTCCAGAACTGTGAGCAATACATTTCTGTTGTTTATAAGCCATCCATTCTGTGGTATGTTGTTATAGTGGCCCATGTGGGATAAAACACACCCCTGGTCTGACAGATGAGAAAGGGGGTCCAGGCAAGTCAACTCAATTCACCTTTTTTTTTTTTTTAAGAAAAATTAATTTATTTACTTTGAGAGACAGAAAGAGAGAGCTGGGGAGGGGCAGAGAGAGGGGGAGAGAGAATCCCAAGCAGGCTCCACCCTGTCAGCGCAGAGCCCAACATGGTCTCACAACCTCAGTTTGGTCTCACAAACTGAGATAATGACCTGAGCCGAAACCAAGAGTCAGATGCTTAACTGACTGAGCCACCTAGGTGCCCCTCAACTCACCTTTTAGAAAGCTTTTTATTTTGAAAACTTTCGAATATAAGGACATATAGACAGAACACTACATGAGCACCCCAGCGCCTGGATGCACCCACTGGTAACGTTTTGATACATTTGCTTGTTATTTATCCGTATTATTATTGAACCCCTTCACATAACATTCTTCAGCTTGTGTCTCTGAAGAAGCAAGGACCTTCTCACACATACCACAGTGACATTAGCACTCCTAACAAAATAAAAATGATCTCTTAAGAGCACCTAATACTCAGTCTATAGTCAAGCTCCTGACCATCCCAGTTGAATGACACCTTATATTTAAGGCACTTTGCCATGCCCAAGATACAAGTGTATTAGACCTGTTCTGGAACAGTGAAGGTCAAGGTCACAGGAGATCTTGACACACCAATAACCAATCATATTTCTAGGGTCTAGAGAGGCATCTGGATCCAAAGGCACTTAGTGTGGACTTGTTAATATTTGATGAATGGATGAGGGACTATGTTAGCAGTAATGTGTGAATGCAAATTGCAAAGGGAATAAACGGATGAATTCTTCCTGAAGGGTGTCCAGAAAGGAACACTGGAGCTGAGGCTTGAAGGGTGACAGAGCAAGTGGGGCACGGGGGGCTGTTGTGACTATTCTGCCTTACTTGGCATGTCTGGGCTTCTGGGTGGGTGGGGGGGTGGTTCTAGAAGAGAACGCTCAGGGCAGCCATGCCGGAGTGAATTTGCACATCTCCGAACACACAGTGGCCGTCGCCCTGAGTGGGGAACCAGCAGAGGTGGCTGGGTGACCTGTTCAGACATAGATTTGAGAAGACCACTCTGGGGTGGCTCAGGAGCCAGACTGGGGCCAGGGGACATGTCAGTGATCCATGTGACATATGTCAGGGGTGAGACCACTGACATTGGCTCTGGGGGTGGGGGCAGGGGCTGCCAGGGAACATTTCACAGGACCTGATGATGAACAAAAAGGAAAGCAGCTGGAGAGACTCCGATATTTTTAGATTGGATGACTGGAGAGGCAGTGATGCCCTTACTGGGAGGAGAAACACAGGACGGGGAGCAAGGTTGTGGCAGAGATTGAGATTATGCTATAGCCTATAGGTCCGCGGACCATACTGGGCAGAGATGTGGGGTGGACCCACGGCCTGTGGCCCACATTCAGATGGAACTCAGGGAGAGGTCCCGGCTGGCAGCCAAGGCTGGCTGGCTACCATTGCTCCCAAGTGGGAACCTGAGCCATATGAGTGTGGGGGTGTGTAGAGAGGGAGAGGAGGGCAGAGGCATGTTGTGCTCATAAGCATGTGGCAGCCAAGCTCAGGAGCCGGCAGAGAAGAAAGTGAGTGACAGGCTGCAGGTGCCGGCTGGTGCCTTTCCAGCACATTTCCAGCCACCAGCTCTGACACAATTAAGCTCCTTTCTCATTCAACACCATTTAACGCATCTTTATTGAGCAACTACTATGTTCCAGTGCAACTAAGATCAGAAATCCCATGTTTTGTGCTGACTTTAACCACTGTTTGTTGAGAGTCCCTATAGAGTCTGTGTGCAGTTCTCCTCAGGGCGACTTCCAGAGTCTGACCTCCCTGGTTCCCTGCAGCTGCCTATGGGGGTCCCTGCAGCCTGGTCTCACTTCTTCTCCAAGGTGGGGCATCCCCCTTCCTCTCAGAGTCCTGGCCGAGGGCCTGTTCTGGAGCACAGCTTCCTAGCCCGGCCTTACCTCATTCCAATGTGACCGCGGGCAGGTCACCTAACATCTCTCAGGCTGTAGATCCTCATCGGTAAAAAGGCGCAGGGCTCTCTCTCTCCTCAGGCTGGGAGAAAATTGAGTCCTATAAGGGAAAGCCTGGCCCAGCCCAGTGCCCAGGCCAGAGTGCTCTATCAGCGTGGGTGACCAAGGCCACTGCGATGCAGGTGATGAACAGTTGGAGTTCAGCTCCCAGCCAAGGGTCAATACCTGATACAGAAGCTGCTTCTCATTTATCGGGACTATATTATGGAGAACATGGATGCTTAAAGCTCAGAGAAACTTGGGCAGGCATCTAACCCGATTTCTGTGTTGTTTTTTTTTTTTTTAATAACAACGTGGATAAAACAATGAACACTGGGTCAGAACCCTGGCCTTGCAACCTTCAGATTCTGTGATTGTGGGCAAGTTTTCTTGGCATTTCTTTTCTTGTTATGAGCTTCATTTTCTTTATTTCTAATAATCCCTGACCATCTGTATTCCTTACCAACTCTCAGTGGGTTGCAATGTGGATTAAATGAGATAAACTTTTGAAATACATTGTCAGCTGTCAATCACTAAAAAGTGTTAAGGTCTTATTATGGCATTGATAAGGAAATTGAGCCCTGGGAAAGGGCTAACTCTAAGACTATTGACCACATACGCAGGGCATCTTCTGAAGAACTTTCAGGAAGGCAAAGAACTTCGTTCAGTTTGCTCCACTATTTCTCATAGCCAAAGTGCCCAGTGTTCTCTTATTTCCATATTGCTTCCCAGTAAACTCACTGTTGGAAACACACACACACACACACACACACACACACACATACACCATATATTTATTTATGCTAAGGTGTAAATGATTGCTATCCCACTCAGCAAACATTTACTGAGCATCACACGAGTTATTCCCCGCCCCCACCCCCAACCCATTCTCTGCTTTCCTTTGCCCAGCCTTGGGCTCCGGGATGCTGGCCCTTGGGATTGCACTAGCAGCGCCTTGCCCTTTGGCTTCTAATTGGTTTCATTAATGGAAAGCACTGGTGGCCTTTTTCTAAAATTAAAAACAATTGTATTGCATAATAATATGCATATGGTAAAGCGCACAGTTCTTTGTTTTACAGCTCATAGAACTTGTATGTTTATAAGATGCTCAGATCAAGATAGAGAATATTTGCAACACGCCAGTAGGCTCCTCTTGCTCTTTCGTGGCAGTAGCCCCCTCCTTGCCCCGCCCCAGCAATAACATTATTTTGGCTTCTATCACCACGGATTAGTTTTGCCTGCTTTTGAATTTGAGACAGATTGAATCCTACAGGATCTTCTCTTTTATACTTGGCTTTATTTGCTCTGGATCGTGTCAGTGAAATTCATCCACGTTGTTGCGTAAATTAGCAGTTTGCTCATTTTTTATTACAACCAAGTAGAATTGCATTGTGTATTCCAGTTTCTGCCATTGGAGCTGGGCTTTCGAAATGAGTAAGAACCTACCTTCCCTTTAGGAGCTCACCCTGAGGGCACGGACGTGTCCACAATTACAACACAGGGTGCCATAGGAGGAAGGAGGAGAGCATCCATTTTTTCCCTCAAGGAAAGCAGGGAAGATTGTAGAGAGGGGAGCGGAGTCTTAACAGTATGGAGTTGTCTAGAAAAAAGCGAAGACCCATCCAAGGGGCATAAATAGCGTATCTAAAGACATGGGCACGTGAAGTGCATGGCCACTCTACATAAAGTGGGTCGTTTAGAAGGATGGAGGGCAGAGCAGAGGGACAGAGGGATGTGTGGGGAGGGGACACATTTGAACAGAGGGAAGACTTTGTAAATCTCAGGAACACAGTTCGGATGGAAAGATGTCTTCTCTCAGGAACAGGCAGGAAAAGTGTGATTTGGGGCTTGTACGTGAGGTCTGCCCAGGGCGTCTGTATTTCCACCAGTGCAGGTCTCGGGTTCTAGTGCCTTTGAAGCCAAGTCACAAACACAGACAACTCTGCCTTATTCATGAGCCGGCTAACAAAGATTCAAGGTGAATTTTCACAAAACCAGGGAGCATTTTTTGCACACTTTAACGAGACCAGGAATCACAATTAGGAAAGATCAGACAGTTACATTTTTAGTGAGGAGGGCAGGGCTATGGATGGGGCGTCGGCCAATTCACACTTGAAAGTCCCAGGGGCTGCTGAGCCCCCTGGTATGGAAGGGGTGTCCAGAAAGCCAGAGCTTGGTCTTTCTTCAGTTCTCGGGAACACTGTGGGGTGTGCCCCAACTCTGCCACTTGCTGTGAGTGAGACCCTGGACAAGCCGCCCAGCCCACCTGAGGCTTAGCTATGGTGACTCAGAACTGGCTGGGTGGGGATTCATCTGCTCTGCATGCCAGGTCTGAAGGCAGAGCCGTGGGTCTGAGTGAGGAGCCCTCAGTCTGGACAACTGTTTCTGCAGCTAGATTAAAAGTGCTTTACATTCTGGAATGGGCATTAAGGTTTTCATGATTTCTTGTGTAGCAGGAAAACCTCAGTGTTGAGTTACTGCCTGCCTGTGACATCATGTCATCCCAAGGCAGTGATTCTCAACCTTTTGGAATTCAAGATCCCTTAAATAGCTGATGAAAGCTATAGACCTTTTCTCCAGAAAGTCTCACGTAATCAACCTGCTTTGTGGGGTTCCATGTGCCACAGGCTATGAGGCCTGCTCAGCTGGGATGAATGGCTTAGCCCTGCAGCCCCAGGCTGGCCCTCAGTGAGCAGGCTGTGAACAACCTGGGGTCACCGGCCCCCACTGCCTGCCGTCATGACACTCATGTTGGTTGTTCTCATTACTGGGTGTGGATGTTTCTTTTCCTTTCAAATATAGGAACAAAGGTGATGTTCTTTTCTGCTGATTTTGATTCAAATTTTTCTCTCTGAAGAAAGTGCCCCAAAAAGCCTGTGCTTTGGCTAATTCCAGGGTGAACAGTCCTTGCCTCTCCCAACTGGGCAGGAGGGCAGAGCAGAACTCTGCTTTTCGCAACAAGCTGTGCCAACATCAACAACGATGTGTCTATAGAAACCAGCACTAGACTCTCTTTTTTGTTTTTGTTTTTTTTTGAAATTTTATTGGTGGGGGAGGGGGGGAGAGGGGCAGAGGGACAGAGAATCTTAAGCAGGGCTTGATCCCATGACCCTGGGATCATGAGCTGAGCCTAAATAGAGTTGGACGTTCAATCGACTGAGCCACTCAGGTGCCCCAGCACCAGACTTTTTCTACAAAGTGTCCTGGTCTCTATAAAGGTTTTAATGAAATCTTAAGTCTTTAAGTCATACGCAAATACCTTGTCATTAGGAGACATTTTTTTTTTTTTTTTTTTTTTTTTTAGAAAATGCTTTTCCAACGTTTATTTTTGGGACAGAGAGAGACAGAGCATGAACGGGGGAGGGGCAGAGAGAGAGGGAGACACAGAATCGGAAACAGGCTCCAGGCTCTGAGCCATCAGCCCAAAGCCTGACGCGGGGCTCGAACTCCCTGACCGCGAGATTGTGACCTGGCTGAAGTCGGACGCTTAACCGACTGCGCCACCCAGGCGCCCCTCATTAGGAGACATTTTCATGAAAACATTTTATTAAACCATTACCGATAGGGAAAAATCTCAGACCATTGTCACCAGCTCTGATCCTGTTCCTGCCTAGTTCCTCTGTCCCACATGAATCCTTCCATGCCTTTTTCTCAACATGTCCCTTCTTGCTGAATATTGAGCTGTTTTCATTTGTTCATGGGTAGAAACAGTGCTGTGCTAAGTAAACACTCTCATAAATGCATCCTGTGGGCATGGTTTTTTTTTCCTCTGGGGTATACCACCAAGAAATGAGAATGCTGGCTTTTAGGGTATGCACATTTTTTTTTTTTAAAGTAGGCTCTACACCCAACATGGAGCTTGAACTCATGACCCTGAGATCAAGAGTCACATGCTCTCCTGACTGAGCCAGCCAGGTGCCCCAGGGTAGGTACATTTAAAACTTCAAGTAGAGGGATGCCTGGGTGGCTCAATCAGTTGAGTGGCCAACTGTTGATTTCAGCTCAGGTCATGATCTCACCGTCGGTTGTGAGATTGTCCCCTCAAGTGGGGCTTTGCGCTGGGTGTGAAGCCTGCTTGGGATTCTCTGTCTCTCTGCCTCTCCCCTGCTCATTGTCTCCCTGTCTCTCTCAAAAAAAAAAAAAAAAAAAAAAAAAAAAAAAAAGATTCAAGTAGATACTACTTTCTTATTCCTAACATGTATGCAGGTTTCTTGGCATCTCTGGGGGCCCTTTCCCCGTCCTTCCTGCGCCGATCAATAAGCTGACTGCAAAGCCTCCCTGGACAGCCCTTCTTCCCATTTCTGTTAAACTGTCATCATTACAATAATAATTTAATAGCTGTCACTTAGGCTTTTCTTCAAAAGGTATTTAAAAGTGTACCCTTTATTAATGTTTACTTGTTTTTTTTTTTTTTTTAATTTTTTTTTTCAACGTTTTTATTTATTTTTGGGACAGAGAGAGACAGAGCATGAACGGGGGAGGGGCAGAGAGAGAGGGAGACACAGAATCGGAAACAGGCTCCAGGCTCTGAGCCATCAGCCCAGAGCCCGACGCGGGGCTCGAACTCACGGACCGCGAGATCGTGACCTGGCTGAAGTCGGATGCTTAACCAACTGCGCCACCCAGGCGCCCCAATGTTTACTTGTTTTTGAGAGAGCACCAGCAGAGGAGGGGCAGAGAGAGAGGGACAGAGGATCCGAAGCAGGCCCCAGACTGACAGCACAGAGCTGGATGTGCGGCTCCAACCCCGGAACCGCCAGATCATGAGCTGAGCCGAAGTCTGACGCTCAACCGACTGAGCCACCCAGGGGTCCCCAAAACACCCCTTTATAAAGCATGTATGAAAGGTTTTCAGAAATGGAAAAGCGAGTGGCTTGTGAGGAATATGCTTAAGAAAATGTCCAGCTCACTAATGTTCAAAGGAATATAAATTTAAAAAAGAAGCAGTTGCTACCTTCTGCCTCCTGTCCTTTAGCAAAGATTTTTTAAAAACCAGCCCTGGTGAGAGTGCAGGCGAGTAGGAATTTATACTCTTCCTCCTGGTGGGTGTGTACATTGTTCCATCCTTCTGGAAAGTAATTCGAGAACATGTATCACAAACATGAGAAAAATGATCATCACCCTTGATCTGTTCATTCTGCTTCAGGGAATGTATTCTGGCAAACGCCAGTCTCGTGGAGGGTGTTTCATCGTCTCCACTGGCCGATGAGCTCCCCGCGGCTCACACAGACCCACCGGGCCCACCAGGGAGGACCCAGGCAAGGCTGCAGCACCACGGGTCTCGCAACAGCACCCTCCCGGGCAGTGGCCCGTTCTCCCGTGTGGCGGGACTTGCCCTCTGCAGGCGCCAGCCCGGGCGGTGCCTTGGCTGCCCTGGCCCCACCCCCACTCTGGGGGAATGATCCTCCTTCGAGCCGGTCTGGTGAGGTGCCCCGATCATCGGAAAGCTGCCCTCGCCTCCTCCTTGGCATGGTTCAGTGTCTCAGGGGACGGACGGAGTCCAGAGCTCTGGCCTGGGAGGGGACGACACGCGTCAGCTTCCGCGGGTGCGTCCTGGGACTCGGGGAGGCCCTGCTGGGAGGAGCGCACCCGGGCTGTAGGGGCCCAGGGCTTCAGCCCACTTGTGGCGTTGGTAATGTTCTTGGGAGAGACTCTCCCTTTGTAGGTGGGGTGGGCCAAGCCAGGCCGCAGCTCGGGGGCCAGAACAACAAGACGTTGTGTGAGCAGGACACAGTCTTGACACTTGAGGATTTATCCTTGGGCGATAAATAAAGCATGGGTTTCAAGCTCTTTCACTTTACGAATTAGCGCATTCATTAAACAAAGTATCTGGATTCAATGACCAAGCATTCAGAAAGGGGGGCGCTTTCATAAAAACGAAATTGTGACCAACCCACCAACCGACCAACCAACAAAATACCAGAGGCTTCTTACACACAGAGAACTGGTGTTTGCCAGAGGGGGAGGGGGAGGGGGTGGGGAGGTGGGTGGAATAGGCGAGGGAGATTAAGATGTGGGAACCTCCAGCTATAAAACAAATCACAGAGCTGAAAAGTAGAGCATAGGGAATAGAGGCCATAATACTGTAACCACGTTGTGTGGTGACACATGGTGACCACACTCACTGTGGTGAGTACTGGGTATGGAGTTGTCACATCACTATATTGTGTATGACTATATAATTGGGCCTCAGCTATTGACACTACAGGAATAGGCTTGTTGTCAGCTACTGCAACAACAACGACAATAATAATAATAATAGGAATTGTGTTAAAGCAGAATCTTCTGAATCTTCTCTACTTCATTATTCCATAACACCTAGGATTGGCCTAGAGACGGGCAGTTCCTGCCTTTCCACTTTATAACGAAGCCCACTTGTGATGGTGAAATTTCACAGATCATGCCAGTGGATGGTAATTGCTTAAAGGACAGAAAAAAAAAACAAACCCATAAATCCACTGGGCTTATTTGTTGTCTACAGATTGCATTCACAACTGATATACAACACGCAATTATTTTTTTTAAATTTTTTTTTTCAACGTTTATTTTATTTTTGGGACAGAGAGAGACAGAGCATGAACGGGGGAGGGGCAGCGAGAGAGGGAGACACAGAATCGGAAACAGGCTCCAGGCTCTGAGCCATCAGCCCAGAGCCTGACGCGGGGCTCGAACTCGCGGACCGCGAGATCGTGACCTGGCTGAAGTCGGACGCTCAACCGACTGCGCCACCCAGGCGCCCCATATTTTTTTAATGGATGTACCCTAATTATTACTGTCTTCCTGAGCCCCTCCACTTTTTTTTCTATTAAATTGCAATTTCTGATAACTATTTGGTATATGGATCTGATGAGTTGGTCAATAAATATTGCCAGAAATAGAAGAGAAAAAAGAAAAGAAAAAAGCTTGCCACCTCATATTTGTGAGCTTAAAACTCCGCCATACCTTGTTTGTCTTTATCTACATAAGTGGGAAGAAGAGAATAAAATAGGGTCTATAAAAAGTTCTTAAGTGCTGCTTATGATGTCACAGGTGAATCCCTTACAATGAGCTAGGAACGATTTGTAATACCCAAATCATACTTTGTACCTGTGACACACGCATGTGCACACACTCACACACACACACACACACACTCACAGGCCTCGGTCAGAATCTCAATGTTGACTTACGTGAAGCCTGTCTTTTTAAGTTGCTCAGAAAACTGCTAACAGCATTTGCACTAATGGACAGCACTGGGGGTAAGAGAGACAGAGAATGAGAGGGAATTTAATTTCTAGTCTATAATCTTTTGCACCTCTAGAATTTTGTACCTTTTAACTTAGACCACACACATGTATTACCAATTCAGAATAGTAATCAGGGTTGTTTTTTAAAATTTAGCTCCAGGGGCGCCTGGGTGGCGCAGTCGGTTAAGCGTCCGACTTCAGCCAGGTCACGATCTCGCGGTCCGTGAGTTCGAGCCCCGCGTCGGGCTCTGGGCTGATGGCTCAGAGCCTGGAGCCTGTTTCCGATTCTGTGTCTCCCTCTCTCTCTGCCCCTCCCCCGTTCATGCTCTGTCTCTCTCCCAAAAATAAATAAACGTTGAAAAAAAAAATTTAAAATTTAGCTCCAAATCCTCTTCGGTTGCTTCTGTAAACATACAGACCTAATTATGGAGAAATCCTAAAAGAAAACTAACACTGACGGAGGGGCCAAATCAAATTTTGCCAAGGGCAAAAGGAAGATCTTTTTTTAAAAAAGTGGGGCTGGAACAGCTAGATATTTATATAGAAAAAAATAAGGCTTGGCCCATATTTCACTCCACCTACAAATATTAATTCAAGATGGATCACAGATCACAATATAAAAGCCAGAGCCATAAAGCTTCTAGAAGAAAACAATAGAAAACAATCTTTGCGACTTTAGGGTAGACAAAGATTTCTTGGACATGACACAAAAAGCACTAACTACAAAACAAAAATTGGATATATTGAATTTCATTAAATTTTAAAATGTTCTGCTTATCAAACAATATTTTTTTATTTTATTTTCATTTTTTTAAAGTTTATTTTTGAGAGAGAGAGAAAGAGCAAGAGAATGATCACGAGTGAGGGGAGGGACAGAGAGAGAGGGAGCGAGAATCCCAAGCAGACCCTGAGCTGTTAGCAGGGAGCCCGACACGGGCCTCAAACGCACAAACTGTGAGGTCATCGCCTGAGCCAAAACCAGGAGCTGGCCACTTAACCAACTGAGCCACCCAGGTGTCCCTCAAACAATAAACTTAAGTTGAAAATTCAAGCTACCAACTGGGAGGAATATTTAGAAAAATATATCTGACAAAGGACTTTTAGCCAGAATGTTTAGAGAACTCCTATCAATTAACAATAAAAAGATGAACAATCCAAATAAAAAATGGACAAGAGACTTGAACAGTCACGTCACAAAAGATCTACAAATGGCTAGAACTGTGCTCAGTACTGGTCATTACTGGCCAAGTCAGTTTCAACATCTGAACATCAAAAAAGTTCACATCAACAGAATAAATTAGGAAAACCATACCTCACCATACCATAATGGAAAACCATTATCTCAGCAGATACAGAGAAAGCATTTGACAAAATTCAATAGCCATTTATGACACAAACTCTTACCAAAATAAGCATAGAAGGGAATTTCCTCAAGCTGATTAAGGGTGTCTACAAAACAAAACAACTACACTGGACTTCATGAAAATTTAAAACTTTCAGGCATCAAAGGACACTAATAGGAAAGTGAAAAGAGAACCTACAGAATAGGAGAAAACATTTGTAAATCATTTATCTGTTAGGGGTCTAATATCCAGAATATATAATTTTAACAACTCAACAATAAGAATAACTCAATTTAAAAAACAAGCAAAGAACATAAAGAGACATTTTTCCAAAGAAGATATACAAATGATATGCAAACATGTTCAATATAATTAGACATTAGGAAAATGCAAATCAAAACCACCGTGAGATAAGACTTTACACCCAATAGGCTGGCAATTTAAAAACAATAACAACAACAACCAGAAAACAAGTGTTGGTGAGTATGTGGAGAAATTGGAACCTTTGTGCTTTGTTGGTGGAAATGTAAAATGGTACAGGTGCTGTGGAAAACATTTTGGTGGTTCCTCAAAAAATGAAAAATAGAATTACCATATGATTCCAGCAACATGGAATATAAGCACAGAAGAATTCAAAGCAGGGACTCAGATATTTGTACATTCATGTTGATAGAATTATTCACAACAGTCAAAAGACAGAAGCCACCCAAGTGTCCATCAAGAGATGATTGGAGAAGCAAAATGTGGTAAAGCCATACAATGGATATTATTCAGCCTTCAAAAGGGAAGAATTCTAACACATGTTACAACATGGATGAACCTTGAGAACATTACGCTAAGTGAAATAAGCCAGTCACAGAAGGACAAATACTATGTGATTTGACTTATATGAGGTACAGAGAGTAGTCAAATTCATAGTGACAGAAAGTAGAATAGATATAACCAGGGGTTAGGGAAAGGGAAGGAATGAGAAGTTATTTTGGCGGGGGCGGGGGGGGGGGGATTTTTATTTTTTATTTTCCTTTTTTTTTTTTTTAACTTTTTTTACATTTATTTATTTTTGAGAGACAGAGAAACAGAGCACATGTGGGGAGGGGCAGAGAGAGGAGACAGAATTCAAAGCAGGCTCCAGGCTCTGAGCTGTCAGCACAGAGCCCGATGAGGGGCTCAAACTCACAAACCATGAGATCATGACCTAAGCTGATGTTGGACGCTTAACCAACTGAGCCACCCAGGTGCCCCAGTTTTTATTTTACTCTTTAATTAATTTTAAAATTTCAATCCCAATATAGTTAACATGCAGTGTTGTATTAATTTCAGGTGTACAATTTAGTGATTCAACAATTCTATACATTAGTGTTCATCATGATTAAGTGTGGGAAGTTAACATTTAATGGATACGGAGTTTTAGTTTGGGATGATGACAAAGTTCTGAAAATGGTTCGTGGTGATGAATGCACAAGTGGTGGGAATGTATTAATGCCTCTGAAGTGCATATTTAAAAATGGTTAAAATGTAGGGGAGCTTGGGTGACTTAGCCGGTTAAGCGTCTGACTCTTGATTTCAGCTCAGTTCCTAATCTCATGGTTCATGAGTTCAAGCCTTGCATCAGGCTCTGCCCTGACAGTTTGGAGCCTGCTTGGGATTCTCTCTGTGCTTCTCCCGCTCTCTCTCTCTCTTTCTCCCTTTTAAAAAATTTATCTATCTATCTATCTATTTATTTATTTATTTAAATTTACATCCAAATTATGATTTCAGGAGCAGATTCCTTAGTGCCCCTTCCCCATTTAGCCCATCCCTCCCACAACTCCTCCAGTAACCCTCAGTTTGTTCTTCATATTTGAGTCTCTTATGTTTTGTCCTCCTCCCTGTTTTTAGATTATTTTTGTTTCCCTTCCCTTATGTTCATCTGTTTTGTCTCTTAAAGTCCTCATATGAGTGAAGTCATATGACTTTTGTCTTTCTCTAATTTCACTTAGCATCATACCCTCTAGTTCCATCCACGTAGTTGGAAATGGCAAGATTTCATTCTTTTTGATTGCCAAGTAGTACTCCATCGTATATATATACCACATCTTCTTTATCCGTTTATCCACCGATGGACATTGGGCTCTTTGCATACTGTGGCTATTGTTGAGAGTGCTGTTATAAACATGGGGGTGCATTTTGGATATCCATATGAAAAAACAACTTTGATCCACACCTTGAACCATATACAAAATGAACTCAAAATGGGTCATAAATGTACAACCTAAATGTACAACCTAAAACTATAACGCTTCTAGAATATAAAATAGGAGAAAAGTATTCTGAGTTCGGGTTAGGCAGAGATTTCTTAGCTACCACATCAAAGTCATAAGCCATAAAAGAAAAAAAAATGATAAATTGAACTGTATCAAAGTTCAGAACATTTTGTCTTCAAAAGGGATTGTTAGGAAAATGAAAAGTCAAGCCGTAGATTTGGAGAAAATATAGCAAATCACATATTGTGATAAAGGTCTTATATCCAGAATAAATAACTCTCAAACTCAATGATAAGAAAACAAACAACCCAGTAGAAAATGGGGAACAGATTTGGAGAGATGCTTCACTAAAGAAGATAATTCACACTAAGAGACGGTCATTAGAGAAATACAAATTAGAACTGTGATGAGATGCCACTGATTAAGATGTGTGCAATTTACAAATTAAAAACAAATCTGACAGGAAGCATCTGGCCGGCTCAGTCAATATAGAGCATCGACTCTTCAACTTGGGATAGTGAGTTCAAGCCCATGTATGGTGTGGAGTTTGCCTAAAAAAAAAAAAAACAAAATAGGGGTGCCTGGGTGGCTCAGTCAGTTAAGGGTCTGCCTCTTTTTTTTTTTTTTTTTATTTAAAAAAATTTTTTTTTCAACGTTTATTTGTTTTTGGGACAGAGAGAGACAGAGCATGAACGGGGGAGGGGCAGAGAGAGAGGGAGACACAGAATCGGAAACAGGCTCCAGGCTCTGAGCCATCAGCCCAGAGCCTGACACGGGGCTCGAACTCACGGACCACGAGATCGTGACCTGGCTGAAGTCGGACGCTTAACCGACTGCGCCACCCAGGCGCCCCAAGGGTCTGCCTCTTGATCTCAGCTCAGGTCATGATCTTGGGGTTGTGAGTTCAAGCCCTGTGTTGGGCTCCATGCTGGCATGAAGTCTACTTAAAGAAAAAAAAACAAAAAACAAAAAACAAAACCTACAAAACAAGACAAACCCAACAAACCTGACAATGCCAAGTGCCGACAAAGATGCAGAGCCACTGGAACTCTCATGTATTGCTGGTGGGAATGTAAAGTAGACAACAGCTCGGCAGTTTCTCATAAAGTTAAACATTCAACCATACAGCCCAGCAATCCCATTTCTAACTATTTGCCCAAGTGAAATAGAAACCTATATTCACGTAGAGACCTGTGCGTGAATCTTTAGAGCGGCTTTACTCACAATGGCCCCAAGCTGTAAGTAACCCCCGAAATGTGCCTCAACTGAGAATGGGTAAACATGCTGGTTTATTCATACAAGGGACTACGGCTTGGCGGTAAAAAGGAATGAATTCCTGCTCTGTGTGCAACAACATGGATGATCGTGAAATGCATTTTGCTAAGTGAAAGAAGCCAGATTCGAAAGACTGTGTATGAACTGTGTAATTCATTTATATGACATTTTGGAAAAGGCAGAGATATAGCAATAGTTCGGTGGTAACGAACCAGGAGCTGGGGTTGAGGGGAGAGTGACTACAAAGGGGGCACTGGTGAATTTGCAGACGGTGATGGGGTGGGTTGAAACTTGGTTGTGGTGGTAGTTACACAACTGTATGCATTGTGAAATTTTGCAGAGATGTACATTAAAAAGGATGAGTTTTACTGGCTGTAAATCATACTTCAATTAAAAAATAAAGACTGGTAGAGGCGCCTGGGTGACTCAGTCAGGCAAATGACTTCAGCTCAGGTCAAGATCTGCAGTTCATGATTTCAAGCCCCGCATCGTGCTGTGTGCTGACAGCTCAGAGCCTGGAGCCTGCTTCAGATTCTGTGTCTCCCTCTTTCTGCCCCTCCCCTGCTCACACTCTGTCTCTCTGTCAAAAATAAACATTAAAAAAAAACTTGTGGGGGCGCCTGGGTGGCTCAGCCGGTTAAGCCTCTGGCTCTTGGTTTCAGCTCAGGTCATGATTTCACGGTCTGTGGGTCGGAGCCCCGCGTCAGGCTCTGTGCTGTCAGAGCGGAGCCTGCTTGGGATCCTCTCTCTCCCTCTCTCTTTCTCTCTGCCCCTCCCCTAATCACTTTCTCTTCCTCTCAAAATGAATAAATAAATCTAAAAAAAAAAAATCCTGGTCGGGGTGCAAAATGGTATCACCCTGGAATTCTCTTTAGCAGTTGTTTTTTTTTTTTTTAATAGTTAAACGTAACTGTATCCTATTACACAGTGATTCCACTATGCTTAGGTATTTTACCCTAGAGAAATAAAATATTTGTTCACATAAAGATTTATACAGGAATGTTTATAGCACCCTTGTTCATAATAACCCCAAACTGGAAACAGCTCTAATGTCTATTAACAGAATTGGATAAACACATCTTGGTACACGTATACAATAGAATACTACTCTTCAATAAAAAGAAACCAAGTATCTACACAGCCACAGCGGTGACTCTTAAAAACAATTATGCTGAGTGAGAGCAGCCAGACAAAAAAGAGCCCGTATTGCAGGATTCCATTTGTGTGAAGTCCAACAACAGATGAAGTGATCTGTGGGGAGAGAAATGAGAACGGCACAGACTGGAACGGAGCAGTGGGAACTTTCTAGAGTTCTGCATAAACCTGGATCTGGATTACGGTGTTTGTTACATGGGTATAGACATTTGTCAGAGCACAAACAGCACACTTACGCACTGTGCATTTCAGAGTATGTAATTACAACCTCAATACGAAATATGTATCTACTGACAGGTGTCAGCAAATGGTTGCCTGGAGGGGGTGCTGACAGGAAGGGACGCAAGGAACTTTGTGGGTGATGGAAATATTCATATCTTGTTTGGAGTAATCAAAACTTATCGAACTGAACACATAAGAACGGTATAATTTATTATATGTAAATGATACCTCGATACAAAATAATGCAAACACATAAAATAAATAATGCTGCCTAAAAAGGGAACAGGAGTCAGCACAAGAGACATCATATTTTTAAAAATAATTTTAAAGCATTTTTAATCGTGGTAAAAAAAAAAAAAAAGCACATACCGTAAAATTTGCCATCGTCACCATTTTCCAAGAGCGCAGTTCAGGAGCGGAAGTGTATTCACACTGTTGCACAACAGATCTCTAGAACTTTGTCATCTCGCAAAACTGAATCTCCGCATCCATTAGATAGTAGCCCCCGGTTACCACTCTCCCAGCCCCTGGCAGTCACCATTCTATTTTCCGTCCCTATGAAGTTGACTACTCTAGGGACCTCAGATAAGTGGAAGCATACCAGTATTTGTCTTTTTCTGACTGGTTTATTTCACTCCACGTAATGTCCTCAAGGTTCGTCCGTGCTGTAGCAGATGGTAGAATCTCCTTCCTTCCTCAGGCTGGATATATTCCATTGTGGGAATATATCACATTTCGTGTATCTATTCATCCACCAGTGGGTGGCTTCTGCCTGCTGGCTATTGTGAATGATGCTGCTATGAACATGGCTGTAAACAGGTGGCGTCAGGTTTTTGGTTTTTTTTTTTAATTTTTTTTTTCAACGTTTATTCATTTTTGGGACAGAGAGAGACAGAGCATGAACGGGGGAGGGGCAGAGAGAGAGGGAGACACAGAATCGGAAACAGGCTCCAGGCTCTGAGCCATCAGCCCCAGAGCCTGATGCGGGGCTCGAACTCACGGACCGCGAGATCGTGACCTGGCTGAAGTCGGACGCCTAACTGACTGCGCCACCCAGGCGCCCCTGGTTTTTTTTTAAATAAAAAACCAGGGTAGCACAGACTGTCTTACTGTAACTTTCCCCTTCCTTTTCTGCACTGACCTTGCTGCTGACCAGAAATTCATCAGAGGCCAGTGCAGTAACAGCCTATGACACCCATACCAAGCATTGAATCCTGACAGTGACCCCGTGGGAACAAAAGCTCATGCTTTTCGCAAAGCCCAAAATGTGTCTTTGGAGGCAGTGCAGAAATCCAGTTGGGGGTTAATCCAAGCCAAAAGGCAGCAAAGGTCATCTTTCGTATGTGCCCAGGCAAAAGACCTTCTGGACTGCCAGGAGTGGTGGCTCTTTCTTACCCAACAACTCCTGGCCTCATTTGGCTCCTCTCTCGACCCTCCATCTTCCCCGAGGTGTAGCAGGAAGCTTGCAGAGGAGGAGGTGTGTGCCCTCCCCTCTCCCAGGCCCTGTGGGACCCAGAGAGGGTGTTGCCCACATGACTGGCTTTCTCGCCTGCTTGCTATCCTCTGCTTGCTATGCCCTGTACCCACCAGCCTTCCTGCATTCTAGGCTCTGCATATTCTCTAGCCATAGCTGTCCGTAGGCGAACTGGTAATATCCCTGGGGAAGCACTGTTCCTACACACATCTGTGAATTTGCAAGCTTGTACATTCTATAATGCTCTGGGCAAAACAAGATGGTGGCCAACATATGTCGTCTTGCATGCCTTGCACGCAGGCCCAACACAAGTACAGCTTCTCGTGTCCCCCAACAAGACCTTACAAATCCGCCTGAGAGCGCCAAACAGGCTCCAGGTACACACACAGGCCGGGAAGCTAGGGATTTGGCTTCCGCTGGAAACACCATTTCCCCACTTCCTTACAACCATGATGGGGAATACACATCCACTCCAGCCATGGCCCCAGAACGGCTGCTTCCTGTCATAGCCCGAGAGTTAATCTCCTCCCAACTGGCTCAGGAAGAAGATACTACATTCAGATACTCTGTACTTGTTATGTACAAGCTTTGTCGAGCAGAGACTTTTGATAGAAACTGCTTCCCTACTTGCCTTTATCGTTTCCATCGATTCTAAAACAAGCCATGTATCTTGAATGTTGTACCTACTCATGCCTTCTGGGTATCAAGTATATTTGAACTATGTCATTACTAAGTTTACACCTTTTATACCTGTGTGGGACTTGCCACTATTTATACTCTACCACCATCCAGTTCAATTTAATCCTACAGGTGTTTACCCAGAGCCTGCTGTGTGCTCTACCCTTCTGCAGATAGGGACCTGCTCGGATAGCTTTAATGGTGCCTCATTGTCTATAAGACAAATCACACAGTCTGCAGCATGGCTCATACAGCCTGTGATTTTCTTCCAGTCTGGGGTGCCTGGCATTGGGTAAGTCTTTACCAGATGCTTGCTACTGATTATGATCATTTCTTTAGCTTCCCTGCCTGCTGCCCCCACTCCTATATCCCACCCTTGGGTCATACTGGCCATTGGCTGATGCTGAATTTACTACACACTGTCATGATGACTCAGCATTGTTGTTCCTGTGATTCCCCGACCCCCCCCCCCTCCCGCTCCCCACGGAAGCTGTTTCTCTACGTCCATCGAAATCCTAACTCATCCTTCAAGATCTATCTCAGATGTAACCCATCCTGTAAAACCTTTTGATGTCCTTCCCCTCCGACATAATATACTTCTCTCTGTTGTCCCCCAGCACCTTGTTAAACAGCTTTTTACAACATCGATCATTTATAATCTTATATGCCTGTTTGTGTCCATCTTTACTTTAAATTGTAAACTTCTCAAGGATAGGAATCATGTCTTATTATGAGTAACCCCAGCAGTCAGCTCAGAACCTAACTGTAGTAAGTGTAAAAATAATAACAAACATTTCACATGAGCCCTCAGTCTGGCCAGGAATGGATATATCTCATTTACTCCCCACTCTGTGAGCAGGTAATATTATTACCTATTTTACAGATAATGAAACTGAGGCACGGAGAGTATAAGAAGCCTAAGGTCTTACACAGCTAGTAAGTAGTATTGTTGGGATATGTTAAATAAATGATTATTATTAGCATGTTGAATTGAGTTGAATCAAGATTTTTTTCTATTCTGGGAAGATGTCGAAAAAATAAAAGCCACGGTCCCTGTCCTTGAAATACTTAATTGGCAACACTCTTTGCCATCACAAGACTGTGCATGTCAATGTCCAGAAGCATAGCTTCAATTCCATCTTAAATCTACCTAAAAATCATTAAATGGCTTTTCTAAAATTTTTTTTTTCAACGTTTATTTGTTTTTGGGACAGAGAGAGACAGAGCATGAACGGGGGAGGGGCAGAGAGAGAGGGAGACACAGAATCGGAAACAGGCTCCAGGCTCTGAGCCATCAGCCCAGAGCCCGACGCGGGGCTCGAACTCACGGACCGCGAGATCGTGACCTGGCTGAAGTCGGACGCTTAACCGACTGCGCCACCCAGGCGCCCCTTTTCTAAAGTTATTATTGTAGCCTTGAAAAACAAAACCACCTCTTGTCAAAATCTTGATTAAACTCTGGATGAGCTAGTTTAATTATATCTTGTTTTCTTATTGGACTTAAATTTTACTTCATATCTTTACTTTGGCCATGACCAAATGTATCTCAAAAATATGTTGACTTTTTTTTTGGTTATACACACGCTATGTCATATTACATAGAATGATGGCATTTACTCTGTCATGATTCCTAAATCCTGTGTCCACACAGTCGTGGATACGGGAGAGCACAGCGGCTAAGCATCCCTGCCCTCCAGGGGCGGACATCTCGAATCACGCCCTACAGTTCAGGGTCAACTCCGAACGGAAATGGTTTTTGCAGGCCGCCAACATCTGAGAGCACGGGCACCGCGCAGTTCGCCACCGGGGACAGCAGGGGGCGCATATCCACCCAGAGCCGCGCGGCCAAGCCCTACAGGCCCCCAGGCCCAGGGGCGCAGAGAACCGCCTTGGGGGCACCCTGCTGATGTTCCACTTGAGACGTGGAGAACCAAAGAATTCACAACATGGAAACACTTCTGGTCAGCAGCAATTGGAGGCTGAAACCCAAAACAAGGATGAAAGAGCTTTTCATCACCCGACCCTTGCTGGGATGGTTTTGATGAATCTGGTCCAGGTGTCAGATGTGCACGGCGCTTGGCCAGCTGGGGGGCGGGGCAGGGGGGTTGAGAAGCGAGGCCGTCCCAAGGGATGGGAAGGGGACAGAGGACATGCCTGCGCTGAGTCAGACCATCCGGACCCAAGCAGTGGATAGGAGAGTGCACAGCATTGGCCCTGAGCCAAAGCTGATGGGGGACTGAACTGATACCACGGAACAGGTCAGGCAGACTGACAGTGTACCGTAAGGCTAGTGACTTGTGGGACCTGCAGAAGAGAGGCCAGGTCACTCACCTGTGCAGGAGGTTGGACCAGGTCATTCCTATGCCTCCCCTACCCCTCCTGGGAGACTGTTAGGTTGAACAGGAGACGCTGTCAAAGTCCCCAGTTACTTTATGCACATATGTGTCAGATCATCCTACTGAATGGAAGATAACCCTGTGGCATGACTGATGAACGATGAAATTGCCTGATGGGATCATAGCATACCTACCACCTGCCTGAGAGGTCCCTTTCCTCACCTCAAAATTACAAGCAGCTCTCTGGTAGACATGCTAATATGTCCCAGTGACAAAGGTACTGAGTGTTTCCAGCACGAAGTGCTGACTGCTTTGCTTTGTGCCCAAGGCCCTCTGAACTGGCCCCAGTGTCTTTCTTTTCTTTCTTTCTTATTTATTTTTTTTTATTTTTTTAAATGTTTATTTTTGAGAGAAAGAGAGAGAGAGAGAGAGAGAGAGAGAGAGAGAGCAAGCAAGAACGGGGGAGGGGAAGAGAGAGAGGGAGACACAGAATCCGAAGCAGGCTCCAGGCTCTGAGCTGTCAGCACAGAGCCCGATGCGGGACTGGAACTCACAGACCATGAGATCATGACCTGAGCCGAAGTCAGATGCTCAACTGATGGAGCCACCCAGGTGCCCCTGGTCCCAGTGTCTTTAACATCACCTTCCTGTCCCTCTCCTGGGTGACACCATGCCCCTGCCCAGCCAGCCAGCACTCAGAACTTTCCTTCATGGCACCCTCTCCACCTGGAATGCCCCACCCTGATTCTTGACCTAACCTCCACTCACCTCCTCAAACTCAGATTCAACATCACTTCCTCCGGGAAGCCTGCACTGATGCTCATGGGTGCCAGTGGAGCCCTGTGCCAGCCCCTGTTGCCAGCCCTCTCCTGTGGACCCCCTCGGTGCTGGGCACTGGAGGGCAGGGGCTCCAAGGTTATGGAAACCTATGTTTGCTTTTTCTCCAGGTCAAGACACAGCTTTTGTTGCATCTTTAAAATACCACAAATAAGCCTGAGGAATGGTCCAGCATCTTGCTGCTTCTGCAGCTGGACAACTTAAATCTTATCAGCCATCTGCTGAACTGTTTCTTTTTTGGAAACATAGATACCATCCCCAAATGTTCTGATACTTTATTTCTGACTGTTGTGGCTTGCTGAATCAGAGCAGTTGAATTCGATACAAGTTCAATGTCATTTCAAGAATTGACTCCTCTTTCCGGGCCTGAGATACTGAACAAGCGATGCCGGGCCTCATCCAAACCCCACAGATATATTTTTTACCCAAGAAATCTCAGGTTTCAACAAGGGAACCATTCTCCCGAATAGCAGTGTTGATGGGGAAGTGAGCAAACACAGACCTTCTGTTTTACCGGAAGCCCAGGGTAACACTCTTGGTCATGTTCTGTACATGACTACAGATAGTGCAAACTGAGGCCAGTTCCTTTCTGTCTCTGCACCATTTGCCAACCTGGAGCCTCTTCTTTTCCTTCCCAAGGAGATGGAGTTCTACACTGATGTGATCGAAGTCCCTCTGCAGGTTCCTCAGGGGCCCTTCACAGTAGCAGCGTGCCGCTTCGGAGTAATGTCGACATTTTCCAGAATGTTGACAGTCTAATTGCTGAGAATGGTCTTCACTCTTGCCCTAGATGAAGCAAAGCCGGAGGCAGATGTTAGGACGAGATACACGAATAGTCGCAGACAGGCACCTCTGACCTCCAAGAGCCCGGGGCAGCATGGCACACGAGGAAGCCGGGGTGCTCCCTCTGTATGAACTTGGCATGTTCTGAGTCATAGCACTCCCCGAGGCCAGAATCATGTCCCGCCTCCTCCCTCCCCCCGTCTGATTCCCTCACTCCCTCCCCCCCCCCCAACTCCAGGCTCGGGCTCTTTCGCTTGTCCAGCCCAGCACGATGATGACGGTCCTGTCCCTCAGCTGCTTCCATGTCGCACCTGGATTTGAAGCTGCCGTTGGGATCATTTCAAGAACCCCCCCTCCTTTCCTACACTGGGTCCTCAGCTTTCACTTACTGTCATCCTTCTCTCTTCTGCTGCTTGTTTTGGATCAGTCATGGGGCGGCTGGTGTGTGATGACTGAGCGACACCGGAGGGGCCAGGTCCAGGCTAACGCCGGGAAGCCGTGTGACTCAGTGTTCGAGGTGAGCCTCAGCGGACGCCGTACAGCACTACCCAGACATCCAGGCTTTTGCCTTCCTGTGTCCTTCACAGGAGGCCTTTATGAGGTGACTGAGCGGCACGCCACTCTGGGGACCCGCCAGCAGGAAGGGAAGCCTGAGTTGGGCTGCGGCACAGAGAGGTCAAAGCGGCTGAGTGAGAAGACTTTGCCCTCGGCTTCTCTGTTCTGGCTCCTGCAAGTCGATCTGCGCTCTGGTCCGTCTGTTTGATGCAACCACGTGTGCACGCAATTTCATACACTTTTCCCGACCCTGGGAGCAGCACCATTTAACTTGTTTCACAGAGAGGCCCAGAGAGGTTCCACGAGTGGCTTGGGATCACCCAGCTCGTCAGTGGCGCCCGCAAGCACAGGTCCCTGCATTTCCCACCATCTACTTGGGAGCCCAGGGTGTTGGTTCAGAGGGCCTGGTGCTTCTGGAAATCATCCAAACTTTTAGGCCACTGGTTTTGTCCTTTACTTATGCTTTTAAGGGTCTGTTCTTTGTAGGGGCACCTGGGTGGCTCAGTCGGTCAAGTGTCCAACTCTTGATTTTGGCTCAGGTCATGATCTTGTGGTTCGAGAGATTGAGCCCCGTGTTGGGGCTTGAGATTCTCTGTCTCCCTCTCTCTCTGCCCCTCCCCTGCTCTCTCTCTCTCTCTCAAAATAAGTAAATAATAAAACACTAAAAAAAAAAAGTCTATTTATACCTTGTCTCCATAGAATAAAGCATGAGGATTAAAGTTTTTTTGTATACTTTAACGTGGTTATTACTAAGGAAAGCGAGGGGAGGTATTTCCTGAGATTGCCTCAAGTGTCGGGTGCAGAATAATTGTAGAACTGATCGTAAATGATTTAATAAGTCAGGCAAAGCCTGTCTAAGCTATGGTGTAATCTGACTAAATATTTCTAGTTTTCTCCAATAGCTGAACCATTCCATTTGGCTGTGATGTGATCCTGTCACTCTTGAATATTTAATTGTAAAAAAAAAAAAAAAAAAAAGTCACCTGGCATTTCACAGCTCTGGATGCTTTCACATAATGTCCTGTGCCACCTGCACAATAGCCCTGGGAGGGCGGTTGGACAGGGTCCACATTACACATTTCACCAAGGATCAACAGAGGGGAAGTGACTTCAAGGTTACACAGCTATTTTATCGTGAACTTGGAACCAAACACCACGTTTCCTGACTCCTGATAGGGACACTTAGGGATGTGCTAGGACAAATGTTTTCCCTTTTATTTCAGGCTAGATCATCAAAGAGTAGGTGAACATTATTTTGAAAGGAAGTCCAAATGATATCGTGAACAGTCTGGTTGTCTCTGAAGATCACAAAGTGGGCAGCTCAGTTGGCTTCCGGGAGGCTCATCTGGGCAGTGGCATCTGGGTGTCAGGTTCCATGATGGGTTGAGCTCTGCACCCCAGCCTGGCCTATGGTTTCAGGGTCTCGGGCAACTCCCTGTCCTCCGGGGGTCTCTCCGCTTCTCCTGAAGAGGCAGTGACAAAGCTTATGCCAAAAGGGTACCAAGGCCAGCTCCGGACCCCCAGCAATTGCAGAATGCAGAAACAAACAGGGGGAGAGACCCGGGGCGCCTGCAGACATTTATGTAGGCTGTATCCTCCAGGGTCTTGTGGTGCCCGTAGGGTGCTCTTAAAGGCTTTTCCTGTGGGGAGTGATTTCTCCAAAGAAACCTTCCAGTAGACACTTAAAGACATCACATGATCAATGAGTGTTACCCCTCAAAATGCATGTTAAAGAACATGAGGAGTTTCTTGTGTGCATTTATACTCAGAAGAACTGTTTGGGTAGATCCTGAGAAAATAAAATCTTGCAAACAATTTGGTGAAACATGAGCATACATTTTAAACTTGCATTCAAAAAACCCATACCATTTATTAGAAAGTCCCACGCAACGAAATGATAAAATGGCAAACTGGGCTGTTTCCAGAGATGAGAGAAAACCTAGTCTCTTCAAAGATGACCGTACCTGTGCTTCAGGAACTGGTCCGTAGCTTGGCAAGCTCCGGGGACCCAGGCCCATGAGGACAGAGGACTCAGACAAGTTCTGGGTTTTCTCGAGGGTGGTCAGACATGGAGTAGGCTCCATATCTACAAAATGTGATTAAGCTACAGCGCTCACAAGGTGAACCTATGTAAACACACACAAACCCAGAGTGACTTAACACAAAATGTATTTACTATCCCAGCTGGATAACACACACCTCTTCTTTATTCCTGCTGGGAACTTTGGCCAGGTGTGGTATTTACTAGTTCACAGGCTGAGGGAACAGAATCTGGAAAAAGCCCTGGAGAACGTTAATGCACAAGTGTTAGGGACCAACTGGGGCCTTGGCTTCCTTAAGTGGTTTGCCCAAGGTCACATGGCTGGTTGGTATAGAGCCAGGATCTGAACACAGAACCAGTTCCAATCCCTGTCCAGTGTGCTACCCACACTTCTGTGCACTTCCCCTTGAATCTTTAAGCATTAAAAATTTATGCTCAATAATCCACGTTGGTGTTTTCGGAGTCACTGATATATGCCTGAAAGATACTAATTTATGTTCAAAATGACACTAACCTTACCATAATATTTTTTTTAATGTTTATTTATTTTTGAGACAGAGACAGGGCATGAACGGGGGAGGGCTAGAGAGAGAGGGAGACACAGGATCCGAAGCAGGCTCCAGGCTCCCAGCCGTCAGCACAGAGCCAGACACGGGGTTCGAACTCACGGGCCATGAGATCATGACCTGAGGTGAAGTTGGACACTTAACCAACCGAGCCACCCAGGCGCCCCACCATAATATTCTGGTATTGCTTTTAAGTTTCTTTTTTCCTTCCAATACATGTGGGTTTCTAGGAAGGCTCCCTTATAGTTCATTTTTTAAAGTTTATTTAAAGAGATGGAGAGAGAGTGAAAGAGCATGTGCACACACCGGTTGGGGAGGGGCAGAAACAGGGAGAGATAGAGAATCCCAAGCAGGCTCTACACTGTCAGCACAGAGCCCAACATGGGGCTCGATCCTATGAACGATGAAATCATGACCTGAGCTGAAACCGGGGGTCGGATGCTCAACTGACTGAACCACCCAGGCGCCCCCTTACGGTTCATTTTAAGGGTATCTTCATATCACAAGTAGGTTCCCTTGAGACAGTATAATAATGGCTAAAGGTTGCCTACGTGCACATGCAAATATAACGTACAGATTAGGAGACTGATACTTAGGGAAAACACTTTTTTTAAATGATCACTGTCTGGGTTCCAGACAATCCCTTCCAACACCACATATGTTGAACCCTGGTGATAAAATAGCAACGTGAGCACCAGAACTGTTCCCAGTGCACAGCAGTTTCCAGGAAGCTTGGAGAACCAAGAGGGTAGGTATGCGGTGCTTGCTTTTATTAACCACGGCCTTCACGTATATTTAGTATGGACACGATCACTGCAAGGATGGTGGGGCAGCTATCCTTAGAGCATGCCCCTAACATAATAATATCATTTATTTTTGCCCCTGGCACTTTTGTATAAAGCAATGATCTCACATACGTATCTGAAGCCTAAACCTGAAGTATAAACCTTACTCCGGGTTCCTCCGAAAGGCAATGGAAAAACACTCCCATGCTTTGACAGCCCAAAAGCTTGCATCCTTGGTATTTCACATCCAAGTTATTAAGTGTCTGCTTAACTAGGTCTAGCACCTGAGGAGAGAAACCTGTCACCATGACGATGGCAGGGGTGGTTCATGGCGTGAGGTACATTTTAGGGAGGGGACTCGCTAAAGCAATTTTAAAAAGTGACTGTCATCTCCTCTGGAAAACTTAGTAAATTAAGTTCCAAAACTATAGAACTTAGAAATTAAATTGACAAAGTGTCTCCTATGCTTACATAACCATTTTTAGTAGGAATGGGAAAGCTCTCTTCTGGTCAGTTATTCTATCAATCCGAGCCCTGAAATCTCCAGGAGCCCCACCTGCCCGTCCCCCCATCAGGATGTACATAGCCTGCTCCCCTTAGCTGGAGAAGCTTGTCTCCATTTATGTCACTAATCTTCAAAATGTGTTAAAATGAATCTCATTCAGAAAATCTTGGCTAAGTGCTTACATATTTCAGCTGCCCGAAATGAACTTGAACACAGAAAGGACATCGTAATGATCTGAAAGCTCTTGGTGTGGGTGTGCTCTCTGGAGGAATGGCGTGCCTCTCCTGGGCGTCAGTAAGAGGCTGGACACTGGTCAGCAGGGCGTGCAGGAGACTCGAGACTCCCAGGGGGTGGAGAAGCTTCAAGTAGTCGCTAAGGCCCTTGACCCTGAAGTTCTATGGCTCTGCATGCCACGTGCTAACTTCCTGCAGGTATCAAAAGTGAGGGCCCCCATGCACATTAGACTCGTTAGCCCCAAAGGAGACCCCCATCCTCACACATCCAAGCCCCTCAACCGTGTACCTTTTGGGGGTGTGCCTGGTCACCCCATTCAGATCAGAAAAGGAAACTCCTTTTTGATAGTTTTAATTTACCAATTAGTAAGCCAAGTGGAAGTGGTGGGAAGGCATCTCGGTAATCTACTCCCAAAGGGAATAATCCTCTGGGGAAGTCCACTGGGGGCTCTGCTATTTGCAGCCTGCATGCAGGTTGGTCTGTGAGAGGTGGGTGGCAGGCAGGAGTTAGCAGTGAAGGTCCACCAGTGTCCAGAGAGGAGAGACCTTGGGAGCCAGCCCAGGACTTGCTGAGGACTCCCCAGGGGTACAGTCTGGTGAAATGATGGGGTTACTGTATAGACCAACCTCTGAATTTTAGGAGCCAGAAACAGCAGATGTCATGGAAGCTTTCAAATACTATTTGTTGATGATGGTATATTAGGAACATGAGAGGAAAAGTTAAGGGCAGCTTACAGCCTTCTCCACCTAAAGAGAATCAGTGAATATTCTTTACGTAATTCTACCTCCAAGAGAGGGAAAAATGAGGCCCAGAAAGTACAATTCCTCATTAAATAGATGGATCACACAAACAACGTAATTTTGGAGATTTGTTTTTGAGCTATTCATTTTTCTTCAGTCTGTCCCGTGTCTTGGATTTCAAATACTAACATGCATTAGGCTAATGAAACAAGGAGGCCATCAGACTGAGGTGGCTTCAATGCCAGGGCACCTACATAAGCAAATCAAACTCTTAAGCCTGTAAATGCCTCAAGCTTACAAAAGCGAAACCTAAGGACAACCACTCACAAACAGCAGGCTAGCCTCATGCCATAGGCAGTCAATATCTCCTCACATTGCTTCTGCTTTTTCCCCTGTAAAAGTTTCCCCCCAGCTCCTGTCAGCAGGGCTCTCCTAACCACTGCTGGTTTGGCACTGCCCGCTCGGAATCCATTTTTGCTCAAATACACGCCTCTAAAATTTTAACATGCCTCAGTTTACCTTTTAACAGGTCTGGTGTCAGAAGTGTGATCCGAAGGTGAAACACTGCCATGCCTCGGGTTCTGTGTCTCCCTCTCTCTTGGGCCCTCCCCTGCTCATGCTTTGTCTCTCTTAAAAATAAATAAATATTAAAAAAAAATTTTTTTAAAGAGCTCCCTGACTTTATTTGAGCATTCTTTTTCTGGACTGGGTCTGGGACTGACCGACTTAAAAAAGAAGAAACCACACCAGGTCCAGGGTCAGACTAGGTCCAGCTTAAGCTGGACTGGGTCCAGACCAAGGTCTTACGGAATAAGGGGGGGAAAGAGAGAAAAATTTGGAATTCTGACTGGAGCTTATGATCTGGGGCTGTAGAATCTCTACCAATTTATTTGTGTGGCATTAGGAAATGGGTGGGTGAAGTCAAATAGGAATTTGCTAGGAGCAATAGGTAAAGACCCACATACATTTGCTCTGCCAGGGATGGACCAAAATGCACTAGAAAAATAGCCCAAGACCTACTTGAAAGTATTAATAAGGCACTTCTTCAAAAGACTGGTCTCTATCACTCAATCTTGCAAACAAAAAAGGACAAACCAGTCTCAGACTACAGACAAAATTGGAAACCTTTTTTTGTGAAACATTCTGTTCCTTCTTCATTAAATGCAGGCACAGAAAATGCCCTGAATTCCTTATTTATTACGGGGCTCCGGCCTAAAAGTGGCCTAATAAAGAGGCACAAACTGGGTTGGGCAGTGGCCCTTCTTGCTGAACTAACAGTCCTAGCTGAACATCTAAAAATATTTTTTTTAATGTTTATTTATTTTTGAGAGATTGAGAGAGAGAGAGAAAGTGAGCAGGAGTGGGGGAGGAGAGAGAGAGACAGACAGAGAGAGCATGGGCAGGGAAGAGGCAGAGAGAGAGGAAGACACAGAATCCAAAGCAGGCTCCAGGCTCCAGGCTCCAGGCTCCGAGCTGTCAGCACAGAGCCCGAAGCAGAGCACAAATCCATAAACTATGAGATCACGACCTGAGCTGAAGCCGGGATGCTCCACCAACTGAGCCACCCAGATGCCCCAGATCCCTAGCTGAACATTTTGAAAAAACCATAGGGCCAACATGATATCTGAAAAGCCAATAAACTTGTGGCCCTATAGTTACAACCACTCCAAGGGCTGAGGACCTCCATGTATGCGTTTCAAGCCAGAACCTAGAACTCAGGAATACTCTGTCCCCAAACGTCCTCCTTCACTGTAAACAATCAGGGCACTGGAAGAAGGAATGCCTCCTGCTGAACCCATCGTTTTGCAGACTTCCACCTATTAATTCACACCGTTTTTCCATCAGGGCAAGTCTTTAAAAATTTGATTGTCAAAATTATGATCAGCATTGATGGATTTCCAAGGGATTCTCCAGTAAATTGCTCCCCATGATACCTCTAAATTAGCAAGGGGAAATGAAGATAAAAATTATGGAGGGGTTCCTAGGGTGGCTCTGTTGGTTAAGTGTCCAACTCTTGATTTCGGCTCAAGTCATGATCTCACAGTTCGTGAGATCGAGTGCCACGTTGAGCTCTGCTGACAGTGAAGAGACTGCTTGGGATTCTCTATCTCCCTCTCTCTCTCTGCTCCTCCTCAGCTCTCACATGTGCGCTCTCAAAAGGAATAAACATTAAAAAAAATCAGTGGAGAATCCTGTACAGTATTGGTGGGTCTACAGTAAACTTCACCAACAATAAATCCCACTTTCATAAAACAGCAAATCCCTCAGAATAAAGAAAATATTTCCGTAGAGGGAGTTTCTAACCAAATTCAAAGGGTACCTATATCCAGACCAGTCCAAATGATATTAGGGCCATTTCTAGGAAACAATACATTCCTTCTCCATGGCACTGCCCCAGCAAACCTGTTAGGAGGAGATAAGTTTTCTAAATTGAGGGCTCATATAAAATTTAATTCAGAAGGAGAAACGACCTGAGTTGCTCTGCTCTCTGCAAGCAGGACTTGATGAAATTGAGACTTGAAAGCGTGAAAGCCCCGATCTCTCAGAAGTGCCTGCCTGCCTAGGAGCTTCTTCCTCAGCCAACACAGGCAGAATTAAGAGTGCTGAACCCATGCAATACCTACCCAAATAACACCAGCATTCTTCACAGAGCTAGAACAAATAATCCTAAAATTTGTATGGAACCAGAAAAGACCCCGAATAGCTAAAGCAATCTTGAAAAAGAAAACCAAAGAAGGAGGCATCACAATCTCAGATTTCAAGCTGTACTACAAAGCTGTAATCATCAAGACAGTAGGGTACTGGCACAAAAACAGACACTCAAATCAATGGAACAGAATAGAGAACCCAGAAATGGACCCACAAATGTATGGGCAACTAATCTTTGACAAAGCAGGAAAGAATATCCAATGGAATAAAGACAGTCTCTTCAGCAAACGATGCTGGGAAAACTGGACAGCCACATGCAGAAAAATTAACCTGGACCATTTTCTTACACCATACACAAAAACAAACTCAAAATGGATAAAAGACCTAAATGTAAGACAGGAAGCTATCAAAATCCTCGAGGAGAAAGCAGGCAAAAACTTCTTTGACCTTGGCCACAGCAACTTCTAACTCAACACGTCCCTGGAGGCAAGGGAAACAAAAGCAAAAATGAACTACTGGGACCTCATCAAAATTAAAAGCTTCTGCACAGCAAAGGAAACAATCAGCAAAACTAAGAGACAACCAACGGGATGGGAGAAGATATTTGCAAACGACCTATCAGATAAAGGGCTAGTATCCAAGATCTATAAACCACTTCTCAAACTCAACACCCAAAAAAAGAAATAATCCAGTGAAGAAATGGGCAAAAGACATGAATAGACACTTCTCCAAAGAAGACATCCAGATGGCAAACCGACACATGAAAAGATGCTCAACGTCACTCATCATCAGAGAAATACAAGTCAAAACTACAATGAGATATCATCTCACACCTGTCAGAATGGCTAACATTAACAACTCAGGCAACAACAGATGTTGGCGAGAATGTGGAGAAAGGATCTCTTCGGCATTGCTGGTGGGAATGCAAACTGGTGCAGCCACTCTGGAAAACAGTATGGAGGTTCCTCAAAAAACTAAAAATAGAACTACCCTACGACCCAGTAATTGCACTACTAGGTATTTATCCAAGGGATATAGGTATGCTGTTTCGAAGGGACACATGCACCCCAATGTGTATAGCAGCATTATCAACAATAGCCAAAGTATGGAAAGGGCCCAAATGTCCATCGATGGATGAATGGATAAACAAGATATGGTATGTGTATACAATGGAGTATTACTCGGCAATCAAAAAGAATGAAATCTTGCCATTTGCAACTATGTGGATGGAACTAGAAGGTACTATGCTAAGCGAAGTTAGTCAGAGAAAGACAAATACCTTATGACTTCACTCATATAAGGACTTTAAGATACAAAACAAATGAACATAAGGGAACAGAAGCAAAAATAATATAAAAACAGGGAGGGGGATAAAACATAAGAGAGTCTTAAATATGGAGAACAAACAGAGGGTTACTGGAGGGGAGATGGGCTAAATGGGTAAGAAGCATTAAGGTATCTACTCCTGAAATCATTGTTGCACTATATGCTAACTTGGATGTAAATTAAAAAAAAGAAAAAAAGAGTGCTGAACCCATAAAAATCGTAATAGATCATTCTGAACGCCTGCCTAATAAATTGTCTCAATATCTACTAAGACCAGAATCTACTGAAGCGCTCTCACTAACTGTAGAAGACTTAATTAAGCAAAGACTCAGAACCCCATGCACTAGTCCCTGTAATGCTCCGATCTTACCCATTAAAAGACCAAATGGACAAGGTTGGAGATGTGTTCAGGATCTGCGTGCAATCAATAAAACTGTGATACTAAGGTTCCCTGTGTTCCAAATCTCAACACCTTGTTATCTAACTACAGAGTCAAAGTGGTTCACAGTGGTAGATCTTTGCTCTGCTTTCTTTAGTATCCCAGTTGACAGTGAGAAGCAATATTACTTATCTTCATTTAGAAAAATCAACAATATACCTGGACTATAATGCCATAGGGTTCGCTGAAGCCTCATCCTATTTTTCATAGGTTTTACATCAAGACCTTACATCCCTAAAAATGCTACACTCATCAGTATCTAGATGCCTTACTGCTGTGTTCCCTTACAAGGGAAGACTCAGAAACAGGTTCACTTTATTATAGCAATTAGCTTGTAAAGCACATAGGCTTCTAAGGAAAAACTCCAATTCACAAAAAAGAAGGTCCACTATCTAGGACATGATTTGAATGCAGAAGGTATTTCCCTCTCACCTGAAAGAGTAAAGACCACGCCAAACTTCCCCAGAACTACAACTAATGACAATTTCTTGGACTTGCAGGATATTGTAGATCTTGGGTTCCACATTTTTCTGATTGCATCTCCTCTGTATGAGCTTACAACAAACTCGATTCCCAAGCCCTTCTCCTAGGAAGAGAATCATGAAATAAGACTTCAGCCAACTAAAATTAACCCTGCCAACAAACTCTAGCCCAGGGCTCCCAAATTATACTAAGCCTTTCACCTTATCTGTCCACGGGAGTGATAACCAGGCTTTAGGAGTTCTAACCCAAGAGCATGGAGGAAAACACAGACCTACTGAGCACAGCTTACAGTCAAACCTGGCAGGCGGAGCATGTCCAGACTGTTGGAAAGTGGGAGCCACAGTGACTAAGCCTCAGCTGAACTGCTATTTGGAGAGGACTTAATGCTACAAGTACCTCATGATGCTCAGAATCTGTTACCCCCTGATTAGACTCAACACTTTCAGCAAGAAGATGAGCATCTTGTGAGAGGCTTCACCTTCTACCTTCTAACCTCCGTCTTATGTGCTTTGACTCACTCAACCCTGCTGCTCCGGCCTGACGATGGAACAGAACCCCACAAATGTGTACATGTGGTATCACGGTTACTGACCCTTCACGTGACTTATACAATTCATTAGAAAGCCCAGATTTGATACTTCATCAATGGGTCCTATGCTAAGAATGCAGAAGGTAGGTATCAAGCAGGATATGCTGTAATAACTCAGTATGAACTACCCCAAAGGGTATCTTGCCCATTTTAAGTCTGTGCAACCAGCAGAGCTCCATGCCCTTACTCAGGCTTGTTGGCCACCCAACGGAAAGTCAGTAAACACTTATACCCATAGCACATATGTCTTTGGGGTGGTCTCTGACCTTGCTACGTTATGGAAACAGAGTTCCTCACTTCTAGCAGAATCCTAATCAAAACTGGACTCTGAGTAAATGAACTGCTGTCTGCCATTCTAGTGCCCAACTGAACTGGAATTATTAAAAATGAAGTTTGCACTAGAAAACAGAACCCGAGTATCAGGGAAATGGTCTAGCAGACTTCCATGCTAAATCTGCCAGCACTAAAACTCTTCTAATATACAACCTGAAAGAAGTCTGGAAGACGAACTCTAACCAAATTATTTATGATAATCTATATAAAAGACAAAATCGGGCACCTGAACTAGAACAACAAATGTTGAGACCAAGGGTACAAATTTAATGTTAGATGAGGACACACTGAGGGCCACCAGATGGCCTCCTGGTTCTTCCTGAGCCCTTAAAATTGCCATTACTAGAAGCTCTGTATTCTGCAAATCACCATGGCACAGAAAAAAATGACCCAAATTATGAAAAAGAATTGGTGGATGACTGCTCCAAAGTCACAAAAGTGGTTTATGAGCAAATGTCTAATTGGTCAAACCCCTAACCCTGGAAAGACCATTAAGATGGTTCATTTGATGGAGCATTTCCACCACCTACTGGGCCATTTGAACATTTACAAATAGATTTCACTCAATTGCTCCTACAATGGATTATTGATATGTCCTTGTAATTATTTGTATTTTCTCAGGATGGACTGAAGCCTTCTCATGCAGAAAGGCTGATGCCACAACCATGGCTAAGAAACTTTTAGAAAGTTTAGGGGGTATCCCCTAGAGAGATCTCCAGTGATTGGGAACTCATTTCTCTGGGGAAATAATTAAACAAATAAGGCGTTGCTTTTATTTTTATTTTTAAAAAAATTTTTTTTTCAACGTTTATTTATTTCTGGGACAGAGAGAGACAGAGCATGAATGGGGGAGGGGCAGAGAGAGAGGGAGACACAGAATCGGAAACAGGCTCCAGGCTCCGAGCCATCAGCCCAGAGCCTGACGCGGGGCTCGAACTCCCAGACCGCGAGATCGTGACCTGGCTGAAGTCGGACACTTAACCGACTGCGCCACCCAGGCGCCCCAAGGCGTTGCTTTTAAACAGTGGCATTAGTATCATCCTTACCATCCTCAGTCATCTGGTGAAGTTGAATGAACAAATGGTATCTTAAACCTGAAGCTAGCTAAATTAACAGAATCAACTGGACTGCCCTGGCCAAAAGGTCTACCATTGGTTTTGATGGCAGTTAGATTGGCACTCACGGGAAAGCACAAATTAGCATCTCATGCAGCAGTAACAGGAAGACCTAGGCTTTTGATGATAGAACCACGTGTCTACTGTACTCATAAATTCTGATGTGACTCAGTATTGTCAGGCTTTAATGCATTATGCTGAAGCGTACTGCCACCAGGAAAAGGAAGCTTTCCATGATGCTCCTATAGCTGGCTTAACCCTCCACAACTTAGGACATGGAGAGCAGGTCTTCTGGAAATGACACCTAAGAAAGACTGCCAGGAACCTCACTGGAAGGGACCACACCAGGCTCTCCTCACCACCCAGATGGCAGCCCAACTTCAGGGATTTGAACCCTGGGGCCACAGCACCCAGTTGAAAGGGCTCCTCCAGGCTCTGGCACTGTATACCAGCCGGAGATGTAAAGTTAAAACTGGCCACAGAAGTTCCTCCTCAGAAGCATTCAACAGCTTGGAGCAAGCAGCTCTCCCAAAATCACTGATCCGGATCTTCATATCCTGTAAGAAACCTTTATTCCTTTGCCTATTTGCGATCTGCCTTTTCTGTCCCTTAATGCAGAGGAAGACAGGATTTCACAAACAACAGCTACCGCAGGAAACTAAACCACTAAACCAACAGCCGGATTTGTCATGCTGAACCAAACTCAAGATGTGAAGGGAATCCTGAAGGCCACTGTATGCTGCCACTGTTCTGCAGGTCCCTTTAACAAAGTTCAAACACCAGATCTATGTATCCTTGTTTCTTGTCTCAATTTAATCCAATCCTGGAATGGGAAAAGCAAAATCCACCAAATGCACATCTGAAAGGCTGCAGAGCTGCCAGTGTCAATCAGACCATTTGTAGGCTTGCTATTGGGCCCATACATTTGGCTGGTCTTTCAACGTGTGGTAATACAGTATTGGAGTCTTGGATGAATGATGCACCTCTATACGGAGCAATGGGTCCATGAATGCTAATACTTGAGGGAGCCGTACGTGGACCTCCTAGCTACACCTTTACACGTGGAGCTTTGGGCAGCGGCCTCCATGCTTGGGCAGCTCGCTGTCTGGAGGGTGTAAGGACAATGCACCCTTGCTCTAAGTACTGTCCCACTGTCCCGTCATAATACCTCAGAAACTCCACATTGTCCCACTCCCCTGAAAGAGAAGTTTTACTAGCAGCTGTTAACCCCTCTGGATGCGCATCATTTGGAAGGTCCCCTCTTCCTTGGCTTGGAGTTATTACAAACAAATGTACAATTAGAAACTTACCCTTAACTCCGGCAACCACTGCTGAGTCTACCGCTAACGCCATGGCTGCACCACAAAAGTCCCCAGGGGCTCTCTTGCTGAGATGGTTTTAGATAATAGAATTGCTTTAGATTACTTGTTGGAGGAGTCTGTGCCACGGCAAATAGTTCCTGCTGTACCTAGATCAACACCTCTGGTTTTGTAGAAACTCCAGTACAAGACATTAACAAACATGCTCCTTGGCTTATACAGGTTGATTCTGGTACATTCTTTGATTTATTTGATAGCAACCGGTTTGGTTCATGGGGGCCATGGCTGGGAGTATACTTCAGTCACTTGGTATTATCAGTCTGGTGTGCTGTGTTCTCTCAAAGGTCTTACAGGCATGCTTGCAGCCATCAGCACAGCAGATGGTCTCAGTGTGCTTGGAGAAAAAGAAACAAGCTGAACCATGGGGAAAAAAGCAAAAGCAATTCTTCCATGGATCTGACAACATAACCTGGGAGTTTCACAGTGAGGCAAGAGCAATTTAACTCTGATGGTGAAAGAGGGTGGCGCTAATACCAAATTCTGGGGCAATCTTCTCACATATGACAGGATAACCAAAAGGGGGGATTGTTAAATTAATTAAAAAGGAGGCCATCAGACTGAGGTGGCTCTAATGCCATAGCACCTGCATAAGCAAACCAATGTAAGCCTGTAAATACCTTAAGGTTTTTACAAGGTTACAAGAGTGAACTTAAGGACAACCAATCACAAACAGCCAAAGAAAGAGGTTTTAAGCTACAGCCAATCGAGAATTTCCTTTGGCCTTTTCTCTAGAACAGTTTTTCCCCAGCCCCCGTAGACAGTGCTTCTAACCACTTCTGCTTTGACGCTGCCTGATTTGAGTTGTTTTTTGCTCGAATAAATTCCTAAAATTTTTGTATGGCTCACTTTATCCATTAACACGTGATAATTACTAAGGTAGTTTTCACGGTGCTTATCAAAAGCAGCAGACAGACAGCAAACACTGCCAACTTCGGGCTTTAATATGCAAACTTTCCTGAAGAGCCTGGATCTATAGCTGTGGGCGTTGTGGGTTTGAGGAAGCAGGCGACACACTTATGGAGGGAAACAGATAAGCAGAGCGCCATTATTTTGATTTATTGCATTCTGAAGTACCATGGGGGAGGGCCTGAGAACAAGTCCGCTTCATCAGCAGTTCTAAAGCCTTATTACCTGAGATTTGCATTCTGGAGGAAAAAAAATCAAGACTCAATTTTCAATACGTATGTCACACGAGATTTGGATTTTGGCCCTGATAGAAGAATGTGTACTAACCTGATAAAGGCTATGTGAGACTAAAGAGAGACACCAGCTAAACACCGAATCCCGGTGAAAGACGTGGATTTAACCAGAAAGCCACATACTTTAGCAAAACACCTCCTCTTGGGGGTGGTCAGAGACACTTGATGTGTGCAGGCTGCTGGAGGCAGCTTTGTCCCAGGGCTCGCCGCCAGCCTCAGCATTCCCAGGAGGGCCCAGTCCTTGGGTCACATTTCTCTGCCCCTCTGCTCCCTTTCACTTCTCATCATCCCGCCCATAGTTAATCGTTTGTAAGGCCTGAGCTATGAGCGTCGCCATTTCTCGGGTGCCCGCAGCCACCACTCTGCAAGACATGAGGTCGAGAGGTCCACCTGAGGACAGAGAGAGGAGACAGGGTGCCTAAGTTACCGGAAAGGGCAGAACAGTCCCGAATGGCAACTGAGCACACGCACATTCCAAGGAAAACCAAGGTCCAGGCTGGGCTGGAGGCAGGACCATACAGGGACGTCTAGACGTGAGCCTGGCCAAAGCAAGGGTGCAGCCTCTCAGCATCCACTCTGCTGCCCCAGGAAGGGAGAACTCGAGGCTGTGCTGGGGGAATGGAGGTTAAGGTCCAGCCATCAGGACTGAGGTTCACATGATCGGTTAGACCACCACAGCGGAGAGCAATTCTCAAATGTCTGCTGTACGGGTGGCACCGGGGACCCCATGTGATGGATGGAAGTCCTAACTCAGCAGGTCTGGGTGGGGCCTGTCTAGGCAGTGACCTGATGCAGGCTGGCTAACAAGTCGTGACTAAAAAGCTAGAGAAAGGGATCTAAAAGGATTCACCCAGTCTCAAACTGCTTATTCCTAAATACTAGATGAAGGGTCTGCCTGAAGCTAAGAGGAGTTATGGGGGCAGACATACTAGGGGACTCACCCCCAGGGGGTCAGTCACTGGGACACGATGACCTTGAAGTAGAAGGAACAAGTCACCTTTTTGAGTCTGTTCTCCTAAAAAGCTCACAGTGTGCTCATGCTCTACACCATGCTGACCCCATGCGGAGCTACACGGTGTGTGTGTGGGGGGGGGGGCGGTGCTAGCCTCCTCTTCATAGAATGGGGAGTATGATGCTTACTCTACCTATCTTGTCGGATTTGGTGGGGTCAGAATGTGTGCTAGAAAACCGTCAAATGTTATGTATGTGTACAGTGGTCCCGTGTTCCTATCTGGCCGTATCCTGATCCTGGGGTCTCTTTTCATGCCTAGAGGCAGAGAGTAGGAAGGCAGGAAAGCTGAGAAGGCACTAGCCCACTGCTCTTCCAACATCTTCACATGGTGTCTCATCAGTAGACTCTGAGGAAGTAGAGGGGACATTTGGTCTGGTGGTGGTACTTGGTCCAGTCTGGGGGACGTTGGGTCTGCTGGCACTCGGTCCACTCTGGGAGACGTTGGGTCTGGTGGCACTCGGTCCACTCTGGGGGACGTTGGGTCTGGTGGCACTCGGTCCAGTCTGGGGGACGTTGGGTCTGGTGGCACTCGGTCCAGTCTGGGGGACGTTGGGTCTGGTGGCACTCGGTCCAGTCTGGGGGACGTTGGGTCTGCTGGCACTCGGTCCAGTCTGGGGGACGTTGGGTCTGCTGGCACTCGGTCCAGTCTGGGGGACGTTGGGTCTGGTGGCACTCGGTCCACTCTGGGGGACGTTGGGTCTGGTGGCACTCGGTCCAGTCTGGGGGACGTTGGGTCTGGTGGCACTCGGTCCAGTCTGGGGGACGTTGGGTCTGGTGGCACTCGGTCCAGTCTGGGGGACGTTGGGTCTGCTGGCACTCGGTCCAGTCTGGGGGACGTTGGGTCTGCTGGCACTCGGTCCAGTCTGGGGGACGTTGGGTCTGGTGGCACTCGGTCCAGTCTGGGGGACGTTGGGTCTGGTGGCACTCGGTCCAGTCTGGGGGACGTTGGGTCTGCTGGCACTCGGTCCAGTCTGGGGGACGTTGGGTCTGGTGGCACTCGGTCCAGTCTGGGGGACGTTGGGTCTGGTGGCACTCGGTCCAGTCTGGGGGACGCTGGGTCTGGTGGCACTCGGTCCAGTCTGGGGGACGTTGGGTCTGGTGGCACTTGGTCCAGTCTGGGGGATGTTGGGTCTGATGGCACTTGGTCCAGTCTGGGGATGTTGGGTCTGGTTACATTACCAGGTCTAGACTGGGAGACATTGAGTCTGGTGGCGTTACTGGGTCTAGTCTGCGGTCATTCCCCTGGGGATGGACAGCAGGCTGAGGGTCAGAGGGGCTTACCTGAAGTGTCCATCACAATGCCACCTGCTTCTCTGATGATGACGGTGGCGGCAGCCAGGTCCCAGCAGTGCAGGCCAAACTGGTAATAAGCATCCGCAGCCCCCGAGGCCAGGTGGCAGAGTGCCAAGGTGGAGCTCCCGATAACTCGGACCCTAGAGGAGAGGGAAGAGGGCAAAGATTCCTGTGAGTGGTGCTGTGCACAAGTCAGATTTCTCTTAAATAGCTGACATCATCCAAAGTCAACCCTCTGCTGGGCATTCCCAGTCATCAAAAATGAGCCACAGGGCTTTTCTAATACACTCTCTAGATTCAAGATCTGTGGTGCAGAGCAGTGCCATTCGAGAGAACTTTCCGTGAGGATGGAAAAGTTCTGCAAATGTGGAAGCTACTAGCCACCTGTGGCTGCTGAACACTTGAAATGTATCTAGTGCAACTGAAGAACTCATCTTAACTCTACTGAATTTTAACTTAAATGTAAATCACCTCGTGTGTCTGACAGGTACAGCACAGACCTAGGGAGGGTGGAAGACGGGAGAAGATTCATTTGGACTTGTTAGGATTCATTTTTCCTAAACATTTGCTGGATATCATTTACGAAGGGCTCTAAGCCCACACAGGATTCACTGGTTGGGTAGCTTGAGATCAGTCACTTGGCTTCTGGAAGCACTGCTCCGAAAGGAACACAGTTCCCCTGTTGGTTTTCAAACAGGCACGAGGGAGCACACCGGCAGAGGAAGCATCACGTGGCTCTCCCGGCCTCTGCATAGGGCACATGTGGGCCACCTCCCATCACTCGGGATCTTTTCCTCTCTCCCTGGGGAGCTGTGAGCAAGACTGTGTGTTTGGCACTTTCCCCTTTGGCTCCAGGATGTTCTGGGAACTGAAAAGTCATACCCATGAGCTTTGGCGTGGAGTAACCTCTCCATGTTGCTCAGGAACAATTTCAGAGTGGCAGGGTCACGTTTGGGGCCAATTTCCGTTAGAACCAAGGCCTTGGAGATATCTGCAGTAGAAAGAATGCCCCATGATCAGAAAAATCAAGTCTTAGTTCTAACTGAAAGTCAGCGTTCCCTCTGAAGCAAACCTCAAACATCACCCTCTCCTTCCCTTCCAGAACAAGTACCATCTGTTGAGTGGTGTACACCATGAAGTTTTTCTAATAGCTGTGCAGCATTGTAAAGACAGCGAAGGGAGGTTAACAAATCCCACACTTGACTATTTCCTCATCACTCCTTTAAGGCTGCTTCCTGTTTCAGATTTCAGAGGGAACAGACTTTCAGATCTCTCTTTTCAGGGACAGTTAGAATGAAAAACCTGCAAGAGTCAGGTGGCTCATGAAAATCACCATCATTCAGCCATAAATAAAAACAAAATGATGACAAAAAAAGCTTCATCAAATAAATCTGTCTTTAAAAACCTTTCTCTAACTGCTATGATCGCGGAGATGGAAATAGCATCCCTGTAGAGAAAGCAGGATGTCTTTGGAAAGGGAATTCTCAGGAGTAACTCTACTGGGCGTAAGGAAGGCTGATGCAGGGGCTGTATGGTCACCCCAGTGTGGAGTGGTGAGGAGCTCAGGCCAACCACACGGCTCCTGTGACAGGGGTAGGAAGCTGGCCTGTGGGTGCCAAGGGACGTGCCTGGGCTCCCTTCCTATGCCGGGGTAGGAAGCCGGCCTGTGGGTGCCAAGGGACGTGCCTGGGCTCCCTTCCTATGCCTGACTCACGGGGTAGGTTATCACAAGCGGTTTGTCTCTGTTTTACTATACACCCAAATACAACCAAATTCAGTCTCACGCCTGGTCAGGCTTCGGGCTGAGCACAATCAGCCATACCAGGTGTATTCGTTCAGATAACAGAACAAAGTCCCTCCATGAACTGGAGGAAAAACACTCTCCACAAGTTATGTCACTCAATGGGCCCAATCCTATGTCAACACCTACAGAGTCTCTCACTGAGGGACCAGATGATGGTGAGAAGGCCATCTCCTCTCAGACAGACTCTATGCCCATTTCCCCTTTTCTTAAATCGGAGGCTCTCATTTTCTACTTTAAACACTTTCTGAAAATCGCTTGGCTCCACACCAAAGCTGGCTGCCTTGGAGAGGTCTGAATCACTCCCTGCCAGGCACACCCAGCACCAAGGCTGAGCCAATGACGTGCCTCCCCCATGTCCAGTGTGCACAAGGGGCTCTGCCCACAACAAGGGGCCATGGGGCCGGGCAGCTCCAGGATCCCCGTGGACAGGTCACTGCCCGAGCTTACCTCCTAATTCCCTCCCTGGGCTCCAAACTGAGATGGCGTTTCCTCAGGGGCAGGAAAGAAGACCTCTTTTGGAGAAAACAATATCAACAGAACCAGGCACACAGCAGGCGCTCAATAGTCACGGAAGCAATGAGCACTTTTCCTCGAACACCAGCATTAGGGCAACCTTGGTAAGAGTCTTCTTGTTTGAGCTGATTTGTTAAATCAGTAGCATTTTTTAATTTAAGGCAGGAATACTTGAGTTAGGTAGAATTTGGTTGGCTAGTGTAAGAATCTAATAACTATGTATAATGGCACTATTTTGGGGGGGGGACGAATTCTTGAATGATAAATATTTCTGTTAAAAACACTCTTGAAAGATAACATTGCAATTTGGATGAGCTGTCCTAGACGAGGCCGCGGGGGAAAACGGAAGCGAAGGAGCAGGGTATGCGGCCCGATCTTGCCCTAATTTCCTTATCTAACTTCAAATCTTACACACCCACACATAGACACTGTATTCTTATTTTTTATTTTTAGTTTTTGAGAGAGAGAGAGAGAGAGAGAGAGAGAGGCAGGGTGGGGAAAGAGTACCAGCGGCAGAGTGAGAGAGAGAATCTTAAGCAGGCTCCACACCCCACGGAGCCCAACATGGGGTTGGATCCCATGACCCTGAGATCATGACCTGAGCTGAAATCAAGAGTCAGATGCTCAACTGACTGAGCCACCCAGGAACTCCACATACTGTATTTTTAAACACAGTTCATTCTGTTCCTTGCTCTTTTCATAAAACAATATATCACGTACATCTTTCTCCATCATTCTGTAATTGTAAGGACTACATGTTATTCCCATAGACGAACTGCTATTGGCTCAACCATCCCCTACAGATAAACATTCTCAATTCCTGTTATTATAAACAATGCTACCTCTTTTTCTCTATAGGTTTGTGCACCAATGTTGATAGTGTTTTCAGGACAGAATGACAGAAGTGGGATTTTTGGGGGCACCTGGGTGGCTCAGTCGGTTGAGTGTCTACCTCTTGATTTTGGCTCAGGTCATGATCCTGGGGTCATGGGATCGAGCCCTGCATCAGGCTCGTGCAGAGTGTGGAGCCTGCTTAAGATGTTCATTCATTCATTCATTCATTCATTCATTCATTCATATTCTCTCTCTCTCTCTCTCTGCCCCACTTTCCCGCTCATGCTCCCCCCGCCGCAAAAAGTGGGATTTCTGAATCAAAGAGTATGCATATTTTAGATTAAAAAAATTTTTTTTCAAACTGCCCCCCACAAAATCTCTATCAGTAGTACTATCATCCGCTCTGCACTAAGATAAGATCCTGTACTATTTTCTAGACCCTAACAGGAATCTCTTACTCCATGGTATATGCTTTAAGAGTGATTTTTCTCAGAGAGCGAAGATCAAGAGAATAATATCCCTACATTCAGGGCATTTCCTGGTTCTAGGATCTCAGTCACACTGGGAGACACTGAATTTCCTTCAGGAACTAGAAAGCCACACAATTTCATTGGGGAAATAAGTACGACTTTTAATCAGGTTCATAAGACGTGGCTACTTGGATGTTATCTGGACTTACTGTGGCGATCATTTTGCAATATATACAATTGTTGAATCATGATGTTGTATACCGAAACTAATATAATACTATATGGCAGTTATACCTCATTAAAAAAATATTATACCGCATAAAAAAGAATATGACTACTTGTTCAGGCCAAGGCCTAGGGGCTGGCTGCAGGGTGAGTGGAAAAGTCCCCAGAGTACCAGCCCAGACAAGCAGATACCCCACATGCAGGGCTGGTGCAGGAAGTGCAGAGGGTTTCAGACTAAGTGCCACAAGGCTATTTCACAAAGGGAAACTAAGCAAGGCGTGGAAACAGTAGCCCACATTTACCAACCTCTGAATCTCTCCAGACAGGCCTGTGCTAAACACTTTCCATTTATGCCTCTGTTTCTCTATTACATTTATGATACATTTACATTTCTATTCCTCTATGACATTCACTGTCTCACTGCTGCCCTTGTTTCACAGATGGAGAAACCAAGCCTAAGGAAGTGACCAGTATGTAGTCATGTGGCCCTTAGGTGGTGAGGCCCAGACTGAAACTCAAGCTTGTCCAGTGATTACGTGAAAGACAGCATTTCTTCCCACAGTTTTTAAGTCTGTAAAGAGATATCTCTGCACCCAGTTGTTTCCTCTTCTTCTAGCTGCAATGTATCTATTTCTTTCTCACTCTCACTAAAACTTTTCCCAAATGAAATGAACAAGGAAAAAGGAAGCCTGAGTGCTGCCATCTACAGGCAAAATGCTTTCTACGGTTTAACACAGATAAAACCATCCCTTCTATTTAACATCACCTTATATTATGGTTATTTCAAACCCATAATCACTATGGTTTTTGCATTTTATTATCCATTTTGCATATTATTATGCCATAGTATTTTATCTCAATCAAATACTAATGCATATATTTTATAATTTAAAATATTTTGTGACTTCATGGGTATGTGTGTGGGGGGAAAGGGGAGTTATTGCTTAATGGGTGCAGAGTCTAATTTGGAAAGATAAAAATTTGGAAACAGATGGTGGTGATGGTGGGAAAACATTGTAAATGTAATTAATGCCATTGAATTACACACTTTAAAATGACAAACTTCATGTTCTATCTATTTTACCATGATAAAAAAAAATCCAACAGATTTTGAAGTAGGGCATCTCTGTATACTTTTTTAACGGACAGATTTTAGGGTGAAAACAATTGTCCACTAATAGACTTGCAACAGTTTAAAAACTATTGTTCTGATTGAGCATGGTAAAAGTACCCCAAGTATCAGAGTATTGTTGTCTTAAGAGAAATTTTACAACTTAAGAGAAGCAAGCCATCTGTATACACTGAAATACATACTCACAGAGAAAGAGGTGAGTAGGCTTTAAGTCTGGGAAATATCCCCCATGAACACAAGCTGCTTTTGCTGAACACAGAGCCCCCAACCACTGCCCGCCCCACCCCCACCCCATGATAACACTTACGACAGCAGGTATTTTTACACACATGTCCTAATTCTTTCAGACTTCTTAGAGACCATTAAGAGCTACTCATATGAAAATAAAGTTTAATTTTATTTAACTTAAAAACATTAAGTACTAGACAGACGGGACGTTGGTGATTTGGTGGGGGCTGGGTAGAGGCGGAGGTGTGGGGAAAGGGGGCTTGATGGGCACAGGGTTGGAACTTGAAGCCAAGCAAACTAGGAGAGAAGAAAGCAAAACTGTAGACATCATCTACAAAAAACTACATCCACAAGGTGCATCCAAACCCCAGAATACAAATGGGTGGGGCAAGCCTCCAACAGCTACGAGACCGGGTGGCATCAGGAGGAAGAAGGAAGCATGGAGCATCTGCTGGACCCCAGCAGCCACTCCCTGGAAGTCAGCGCGGGCCCAGGGGAGAGAAGTGGGCGCTGAGAAAGGCCATGCACACACCAGTTCAGGAGCCCCCGGTGCATGATAAGGGCTGAAGGGAGAGAACCACCAGCCCTATGATCTCTCGTAACTGACTTACCAAGACCTCTTAAAGGAAGGATCCAGCACTGGGAGTAAACTCCAAATTCACTAGACAGGAGTAACAGGAGTAAAGAAAAGAGAAGATCCCGGGAACAGTTAAGTAGAATAAAGCCAAAAAAAAAACCCCACAAAAAAACAAACAAAAAAACAAAATCTAAGGTTAAAGCCAAGTTTTTGAACACTTCACAAAAACAACACAAAAGGGAACTCTAGAGCCACAAACTACCAAAAAGGTCCTGAACTCGCACCCCACCCCTTCAAAAGCCCTTCCCCATTTCAGGAATACAGATTTCAAGCAGAAATAAGTAACTAAAAAGAATGATGGGTGAGCCACACATACACTTACATGGGAAAAAAAAAAAAAAGAATAAAGAGAACATCTCTTCAGTTAATCAAGGACTACAAGAAATATTTGTCCACAAAACAGAAGTACTTTATATAAAATAAATAAAGAATGCCTAAAAAAACCAGCCTAACTAGAAAGTGGAGGGGATACAACTTAAGAACGAATTAGAAAAGAAAATATTTCAGCAAAGAAGATTAAACTGAAGGAACAAAGTATAAATAAACAGAATAGATTGTACTTTATAAGAAATGGAGGTTGAAAAAAGATTGGTGGAAAATCAGTCCTCAAGTACAAAAAGATCGAGAGCATACTGTGCATATTTTCAGACCACAATACTATGAAACTTGAAATCAACCACAAGAAAAAATTTGGAAAGGTAACAAATACATGGAGACTAAAGAACATCCTACTAAAGAATGAATGGGCTAACTAAGAAGTTAAAGAGAAAATTAAAAGTTCATGGAAGCCAATGAAAATGATAGCACCACAGCCCAAAACCTCTGGAACACAGGAATGGTGGTCATAAGAGGAAAGTATATAGCAATCTAGGCCTTCCTAAAAAAGGAAGATCTCAGATACACAACCTAATCTTACGCCTTCAAGAGCTGGAAAAAGAACAGCAAGTAAAACCCCAAACCAGCAGAAGGCGGGAAATAATAAAGATTAGAGCAGAATCAATGCTATCAAAACCAAAAAAACAGAACAGATCAATGAAACCAGAAGTTGGTTCTTTGAAAGAATTAACAAAATTGATAAACCACTAGCCAGTTTGATCAAAAAGGAAAGGACCCAAATAAATAAAATTAAGAATGAAAGAGGAAAGATCACAACCAAAACAGCAGAAAGAAAAACAATAAGAGAATATTATGAGCAATTATATACCAATAAAATGGGCAATCTGGAATAAATGGACAAAATTCTGGAAACATATACACTACCAAAACTGAAACAGGAAGAAATAGAAAATTTGAACAGACCCATAACCAGTAAAGAAATCGAATTAGTAATCAAAAATCTCCCAAAAAACAAGAGTCCAGGGCCAGATGGCTTTCCAGGGGAATTCTACCAAACATTTAAGGAAGAATTAACACCTATTCTCTTGAAGCTGTTCCAAAAAAATAGAAATGGAAGGAAAACTTCCAAACTCTTTCTATGAAGCCAGCATTACCTTGATTCCACAACCAGACAGAGACCCCACTAAAAAGGAGAACTATAGACCAATTTCCCTGATGAACGTGGATGCAAAATCCTCAACAAGATACTAGCCAACTGGATCCAACAATACATTAAAAAAAATTATTCACCATGACCAAGTGGGATTTATACCTGGGATGCAGGGCTGGTTCAATATCCACAAAACAATCAATGTGATTCATCACATCAATAAAAGAAAGGACAAGAACCATATGATCCTCTCAAAGATGCACAGAGAGCATCTGACAAAATACAGCAAATAAAAACCCTCAAGAAAGTAGAGATAGAAGATCATACCTCAAGATCATAAAAGCCATATACACAAGACCCAACACTAATATCATCCTCAATGGGAAAAACTGAGAGCTTGCCCCCTAAGGTCAGGAACAAGACAGGGATGTCCACTCTCACCACTGTTATTCAACACAGTATTGGAAGTCTTAGCCTCTGCAATCAGACAACACAAAGAAATAAAAGGCATCCAAATCGGCCAGAAGGAGGTCAAACTTTCACTCTTCGCAGATGATATGATACTCTATTTGGAAAACCCAAAAGATTCCACCAAAAATCTGCCAGAACTGATTCATGAATTCAGCCAAGTTGCAAGATACAAAATTAATGCACAAAAATCGGTTACATTCCTATACACCAACAATGAAGCAACAGAAAGAGAAATCAAGGAATTGATCCCACTTACAATTGCACCAAAACCCATAAAAAACCTAAGAATAAATCTAACCAAAGAGGTTAAAAGTTTATAACTGAAAACTATAAAAAGCTTATGAAAGAAATTGAAGGAGTCACAAAAAAGTGGAAAAATATTCCATGCACCTGTATAGGAAGAAAAAATATTGTTAAAATGTCAATATTACCCAAAGCGATCAACATATTTAATTCAATACCTATCAAGATAACACCAGCATTCTTAACAGAGCTGGAACAAATAATCCTAAAATTTGTATGGAACCAGAAAAGACCCTGAATAGCTAAAGCCATCTTGAAGAAGAAAACCAAAGCAGGAGGCACCACAATCTCAGATTTCAAGCTGTACTACAAAGCTGTAATCATCAAGACAGTAGAGTACTGGCACAAAAACAGACACTCAGATCAATGGAACAGAATAAAGAATCCAGAAATGGACCCACAAACGCATGGGCAACTAATCTTTGACAAAGCAGGAAAGAATATCCAATGGAATCAAGACAGTCTCTTCAGCAAGCGGTGCTGGGAAAACTGGACAGCCACATGCAGAAAAATTAACCTGGATCATTTTCTTACACCATTCACAAAAATAAACTCAAAATGGATAAAAGACCTAAATGTAAGACAGGAAGCTATCAGAATCCTCGAGGAGAAAGCAGGCAAAAACCTCTTTGACCTTGGCCACAGCAACTTCTAACTCAACACGTCCCTGGAGGCAAGGGAAACAAAAGCAAAAATGAACTACTGGGACCTTATCAAAATTAAAAGCTTCTGCACAGCAAAAGAAACAATCAGCAAAACTAAAAGACAACCAATGGAATGGGAGAAGATATATGCAAATGACATATCAGATAAAGGGCTAGTATCCAAGATCTATAAAGAACTTCTCAAACTCAACACCCAAAAAAGAAATAATCCAGTGAAGAAATGGGCAAAAGACATGAATAGACACTTCTCTAAAGAAGACATCCAGATGGCAAACTGACACATGAAAAGATGCTCAACATCACTCATCATGAGGGAAATACAAATCAAAACCACAATGAGATACCACCTCACACCTGTCAGAATGGCTAACATTAACAACTCAGGCAACAATAGATGTTGGTGAGGATGCAAAGAAAGAGAATCTCTTTTGTACTGCTGGTGGGAATGCAAACTGGTGCAGCCACTCTGAAAACAGTATGGAGGTTCCTCAAAAAAGTAAAAATAGAACTACCCTATGACCCAGTAATTGCACTTCTAGGTATTTATCCAAGGGATACAGGTATGCTGTTTCGAAGGGGCATATGCACCCCAATGTTTAGAGCAGCACTATCAACAATAGCCAAAGTATGGAAAGAGCCCAAATGTTCATCGATTGATGAATGGATAAACAAGATGTGGTATATATAGACAATGGAGTATTACTCAGCCATCAAAAAGAGTGAAATCTTGCCACTTGCAACTACATGGATGGAACTAGAAGGTATCATGCTAAGCGAAATTAGTCAGAGAGACACAAGTATCATATGACTTCATTCATATGAGGACTTTAAGACACAGGACAGTTGAACACAAGGGAAGCAAAAATGATATAAAAACAGGGAGGGGGACAAAACATAAGAGACTCTTAAATATGGAGAACAAACAGAGGGTTACTGGAGGGGTTGTGGGAGGGGGGATGGGCCAAATGGGTAAGGGGCATTAAGGAATCTACTCCTGAAATCACTGTTGCACTATATGCTAACTTGGATGTAAATTAAAAAAATAAAATTAATAAAAAAAAAATTGGTGGATCCAGTAAAACGAATTAAAGAGAAAGCAACAAATAGAAAAGATAAGCAGAGAAGACTCAACATAGTTAACAATAGAAGACCCAGAAGATAAAAGAGAAGCAAAAGAATTGGGAAATGAACAAATACTAACAGCTATAATTCAAGAAAACTCTTCTAAAATTAAAAAAAAAAAAAAAAAAAAAAAAAGGGACTCAAGGGGCGCCCAGTGCTCAGTCAGTTAAGTGATCTTGATCTCAGCTCAGGTCATGATCTTAACGTTCATGAGTCTGAGCCCCACAGTCGGCTCTGCACAACAGCATGGGGCCTGCTTGGGATTCTCTCTCTCACCTTCTCTCTCTGCCCCTCCCCCACTCTCTCTCTCTCTAACATAAACAAACTTAAAAAAAAAAAAAAAAAGAAAGGGTATATAACATGGTGTGCCTAGGAAACTGACTGAAAACAAACACTGGGATATACTCTATTAAAATTACTGTGCTTGAAAGAAAAAGAAAAAAAAATCTATTGGGCATTCAAGCAAACAACTGAACTCCCTTATCAGGGAAAGAAAACGAAACTGTCTTCAGACTTTTCAACAACATAGATATGCCAGAAGATGATGGAGACAATTTAAGACACTCGGCACAAGAAAATGTGAGCCATGTGTTTTGTTACCAGAAGAATGGATCTCCAGGTATAAAGGCCACTGATAAGCTGCTGTGAGCACGTAAGAACACAGAGAATGTTGTTCCCAGGAGGCCTTTCTGAGAAACCAACTGGAGAAATTCTCTGAGGGTGTCCTTGAGATTCTTCCAGGAATCTGCGAAGTTAAAATAATTTTCTTAATACTACTAAGACATGACTTGCCTTTTCACTGTGTTAACATTTGCACAGAGTAGACAAAGCCAGGCAGGGCACGCCCTGTTCTGGTGGCCAGTGCAGTCCTCTCTGCCACACTCACATTCTGGGGGAAAACGGGTTGGTTTTACTTAAGAATGTAAAGGCTGCAAAAATGACGAATTGCATTGAGCCTCAAAACCGAGGCAAATGTCTTTTCAATCCTGTGTGATGAGACGGGAATTACGGGGAGGCTTAGACAGGAAGAACAGGGATGCTTAGACGGGACGTACAAGGAGGATTAGACAGGAAGTACGGGGGGGCTGAGACGGGAAGTACAGGGAGGCTTAGATGGGAAGCTGTGGGGGGCTTAGACGGGAAGTACAGGGGAGCTGAGATGGGAAGTCCGGGGGAGGCTTAGAAGGGAAGAACAGGGATGCTTAGATGAGAAGTACAAGAAGAATTAGACGGAAATTCTGGTGGGGGGCTTAAATGGGAAGTACAGGGGGGCTAAGAAAGGAAGTCCGGGGGAGGCTTAGAAGGGAAGAACAGGGATGCTTAAATGAGAAGTACAAGAAGAATTAGACGTAAGTTCTGGCGGGGGGCTTAGATGGGAAGTACAGGGGGGCTTAGATGGGAAGTTGTGGGGGAGCTGAGATGGGACGTACAGGGGAGCTTAGATGGGAAGTACAGGGAGGCTTAGACTGTAAGTACAAGGAGGCTTAGATGGGAAGTACCGGGGAGGCTTAGACAGACAACAGCAATTTGGAGTTGGGTATTTGGAAGATCTTCTTGAAGATGAAGGCAGTGAGTCCATCACTTCAATTGCTAAGGCTGCCAATGATAAAATTCAAGCTCTGAAGTGGAAATTAGAATTTGGGAAGGCTTAGTGATACTAATGAGTACAACTTGCTTAATAGTTTACAATGAAATCGGTCAACATTTAAAAGAGCTTGAAAATCTCAGTGAACCCATATTTTCCAAATGACCAAGGCATGATGTTACAAAATCATCCATGAACAGAAGATCCCTTCAAAGCAGGAGACCTGCCCAGTAGATTTCACGGTCACGGAGTACAAAGAAATTCATTGACCGTCATTACATTTCATATTGCAACTAACCTTGAAGAAACCACCACTTCGTGAGTTTTGGTGTGGCATCAAAGAATATCCCCAGTTACTGAAAGTCTATTAAAATATTCCTCACCTTTTCCAACTACTCAGCTGTGTAAAGCCAGATCTTCTTCATACATCAAGATAATACATTACAACAGGTTGAATGCAGAAGCAGATATGAGAATCCAGTTGTCTGCTATTAAGCCAGACATTATAAAGAGATTTGAAAAAAATGTAAAATAATGCCACTCATGAAAATTTGGTTTTGGAAAAAATGGTTGTTTCTCATAAAAACTATATTACTCATGTTAACATGTAATGAGTTATTTTAAAGATAACTTAAGAAGGGTTTTTAAAGTTTTTGCTTGAGTTTCAAATACATCAATACCAACAGGTATAACTTACATAAATGAAAGCTCTTTGGGGGTCTTCAATAATTTTTTCAGTAGTATAAATAGGATCAAAAAGTGTGAGAAATGCTGCACAAGTGAATGACCTTGAGCTTCACCCAATGGAGATACATCGGCATAAGAGACTGGTGGGGGTACCACATCTAATCTACTTGTGGAACCAAGACTATGCACTAACTGATAGTTCTTGGGTGACAGCATCATACGCATGGCCACTTGCCCTGTCGACACACACGCACAACCATCAGGAGGTGGAAAGGGAACGAGGAGAGGGTGTGACTAGTACAATAAGCTAGCCACTGCCTTGTCGTAACTGAGTGAAAGGTTATCGTGTTTTAATCATACTGGAGTACATTATGAGGAGGGGGAAGAGGAGTTACAAGCTAACTTAAGTATTGTCACTGATAACAGTAACCCAAAAAAGAGAGGAGTAGGGTAGAATGGAAGCATTTTTACATAAAGGAAATTACTGGAACAAAAATAGAAACCTTTCTAAGTACCCCAAATTATACCAAAACAGAGAATAAAAGCAAATGAAGCAGCTGCTTATTTAAAAGAAAAAAAAAAAGTACACCTAAAATAAGCAATGGAACCGCTTTTTAGATGGTAATCTCTAAGGGGGAGGGAGACAATAGGGTAAAGGACAGGGCCAGAAGCTAAACCTCTTGGAATACACTTTGTTTTATAGATTTGACTCTGTAACAATGTAGCTTTCTGTATAGTTAAAACACAAAATCAATTTTTAAAAACATCTTCCTAAATTAAAAGCAAAGTGCAGCAAATGTATCTAAGGGATTATCCTCATAAGCAAAGGGAGTAAAGAACCACTCTGTAGACTCTAAATGACAATACAAAGCAACAGAAAAACATCCTTGCAAGGGCTTTGGGGAACAGTTTGTTGACAGCTGGCTAGTACTGCTATTCAGAAACTGGTATCTTTTGTGTGTTGTGGGATAAAGAGGAAAAGTGATCGTGTGACATTACTGAATTTATCATTCCCCAAGTCCCCGCGCAGCGGGGTTCCAGCGTGGGGAGAGGAGACACAGATCAAAGAGTTAGGGAGACAGACAGCTTTCTAGTCATGGATATGAATTAAAAACACCAGTATGAACTCACAATGTTTTTTATATTAAAAAACAACTTCCTAGCTCTGTTCACGGAGAAGGCGAGTGACAAAGACTGACCAGGAGCCACAAGGAACCCTGAGAACTGAGTGGCACTTTGAAAAGCTGTTTTCCACAGGATGAAACAACTGGAAATTTGAACACTGGATATTTAATGACTTCAGAAATAACTGATAATTTTTAGAGGGATACGTAATAAATAACGCATTTTAAAGAATCACGTGTATGTTTGGAGATACATACTGAAATGCTGACTCAGAAGTGATATTAAGTCTGGGATTTGAATCCGGGACTTGCTCGTGGTGGTGGGAATTGGGTGGGGGTATGGATGAAGCAGGGGTGACTGCATTGACAATGCTGGACACATGGTGGGTCATGTGGGTTCACTGTACTTTTTCTACTTTGTACATGTTTGAAATTCTGCATGGTGGGAAGTGAAGAAAAAAAAAGGCACTAAGGAAACTTTGGCCTCAATCTAATCCTTTACCCCATCTGATATGGTTCTGTTTGCTTTTTACTTTGTGAATGGAAGTCATTCTGGAAAAGGTAATAGAAATAAGAGAAGGAGAAAGATCAGTGGTGGGTGTCCTGTTTCCTCCAGAAACGTACCCTGATCCTCACAATGGGCTTTAATGATCTTGTGCAAAGACTAAAGTCTTTTCTCCTTTGGTAACAACGCTCATCTTTGGGTACCACGTGCCGGGGACTTTACTGAGTGCTTTCTCTGTAGAACCGCATTGAGTCCTCAGTCACCGTCATCACCACCCCACTAACCACGTGAGGACGGAGGTTCGGGGGTGGGGGGTTAAGTGACAGCTGGCCCTCACAGTGAAGGTGGCAGAACTGGGACTGAAACAGACAGTTGCTCTGTTGCCTCCATAGAAATCCAGTCACCCGGTGAGTACAAAATGACCAGCACTGAAAACAGCACATCGGACTCTTTGTAAGTCAGAAGTTTTTAAAAAGGAGCTCCAGAACCCGGGCAGTTTTGAGAGAAGTGGGAGCCCCAGCTGTGTTGCAGAGGGGGTTCATGACAGGGTTTGCGTGGAGCTGGAGGGCCAATGCCGGGCCAGATGTAGAGGTGACCCAGCATCCCTGCCCCACGTGGGTCTGAGAGCCCCGCTGAGGACAGAAAGTAGTCATGCACAACTGAGCCACGCAGGCAGCTGACCAGGAAGCCAAGTGTGTGTGAATGGAGCCGAGTGTTCTAATCAAACAAATATAGAGCAAAGTTCACGTAAGCGTGTTTAATGACAGGCTTCCTCACTACTAAGTTACACAATTTAGCCTGAGTGGTTACCTCTTGGCATGTGTACCTACAATTAGGGCTTCTTTTTACACAGCCAAACAAAACATCTCTGGGAGAGGGAGGCATGGGGTAAGGCTGGAGGCTGTTCTGGAATCTCCCTGGGACTCAGAATTAGTAACTGGTTAGCATGCCCTGCTGGTCTCACGTCTGTCTGAAGCCTCGTGTGATGTTCCCTTTCCCCTTCCCTGGGCATGCTTGTGACCTTCAGAGGCCCCTGAGGGAGCCCCCTCGGGCTCCTCACTGGGCCGGGCTGCTGGCTCCAGGCACAAAGGGCTCCCTGATGGCAGTGCTGTCCTTGGGCTGCAGATCAGAGCTGGAGAGCTCGTTCTCACTCGGTGAGGAGCAGTGGGAAGGCAGGGTCATCCCTTACTCTCCTCATTGCCTCTGAGGCCATCTAGGCACCCAGGTGCCATCCAGGGAGGGAGAAAAGGCAGAAGAATTAGAGACCATGAAGAAAGGCAGAGCGCTGACACCCACGGACCGAAGCCACGACGGGGAGGGTACCTCATGACGTCCTGCTGCAGAGATGTGCAAGTTCCAAGTTAGCAGCCACTGCACTTTTCTACCTTTTCACACTCACACATGGACATGAGGGAGCTTTCAAAGTCTTCTCCTAATCTAGCTGCTTCTAGGCTGCGGCTCTTCTTCTGTTTCTGCCTCTATAGTACCTGTCCCACAATGCGATAAAATATCACGGATTTAATCAGTGGGAGACAAAGGCGGAAAAGCCCGTGAAAAACCTAAACCAGCATATTGTTAAGGACACGTGCTTCCGTGTGGTGTAAGTGTAGCCACAGCCACTTTATAAAGGTTACTGGGTGTCCCTGAGGTTCTGCCTTAGGAGTAGCGCCGACGGTGACACAGCTGTGGTGCGTGGAAACATCACAGATTCACACAGCTCATTCCCGTGGCCACCGTCTTCTCATGGAACCTGAAGCCAACTGCAGCCAGTCCACACCCGGTGAGCCGCAGACTGCACCTGGCTGATGTCGCCCTGGTGACATCCGGATGACTGATGTCTACCTGGACGCTCTGAGGGCCAGAGTGTGCTTCTGACTCTGCCCTTGTCCTTGGACTGCTAGAGACCACACCACACTGGTGACTGGGTCTCTCTGAGCACGGAAGATGAGAGATGTGAGTGTAAAACAGAACGAGACTATTTCAAGCTCCTGGCCACATCCACAAAAACATTAAGACACAGAACTGGCTCGATTTCCAGGTCATCAGAGACACAATGTCCCTAAAGAAATTGAACCCTCAGCAGGGGACTTCCAGCACCGTCTCCCAGAATGGTGATTCTGGCATTTTCCATTCACATTTCTCAATCTGAAACGACCTGAGACGAGCCACGCAAGGCCCTACCTGTCTCCCCGGAGACCCGGAGTCGCTGGCCGTTGCAGAAGGCGCCCCGGCCCCTCCGGCCTGTGTACAGCCGCTCCTCTGTGCAGTGGTAAATCACTCCAAATTCCAGCTGTGGGGTGCAGGGGCAGGATGGAAACCAAAAATGCTTCGCTTATTTGACACAGAAAATAAGACAGTAATTCAAAGGGGAAGGTGTTCTTGGTGTTATGACCAGTGTGATGGAAACTCCTTCACAAAAGGGAACTGAAAAACATTAGTGTCTCCATTCAAAACTGGACGTGTCTTTTTGAAAACGACATGCTTTAAAATATACTAACACTAACATAGCTTTACTAAAAATTAACATCATAATCAAGCGTGAGTAACTGAAAGCTACTGAAAAAACTTAATTCTTCAGAAAGGCCTTGGTTTTGGGGGGTGGAGGGTGGGGAAGGCTACTCGTGACTAATCCTCACAAGAAGCCCTCAAAGTTGCTGACTTGTGAAGAATTAGGAATACATCTGTAAAGCTGATGACAGAATCACAAGTCAAGGATGGCCAAGAGGGAGAGGTGATTCACCAAGGAGGGGCGCGTCCCTGTGCAGGTGGAGTGCCAAACTGCAGCCACCCGGCCTCAGACGGCAGCCTCCCATAGGTACAGTAAAAAGAAGAGGTGAGAGTGGGACAGAACGCTGCCCTACACACACGTGCTTTGTCTTCTTTCTTCTACCAACTGGTCGCTATTTGGGGTTGACAGGAGCAAGTGTGTGTGGTCTGGGGGCTGGCCATGTTTTCATTTCCCTGGAAAACAAAGAGAGACCCAGGCCAAATCTCTTGGGAGAGTCTCAGCTAGTCCGGGGTGAGCTCGACCACAGTGGAATGGACTCCCCAGCAAGGCAGGAAGAGGGTTATTTTCTGGGGAGGATCATTCAGTCGGCCTTCCAGCAATATTTCACTATCTTCCTCCCTACCCCTCACCCTGGCTTTCAGGGGGTTCCCAAACGAGGGTAGTCCTAGAACCACACGGGCCTCTAGACCCTGTGCCCCTGGGGTGGTTGGGGGGCCTGGAGGCCTTTGCTAGCAGGAGGGAGGGGTGAGGAAAGCTGGGACGCTCCCCTTGACCAGAGCCCTCTACTACAAGCCCAGACCACCTGCGCGCACTCACACCGGGCCCAGCGGGGCTGCGGGCCTTGCCATCGGAGGCCTTGCCCGCCCACAGCATTTTGTCCCCCAAACCCAGTTACTGACACGTGGTCATGAGCGTCACCCTCTGAGCTTAATGCTCAGCCTCCTATTCGGTCTCAATGACACCTGACAGACAAGTGAGCATTTAACTCCTTAGCCAGATTTCAAAAATTTTATGTATCTTCACCTTAAGTACTGTTACACGGGTACAAACTTCTCTCAGTTTCCATGCTAGAGAACTGATGCTGGCACTGAGGGTGAAGAAGAGAAAACAGTGCTCTGGCGGAGGGCTGCTTTTGGAAAATACGAACCCCCCGTCCTATTTAAATATAACTGTGGTGACTGCACAGGAAGTGTTAAGTGTCACTGCTTAAATTGATTAACGCCTTTATGCATCCTATGGTCCTGTGACGTTGCGTAGCTCTACGGGTGATGGGAACCCTGCAGCAGTCTTGTTCTCATGCTGAAAGCTAGAGAAGGATGAGGAAGAACTAATGAAATACTGGGATTAAAAATGTCCTCCAAAAATAGGAGTTTCTTCTGTGTGTGACTAGGTCACACGCCCCAGGGGTCAGAGGGAGACTAATGTGGACCATTTGCTCAGAACTTCCCTTTCCATGCTTCTCCAGCAGCATCACAGAAAGACCATGGTGGGAACAAGGGTCAGCCACCACGGGGGTGGGCTGGCCATGGAGTCCCAAACCTGCACACCTCAAAACCAGTTTTCATTTGTTTACTTTCTTGGATTTGAAAAACACATGCTTGAATTTACTAGTCATGATTAAGGCACATGACAAAGACGGGAAAACAGGAGTACCGTGATGGAACCCAAAAAGGAAGGTGCTAAACCAGGCCCCAGGGGCTCAGGACCACTGGCCGGGGGGACCCACCCACCATGTACCTCTTGGTTTACAGCGAATCCAATGCTTACTGCCACGGTGGGAAATCTGCAAAGAAAAACAGAATGGTTTACACTCTAAAATATAAATGGTCTCATGCAAACTCTTAGGAACCTCTGTGTGGCTACGTAGCATCGTCGCTGGAGGCACAGAAAGAACTTTATACAGTGTGGGTGGGTTTGTTTTTTTAAAAAATTACTTCCCACAGCTTCACTAACTGCTTCCAAGACAAATAGGCTTAACTGACCATGTTGTAAGATAGCTGACCTTGAAAGAAAGCAGTATTCTGAAAGTCATGTAAGATTGATGTAATTCAACAATGACCATCGAGTACCCAATTGAGAGGGATTTTAATAATCAGCTTGCTGGTTCTCAGAGACATAAGGGACAGTAGGGACCTCCCAAAAGGCCAGACCCACGTCCCAGTTGAGGTGAGGAGGGGGCATCACAGCCTCCACCCAGAGGCCAGGTCTGGGTGACAACAGCGCCCCTCCTCACCCTGGGTCCTATGCAGGCATGGGCCACAGCCGTCAGAGGCGGGCTGTGACATCGCAGATTGCCTGCACTTTTATGATTTTGTTGTTGCTGCTGTACCTCTTGGAAATAATCTCTCTTTTATGTGAAGATCAGCAGAGCTTACCAGCAAGTAGGAAGAAGCTGGGCACTACTAACCTCCAGGAAAACTATGAAACCAGTCCCACACAGACGTGAGCCCTGACTGAGGCTGCAGCAGTCAGCGTGGCCATCTGGCGGGTGGCTCGCTGAGCAAGTACACGGCACGCCAGGCTCCACTTTAGGTATCTCAGAAAGCCCTCTCTCACATGCTTCAGCCCTGACACTGTTGGACACGAGAATGAACAGATCCTATCTGAGCTGCAGTGGCCAAAGGCGTCCGATGTCTTTAGGCCACAAGAATCACTACGCTGTGGCCCTTGAAGGTGTCCTGGAACCTGACGACCAGCACCACAGCTGGTTTTCCAAATGATGCTCTCCTCCAAGCTGTCTATCTGGTTCCATGTTCTGCATGGCCCAGGGACCACTGGGACCCAGGAGAGGCCTGCTGGTGGATGTGTGGCCTTCACCACATGATGGGGCTCAGCCCGTCCTGTCCCCATTACCAGCACACTTCAATCACAAGTGAGACAGAAGAACAGAAGCTCCACTCAGTGAAACACACCTACAAGGGGAGACCTGAGGCTCCACGCGAATTCCTGCCCAGGGTGGGGGGGTTGTCGTGCTTCAAATTAGGCTGGTGACACTGCTGCTGTCACCAGATGGCACTATTCCATTGCCTCAAAAGGCAATGTGTGGGTATGACAGACTAAATTCTCAAGATAACCCACAGTGAGGGGTTAAGAAAAGGATGATGATTAACATGATGGATCAGGATTACTTTACATATTTACACATAAACACACTATCTGAGGCAAAACACAGAGGAAAGCCCCTCCCACCCCCCCCACCCCCACCCCACCCCAGTCTGGAGGTGCTCATGCTTTTTCACTTTACGTAAGGAAACAGAGTATTTCCTAGTCATCTGTGGAAGGGGCTCTCAAAGTGTGGTCCCGCACCGTTGGCGTTGCCTGTATGCCTGTGAGGAATGCACCATCCATGGGCTGCCCAACCTGGACGGGGACCCAGGCAGGGCCCTGAACCTGTGCCAGCCAGCTCTCCGGGGGCCCTATGCATGTTCACGTCAGAGAACCAACAGTCTGTGGAAACCGTGTCACATTCAGTGCCCTTGTGTCCTTGGACAGCTCTGATGCCCATCCCATCGGTCAGAGCTTCTGGAGCAGAAGCCACATCCCTATCCCCTCCCCGAGCTCTGCAGCTCATTCCCCCTCTCCCCAAGGGCCTCTCTGACCTCCCTGAAATGGAGTGCTCTTTGGCTGTTATTTACTCAGTCAGATTAGGCCCGGCCCGCTGCCAGTGGGTTCCTCAGCCACCTCACAGTAGCATGAGGTCTGCTCCCACCTCTGAAGACAGCTCTGGAAGGCCACCCCTCAGGGGCTGCTGTCCAGACCCGTGCTCCTGCAGCTGCTGGACTGCACACACTTGTCTTATAACCCTGCTTGTTTCTCCAAGGGTTCCTTAAGGGGTTCTTAATTTAAACCAACATTTTAAAGATGGCAGACACAACATTTTTAAACAAATGGAGATTTCCTACATGCTGAGAGTATTTCACAATAAGGAAAAGAAGGAAATATGGAAAACCTTATTTTAAAAAATATCAACACATGATAGGGGCGCCTGAGTGGCTCAATCGATTGGGCGTCCGACTTCGGCTCAGGTCGTGATCTCACAGTCCGTGAGTTTGAGCCCCGCGTCGGGCTCTGTGCTGACAGCTCAGAGCCTGGAGCCTGCTTTGGATTCTGTGTCTCCCTCTCTCTCTACTCCTCCCCTGCTCATGCTCTGTCTCTGTCTCAAAAATAAATAAAAAACATTTTTAAAAAAGTTAAAAAAAAATCAATACATGATCACCTTTTTAATGAGACTATCAACCTACTAGAAGTTTATATACTCCTGCCTCAAAAAATGCTGTTTTGGAAAAGACAAAGTCTTGGAGGGCTCTGAGGACAGTTTAGGTACCGGAATGGGGGTCATCCGCGCTTATGCTCACCTGTGCACAAAGTTGCAGGTGCCATCAATGGGGTCGACGATCCAGGTGGGGCTGGGGGTGAGCACACACTTGGCCCCAGCAGCTGCAGCCTCTTCAGCAATGAACCTGTGGCGGACAGGAGCTCAGCCTGAGAAAACTCGCCAAGAACTCAAGACAAAGCGCTTCAAACTGCTTCCAGTCCCATTAAAGACAAAGCAGACACAGCAGAGAGATTTCATTATGGTTTCTCTGGGTCAATCAGAAGCAGAGTCTACAAGAGACCATCTGCTTTTCTGTCTGCTAGCCTACTTAGCAGGACTTAGAAAACACGAAGTGACACCTCAACATAGGAGTTTTAGGAAAGCATCAAGGAGCGTGAGTGGGTCAGGTGGAGAAATACGAGAGAAGAACACCGGGGAACAGATTTTATAACACAAAGCTAAACTCTGCTCTAACTTTAGTCTGGAGGAGAAAAGGCTGAAGACAAAGGATAGAGAAGAGAAGGTGGAATCCTGGCCAGGGAGCAGGACCCAGGACTCAGGCTTTAGCTCTCCCACCAGTAATGCTGTGGCCGGCGTGGACTGCTTCACTGGACCCAAGACACTGAATGTCACCCACAGCTGACACCTCCCAGGTCTGTACCCAGCCTGGCCTCCTCTGAGCTGCAGAGAAGGTGACAACTGTGTCCACCCACCATTCGGGCTCCACAGGAGCTGCCATTTCTCTTCAGAGGCCCTTTCCATCCTGGTCTCTGGCCCAGGAGCCATGGGTGGGCCACACCTTCTCCTTCATGCTCTGCGACCCATGCACCCTGTAAGAACACGGGTAGCCCAGGACTGAGGCTGTGTACCCCCTGCGCTGGCTAGAGTGGGCCCCTGTCCCCAGTTCCCTCCTCTATAATTAGTCCTCGGTAGACAGGCCCTCCTGAGCCATCCTCACTTGAGCAAGCCACCTATTTCCTGTTAGGAACCTGCACAAGAGAAACACATCTCAACATTTAGCCTGGTTGTCCCTCCTCACATCTAGCTCAACAAAAGGCACCGTCAGTACCCAGTTGCTCAGGCCGAGAACCAGGGAAGGCACCCTTACTTCTTCCCTCTGTCCTCCTTGCCCTCCATCCATCCACACAGGCTCGGCACAGCATGTGGGGGCATTTGGGGACTGGTTTATGCACCACAGACGCCACCTCTGAGCCGGTGTCCCTGCAGGGCCAGCCTCTGCTTATGCCTCCTGGAGCCGCTCTCGAGAGTAAAGAACATACCCTCTCTAAAGCTTACACACCAGGGCTTGGTGCACAGAGTGCTTGGTATGTGTCTCCAACTGTCATGTAACAAGCCCAGGTTCACCAGGAGTGGGGCCTTTGCCCTGTGTTCGGCCTTGTCGCCAGGGCCTGGTCCGCAGCAGGCGCTGAGCAAACACCTGTTCTGTGTGGGAACGCAAGGCCTTGTGGAGGGTTTTTCTATCGGGTTCTCATGCTATGCACATGTCCGTACTAGAGAAAAAGGGGGCCTGAAGACAGTATGTTTTTATCAAGAAGGATAAATGAAGGGAAAACAAGAAACATTTCATGTCCTCCTGCGGCATCTGGTATGTTGTCAGTCGTGGTCTTCAGGCAGCAGAGCAGGAGAGCAGCTTGGCCTCTAAGTGCTCCCGGAAACCACTTGCTCCAGAGGAGCTGTGCGTCCGCCCTAATATGTGGCAATGAACTTGCGGCTGAGATGGACATCATACTGTAAATAAAAAGGCGGAGCTGGAAAGTTCTGTAACTGCTCTGCCCAACACGGTACCAACTGGCTACATGTGACTGTTTAAATTTAAATAATTTCAATTAAATGCTAGTTCACAAAACTAAAAAGTCAGTTCTTTACTCTCACTAGCCGCATTTCAAGTGTTGTCTCATCCGTAACACTCGAGGAAGAACAAGTGCTGTGCATTCTGAAGTCATGGTTCCGTCAGAACAGCAGTGACACACGCCTTGCAACTCGTACGGTCCCCTGACAATTCTGGGAGCATCATTTTCCATTTTACAGATTATGAAACTCGTGCTCTACATGCACGCACAGAGTCATCTACCTCCTCTATTGGATAAAGCGTCTGAAACCTGTCAGTGTGTATGACGAATGAATGTGTGTCATTTTCAGGTTAGTGTTTCCCTCCCCCCAGCTGCTGTCCCCTGGAGAAACCCACGTGGGAGAGGCAGGGCGCTGGGGTTGGGAAGCACTGAGTGAGACACCTGAGGAACCCACAACCCACACCCTGAAAAATGGTCCCAGTGCAGAGAAAACTTGAGTGAGTACAGTCTGAGCCCAGAGGCTTACAATCTAGAGAGGCAGGGGATGCAAGGCAGGGGATGCTTTTGTTTGCTCCTGGTCCCCTCCTCCTGCTGGGAGCTGCCCTCCCTACCATCACCCCCCTCCACAGGATTTTTGGGTCACTGGATCATGTGATCCAGGCAGGCAGGTCTAGATGGTAGACATGGCATGGTGAAAGTCAACGCCGGAGGAGCCAAGCCGGGCAGAGTGGGGCCGGGCAGTGAAGACTGCGCCCTGACCGCAGCAGGAAGGCAGGTGATGTGCAAACAGAGTCACGATCAGGCATAGCATTAGCTCTGCCAGTTTTCTTAGCCAAAGAGTTAAGGAATTAAATCCCTTTTCAATGCCTTCTTTCTACAGCTACATGATTTTCCTCCCATGTAATGGCTTGTGATTATGGTCTTGAGGAAAAGGGTCTACACCCCAAAATCACACATATAGGGACCAACTGCCAAATTTTCAATTGGGCACAAGGATCATAAAGCAGTGAGAAGGCATTACTAAGGTCAAGATAGAAATGGCAATGACTCACATCCAAACATAAATTCCCAGAAACTGAGGAGAAATGTGGAATTTTCTTCCTTTTTAAACTTAATTTAAGCAGGAAGTGGGTACCTTCTAGAGTTGGAGGGGCAATTGCCGGGGTCTCCCAGGAAGGAAGAGGAGAGAGCATCTCTGCAGGACTGGCAGCTAACACATGAGTCAGGGAGCACAACCTGCAGTGCACCAATGGGGCTTCTTAGGACAGGCAGGGACAGGAGGTGGGACGGACATGGTCTAGGGGGGTCACCAAGCAGCCTGTTGAAAGAAGCACCCACAATGCTTCTGTTGACACAGCTTTTGTTCTGCACAGCAGTTCTGGTAGGAATCGCTCAAAGTAATCATCCTGAGCCCTAGACTTTTGCAGTTGATTATTCATGCCTGAGAGTTCTCTTCTTCTCTACTCAGCTGCCCGAGTGACAGAGGTGCAAGGAGTGTCTGTCACCTCCCTACTTGCTTTGTGCCTGCAGGTGGCACTTTGGGGCAGGGCCTTTGATGATGTCCACTCTTCTGAGGCATCCAAAATACCTCCCTGGTATGTAAGGAGAGCTGTAGTTTATTCACTGAAACCTGATTTTCCTCATTTGGGAAGCTAGTACCTACAGAATGGGAGAGAACATTCTTCAGCTCTCCACAGGGACATCAAGCTGGACACATGGAGGTGTGAAATTATGGAGATCTTAGTAAAAGCACTGGGACAGCTACATAAAATCCATAACATAAGTAGGAAAAAAACAATCTACCTAAAATTTAGGGAGCTCCTGGGCCTTTTCATAAGCCAGCTAATGTACAAGACGAAAACAGCACCTGGGGTAAGCTTCAAAGCTTCGTAACAGATTAGAATGACACATTCTGCTGCATAATTCAACTACCGTTTTTTTCTTATAGTCCTAACAAACCCTTCCTATAATTTTGATGGCCAAGGGCATCTAGGCCCTTTTCCCCTGGCTAGTTTGTCTACTCTGTGACAAGATCAGGGTCATCCTTTGGTCGACTAGGGAGCCAATTAATGCTCCCAGGCCTCGCCAGCATCGCAGCAGGCTCTGCTGCCCGAGGACAATGGGCACCCAGGGCAAAACACGGTGGGAAAGCGGTGGGGAGCGAGTGCCTAGCCAGTGGTGGCCAGGAATTTACATTTTCCAAGTCTAGAGAATACTGGGCATGCTGCAGGGCACAGGAGTCACCACGATGGATGAGGCCGTGTCCCGCCAAGGGGAGCCCATTCTAGGACAGAGGAGGCAGCTGGGTGCACTGAGCAGCTCAAGCTGCTCTCCTCCCTTCGCCTGTGCCAACCCAGACACAAGGGATAAGGACGAGGTGTATATAAATATGGTTCAGTGATGCTACTAAAGATTTCCAAAGTTGTGGAGCTTGGATCTGACTCAAAAATCATTCACTAAAAACAGGTTTAGGCACCCAACAAAGGCAGGCCTGGATGGGGACTGGGCTAATGTGGTCAATGCCAATACTGTGCTTTCTCTGTCAACCTTAACCTGCTGGTTTGCTTTCTGTCATTACCACCATACGATGACCTTGGCTGGGTGCCCCATCCTAGATGAGAAGGCTGGGACCCTGAGAACTGGCTGGGGTGATTTGCCAAAGCCGCGGGCAGTAGCAAATTTCAATCTTACAGTTTTTTGGCTCAGCATACTCCTGTCTTCCAGATAAGGGACCAGACTCTGGATTTCACAAATGAGTACAATAAAATAATAAAACCACCGAGTCTACACCAGGTAGACTTATTTTATTAAAAGCAAAACAGGTGCAATATATCTTTAATATTGTTTCACAAAAGACATAAAATGGGGATGAGCATAAGCTCAGAATAACAGGGAGTCCTTCCTAAATAAGAATCATAGGCAACTTTATGCTAATTGATTTAAGGGATATATTTAAATGCTCTGAATGCAGAAAAATTACAATATGCTTTTTTATAACGTGTATGCCATTTTTTCTCATTGCAAATTTATCTGTGATCTAAAATATAACTAAGTGCTCCCAAATTATTTTAAATCCTAGTCACTGGCAAAAAAGCAAAAAAAAACAAAAAACAAAAAAACAAAAAAACAAAAAAAAACCCACGCCAAACTTGGCATAGATATGTTGAGAAATGATTTCATCTATTGGAGTTTTCTAGGCAAACTGAGCAGAGTAGAAGCAGGACATCCAGGCTTCCCCCAGTCCTGGTGGTGCCCTCAGAGCTGAGAAGGAAGCGGCAAAACGCCGGGGCTTACCACTGGGCAGCCACATCTCTTCCCTCACAGGCTGGCTGGCACCAGCTCGGGGCAGTTTGGGAACTATCGCTATAAATCACAGATTCCTGGGCAGATGTGTGCATCTGCATCTCCCAGGGCTTTTTAGAGACGGAGGCTGGGCATTAGCAGGTTGGAGAAGCTCCCAGGTGGGCCTGGAGTACACCCTAGGTAGGGTCCACTGCCCTGGGTCAATGCTTTTCCAAAGGGGCTTCAGAGTCTGGTGATCTCCAGGCAACCCCAGGCTGCAGGGTCAAGTGGGGTGGGGGAGGGTGGTGGGGGCGGAAGGAGGTACAATCACTCATATAACACACTGACTTTTCTCCTGGGATATGCAGCAATGAAGATTTAAATATACCTTGTACAAATGGAATCCATGCCCCATATTGACATGAATCCACAAGAGTGGACCCAAACCACTCAGCAATTGCTGCCAACACATACAATAGGTACGTGATTTCAGAATTCAGTTTGGCAAGAGTATTCTAACTGAAATACGCCAGAAGCCAAGCCCTGATAACGTCAATATGTCTGGTCTTGCAGTGACCTCCAGGCCTTTACCACATAACCAAGCCAGCCCTCACTTCTGCCATGGCCACCTGGACCAATACCACAGAAACTTCAAGCACCAAAACAGTTCCTCAACCACAAACAGCTGGTTGGTTACTGCAGCCTTTTTCCTCTCAAAGAATAAAAGCAACCTATAGAATTCTTTTGGCATTGTCATTTACCTTATATTTCAAAATGTTAAAAGAAAATCATAAACATTTTAGAGCTTAAAAATATTATAACAGATGTTAGGAATCCTGACTTCACACTGAATAAGGAAATAGGAAATAACAGACGGTCACACATAAAGGGTGTCAACAAAACAAACGTGACCCACTGGCAGAGAGAATTTCGAAAGGAGAGTTGGTGACCCTGAGATGACCTAACCAGCTAGGAGGAAACAACAGGGAAAAAAGGAGGTATGTTTGAAGGCTGGCTTGTCCCTTCTTTCATTTAATCACTCAAAGGGGAAAAACTCTGTTGCACCCACCCTGTGCCAGATGGATGCTCAGGGAGGTCACCTTCCAGGTCTCTGCTGTGTAAGCCCATCAAACATGGAACCTTACCACAATCACAGTTATCCACAACCAGAAATCCAAGAGCTCCTATTCTAGTCTCCTCTGTGAGGAGAAAGACCCCTCTCATCTAAGGCAGTGGTTTTCCAAATCTCTTCTGCAGAACTCCAGAGGTGAAGGAGGGCCTGAGAAGCCCCACTCAGAGTTCAAGGGGAGTCTTCCTCTGAGGTCTAGGGTTCCCCTGGAGGTAGATGCAAAAAGCCGCATACATATTTGAACTTTTCTGAGGAAAAAATTAGTGGTTTGCATTGGATTCTCCACATGGTGATGCCAGAAAGGTTAAGAACTTCTGCTCTAGAGAAGAGGGCAGAGTCCTCATAAGGGCCTTCTCGGGTGGAGAGCAGCCTTCCAGGTCTGCTGGTGTGGGCTGGCACAGGAGGGTGCATCACTGAGGACCGGCAGGGGCGCACCATCAGCCAGTGGACCTGGGGCCACGTCCGTCTTGGAAAGTCCGCATGGGGTCACCAAGCAGACACAAGTCCCTCCAGAAATACGCCAAGTGGCTTAGCCGAGGACAGCAGAGACTGCCCCTGGGCGCGTTATAGGAAGTGGACCTTTCTCGGTATTTGTAAGGTAACATATTGACATGAGGGTCGTCAAGATGACAGTAAGATGAATGAAAACAACTGTGTGTTTACCACGCTGTCTTAGAGGCAGACTGTAAGGCTCCCTGTTTCACATCTGCTCCCAGCAACCAGCGGCCTGGCACCCCGAGTCAGACGCTGGCAGCATGTTACTAGGGTGTCTTCTCAATGAACACACCTACCTGTGCGAAGGAAACCTCTTTTGCAGCTCGGAAATAATTAAACCTTCCACAAGGTGATCCGTTTCTGTCACGAGGTCTGCAGCTGATGTTTTTGTTGAGACGCGTTTTTCCTCAGAAAGGGCTTTCCTGATGATCTGAAATGAAAGTACATAAAAGTACAGGAGGTGGTTAAACCGACGAGCTCCCTCGTCTCGCAGAGACACTCACGCCTCCTGTGGGCAACTCTGAACAAAAGAGGTGGCAGGTGTGGGTCTGAGGGCCACCGGCTGCTTCTAACATGGGCAGGCCGCTGGGGTTCAACATCACACACAAGGTCTTCTGCTGGGCGTTCAGTGAACCTAACTACCCGCTATTCCTACACCAGAAGGTGGGCTCACTGGTTGAAGCTATCCTGCCCAGCCTGTGAGCAATTCTTTGAAGGAAAAGACACAGTGGCTCTGTGAGCGTGAAGTTTCAACCCGTGGAAGATTATGTAACTAACACCTCTGCCCCAGAGAGTCCCAGGAATTTGATTTCAGTGTAAAAATGTATTTTCCCTAATTCACTTTACACATCACATGGAATGGACTATGCTCTTGAAACCAGATTACAAACGTTCCAACAAGGAGACCCGGGAGAGGTTAAGAGGCACTTCACCAACAGGAAGTCCTGCTCTCCCTGCTGCCCTGGTCAGGGCGCTACTGACCGTCCAAGGGGGATGTGCACATGGGCTGGCTTAGGTGCCAGGACCTCACTGATCCCCAGTTCTGGGCTCACAGGCAGGCTCTGTGGATGTGCAAGCCCCAGCACATCCGGTCCAAACCCGCTGTGCTAAATGCAGAGGCGAGGTGCAGAGGGAGCCTCCCGGCACCGCCTTGTGCCTGGCCCAATCTGGCTCTAGAAACCCCTGGAGGGCCCAAACAGGAAGGTGTGCGGAGTGGTTAATCCATCACAGGACACTTGGGAAGGATCAGGTCTACTCTGTGAAATAAATAAAAAGCACTCCTTCTCCAGCCCAGGGCTTTCTTTTCATTTTTGTCTGTTGTAACAGCTCAGTGTCTCCTTCAGCACAATGACAAAGTCAGGACACCTAAAAATGACTTCAGCCCTTTCCTCCCAAACTGGCTACCATCCCAAGAGCCTGCATTTCTTTCCAAAGCACCACCAATCACACAGCTACCCAGACTCGACATCCTTTGACTTATCCTTCTACCTTAATGTTTCCTGAGTGCCTCTTTCATGGCCAGCCTGTGCTATGTACTAACGGTGCTGAAAGGCAGGAGGGCAGGAAAAGATGACCCCCAAGTCTGCAGAGAGGAAGAGGACCTCAGATGGGATTTTAAAGAATAAGCAGGAGACCCTGAGACATTGAGCAATCCTCAAATTACTGCCCTCATCCTAGAGCCGGACAAAACAGTGCTGAGCCTAGACAGGTTTTGTTCAGTTTTTCCTCTTGGTTGCAAACGGATACATATTACAGAAAATGTGGAGTGTAATTTTGTAAATAATGTGAACGACAAAGCATATAGCACTCACGTATAATCCATTAACGTTTCTATGCCAGTCCCCAGGCTGTCTGCCACTTGGGGCCTTCTATTTGCAATATTCTGCTTAGCACTGTCAGGTTGATCTCCTTAAAACATCAATGTGCACACAGCAAGTTCCTATCAGACAAATCTCCACAGGTTCCTTGTTTTTAAATTTGAAACTTCTCAATCTAGCTCATGTAGCATCTGCCCTTGTCCTCCAGGGATCCCTAAATTTTGGGCTAGTCTAGACCTCCTATTTGTAGGTCATTTGGCAGTGAGCTTGCATCTTGTATGGAAAGTCAGTGTGGAGCATGTATGGGGGTGGGGGGGTATGGTGTGTGTTTATATGTGCATGTGTGTGATTTGGTTTATATGTGCACGTAGGCAACATCTGTGTGGTTTATACATGGGCGATATGTGTGGTTTATGTATTTGTGTATGTGATACATGTGTGCTTTATGTGTGCATGTGATGTGTGTGTGGTTCACGTGTATATGATGTATGTGGTATGTGTGGGGAGGTGTGAAGGGAGTGTGTGTGGTTACGTGTGGGGTATGCATGCATGCAGAGGGAAGGGGAGAGACGTGGGGAGGTGTGGGGTTATGTATGCATGCAGAGGGAAGGGGAAAGGTATGGGGAGGTGTGGGGTATGTATGCAGAGGGAAGGGGAGAGGTGTGAGGAGGTGTGGGGAATGTATGCAAGCAGAGGGAAGGGGAGAGGTGTGGGAAGGTGTGGGAAATGTATGCAAGCAGAGGGAAGGGGAGAGGTGTGGGGAGGTGTGGGGTTATGTATGCAAGCAGAGGGAAGGGGAGAGGTGTGGGGAGGTGTGGGGTTATGTATGCAAGCAGAGGGAAGGGGAGAGGTGTGGGGAGGTGTGGGGTTATGTATGCAAGCAGAGGGAAGGGGAGAGGTGTGGGGAGGTGTGGGGTTATGTATGCAAGCAGAGGGAAGGGGAGAGGTGTGGGGAGGTGTGGGGTTATGTATGCAAGCAGAGGGAAGGGGAGAGGTGTGGGGAGGTGTGGGGAATGTATGCAAGCAGAGGGAAGGGGAGAGGTGTGTAGAGGTGTGGGGTTATGTATGCAAGCAGAGGGAAGGGGAGAGGCGTGGGGAGGTGTGGGGTATGTATGCAAGCAGAGGGAAGGGGAGAGGTGTGTAGAGGTGTGGGGTTATGTATGCAAGCAGAGGGAAGGGGAGAGGTGTGGGGAGGTGTGGGGAATGTATGCAAGCAGAGGGAAGGGGAGAGGTGTGGGAAGGTGTGGGGAATGTATGCAAGCAGAGGGAAGGGGAGAGGTGTGGGGAGGTGTGGGGTATGTATGCAAGCAGAGGCAAGGGGAGAGGTGTGGGGAGGTGTGAAGGGAGTGCATGTGGTTATGTGTGGGGTATGTATGCAAGCAGAGGGAAGGGGAGAGGTGTGGGGAGGTGTGGGGGGTGTATGCAAGCAGAGGAAAGGGGAGAGGAAGACTAGAGGACACACCACCAAAGCCTCTCAAACTTCACTGTGCATGAGTCAGTCACCTGGGGTCTTGCTGAAGTGAAAACTTTGGTGGTTAAGTAGGTGTGGGGTTTGAGGTCTGATGTTCACATTTCTGACAAGTTCCATGGTGACACCGACGCTGGGGGCCACACTGGAGTAGTTGGGCTGAGAGCAGGTTCTCAAACCCCAGAAGGAGGAAGAGTCCCCGGGGGTTGGATGTTCTGACCCAGCACCACACAGAAGTCCTGGGACCTCCACCCTGAGAGGACACAGGCTTCCGGCTTCATGTTACACTTGCCCCTACGCGCACACGTAGTAAGCATTTGTACAGTTCAAGATTATGATTCCAACCATGCACCCTGCAGCCTCTGTGCTGAAGCCAGAGCGGGTTTTAAACATATGTCAGCTCCAATCACTTTAATGCTTAGAACTACGCAAAGACTGCCATGGCTTTCAGGAAAAACCTAGACCTACAAATGTCACCTCCCATAGGCCACTCCGAGTCTCGCCATCCTTCTGCCACTCTGGTTTTCTGGCTGGTCCTAACCAAATCTCTTTCTATTCCAGGGACTTTATATCTTCTAACCTATCCAGAACTTCTTGCCATCTGAAATCATCTCACTTGTCCCTTTGTTGATGGTATGTCTCCCCCAGGAGAGCAGAGGCACTTTGGTTCCCTGCCACACCCCTAGCCTCTAGAACCATACCTGGCATAGAGTAGGTGCACAGAAGTCTTTGAATCATGAAGAAAATACACATCAAACTGCTTGGATAGACTCTGCACATTTTTTCCAACTGGACCATTAGCGCTTATATGAACACTGACCACCTTGGTCTCTTCGTTTTGTTTCACTGTGGGTTTTTGGTTGTCCTGTGAGAAAGTTAAGATGGACTTGGAGTCTCTTCCTCCAGCCTCCATCCACTGCCTCCCCCCCCCCCCCCACCTCCTGGAGCCAGCTCAAATCTGCTTTACGGCCCCCGTGTCCACTCACCACACCACAACCAGAAGGGCTTGCTAACCCCCTGACCTTAATCCCAGCATAAAGCACTTAGGGGCTCCCTAGACTCTGAGGATACAAAACCCCCCAGGTGGCATACCATAGCTCTTGAGAGGTGGTCTCCTGGCAGAGACTTTAATCCCAAGTAGCCAGTATCCTCTTCTTCCTTTCAGGGAGAGAAGGCCCAGGTTTAGCAAGATTCAACAGTCCACACCTCTCTGCCTCTCAGGCAGGTAGGCATGGCCCTGCTTTCTGCCCAGGAGGATGTGAACGGAGGGCTACGTGCAACTTGAGTCACACCATAAAAGGCCACTGTTTGCGCACTACTCCCTCCTGTCCTTTCTCCCTTTGCCACCAGCTGGTGACGTAGCTGTGGGGGTGAGAGGTCAGCTTTGGTCATGTGGGAAGAGAACATCTCCTTAAAGCAACAAGTGCCAAGGAACCTGGGTCCCTGGGTGACTTGGAGAAGCACAGCCCCCGTTTCCCCAGACCCCTAACTGGGCTGTTGTGGGAAAGAAAGAAACCTGCCTTGCTTCTGTCACTGGTCTGTGAACAAAGCCAAGCCACCAATCTAACAAATGGGCCTCACCTCAACTCTGCATTCTCTTTCCCTCCCCTCCCCGCTCCATGACTGTTGGGCTCCAGCCTAAGTGAATCATTCACTCTCAAGTCTCCCCTCCGACAGAACCGCCAGCCTTCTTCTGGCCCGTGTGGTGACTCAGCTCAGATGTCACCTCCTGTATGATGGGTCTCCAACATCTGCAGGCACAGCAGGGAGGGCACTCACCCTCTCAGTGTGCTGCTAGGGCACTTACACAAACCACACAGCTGGCCTCTTGGGATTCCACGTCAGTGCATGCCGGCGAAGGAGCCCCATCGGTCCTGTCTAGGTATCCACCTTCCACAGGTGGATTTTGTGGCCTACACGGGGGCTGCTACACAGTCAGGTGTTGGTGGACATCGGAATGAAGATTTCTTGGTTGCTACACACTGAGCTCATAGGTGACTAAAGTCTGGAAGACTTTTTCAGCAAGTGCTCTTGTGAAGCCATATCTAACCGCCCTGGTATTTATGCATTTGGTCTTTAAGATCCAAAAGATACACAACCCTCATATGTTGAGGAGATGCATGCTCAGGGACCTGTGTGGGCAGTTTGGGCAATGTCTGATGTCATCTGGGCACACTTTCCAGAGGACCCAGGCCCTAGCTACAAATCACACAAAGGAGGGCAGATTTATGGATTCAGGAGGAAGGTGTCGAATCATGCTCTTTTTCAAAATATTTCTGGTCTGTGTCTATTAATATTTATGACTGTTCTGCTACGACTGTTTCGACGTGGGCATGTGTCACAAGGAAAGCCATGGGGCTTGAATGTGCCCGTGTCCTTTAACGGTGGGGCAGGCCACACCACCCTCCGTGTTCACTGGCAACTTGAAGCGGTGCTGGGGCCAGCCCTCTCTCTTCTGCCGCAGCTCCTCCAGGCCCTGGATCCCATCCGCTGGGACACCTGAACTCCTCCCTCTCGTCGGGTTACACACCCAGATATGTGGACCCTACTTCTGAATGACTTCCCAGAACTACGCTAACCTCACGCTGCCTGCCTTCACTTGCCGGTGTTGCTCAACCTCCAAACCTCCTGTCTTGCCCCTTTGCAGCGTCGTCCACCCGGAGCCCAGCGGCCTCTCCAGAAAGCAGATCTGTCTCCTGGCACACCCTGTGACTTGTCCTCTCCCTGCCCCACCCCATGCCGCCTTGGAAAGGATGGCAGGCCCCATGTCCTGTGTGTGAGGACATCTGTGGCCAGCCTGGGTGGCACCTGTCCCCCTTGCCATGCCCAGTCACTCTCTGCTGTTCGCTCTCCAGCAACTTTGTCTTTGGACGGACGTTCTTTCTCCTGCAAGGGCCAAGCCTATTTGTCCTTGAGGACCCTGCTCACGCCCGTCTCCTCCGGGAAACTGCCTGTGTAGCCCTCCGCCCACTCACCCTGGGTGAGGCCCTTCCCCTTGGCTCAGCGGTTCCCGCAGCACCGAAGGCACATCTCAGTTGCTGCACGCGCTGCACTGCTTTATCAGTATAAGGCACTGTCCAGCCTCTTCCACTAGATGGGAAGTGGCTGCAGGGCAGGAGCCCTGCCTTTCCTCTTGGCAGGTCCAGGACCCAGCCTTCCCCACAACACTGCCCCTCAGGCTCTAGACCCGGCAAGGTGACATGCATTGAAGTGGGACAGCACAGACTTATCAGGCGGGCTCCCACACCTGGGAAAGCTAGACGAACCAGCAGCCTCCTTTCAGTCCCCAGTGACTTGAAAACGCTAGTTCTTTGGGGAGGAAATGCATATGAAAAATCCCCCGGTCTAGAATGCAGTTCCTGCTTGCACCCATTTCATAATATCAGTAGGGAGCACAGATGATAAACCTACAGTTTAGAATCACACAGATCTGAGTTCCAACTCCACTTGGGAGACTGTGGGGGGCATCACCGAGCTTCTCGGAGCCTTAGTTTCCTCATCTGTAATAACAGTGGCACCTCAGACACGGTTGTGGAAGAACTAAATGAGGAATCCTATGTCACGGTCTTGGGACGCAAAATGATTTCTATGTACACAAGGACGTGCACCACTGTTATTTTTGAGAGCAAATGCCTGACGGAACTTAATGACTTACGGCAAAAATCAAAAACCTATACACAAGGTACAGATCTCAAATGGGATCCTAAAATACCGGGTTAAGAAAAGATTTATTCTTAAATGTTCCTACACTGCAAGGAAGGGCGACAAGAGAGTGCTGTATTTTTTTCAATCAATCAGCAGTAGACTCACACAGCCCCTGCCTTCTACCACAGTCCCATTCACAGGGGGGTGGCCGTGAGGCTGTCAGGGCACTTCCCTGCTAAGCCCTTTACCACAGCTATCTTTGCTCTTAACACTGTAAACATGCTCCTTCTGCCAGCAGTCAGTTAGTGTATGCTGTTTTTTAATTAATGTTTTTCAGCTACTCACTAACTAAGCATGCACTTCACAGACCTCCTGGCCTGGGCATTCCCTCCAGATAACATTCTGTTAATGTTTAATATATAAAATATGAGCCTTCAGTCACTGACTCCTGAATTTCAAACCTAAAAGAAGGGAAACCATCGGCTTCCGTGTCAGAAGCATCATTCGGGGATGTGTCCCAAAGCCTCCTTCTGGTCTCTACACCATCTTGGTTCTACATTACTGTCCCCAAGTCTGCTATACAATTAATACCCATAACTACAGAGCAACTTGTGTGTGTTCCAGAACGCATGGACCAGCACACCCCCCCAAAAAAAACTCTGCCAGAAGCGGGTTTCTAATAGGCAACAGGACTTTCCTCTGTTGGACTGGGAAAAATGTGGTGATTGGAGGTGCAGTCCTGACGATACTGACTATACATTTCAGGTTCTAGACATATCTGAACACAAGTGAGTGTGATGTGATGGTTAATTTTATGAGTCAACTTGACTGGGCCATGGGGTACCCTAAATGTTTTGTCAAATGGTAGTCTGGGCTTTCCTGCAAGGGTGTTTTTGGATGAGATTAACATCTTAACTAGCAAAGCGGATTGCTCTTTGTAATGCCGGTGGGCTTCATCCAATCAGTTGAAGGCCTGAATAGAAGGAAAGATCGATCCTTCTCTGAGTGAGAGAGAACTCCAGCAGACTATCTTTGGTCTTATTCTGCAACATTGGCTCTTCTTGCCTATGGCTTTTGGGCTGGCTCACTGGCTCTCCCTGGGTCTTCAGCCTGCCAGACCACCCTGCAAACTGGACTTGCTGGCCTCCAGTTGGTTGTTTCTCTGGAGAATCCTAGTACACAGGACAATCAATAAAGCCCACAAAGTGAATTCCATGTGGCTCTCCTGTGGCATACGGGTCAGCAGTTAACATCTGCTAATAACTCACAAATGAACCTAATCACGGGGACGAGGAGGAGCTGGTGAAAGCAGAGGTGGGCCATGGATGCCGGGCTCTCAGGTATCACAAGCCAGCGAGTCTTAAAGCTCTCCAGCGTCACTGCCTCCCTCTTCAGCTTCATGGGCGTTTCCTCCAACTTGCTATCTCTACTTTTTAAAGTCCGGTCACCCCCCGCCCACTGTCCTCCTGATGCCCCGGCACTCCTCTGAACCAGTCCCACTGGGTGCCTGGCCACCTTGGGTGACACATCCTGAGGATAACCTTCCCCCACACCTCAGCTGCCTTTTGTGTCACCTGACCCTCTCCACCTGAGACCATTCCTTACAAGAGGCACATCCCAGATCGCAGGCTGGGCCCCGCCAGCAGGGGCCGCTCCCTGGATCCCACCTCCTACAGCTTGGTGGCCGCGCCATCACCCTGTTGAGGGCTCACCCTGCCCTGGCACCACTCCAAGCAGTTCACGCGTACCAACTAGCGAACCCTCAAAATAACTCTGACGTAGTGATAATTAAGTTGAAGATGAGGAAACCAAGGCACAAAGAAATGAGGAAAGTTGCCATGGTCACAGCTGTAAGTACAGGAAAAGGGATTGCGCGGCAGGTGCTCCAAATCTTCCGTCGCTGACCAGAGCCAACCCCCCCCCCCCCCAGGGACTCCTGAATCCCTATCAGGTGTGGGGTTCCCAAGCAGTGGAACGCACCCAGCTGCCTGCGCCAGAAACCCCTAGGCTCTTCACAACTAGGTCTCCTTCACCTCACAATTCACAGCCAAGGCCGCCCACAACACCGTCACTGAGACTCACGGTCAGTTTGAGCACAATAATCCCTGCAACCCCACCGTCCACTGAGGGTCTCCTCAAGCCCCCCAAACTTTGCCCACCCACTGGCCTGACCCTCCTCTTCCAACTTCAGCTTCAGCCAACGTGCTACGTGCTTGCCGTTCCTGCGTGCCGCCTTGGCTTTCTCCCCTGAGGGAGTCCATCTTCTCTCTCTGCCCTGACACCCTCACCTTTCCCGAGCCTGTCACCCAACTTCTCTAGGGAATCCCACTTTTCCTTTTAAAATCACAAGTGCAGGTATGACTTCTTCCAGGAAATTGTCCCCCATCTTCCAGGGCCTGGGAAGACGGCCACCACAGCCATCCCGCATGCTATTGTGATCATTGGCTAAGCCACTCGTTGTCCCAGGAGGCCTGGGGCGGGGGGTGCCCACTGCATGCTGAGCGCACCACCCAGGTAGCCCAGGCACTGCCGGGACAGTGGACGCAGAGATCCTGAAACTGGCTTAGCTACAAGGACGTGGCACCACCACTCAACTGAATGCTTCCCTCATCTCCCATGGGAGAAAGATGTGAGCCCACCAGCCTTCGGTTCCAGCCTGATGAGGCCGAGAGACAGGGAGGAGCCCGGATACAAAAGTCCCCTTCTCCTCTCTAAACCTCAGGCTAGCTGGAAGAGCTCAGCTTCCCCCCCCCCCCCCCACTCCTAGGGCTGGGGAGTGGAGTGGGGGGCTCTGGAACTCACTAGCATCGTTTCCATTCTCTGGCTAAGTGGTAAGATTTCAGCCTACTCTCCCCGCCAGCCCCAAAGACTGTAAACTCCACTAACGAGGGCTCCATTAGGTTAGCAAGTAAATATCTCAGGGCCACAGAGGCTGATTCACCTTCACGTGGGAGTGACACCAGCCTTTGCTTCCATCCCTTTAGTAAGATGTGGGATTTCATGGACTCCTCCTGCCAGGGCAGATGCAAATGCCTCTGAAACAATGCGCGTGCTCTCATCCCCCACCCCAGCTTGTTAGCAAAATGGGCATAAGAAACATGCCTCTTTCCTTACAACAACACACAAGGAATATGGCAGTTGGCCTCACACACAGGGTCAGGGAGAGGTGGGCCCAGGACACTTGGACCACATGTGCCCCACAGAGGGCAGCTGCTACTCTACGTTCGCCAGTTGTCTCTCGGGAGTTCCGTCTTGGCGGAGGTTTCAAATGTTGGCAAAAGTTTTACAATTGTAAGTGCAGGCTGACTCCCCACCCTGCGGAGCTAATCAGGAACAGGAGGCCTGGACCCGGGGCACAAAATGCAGCACGGGGCCGAGGGGAGGTGGGGGACAGAAGGCGGGAAGTGGGGAAACTGCCACCCGCCACCTCCCTTCCTCCAGCGCCCAGTGGGAGAGGGGAAGGGAGTCTCTTCTGAAAGAAATAAGTGACCTGAGACCTCCACACACTGACGTCTGGGAATCTCCCAGAGAAAATCCAGGAGGTTAACTTGGGAGCACCCTAAGGCGGAATCCACGGGTGGACAAACCGGCTCTCTCTTGGTCCCGGAACCTGGCCTTAAACCCCAGCCCGGGCCATGGGCTGCCAGATTGGGGTCTCCACCCTCACCCTGTGCCCTGAACTCCAGATACAAACTCAACGCCTCCACTTAGAAATCCACCGGCAATTCAAGCTTGACGTGCTCGAAACACACTTGACTTCCACCTCCAAACCTGTTCCTCCTGCCCTTTCCCCATCTTGGAAGATGGCAAATCCATTCAACCAGTTTTGCAGGCCCAAACCCTGGAAGGCATCCCTGCCTTTTCTCTGGGTTTCACACTCTGCCTCCATCCAACAGCAAGCCTGGCAGTTCAGCCTTTGAAACGCATCTGTTTTACCACCTTCACTTTTGCCCAATCAATCCACCCTCATTTCTCACTTGGACTACGTGAACAGCTTCCTATCAGAGATCCAATTCTGGTCCCCGGGGGCACTGTAGGGTCCCACACAGCAGCTAGGGTGAGCTCCCTGTCACCCTGTAAGGGCCCCACACAGGACTGCCCAGAACCTCATTATCATACTCAGAGTAAAGGTACAGTCCTTGTCAGAATCACTCAATAAATATTTGTTCGGTGCCTGAACACATTTGTAATCAGCATTTTAGTGCCACCATTGTAAAAACGAGATAACCAAGAAGCACATGACAAGACACTTAGGTTGATTAGTCGCATGGGGCATGCAAATTAAAGCAATGAAATACCACCTGAAACCCATCAGACTGGCTGCCGTGGAAAAGACAGACAATACCAAGCGTCGTCCAAGACGTGGAGCAGCAGGAACCCTCACCCATGCTGGTAGGAGTGTCCATTGGTACATCCACTGTAGAAAACTACCTGGCAGAATTTCACACCTGATGACGCAGCAATTATTTCACTCCGATCATTAAAATATCCCCAGTAGAAACACATACATACGAAAACAAAAGACACAGGCAAGAATGTTCAGAGCAACATTATCCATAACTCCAAACTGGACATCATCCAAAGTTTCCTCAAGAGTTGAATAAACAGTCATTTATTCACATAACAAAATGCAGCAGGGGTTCTCAAAGTGCTGTCTCCCGCCCAGAAGCAACAGGATCAGCTGGGAACTTGGTGGAAATGCTAATTCTCGGCCCTGCTCCTCACCTAGTGGGTCAGACACTCTGGGGAGGGGGCTGAGTCTGCCTTTACCAGCTTTCCAGGTGCTTCTGATGCATAAGACAGTGAAGACCATTTCTCTACAGCCATGAACCTGATGAGTTTAACAGCCCTGAGTAGATCATCAAACATTCTGCTGGGAAGTTCAAAGATGACTATTAGCAGATACACAGAAAGCTAAGCAAATGAAAAAACACTTTTTTTTTTTTTAAGGAAAATACATGTTGCATGAGAAAGAAAATATGTAACACAACTATAATATCCAACTCAACCATGCATTACAATTGTATAGTCAACAGAACATGAGCTTATGACAATGGAACTGATCGGGAAATGCAGCTCACAACATAAATGCAGTGTCTACAACAGACAACTCCAGAGCGAGCAGTGGAAGCCCGTGATTCAGAAGACAAGTGTAACTATCAGAAAATTGAAAACAGTGACCTCTGGGGAAAAGGACGAGCATGATAGAGGACAGAGCACTGCTGTTTTGCATAACAGTCCTTTCAGGGGTATTTCACTTACTAAATTCCCCGTGTGATATACCGGATAAAAATTAAAACCACAAATCAAAAACGACACTGCGTGGGCAAAGCCAGCCAGACAAGGGGGTTACACTGGGCCAGAGCCCACCGATGTGCGTTCTCCGCTCTGGGGAGCCAGAGGTGGACACAAGAGCATCCACGTTCAGAGCACACTGTAGGGAAGACACAGCAACCAGACCAGAGATGAACAAAGCCGGGAAGCACCACAGGAATGATGAGAGTCACATGGGAAGGTCCATGAAGGAAAGGGTTGAGGAGCTGAACCCTGGAGGGAGGGTATGGTCGTCAGGAAGCATAAGAAAGGCAGGAAAGCGCAATGTGTTTTGAAAATGCCAAGTAGTTCAATCTGGCTAGCCAGAGGGTTGGTCCACGCAGGGGCTTTAGGGACGACAGCCTCACTTCTCAAGACTGGGCTTTGGGTAGGTAAGGCCAACTAGAGAGGATGGACGTCTGGAGTACTGAGTGAGGGTGGATCCTGGGCTTTTGGTGTCCTGCCTTGTCCTGAGATTTTGTCACCAGTGAGCAGAGGTGAATTTACTGTGAAGCTAATGAAGCCGAGGCTTCAAGGCTCCCAGGGACCTTAGCAAGGTGTTCACACGATCACACATGAACACCTTTTTTAAGTCTGCAAAAATCAGCTATTCTGACTGCAGATATAACCACTGTCTCTTTCCACTGTGACCTCCATTATATTTTGTGTCAGGTGGCACTGGCATTTTTGGCTGAAGGCAAGTTGAGTGGAGATGAAATTGCCTCTGGGTTTGATGAAATATATCTGTGGGGTTTGCCGTCACATCTGTCTGTAAGTTATTATTAGCCATCCTGTGTAGGAATGGCTTCCAGAAATGCTTCCACTGTCCACCATGCCGAATGGCTTGGCATGGTGACATGAAGGGCAGGGCCAGAGGAGCGTGTGAGCATGCGTAGCGGCAACCGGCACACAGGACCGTGGAAAGAAAGAAGCGACCATATGGAACTAGAAGCTAGTCTGTAGAAAACTCTTCCCTATCTTCTCACAACTAGCATATAAGAGAAAACCGACAGGATTCTCAAATTTGATGGCGATCCTAAAAATGTATATAGTCCTACCCATAATAAGTTTGAAGACTAAATAAACTTTTCCAAACTATCAGTAATCGATTTCAATCAGTCGTGCTACTGGAGAGCCTGAACTTATCCTCCTCCTGGCTCCATAGAAAACACTACAAAATCACAGTCATTTGAAGGCACAAAGAGCATGAAGCCAAAAATGTGAGAAAAGTATTACAGAAGGTTGAGAAGCAGCTACAGAATTATTTTTATGTATTTTGTCATATTTGTTAGCATCTTAGAATTTATACTGTTGTGATTTTTCTTATTCTAAGCGATGTTTACACCTCATTTTGAATTTGTAATTTTGTATTTTTTTCTTAAAGAGGGCTCCTAAGTTGTCTGAGTTTCAGGCCTAAACAAAACCTAGATCTACCCCCTACAGGAGTTTTCTGAGATACTTTTGCTCACACGTCAAAGATGACAAACACCCATTCCAACGAAGATTACTATTTGTATTTGCGGTGGCGACAGCAGTGAGGCTCAAGTCACTCCCCTCCCCAAAGCCCAGCAGCCAGGTGGCTGGGCACTAGGGCTGCAGTGGCACCAGCATGGGTGGTTGGGCACCGCAGGAATGGGCGGTGCAGAACACTGGGAGGCCGTGGTGGAGAGGGCAGCCAGCACTTCGGGGCAGGTTACTTCTGCGGAGACCTCTTAGGGTGGGGCAAAGTGTGTAGGGCTGCCCTGACCCAAACCAGCATCTGAAAGATGAAGGGTGGCAATATTTATCTCTTGGGAGGCCCTCGCCCCACCCCTGAGCACATATAGAACTATATAGCATATATGAACATATATAGCATATATTTCAGCATATAGAACCCAGACTTGGGAATTCAGCACACAGAACTGTCTCAGGAGAAGCTGAGAGGAGCAAACTTAAAATAGCGGAACATCGGGTACGGGTGAGGGGGTGGGCATGTTGGGCCACAAGGCCACTGTAACTGTGCCAAATACTCCTTTAGCTAAGGAGGACTCAGAAAAGGATCACCATTAACTACCTTTTCAGCCCTCTTTGGGCTATCTGGCCAAAGGCCAGATTTTCTCCAACCAGCACCCCATTCCTGTGAGAACGTTAATAAGACAATCTGTCCCACTTTACATAGGTTGCAATGACCTTGTGTGGCTTCTGTTTGTTCCAGCCATAGACCATTCCGGCCACTCTCCCCTCCACTGCCCGGCAGGCAGGAAGCATCACATAATGCCCAAGAGGGAGCCCAGAATCCTGGGCTCCCTGACCAGACTCCTAATGGCAGAATCTTTATTTTACCCCTCCCCCACTCTCAAAAAAAGTTTTTTTTGTTATTGGCAAGTTATTAAAACTTAAGATATCTCTTAATAAGACCCTTAGAATTGTGCCTACCATACTGCAAGTTCTATATAAGCATCTCTTCAAATAAAATAAAAGTTTTAAAAACCCTTCCATTTCTTCACGGATCTACATTTGAAAAACCATAAAAACCCGTAACAACTCACCAGGGTTTACACAGTGGTGTCCAAATCCTAAACTGGCTTCTCCTTAAAGCTTCAAGGGAGAAGAGTTTTACGGTGGAATCTAAAAGTTATTAAATATCCTGATGATGCTCATTCTGGAAAGGAAGTGAGGGGTCTGGGGGGGGGGGGCCTGAAGCAAGTGCTCCCTGTACACAGTGGATGTGCTTTCCAGGAAGAATGTTTGTCCTGCAGCTACAAACTTCAGACTTGTAGCACTCAAGGTTTGGGGTCCTCTTTTCCCACTAGGAAGGAGACAGAGCCAAAGGGTGAAGTCCCACAACCCACCTTTTAAGTCATGCCTTCCCTACAGGCTGAATCTTGCATCCTTAAAACCACAGAGGGAGGGCCCTCCAACACAAAATGTGTCTACTCGGTGTTGAAATGAACTTTTAAAGAGGATTAGAGGATTCACATCAAGGTGAAGCACTATCCACTATGCAGGTGACAACTCGGCTCAAACTCAGGATTGGTAACAGCCTGACTTTAACACCCAGGGAAAACCAGCAGGGCATTTTCATACTGCTAGACCTGAAAAAGAAAGTGCTGTTTGGATATAAAGTCAATCTGCTCACACTGCTACTTCTGTCCACCTTGACCCTCCAATCACCAAACACAGTCATGTACCTTAACAAGGCAGGCAGGAGTAAGCCACCTTCCCACTCAGTCTACCCGGACCCTGGCCGTCCTGGGAGAACCAACAGCGCTCATTCACTGCGCAAGGACTTCGAATCTACAATGTGTCAGACACCGCTTCGGGTACAGAGGAAAACGTGGGGAACGAAACGCAAAAATGAAAGTGAGAAAAGAGTAGCTGCACTCTCTTTTCAAATTCAAGTAGCAGGTTCTTTTCAGCTCTGGTGCTTGATTTACGTCCTTTTTCTGGTCAGCGTTACCAAGTTCCTCCTAACACTGAATGGAACCACTTTTCCGCTGTTGGGTCGGAGTAGGTATGGATTTAGGTTGCTTGAGGAAAGACAATCAAACAGCAAGAAAGCCAGATCTCCCGAGGCAGGGGTTTAAACCTGGAGGCAACCACACCCACGTCCTGGCCACAGGATCTATTCAAGGTCCGTAAAAACAAACAGCTGCGGCATTCAAGCCTGGGAGGGCTTTTTAAAATCCTAGGGCTAATTTGTATAGCTAGTATATTCTAACCTACTCTTTCCAACGCAAAGGTCAAGTCACCTACAGTTAGACACTCAACACGGCCAAAGGAGAGGGGCCATGTCAGGGATGCTTCATAGGTGGCCGCCCCCTCCACGGGAGAAAGGTGCTCACCTCCCCCGGGTCCTGGAATGGAGAAGGGAAAGGGACGGTCTGTGCAGTAAACCAACACAAAGGCTTCTTTCACCAAAACGCGCCCTAGCACCCTCGGTCCGCGGATACCAGACGCCCACCGCTTGCGGTCCGGCCGCGCCGGACCCACTCCGCACGCGCGGGCCACCGCCCCCAGCCCCGCGGCCGCACGCCGTGCGGGCCCGGCTCTCCCGAGCCCCGAGGGAAGGTCTCCTTCCGTCCGACAGGAGTTCTGCTCGGACTTTGCGAAGTTCCAAGTGGGCGTCCTACAGCCAGCGCGCCGCCCGGCCCGGCCCGACCTTGCCCGCTGGGGCTGTGCTCGTCCGGACCCCTCCGGGCAGGGGAGGAGGGCCGCGGCGCTCACCTGTCCCGCCCGCAGCGCCAGCTGCACGGCCGCCTCGAAGCACTCCTCCCAGGGGCCCCCGGCGGGCGCCTCCTCGTCCTCGCCGTTCGGCTTCATCGTGGCCTCGCCGGGCCCCGCCACCTCCAGCCCTCCTCGCCGGGCCCCCACCGGCTCCCGCCGCCCCGAAACTAGGCTCCGCACTGCTTCCTCCTCGTCCCGCCACTCCGCGCCTCGGCCGCCGCCGGCCCCACAGCTGTGCCCGCGGGAAGGGCAGGGAGCGGGCCGCGGCCGGGGGAGCCGCGCGGCGCGTCCCGCGTCCCGCCCCGGCCCTGCCCCGAGCCCCGCCCCTCTCCGCCGCGCATCCCGCTCCCCGCCCCACCCAGCGCCGAGCCCCGCCCCTCTCGGCGTCGAGCCCCGCCCCCCTCCACCGCCCATCCTGTTCTCAGCCACTGCCGGTGCCCAGCCTAACCCCTGCAGCACCGAGCCCCACCCCCCCGGCAAGGATTCGGGCCCCACGCGGAGCCCTGCTCCTCTACGCCTCGTGCCCTCCTACCCCCGGCCCCACCCCCAACCCCGCCCCCGGCCCCGAGCCGCACCCCTCTCGATTTACGTCTAGCTTCTTGCTCCGCCAGGCCCCGCCCTGAGGCCGGTCTCTCCCCGTCAAACCCCGCCCCGCCAGCTCTCGGTCCCGCCCCGAGACCAGCCCCGCCAGCTCCACGCTGAACCCCGCCCCGCGCTCCTACCGCGAGAAGGGTGGGTGCTGGGGACTGTGGGCCAGGAACAGAAGCCCCGGAACCTGACCGGAGCAAGGTCCCGGGGCGGGGTTCGTGCGCGGCCAAGGCCACGACTGCAGCCGGGCACCCGATATGCAGTGGGCGCCGACGCGTCTGAGCCAGTTGGGGGCGCCTCCGACCCTCTCGCCCCCGCCGGGCGGCCCGTGCGCACGTGGCTCGAGAAGCGGCCAGGCCGAAGGCTCTTCGTTCAGCTGCTAACGGGTTGCTCTTCCCTCAGCGGAAAGCCACAGGACGCCGGGGTTGTCGGCCGGCCCGGTCACCCGCGGACGCCTGCCCTCACAAAGCGCCTGTGTTCCTGAATGTTTCGCTGCAAACGAGAAGCCTTCACCCCAACTAAAAACCACACACAACGATGACAGTGAATTTTACAAACTGTCTGAACTCAGAATTCCCACGTGGAGCCCAAACCGAGAAGCCTTTCTCCGTAATGAGGAATGACCTTTTCGACCTTGGATTATTTAACGCTGTTAAACACTGGCACCACCTAAACATAAATACAAGGCATTTCCTGAGAGTGTGTCTGTGATTTCCAGGAGTTTAATTTCATAAGCTGCTCTGCCTACCCCTTTATAAAATATGCTGACCTATATAAAATTATTCTGGAGTGCCACTTTTCAGAGTCTGGGAGAACAATGGGAGTTTGTACAAGAACCTCGATGGGACATTTTTTACACAAATAACCTAATGATGGAATTAAATGCTTTTAGATTTTGTCTGTGAGCACTTTATGTTGAAACATCTTGCAGAGAAACTTGAGGTTTACGGTGTAAAGAGGTGAAAATTACAGACCATGAAGAGGAATTAGGAAGCCAGAGCTGGATAGGGCTTTAGTCTGCGCTCTAGCCTTGCCCAACAGCTCAGAAAACTAGGCCAAGAATTGCCCCAGCTCCCACCAACGGCCATTTGGGGGCAGCTAAAGGGATGCTCTGCTTCATCTTCTTTGTTCCAGTTTTTCATGGTTTTCAAGATACAGAGCTGAACTTTTGAAATACATAAGACTGTGTTCTGAATGCTTTACTCTGAAATTAATGCATTCATTTGTTGATCTTCATGGCAGGTTTTCGTTAGAGATCCCTTTCCAACACCAAGCAAAATTAGGAAGTTACAAAATTTCTCTTTGGTGTCTTCTTAGCTCCCCTTTCTGAACACATCGTGCTACCGTCTGTCCTGGACCAATCTCGGAGCTCAATTACATCTTTAGATAAGCTCTTATGGACCTCAGCCTATCTAAACATCTAGAGAAAAAGACTTCATAACTTCATTGCTTAACTTCCAGATATCTTAAGGTAGAATCATGTGGTTTTTTACCAGAATGAAGTTTGGAGCCAGCCAGATTTTCCTAAGTCAAAATATTGGCCTCATTTCTTCCATGCTATGTGGATTTGAGTAAGTTACAAATAACCTTCTTTGCCTCAGTTTTAATTGCTCCTCAAAAAATAGGGTATTTGGGTGGGAGAGAGGGGAAACTGGGTGATGGGCATTGAGGAGGGCACTTGTTGGGATGAGTACTGGGTGTTGTATGTAAGCCAATTTGACAATAAATTATATTTTTTAAACAACAGGGTTTTTGTTATGTATTATATACGTTAACATACATGTATTTGGTACTAGTGTGTTTGCTACCATTTTTAAAGACTGGCTCACCAGTGTACCATAAAGTGATCCACATGTTGCTGGGCACATAGTAGGAGTTTAGTAAATATCTGTTAATCATTGAATACTGAAACCAGCTTTTTCTAATGGATTATCCAAGTTTCTTGTGCTTTACTGACGATTCTCTGTGGAAACACAAAATAGTTCTTCACCATCATGACCTATATGCTAGTCTGCTAGTTCCCTCTTTCAGAGGCCCTGGGAAATCACATTTACTTTGGTAAGCCCCTAGAGTACAGTGCTCTGCCTTGAAAAGCTACTTCTTAACTGTCCCTTCCACCCCCACCCTGAGGGTGCAGCCTCAGTGGGCACTCTGGTCACCAGGATGTGAAATGCAGTCAAAGAATAGAGGGGGGAGGGAGGCAGTGAGAGAGTAGATGGGCACTCATGACAGACTGTCTCCTTTTGCCTTACTCTTTATATCCTTATTAATCTGGGAGTCCTCTCGCCTCATGTCCTTTCTGGAACAAAGCAGGGTCTAAATAAAATGTCAACAATGTTTTTCTACTCTACCTACTTCTCTAGCTTCCCAGGTTATTTTGAAATCTGATCTGATTCTTGGAGGCCAAGACTCACTGATTAGAACATTTGATGAGCTTTGTCCTTTCATCTCATCTGAATCCCTAGAAGTAGGCCCAGGGTAAACATTTGACCATTCTTGGCCTAAGGTGTGGAAATTTGGTGTTAAGGGCTGAATTTTGTCTCCCCGCCAAATTCGCGTGTTGAAGTCCCAACCCACAGCACCTCAGAATGTGTCTACAGACACATTGGAGATAGGGCCTTTAAATAGGTAATCATGTTAAAATGAGGTCCTTAGGATGGGCCCTAATCCAGTATGACTGATGCCGTTATAAGAAAAGGGAAACCAAGAAGACAGGCTTCAGGAGAAACCAAAGCTGTGGACACCTTGACCTTGGACTTCTCACCTCCAGAACTGTGAGGAAATACATTTCTGTTTTTAAGCCACCCAGTCTGGGGTACTTTGCAGCTTTAGCAAATTGATACAGTTGGGAGTTAAAGAGGTTCATCACCACACTTAGGGCTACAGAGAGCTTTTCTCAGCTAAGAGGCCTTGTAGAAGGCCATAGGGAGTCTGGCTCTCCAGGATGCAACAACAGAGCCAACACTCTGTCTACCGCCCAGCTCCCTGCCAAGCTGTGCGGGGGGGGGGGGGGGGGGGGGGGGGGGGGGGGGTCACTTATGCAATAATCAAAGTCAACCAACCCCACAACTTCTCACTAAATTAAGTCAGACAGGTGATTACCAACACATGCTCTGTATTTAAATATCACCCAATGTTCTATGCATGGCTCCACAACAAAGAACCATTCTTGGAGACCTTGCAAAACTCTGTTCCAGCAGAATTGTCTATAAAAAACATCCTCTGAAGGTTATCTCTCCTCATTTACTTCCACTGTAAAACTGGAGATGCTTTTTCTTACTCTGGAAAAAACTTCCAGGTCGTCATTCCCACTGAGGAAGCGGTCAATGGGGTCATTACCCCTCCTGCTGAGTGTGACCTTGTACCAGATAAGCCCCGAGAATTCACCAGGTGTGCTGGCTTTCAGAATTTTGCAAAGTTTTTCTGGAACCCCTGTTTCCTCTTTGCTGTGCTCTCCACTCACTGCTTATTTCCATGCTATGTCTGTCGGTCTTACTACTGTGGATCCTGGAGATCGACAACAAAGCTTCATGAAATTGTACTTCAATTTCTGTTAACCTAACCTTAACCTGTTAACTTTCATTCTGTTAACCTAACCTTAACCTGCAAGACCTCAGTCTTGTAAAATAAATGTCCAGTATTTCCAGTTCCATGCACCTGAAATTCTGCATGAGGAAGTTCATGACATTGATGATTCTAGCAGAGTAGATGAGATTTCACAACCCATGGACCCAGAGGTATTACGTGCAACTCTCTTTATTTCCCCATAACTGGATTCCCTCTCTAGCTTCCTCTCCTACCCGATGGCAGAAAAGTTACTTCCAGGACAATTCAGACATGTCTGAGTTTTCAGACTTTTTCAAGTTCACAATTCAATTAATTCAGCTTTGAGCTCTCCCTGCTTTCCCTAGGTGGGTCCATACAAAGGGGGCTCAGCCGTGGGAGAGGACTCTTGCCCTTTGAACCTCTCTCTGTCTTATGCTAGCTGATGCTGATATGAGACCTGCTCCATCCAGGCCACTATGATCATTCCTTCCTTTGACAGCCTTGGCCATCCTAATCTGGGGTATTGACAGACCGTGCTAGTTTTTTTCCTTAACCCCCAGGTCCCTTCGGGTCTCGGGCAACCCCTCTCCGGGGCACTGGCGCTATGGGATGCTCCCCAGGGGACGTTCCCAGCCTGGTCTTTCCAGTTTGGACATTTTCCCCTTCACTGGCTCACCCTCCCCCAAGCTGGTGTCGTGTGGAAGGAAATCAGGTCCGTGCACGCTTCCCAGGTCCTGCCAGGAAGGGGCCCAGGCTTCCTAAAGTTTTCCAGGAAAAGTCCTCCTCCCCCGCTACCCCCCAGCTCCGCCCTTCTGCGGGAGGGGGCAGCGTGGTTGGCTTTAAGCTTTAACTCTTCCCTCACAGCAGTGCTCCTTCTGTGTCTCACGCCATCCGGATCTCCGATCTCCCGGGGAGGAGGCGGTGGTGGGAGGGACACAACCTCTGCCTCATCATATCTTTTCCAAATTTGTATTTTCTTCGTCAGCACTGACCAAATGGGCATGCTTTGTTCTGAGTTCTTCTCCTGGTACGTATCCCTTTCCCCTTAGGGTAATTCACCCTCAGGTTTCTCTGCTGGGGGAAGGTTCTTGGGGTTGAAAAGGAATGGAGATGGGACCATACTAACAAACTCTTCCATCTGCCTGTATTTTAAAACTGGATTGTTTTCAGGCAAATGTTTCTCCGCCTTTTTATTGAAAGCTTATGCTCCATTTGCAAAGCTTTTTTTTTTTTTTTTTTAACCTAAAAAGGCATTGTTACATTACGGTGGAGAAAGTTTGTTTGATAGTACTTACAAAACGCTACGAAGTTATTAATAACATTTGAGAGGAAGACACGGTGAGACTCTGTTGCATTTAATCCAATTATCAAAACACTTGACATTTTTGAAGCGGATGGAACACTGACCAGCACTGAGTCAGGCAATTCCTCTCGAAGCTTTATGTCTTCATCACACAGTCGCTGGCTTTTCAAGTGTTCATACTTGCACTTTCTTTTTCGGGTTGTTTTGGTAACTGCAGAAAGGGGGAAGTGCACGAATGTGCTCAGTCCTGCCAGACCTTTCTTCACCTTGCAGTTCATTTTTCACATTTCCTTCTTCCTTAAGAGTATCTTAAGTGCTTCCTCGTTAGTGATAATAGTCTGCATCAGCTCCAATGCTTAGAGTAACAACAAGCTTCCTGAACCAACTTTGTTGCATGAAGCCCCTTAAACAGTTCACCTGCCTTTGGAAAGCAGATTAAGTTTATTAAAATGGAGTTTCTGGCAATAATCAAAATCGTCATGTTTTAATTAAGGCATTTTTTTTTTTTATTTTTTATAAATTTTTTTTTTCCAACGTTTATTTATCTTTGGGACAGAGAGAGACAGAGCATGAACGGAGGAGGGGCAGAGAGAGAGGGAGACACAGAATCGGAAACAGGCTCCAGGCTCTGAGCCATCAGCCCAGAGCCCGACGCGGGGCTCGAACTCACGGACCGCGAGATCGTGACCTGGCTGAAGTCGGACGCTCAACCGACTGCGCCACCCAGGCGCCCCAAGGCATTTTTTTTTTAATTAACTCATTTTGAGAGAGAGAGAGAGAGAGAGAAAGCATGCACATGCAGGCAGGGGAGAGGCAGAGAAAGAGAATCCCAAGCATGCTCAGGACAGAGCCCAACACCAGGCTCAATCTCAAGAATCATGAGATCATGACCTGAGTGGAAATCAAGAGTTGGTGGCTTAACTGACTGAGCCACCCAGGCGCCCCTAAGGCCATGTTTTATATTACACTTTAAAAATGTTTGTTTATTTATTTTTGAGAGAGAGAGAGAACACAGTGGGGGGAGGGCAGAGAGAGAGAGAGGGAGACACAGAATCCAAAGCAGGCTCCAGGCTCTGAGTTGTCACACAGAGCCCAACATGGGGCTCAAACCCATGAACTGTGAGATCATGACCTGAGCCGAACTCATGCTCAACCGACTGAGCCACCCAAATGCCCCTAAACTTTAAAAAATCTAATCTGAACTTAAAAAAAGAAAGTACTTTTTAGTACAGTTAAAAATTGTGTTTATACACACATGAAGAGAGAGAGAGCACATCACCATATACCTTTAGGGAATATATAGCTGACAGAGGAAAGCTAGCAAATAAAGAATCTCGAGAATTTTCATTTCTAAGGCAGCCATTGCTTTTAAGCTAGCATATTTTTCACTTTGAAGGATGAATATGAGATTTAAATGAGATATGTGCATTCTACCCGTCTCTCACAAAAAGGAAACATTTTGATCCGTATTAACATTTGAGTCTCTTCTGCCAAGAGAGGAAACCAATTTAAGAGGAAATAAACAAAGATAAATTGCATATTTTTGTGTGGATTTATCCCCATAGATATCATTTGTTTATTCATTCATGCGTTCATTTATTCAACAGGCATATCTTCATGACATAGTGGCTCTTGGTGTTCAGGGAAACAAGAAGAGAGGGTGATTCTATATTATCAGTTCTATATTATCAGTTATTTCAGTTGGTGGCTTTGCACATGGAAGGTGGCCACCACTGAGTTGAGTTGGAAATGTCTCTGGACAGGGGAAAATATCACGTAGGGCTTAAGAGAGAGAGGATGGCAAGACTGGTAGATGAGCGTAGCAACAGATTGTCATTAGATTGTCTTTGGAAATTGGTTTGCAGAGTCAGACAAAATCCAGGGGACAGGTGCAGAATTCAATCAAGTGTCACTGTCACATCAGTGAGAGCTGTGGTCCCAGCAATAGGAAGAATGTGAAAATGAAGCAGAATGTCATCAAGTTCAAAAGCCTGGAGCAGACACCTTGTCTTCCTGGAATTGGGTTGAGCGTTGTTCCTTCAGTGGATGAGCATCTTTTAAGTGAAGAAGTTAAGTGAATTAAATGAAGAAATGTAGGATGTAGAATTAAGTGAAGAAATACTAAAGAGAACCAAACTCATAATCCCAGAATCTCCACGTTAAGGGATTGTCGGTGAACACATATACATTAAATGTACAAATGTAATCTAAAAATTTAAATGCACGTAACAAAACAATCATATTATAATTAAAAAAATCGCTTTTTAGAAGTGATTGTTTAAATTTGCTAAACAAAATATGAATTAAGTTGAACTAGAAACTTAGTAATAAATATTAATTATAGGACCAAAACCACCTGTTTCCTCTGCACAAATACCATCCTCGAGGACACTAAACAACTCCCTGACTCATATGACTCTCCCATCAAAGCCTATTTCTTTTGGAGGTAATGGTGATTGTGGGGGGACCATCATTGAGACCAGAGACAGAAAGCAAAGTAAAACAAAGATATTTCTTTTATTCCGATATGAGAGGTCTCTTGAAGTTGTTAAAGTTAACTTCTACAAAGTCAATTCTACTTTTCATTACTTAGGGAAAAAAAGTCTTCATATTTATATCATGAGCATTGTTCTCATGTCTTCTGCATTCCGGAACTTGATTTGCCTTTTGTTTGCTATTTGCAGTGCTTTCTAACATTTGTAACAAATGACATACTTGAACACTCAAGTTGCCGGGGTTCTAGTTTTCTTCTTCTTCTTCTTCTTCTTCTTTTTTTTTTTTTTTTTTTTTAATTTTTGAAATTTATTTATTTTGAGAGAGACAGAGACAGCATGAATGGGGGGAGGGGCAGAGAGAGCGAGGAGAGAGAATCCCAAGCAGTCTCCGTACCACCAGCACAAAGCCTGATGTGGGGCTCGAACTCACAAAACCTCGAGATCATGACCTGAGCTGAAACCAAGAGTCAGACGCTTAACCGGCTGAGCACTCAGGCACCCTTAATTTTCTTATTTCATGTCGATGGACTGTTGTATCCACTTTGTGTCTTATAAAATGGTTTCACGTAAGGTGGGAGCATATTTCCCCAGGATGCCAAATAGTTTTGTGATTAAAGGTGAAGCCTTCTGGAAACAGGGGAAAAAGAGAAAACGGGTGCCATCCATTGATCCCTAAATCTCAGAAACAAAAACAAGGAGATACATTCTGAGGCCATATTGTTAAGGTTAAGCCAGAGTTTGAATATCTAGGTATTGCATGACCCCACCCACAGTAAGAGCATCATTAAAACAAACCTGTCTCAGGGCTACTGCAGAGCACAGACTTTGGGGAATTCAACAGGCCACCGACATGGCTACTCTCTAGCTGCCCTCCAGAAGAATGTACATGTTTGTGGTAGACTCCAGATTTAAGCAGTGCCAAAGAGAACACACTCCTTATTTTGCAATGTGAGTATGTAGAAAATACACTGAAAGGACTCTAAAATTTGCCCAGAAGGATGAACAGAAATCTTAGGCATAAAGTCCAGCTGAATCAAGGAGTTTCTATCTCCTTCTGCTTGCTGGAAGAACAACTCAAGCCGGCACCACTTGTCTGTGTCACAATGGCTTTAAACATTTCTAAATCTAATACACCCCTTCCCACTGTGCAAGAAAAAATATGCAAACGTGGACAGATGATTGGAAACATTCATTTCCAACTGATTTGCAAAATTAAAAGATTTGTCAAGATGTTACCAAAAACAGAGGCTGGGTGGCTCAGTTGGTTAAGTGTCTGACTTTGGTTCAGGTCATGATCTTGTGGTCTGTTAGTTCAAGCCCCACATCTGGCTCTGTGCTGACGGCCTGGAGCCTGCGTCGGATTCTGTGTCTCCCTCTCTCTCTGCACCTCCCTCGCTCGCACTTTGTCTCTATCTCAAAAAATAAATACACATTAAAAACATTTTTACAAAGATTTAAATAAATTTATATAAAAAGATGTTACCAAAAACATAGATTCTTATTTGCCTAAAATGAATCAAAAAGAATTCAAATAAGAAATTTTAAAAATAATACATCATTATTCATAATAGTATGTGAACAACCTAAGTGTCGACAGATGAATGGATAAAGAAAATGTGGTAGGTAGATAGATAGATGATAGATAGGTAATAGTTCAGCCTTTAACATGAAGGAAATCCTGTCATTTCTGATAACATGGATGAGCCTGGTGGGTATTATACTAAGTGAAAAAAGCCAGACAGAAAGCATGGTGTCACTTATACGTGTAATCTGAAAAAACAGTCCGACTCATAGAAACAGAGAGTGGAACAGTGGTGCCACGGCCTGGGGGTTGGGGGAAATAGGGAGAGGTTGGTAAAAGGTTAAAACCTTTCCGCCATAAGATGAATGAGATTGGAAGATCTAATGTATTAACATGGTGAATATAGCTGATGAGAGTGTCTTGTAGAACTGAATTTTTTTTTTAAGACCATAGAACTTCAATGTTCTCATCAGAAAAAAAGGAGGAGGTAAGTATATGAGGTGACGTGTTAATTAACTCAGTGGAGGGGGGGAAGCTCTTTCACAACATATAGATGTATCAAATCATCACATTGTACACTTTAAATGTCCTACAATTTTACCTGTCAATTATGCCTCAGTAACGCTGAAAAAATAATAATAGTCGATGACACATTGTCCAGCAGTGATTTGTTGTGTAAACTAAATTTTTGTTTTGGATCAGCTAGTTCTTTTTTTTTTTTTTTTAATGTTTTTTTTTTTTTTTTTTAATGTTTATTTGTTTTTGACAGACAGAGCACAAGTGGGGGAGGGGCAGAGAGAGAGAGGGAGACGCAGAATCCAAAGCAGGTTCTGAGCTCTGAGCTGTCAGCACAGAGTGTGACGTGGGGCTTGAACTCATGAACTGAGAAATCACGACCTGAGTTGACGTCTGACACTTAACTGACTGAGCCACCCAGGCGCCCCTGGATCAACTTTTTAACCAAATTATTTTGGATCAAATGGTCTGCCACACAAAATGCGGATGAAGGGGGTATATAAAGCAAAGATAGAGGACAGGATCATATTTTTCCAAAAGTGCATTCTCAGTCTTGTCCTAAGGCTAGTGGGACTTCCAATGGGTGTACCTGCTGTTGGGAGAGGAGGGAAGGAAAGGGAGGTGAATGGGGGGACAGCAACATCAGCCCAGACTTGCTTATCTTTCCAGGTCCTCAAATCTTGATCTGTAGGCTCTTTTTGGCACAAGAGACCCTTTGAGTGACTGCTAATCCCTCTCACCCCACCCCCCAACTCCCACCCCAGTCTGGGGAACTTGTCTTCCCTGCCAGTTTTTCCATGGGCTCTACGGAAAAGGCCGAGGCAGGGAAAGATTTGCTCAGTACTCAGACACTGCAGCAGCAGAAATGATTCATAGCTTCCCCATATTCTAAGATCATTAAGAATCAAATGTCTTTAGAATAAATACTCTGTGGTGCCTGGGAGTGGGAAAAGAGATGTGACTTATCAGGCAATGACCTTGTCTTCTTAGAGTAGCTCAGGACGTTGAAGGAGAATTGGGCATGAATGTGATAAATTATCCTGAAATTTCAATGTATTTGAACGGGGCTTGGGTAACTCCTCTTAAGTATGGTTGTTCTTTTTTTTTTTTTTTTAATGTTTATTTATTTTTGAGAGAGAGTGCGAGAGGGGAGGGGCAGAGACAGAGAGAGAGAGACAGAGGATCCAAAGCAGGCTCTATGCTGACAGCAGCAAGCCTGTTATGGGGCTCGAACTCAGGAACTGAACCCTGAGATCATGCCCTGAGCTGAAGTGGGATGCTCAACCCGACTGAGCCACCCAGCGCCTCAGTGTGTTTATTTTTAAATGGTGTGTGTCCATCTGAAAGGAGGACAAGAGGTGTGGACTAAAGCAGTTTGTGTCTGAGCACTTCACGGTTACTACTGTCCAAAGCTTAGATCAGCCCCGAAAGCAAAACAGGTAGAAGCCTACTCTCTTTTTGGGCTTTGGGCCCACCTTTGTTTCTCATGCACCCTTCTCCCATTGCTGCTACTGTGACAGGCTTTCTCGTTGAGACCCCCACCCCCACCCCAATGTACCCATTTCTCTGTTAAACCCCTGCCCTCAACACACACACAAACTCAGCATCTTCACAGAAAGCTCTTCCTCTCTCTTCTGGTCCTAAGTGAAAGCAGGCTGTCTCTAGCAATAAAGCACCCCTTCTGGAAACTCTTCTGCATCTCTAGGGCCTGGGGTATGTGAGTGAGGACAGAAGGATGGGGGTGGGGAGAAGGAGGTTAGTGTTCCCTCATCCCTTCACATTTTACACCTTGCTCTCCTGACTTCAGGGGAGACCCCAACTCCAAGGAGATCCCTCCCACACAGCAACTCCACCGTCCTCAGGGTGTTAACTTCAAGGTCGTCATTCACATTTTGCAGAGTCCGTCTCCAGGATTATAGTTTTTTAACCCTCCCTCGGCCTATCCCATTTTTCCAGATTTTGCCAACGTTTAAAAGAACGACAGACTGCAGTAGTCTCAGAGGTTCTTGACCTCCTGCCTCCAATGTGTTCATTCCCATTCCCATTTTCCGCTCCCTGTCTGAACTGTCCATACTTCTTTCTGTCCTGCCCCTATTCCCACTGTCTTAACTGTCCTGATACCTCCAAGAGTGGAGCACCGCAAAGGATATGACTTCAGACCCACCGTAGGCTCAGGGTCCAGGTATGCTACTCGCTAGGACATCAGGCTTTACCTGGGACCTTATCTCTTTCACTTCACTTTCTGGTCATCTATAAAGTGATATCACACCAACTTCATAGGGCAGTCGCAAGCAGTAAATGAAGTAACAGCTAAAAGATCTGGCACATAGTAGGTGCTCATTAATGTTGGCCACTTTCCATTCCCTCGACTTTGGTGCTTCCCAGCGATGCTTTTCCTCTCCCCTTCACTGACGTTTCCAAACCTCTGCTCACTGTCCAAATGCCCTATTGCACTAAGTCCAAATGCACTAAGAGGTAATTCGCCATGGTAACACACAGCACCCGTCCCCTGCACTCATTTTCCCCTGTTTCAAAAGATGCACTTCTCTGTTTCCTCCCTATTGTGCTCTGGACCCGTTCCCTCCAATTTCCCTCTGGACCTCACTTCATCAATTACTTCCTCTCTCTGGTATGTTTACTCCCTACATCCATTTCCACCGACTATTTCTTCCTCCTTGCCCCACCCATGATGTCTGCCTCTTCTTAAACGTCTTCTGTTGACCTTGCACCCCTTCTAGTCACCACCTTCCCATTGTGTCTGGATCTCCTTGAAAGAGCCTGCCCTCTCCTCAGTGCCCAGCCAGCCAGCTGCCCCTCAACCTGCTGCAGGGCATGTGGCTTCCTGTGTCACCCACCTCACCTGCTTTCATGAATGTCGCCAGTGCCCTTCTGAGTGCTGCATACAAGAGACTTTTTCATCTTTTTTTCCTGCTTCAATTCTCAACAGCATTTCACTCTGGGGGTGACTTCTTCTTGTAGTGCTCTACTCTTTGTGTCCAGGACCTCACTATCTGGTGGTGTATTTTTTTTGCAGGACTGTGGCCACTCCTTTTTCAGTCTCCTTTGAAAACTATTGGTTCCTCTTGTCTAAGTCCACTCTCTCCAACATATACTGTGTGCCTATTGAGTGCCAGACCTGTGTGGATGGATGTGTTGCAGACAAAGACTATAATAATAGAAGCACAGTCCGAAGCTGTACAAAGACAAGACCCACCCTGGAGCGTGGTCAGGAAAGGCTTCATGGAGAGGTGAGAGGAAGAGTAGGTGTCCACAACCAGACAAGGAAAGAAAGGATATTTTAGGCAGAAGAAACATTCCCAGGGCAATGCCTGAAAGGTAGACGGAAGCAGATTTACAGAAGTAGAATTCTGAGTAACACAAGTCTCAGAGGTACTATGTTCCTCTGTTTCAGTGTTCTCAACCAGTGTGATTTTGTCCTTCAGGGGACATTTGGCAATGTCTGGAGACACTTTGGGTTGTCATGATGTGGGGAGTGCTATTAACATCTGGTGGATAGAGGCCAAGGATACTGTAAAATATCCCACAATGCACAGCATAGCCCCCTCCCCTCCCCAACAAAGAATCGTCCAGCTCAAAATGTTAATAACGCTGAGGTTGAGACATCATGTTTTATTCTAACTTTAGCCTGAGGAGTCTGGCTCCAGGCCAAGTTTCAACGTGTGATGTTTTCAGACCAGACTACAGGCAATTACAAAGTTTTACCTGGCAGGTCTCATAAGGGGTAGGCTCTGCCCTACCCATGCTAGACTTGGTGCTCAGCCAGGGCACTGCAGTTTTCTGGACAGTGTTGCAAAGACTCAGAGGCAAGCCCCACCGCGCTGCACCCCCACCCCCCACCCCAGCCCTGCTCTGAGGCATATCTGCAAGCCTGGCCCAAACACCCCCACTTCCAGGCCTCTTTTTGTGGGGGGGTTGTCTCAGATGAGGCCTTTCTCAGGACCTCTGCCAAGACCACCTGGTCTGGGGGGCCTTGAAGACACTACTCTCCACTCTGACTCAGCATTCAGTACTTTTCCACTCTTAGCCTTCCTCACCTCTACCTCCCCAGGCCCCCAGGTCCTGGCGGCTCTACTCTCTGACTGGCTGTAGACCTAGTCACATTGTACAATTATTTGGCTTTCTTTGTCTTCGAATCTGAGAGGCCCTTAATGATTTTAGAGCTGAGTGAACAAAAGCATGTGTCAGTTTTCCAGACGGCAAACCTAAGAGGGGTAATTCACAGCAGATGATAGAAAAAGGCTTCAAGGAATTTTGTGGACAGCTTGGCAAAGGAAAATTTCACTGGGGTCAGTGGAAACTCCTCTGTTTAGGTCTCAAAGAGTAACTGTGCAAGTGCGGAGTGAGTGCCTAGGGTTACCTAGCACTTGTGGGACCAGCACCCCGAAATGTTAGGATTCCCTGATATTTAGAGTCATGTAGGTGAGACTCCAATTGTACTCTGGCTGGGTAGGTCATCCTGGAGTGTGTTATTCAGTTTTTGACACGCTCGAAAAAGTTATTTGCTTAAATTTGTGACTAAAGGCATTTCATTGTGCAGCCATGCATGCTCATGACACAAAGTCTTCATGAGGGCATGTATTGACAGGTCTCCTCTCAGCTCGGACACTGTCTCCCACTTTCCTCCTCCAGAGGCAGTGACTGTTTTATGCAACCATTTTTTAGGAGGGTCCGTGACAAATCTGAATATGTCCAAGGAAACAATTGGGTCAACGAAGGATGCTTATCTTGGAGAAGGAAAAACCTCTCAGCATGGTGGAGAATGAGGTAACATGAAGAAGTCTCAGGAAAAGAGATTGGAACAGAAGTGGATTTGCTATGGCTTTCATGGAATAGAAGCTTCTGGGCCCCCCACCTGCACTATCTTCTTTGAAGACTTCCACCTAATATCACGTTCATCATTGTTATTCTTTTTTTTTCTGAAGGAGAGCCCTCCCCCCACCCCAAGTTGAATAAGATCAGCTCCACTAATTCTGGATCCACCCCTGAGCTAGAATTAATCTACATAATTCCTTGGGACAAAACTAGGATTAATAGTAGAAAGTTACAGTGAGGCAAACATTGCTCAAGATCTGGAAATTCTCCCAGTTAGAGCTATTAAAAATTGGGATGGGCTGCAGAAAACCAGAAAGTGCGTCATTGGATGCCTTGGGTAGAAGCGAATGAGGCAGGGGTGTTGTAAGAGGGGCTGATGATCTCTCCCAACTCTAGGAATCAAAGTCTCTGAGATAAACTACAGAGAGGGCACTGAGACAGCATTTGCTTGCCTATGTATTAATAGTAGGGACCCCAAGTCCAATAGCAGGGACCCCCAAGTCCAGGCACGTATAGTTTGCTAGGTTTAAGTCACTGTATTAAAAAAAAAAAGTAATAAAAATATTCAGAAGCATTCAGTGTTCCACGATGAACTTTCTCAAACATATTCAAACCAGTAGGAAGTCACTGAATCGAGTTGGCAATAGACTCCTAATCTATTCCTCCTAATCTCCTGCTCCTCCAGCCATGCTCCCAGATGCTGGATTCCTTGCTCAAGATCAGCTAGAGGCGTGGTTGTATTCCTTCGGTAAGGTCTCCAGCGCAGAGAGAAGTGGCCAGCACCCCACCATCACACTAATGTTTGTTGCCGTTGAACTGTCAAGCGCAGTGGCCACTGGTCCTTTCAGGCACATCAGTAGACGCTTCCTCAGGACGAACCACTGGCGATCATTTCACTACTAGTGATGCCGTCATATGCTGCGGATTACTGGCGTCCCATTTTCATCAGGAAGAACTTCAGCACTGCATTCAAGGCCAAACACATCCGTATCCATCCCATATTCTGACCTTTAAAAGTTTGTTTTCTTGGACCACTCACACCCGATATGACATGGATCATGGTTCTCGGGACAGCAGAGACAACCCTAGGCATTTCACTAGAGAGAATTCAATGTAGGAAATTGGCTGTGCAGGTAAGAAGGCAAACACAGAAAAGTGTTTAGTGAGCAGAGATAGTGGGGGCTGGCTCAGGAAACAAGGCAGAGGCTGGATCACCAGAACCTGCCAGCTGGGAGGGGTGGCCTGAGGCGGGGAGCTGGGCCTCCATGGAGAGCTGTTGCACAGGCAGGGCAGAGGCGTGGAAGAGGGGCCTTGAGGCCAGACTGCTGCCTGGTGGTGCTGTCACCTCTGCAAGACATGGGCAGACTGGTTTGGGGGTCTGGAAAAGAGCTGGGAGTCTGCCAGTGTGATGGTGACAAGAACAGCAGGCCAGCAGGTGGCCATTCCCTCCTCAAGCCTTCCAGTGTCCTCTCAGTGCTCCCACTGGTGGGTCCTAATGGGGAGCCAGCTGGCAAAGGGAAGTGTATTTGCAGAGCCTTGACCTTGGCCTCAAACTGCAGAGCAGAGCAGGGCGGTGCTGAGCTGCGAGGCAATGATTTAATAACTAGCACAGCCTCACCTGCCCGCAGGACACCCAGACCCCTCACCACCTGGCCTGCTGATCACACTTGCCTTCCCCTCGTCTCCTTCCCTCCCCAATGAGGGGGTGCAGTCCCTCCCCGCCATCTCCCGGGGAGAACTGATGATGCCCACCTCGGGTTCCGTTGTACCTGCCCAGGTAATTAAGAAAGCACTGGGAACACATCAACATGTCTGTTTCTCCCTGTTAAAATCCTGAAGCCCCTTGATGGAAAAGGGTGAGTTTTCATCATCGTGCCTCCAAAGCTATGGTTGGCACATAGCACATACTTTAAAAACATTTGTTGAGGGAGCGCCTGGGTAGCTCAGTCCGTTGAGCAGCTGACCTCTGACTTCGGTTCAGGTCATGATCTCATCGGGCTAGCTGTTATCTGCGCAGAAGCCACTTTGGATCTTCTGTCCCTCCCTGGCCCCCTGCCCCTTCCCTGCTTATGCTCTCTCTCAAAAATAAATAAATCTTTAACAAACAAACAAAACATTTGTTGAATGAATATGTCGTAGATGTTTGCCCAGTCATGGCACTGATAATCTAATTGGAAGAGGTCATATAAAACATTAATATACAAATTGAAAATCTTTAAAGGAAAGTGAAGCACACTGGACTTTAAAAAAAATTAGTTTTTGATTTTTCCTAATTTAGAGAAAACTCTAACAACTTCCTTTTAGTAATTAAATGTATCAGGTAGCTTTTGAGGAGTCTCTAATATAACTTTCCTTTAGTAATCAAATGGATTAGGAACTTTTTGGGAAGAGTTTAAAAGTCCTCATCTCTGCATGAGTTGGATAACACACATGGAAAATACTTGTGGTCTGAGAACAGAGGTGTTTTCATATATGGAAGGGTTTTGTTCTTTTCCCATTTTCTTTGGGAAGGATGGTTATTCTTTTACGGAAGATGACAGAAACAGCAAAACAATGCTAAATTTCCTCCCAGGAAAGCACATTGGCCCCACAGAGGTCACTTCTCAGTTCTGAAGAGGGCGTTCCCTCTCCAAGCTGTCCGCTGGGGACGGGAAGGGCTCAAATGATGTCTTTGGACTCACGGTTGGCCCCGTGACAACTTTGGAGAGTAAAGTAATGCTGACAATAATAAGGAGCATTAACCAAGGGGCGCATTAATCGAGGGGCACAGATACTTTAAACAATATGAGGCTGACACTTGAGCCCACTAAGAGGCTAGGAGGGCCAGGCAGCTCGGCGGCGGGGGGTGGGGGAGCGGTCAGAGACAGGAGACCCAAGATGGCACAGAGTGAGTCCTTGCACACGTGTGACGAGACCTGTGGGATGGACCCAGTGCACAGCCTATTCTCTGGGGCTGTAACTCCCAGGTGGGCACTGGTCTGCCCCCATGACATTTATACCCACACTAGAGTAATAGGGACAGCCCCATGAGATTTTCATTCAGCTAAGTGTATTTCATGTGAAAAAAATGTCCTTAGCCCAAGTCATGTCCCTTCTGCATTTTGGTGTCAAAATGTCATTTCTGTAATAAAATGATCGTGATGGGAAATGGCAGGGCTTTCTTTTTGCTTTTCTTTTTCGCTTGGCCACATACATGATTGACAAATCTATGTAGGTCACAAAAACAAAATTTTTTTGAGACGTTGCTGGTGTGTGGAATCTAGAAGTCTGGGAACCACGATAAAAGGCATGTCCCGGGGGCCCCTCTCCTGAGTCTTTCCTTAACCAAGAGGGAAAGAAGTGGGGGAGGGGGTGTTAGTCAACAAAGGGCAGCTCTTCATTCTTGCCTGATTAAAAGCAGAAAAACAAGTCATTGGGGACACCTGGGTGCTCAGTTGGTTAAGTGTCGGACTCTCTTGATTTTGGGTCAGGTCATGATCTCACAGTTTGTGAGATTGAGCCCCCACTCCCCTACCTTGGGCTCTACACCGTCAGTGCAGAGCCTGCTTGGGGTTCTCTCTCTCCCTCTCTCTCTCTGCTCCTCCCCAGCTAGCATATTCTCTCTCTCTCTCAAAATAAATAAATAATTAAAAAAAAGAAAAAGAAAGAAAGAAAGAAAGAAAGAAAGAAAGAAAGAAAGAAAGAAAGAAAGAACAAGTCATTGGTGAGAATCTCCAGAATTTCCAAGGCTCAATGAATTTCTCCAAGTACTAAATAGGAATCTCCCTTTCTCTCTCTCTCTCCCTCCCTTCCTCCCTCTCTTCTTTAAAAAAAATTTTTCTTTTAATGTTTATTATTTTAGAGTGCATGAGAGAGACAGCAAGCAGGGGAAGGGCAGAGAGAGAGACATAGAATCGGAAGCAGAGCCTGAAGCAGGGCTCGAACTCACAGACCAAAAGATCATCACCTGAGCTTAAGTTGGCTACTTAACCGACTGAGCCACCCAGGCACCCCTTTCTCCCTCTCTGTCTTTGTCTCCGTCTCCATCTCTCTCAAAATGCCCTTTCAGGGGTGCCTGGGTGGCGCAGTTGGTTAAGCGTCCGACTTCAGCCAGGTCACGATCTCACGATCTGTGAGTTCGAGCCCCGCGTCAGGCTCTGGGCTGATGGCTCAGAGCCTGGAGCCTGTTTCCGATTCTGTCTGTGTCTCCCTCTCTCTCTCTGCCCCTCCCCTGTTCATGCTCTCTCTCTCTGTCCCAAAAAGAAATAAAGGTTGAAAAGAAAATTTATAAAAAAAAAAAAAAAAAAAAAATGCCCTTTCAGGGGAAATTAAAAAAAAAAAAAAAAAGCCCACTGGAAAACATGGTTGTTGTATGAATATTCCAAAATTGGATTAGTCAGAAAAAGAAATCATGTGGTTGTTAGGAGAAAGGAGCCTGGCCTTTTCTGTGACATGGGCGACTGCGTCTCCTTTACTAAACTGTGGTAGAGGGCTGTCATTTGTGTTGATAGGGAGGCAGTATTATTCTCCAAAAAGAAAAGAAGATTGTGGTTTTTTTATCAATACTTAATGAACTAAAATTATAAAATTAAAAACGAAATGTTCTTCAACCTTTATGTTCAGTTGATAAATCGTGCTCATTTTTTCAACCACCTAATAATGTTGGGAAGTGAAATACAACTTTTCATTATTATTTTTTTTAATGTTTATTTATTTTGAGAGGGAGCGTGCAGTCATGTGAGTGGGGGAGAGGGAGATAGAGGGAGAGAGAAAATCTCAAGCAGTTTCCACACTGTCTTCCCAGAGCTCAATCTCACTAACAGTGAGATTATGACCTGAGCCGAAATCAAGAGTGGGCCATTCAACCAAATGAGCCACCTAGGTGCCCCTCCTTGTTCTTTAATCAGCACTCAATCTGTGTGTAAATTTGACTGATTAAATACCCCTAAACAACAGCATTTCCAAACTTGACTAAATTCTCTTAGATAGTTCAAACTATAGTTGAGTATGATATCTAATGCTTTCAAATACTTCAACTGGGAGTTTTTATAATTCTCAGAGGCAAAATTGCCCTGTACCCTCAAGTATTAGCTTGTCCATCTGATAAGTCAGACTTCAGAACCCAACAAATCAGGATCCCTAACCCTATCACCCATCCTAACTGCAGCCAAAGCATACATAAAATAGTTCAATGATTGCAAAACTTGCTACCACAACTATATAAGCAACTTAAACAAGCCCCCATATAATAGGCTGGAGTTCCTTCTTCATCTCAGAGTTAAAAGGGTGCTTATTGGCCACGGAGTTGGATCCCACATCCCAGGCCCTGGGCCTGCAGTGCCATAGGGGAGAGAGCAGGTGTGGGGTCTCAGGACTGGAGCAGAGGCCCAGTGAGTCAGGCTGGCACCCTCATTCCCAAAGACCTCCTTACCACCTGGTAACTCACTTCTTCGCCTTCTACCCCCCGATAACATTTTACCGCTGCATAGTCCCCACCTGCCTCTACCTGGTCCCCTATCCCCCTCAGAGGATCCCAGAGTCAGTCCTGCACCAGCAGATCAACTCTCTATGCCCTGATGCACACTGCATGGCAATAGTTGTCAAACAAAATACAAGCCTGGTATGTAATCAGGGGTTATCAGTACATATCATTTTCTGAACCTGTTATTAGAAATTTATATAAAGCTTTCCTGAAGCACGCCTCATACTGTTTGCCTCTTTTGAGGTTGTAATGGACTCAGGGGCTTTACAGAATGATTATTTTCTCTTTAATGCTCACACTGTCACAAGTGCAGCCCATGGGAGTCCCTTATTTAAATTAGCTCCTTTTTAGTCTTGAAATACCCTGTATCTTTGACAGCAAGCAAGCTGTGTCAGGCTGGTTTTCACTTTCCTTCTCTACAACATAGAATCAGCTGCTATGATTGAAAGCAGCAGAGAGGCCCTGGGAACGTGACACTGATTTAGGCTGCTTTAGTAAATATCAGAAATTCATATGTATGTGTCTAATTTTACCTCCATCTTTATTTACTGAGTACTCCTTTAAAAATTTTTTTATGTTTTTTTATTTTATTTTTGAGAGAGAGAGAGAGAGCACAAGTGGGGAAGGGGCAGAGAGAGAGAGGGAGACACCAAATCCGAAGCAGCTTCCAGGCTCTGAGCTGTTGGCACAGAGCCTGACGCGGGCTCGAACCCGCGGACGGCGAGACCATGACCTGAGCCAAAGTCGGATGCTCAACCGAGCCACCCAGGCGCCCCTGAGTACTCCTTAAAAAAAACTTTTTAAAAATTTATTCATTTTGAGAGAAAGAGAGAGAAGAAGCTTGAGTGGGGGAGGGGCAGAGACAGAGAGAGAGAGAGAGAGAGAGAGAGAGAGAGAGAGAGAATTTCAAGCAGACTTCATGATGTCAGCGCAGAGCCAGACTCAGGACTCTTTACAGGACTTGAACTCTCGAACCATAAGATCACGTCCTGAGCTGAAACCAAGAGTAGGATACTCAGCTGAGCCACTCAGGCGCCCAGGAAGCACTCTTTATTTAAAGCAATCTGATGTAAAATAAAAGAAAATTTTCAGTGTTTCCCTCCCTTTTCTGAGACACCGGCATCTCTCATCTGACATACCTGTATCTTCTCGCCAACTTCAGTGCATCATACTATACGTTAGTTTCCCCAACAACATGATTAAATCACATCACCTAACCTTTCTGTCACACAAATGTGCACCTATTTAGATCCTGGAACCCTCACTTGGGTCGCCTGCTCTTTTAAAGTCCTTATGTGTCTCATTGGCTATTGTTCTGGATTTGTCTGACAATCACCACACTCTATTAGGAGCCAGAGCTTATGGGGTTAGACACAGAAGACTGAAATGTAAAGATGCTTTCATATCTCTCATAACACCAAAATCAATAAGATGCCTTGTGACTATCAGGCATTAATACTTACAAACGGACTGTTCATATTACTTTACATACCAAACCACTGACTGCAGTTTTGGTACTGCAGTGTCTGTGCTTGTGGGTGGCAGAAAAAGAGAAAAGAGAGGGGACAGGCCTTTTTAGTCACTTTTGGCTCAGTTCACTTACAAACATTAATTCAACAAGCATGTGAGTTCCCACTACGTGCCATGCCCTGTTCTCTAGGCTCCAGGATCCCCGTCCTTGTTGGGATTACATTCTAGTGCCAGCAAATACACTGTGTTAACTAAAGCATGTTTGCTTCCAAAACCTGATTTAAGCATGTTCTAATTCCCCAGGAGACTGTAGGAGCAGAAAGAGGTCCCCTTACTCCCGATATATAATCCCTCTAACTGAAGTGCTATAGCATGGAACGCTTTTAACAGAGAACAATGCCTTCCAACGAAAAGGCAGGAATCTGGGACAGATTACTTATTGAGTCACTGAATTGCTATGAATGATTTTCCATTGAAATATAAATGTTAACATTCCAGGCTTTGCTGGCTTCATAGAGAGATTAGAAAGTAGGAATGTACTAAGAATGTGCACACAGGAGGACTCCAAGATTAAGAGAAGGAAGGCAACAAGAGGAGGGGCAGAGGACGCCTGGAGCTGGTCTGTGTCCAAGCACATCTAGATGGCTTCTCAAGGGCACATAGGCCTGTGCTCAAGGACATTCTCAAGGACAATGGTGGCCTGCACTCTGTTCTTTGCCTACAGATTTTATTTGATTTTTAAAAACTTTTTACGAGGTACACATACATTCAGAAAAGTACATATACCCTAAACATAGAACTCACCGAATTTTCAGCAACTGAACATACCTATGCAAACAATCCCAATTAAAAAGCAAGATTTTATTTTGGGCACCTGGGTGGCTCAGTCAGTAAAGCCTCTGACTCAATTTTGGTTCAGGTCATGATCTCATGGTTCATGGGTTTGAGCCCTGCATTTGGCTCTGTGCTGACAGTGCGGAGTCTGCTTAGGATTCTCTCTCTCTCCCTTTCTGTCTGCCCCTCCCCTGCTTGGGTTCTGTCTCTCTCTCTCTCTCAAAATAAGTAAATAAACACAAAAAAATAAATAAATAAAGGGGCGCCTGGGTGGCTCAGTAGGTTAAGCGTCTGACTTCGGCTCAGGTCATGATCTCATGGTTTGTGAGTTCAGGCCCCGCGTCGGGCTCTGTGCTGACAGCTCAGAGCCTGGATCCTGGATTCTGGAGCCTGGATTCTGATTCTGTATCTCCCTGTCTCTGCCCCTCCGCTGCTCATGCTCTGTCTCTCTCTGTCTCAAAATAAATAAAACGTTTAAAACATTAAAAAAAAAAACAAATAAAAAGCAAGGTTTTATTTTAATAATATGAACAATTTTGCATGTGACATGAAATCCAAAAGGTCAAAAGAGTATGTATGAAAGAAGTCTCCCTCCTACCCCATTTGCCAGTCACCCAGTTCTCCTTTCTAGAGAAAAAAAACATTGTTAATAGTTTCTCACCCAGTGGGTTTTATTTAGTTTAGAAAGAATTTTTAATTCCAGTATAGTTAACAGACAATGTTAGTTTCAGGTGTATAGGTGTGATTCAACAATTGTATACATTGCTCAGTGCCCATCAGAAGTGTGCTCTTAATCCCCTTTACTATTTCACCATTCCCCCTCCCCCCCCCCTCCTGTCTGGCAACCATCAGTTTGTCCTGTATAGTTAAGAGTCTGCTCTTTAACCAATGAGGGTTTTGTTTTAAGATTTTATTTAAATTTCTTTTTTAGCATTTATTTTTGAGAGACAGAGAGAGACAGAGTGCAAGCGGGGGAGGGGCAGCAGACTCTGAAGCAGGCTCCAGGCTCTGAGCTGTGAGCACGGAGCCCACCGCCCTGGCCTCAACCTGGGAACCTAGAGATCATGACCTGAGCCAAAGTCGGAAGCTTAACCAACTGAGCGCCCCAGGCGCCCCAAGATTATTTTAAAGTAATCTCTACACCCAAGGTGGGGCTGGAACTCACAAGCCCAAGATGAAGAGTCACATGACCTGCCCAATGAGCCAGCCGGGCGCCCCTAATGAGTTTTAAATCAGACTTTCTGACATCTGTAGGCTCTTTGCTGGGTGGGGGATGGGAGGGTGAAGTCCTCCCTTTATAGGAGCTAAATAAGACCCCTGAACCTGTCCCAGACTCGCCTGGCCTAGGCTGCCCAGAGACAACAGCCAAAAAGGGTCCAGGGCCGCGATTCAAGCAGCAGCCACGCCAAGGTCCGCCCCCACGCCCGCCTTGGCCCCCCCCCCCCCCCCCCCCCCCCCCCCCCCCCCGCCTTGGGTGACAGGTTGGGGGAAGGCGGGGCACAGACGCGGGGGAGGGGTGGGAAATCTGAGACTCGAGTCGTATGGGCCCCTGGCCATTAAAGAGGAAGCTTCCGGGCGGCCCAAGGGTGGGCAGAGGGCCATCGTCAGTCCTGGGAAAGGGGAAAGCAAGGAGGCCTAGAGGGCGGCCTTTCCCCTGGAGAGCGTGGAAGGAAGGCGGCGGCGGCCACGCCAAGGAGGAAGAGAGCAGGACAGGGTGGGGACAGCCCCTCCGGGGGCTTCTGGGGGCGGATCCCCGGGGTCTGGGGGTAACCCTTCTGGGTGTCCGGGGACTGTCCTCCCTCCGGGGTCTGGGGGCGGTGCTCTCCGGGGTGTCTGGGGACGGTCCTCTCGCTGGCCGGGCTGCAGCGTGGAGGACCCGGCGGGGTGGCGGCCCCGCCCCGCGATGCTTTTACTTTGGGGATCTCCAGGAGAGCCTTTAAAAATAGCCTGGCTGACGTGTGAAGAGCGGCTTCTATGGCAAGGGACGAGTGCCTGCTCTAGTGCAAGCTTGAGCGAGGATTGAGCGAGGAGGAGAAGGGGCCGAGGCCGCCCGCGGGGAGAAGCGTCAACGCCGCCGCCTGAAGTGGGGCAAAGGTCGCGCGTGGCACCCACCGCCTGCGGCGGCCCAGACGCTCTGGTTCTTGTGCCGGAAGCATTTTCACTCTCACCATAATAGGGAAAACAGAATTTTCCATAAAAGGATTTTGTTTTTCCCTTGAAGACGGTACACTTACCGGGTCATCTTTGGGCCTTCCCTTTCTTGATAAAGAAACTCGAAACAGTGACCTCTTTCATATATTCTAGTTAGCTCGTGTCAAATGAGGCTGTTTAACTCATCAGCATTTCGGTTAGGTTTGAAGCTGATTGTTAGATAACAGATAACTGATTTATGGACACCTGAGTTCAGTCCGGAGCTATGCCACCTCGGGGGTATTGAGTTTCTGGCCTCAGGTTTATCACCTCTTTGGGAAGATGAAACTAGCACCTTGGATGTAATCCATGACACCAATTTGCGTTACATTGTGAAATCCGTCGACGACTTTTCTAAGACTTCAGAGGAGGAAGAGACCCATGCGAATAAAAGAATCGGGGAAACATTCCAAGAAGAGGCCCATCTTCAAGTTTAGGTGAGATTTCAGTAAGTAGTCACTGGGTTACACTGAGTTGAACCTCCTGGAACCTTTTGTTGCCTTTTATAACCGGAAAGCAGGGTGTTAAGGGAAGGCTTTGCCCACACAGGGCTATGTACATCGCCCAGGTGAACGCACTCAAAGTCCCTGGCACCTCGGAAGCTCCCCTTGTGGGAGGGCTCACTGCTCGAGAAATCCCTACCCCCACCCCGAGGTAACCGCTGTCCCAACATTAACACCACGTGTCCATTTTGTTTCCTTTTGAACGTTCACGTATGTCCTCTGTGCCAGCTCTCAGGCTGCCGCCTCTCGGTTCCAGACCCACGCTCCCGTCGGCCTCGCGCTGCGGGCGAGGCTGCCTCAGCGCCATCCCTCTGTCCCCTGTCCCTTGATACCCAGACTCCCCTGGAAACCAGCTGCAGGGAACCTGCAGCTCGCAGGAGAGGGGAGGGACTTGCTTCTTCCTGCTGGCTTCCTGTTGGCTCCCTTCCCTGCCAACGTCACCCTAGCAACCTGCTCCCCCCCCCGCCCCCCGCCCCCCCTCCCCAGTGCCAGCAGCGCTTTCCGGCAGCAGTAATGGAGTCTAGTTTGTAATTTTCGCAGCAGTTAGAGAACCCCTCTGAGCGCCCCCCAAGACACCGGTCCCAGCACCAGACGGTTGGGGAGGGGGCTGCCTCCAAGCTTCTGGATTTCAGGAATTTCAGTTTTTTTCTTCTTGTGCCCCAGTCCTAGGAGGTGGTAGCTACCTCCCTGATACCTGTTTTTGACTTTTAGTCATCTAGTTAATACCTTTATACCTAGTTAACTGTTCTTTATGATACATCCTGTCTATTGGGTTAGCTGGTGTGGTTTCTCTCTCCTTACTGGTTGCTGACTATAGAATCTATTCTGGGTTAATTTGTGCCTGGCTTCTTTCATGCATCGTGGGAGTTAGACTCAGCTGGCTTATTACACGCAGCGATAGTTCATGGATTGTCGCTGCTGCTTATCACTCCGTGGACACACCGCCTTTTATTTATCCAAATACTGTTGTCATATTTTCAGTTTGAGCTATGACATGATGCTGTTGTGAATATTGTTGTACGTGATTTTCAATGCCTAATGTGCGTGCATTTCTGTGTGTCCCAGCGTGGAAACGCACGATAGGGCATGCATATGTTCAACTTCAGTAGATCACGTACATGGTTTTCTAGAATGGTTGCACCGGTTACACACCCATCAGCGGCAGTGGAATGAGAGTTGGCATGTTGCACATTGTAATGAGTTCTCCATACCACAAACTTAAAAATGTTAGCTATTCTGGGGCGCCTGAGTAGTTCAATTGGTTAAGCTTTCAGCTCAGGTCACGATCTCACCGTTTTGTGTTCGAGCCCCACATAAGTCTCTGTGCTGACAGCGCAGAGTCTGCTTGGGATTCTCTATCTCTCTCCCTCTCTCTCTCCCCCTCCCCTCCTCATATTGTCTCTTTCTCAAAATAAATAAACTTAAAAAAATTTTTTTTTTAAATTTAGCTCTTCTGGTATATGTGCAGTGGTATCCTAGTGTATATGTCATCTGCATAACAACTTCCCCCCAAATTTGGTGGCTTAAGAAATTCATTATCTCACAGTTTTTGTGGATCACCATTTCTTTGGGAGAGACTTAGCAGGGCAGTTCTGCTCAGGGTCTTTTACTCAGATTTTGGCTAGAGGCCCCAGTTGCTCTTGGTGTTGGCCTCCCTAAAGCTCCTTGGGCAGCCACCTAACATGGCAGCCCATGGTCCTGTCCGAGTGATCCAAGAGAGGGGGCGAGGGGGAAGCCACACACTTCGATCTGCTTTATTCTCTGTTGGAAACCAGTGTTTACTCCGAGACTGCCCTCAAAGGAACTAGTCCCCATGTCTTGAAGGGAGAAGTCGCAAAGAATTTGTGGACTTTAAAACCCTCATGCACACCATGGTTTTCATTGACAGCTGGTTATTAACAGAATTGAGATTGCCCATTTGAGTATGCTCTTTGGTGAAGTGTCTGTTCAAACCTATTGCTCATTTTTTCTCTTGATCGTTTTTTTATTTTTATTTATTTATTTATTTATTTATTTATTTATTTTTCTTTATCGTTTTTTTAAAAATTGATTTGTCGGAGTTCTTTGTCTATTCTGGGCACAAGCTCTTTGTGAGAAGTAGGTGTTGCCAATATCTACTCAGTCATGGGAAATTTCTCCTTTATGCCTTTCAGCGTTTTCAAATTTCTTGCTGTTCGCACATGCGACTTTTATATTTTAAAATATCTTTAACAAGTAAAAGCTCTAGCTAGTGGCAGACCGACAGGGAAGCAGACGCAGAGTTAAAACATCAATGGATGTGAGGGAAGGAAGGCAGTAGGTGCTGGCAGGACAGCTATTCACTGGAAATTAGTCACTGACCTGAACATTCCAAACTCTTGTTTCTTTGGAAACATATGAGGGCAGACATTTAAGAAGACTTAATTAATAAGTTTCTGTTTTCTGTCCCAGATTTTGGAGATGACTCCAAGGATAACATATTATGTTCCCTACCTTCCCAAAAAAGGGTTACCTCATCCCCAGGGATGCAAATGTTTTCAGTTCTACTGTTTGCTTGCTCACAAAAAAAATGCATAGCCCCGAGCTGAAAGTGTGAGCAGGAACACTGTATTTATTTGTAAGAAACTAGCGAAGCAGCAGAATTTCTACGTTGGCTGATCTCAACAATCTCTAATCAACGTCCCCTTTCTCGAGGTTTCCTTCAGAATTGATTTATCTTTAATTTGTTATGGGAAAGCCTTCTCCATTATAAACCCTTCACCAATTAATACAAATATTTTCAGATATCCTAATTCTTGGTACTTTGTTGTCCTTTGGCACTTAATCTAAAACTCTGTCTTGAAAGAATTCTTAAGTTTTCAGAGCCCAAAATGATAGGAATGGAACAATATTATTTGTGAGGTCAATGAGTGTTTTTAAACAGTTTAACCTGAGAAATAAAATTAAAAGCCTCCAGATTTTGTCTTCCCTACTTAGTGTCTCTTGGAATCCTGCTGAACGATCTCTTTCCTAACCCAACCCCTTACCTGGTTAGGATCTGCTGTTTGAAACATAATGTGAAGAGGAAACTTATTTTAACACTGTAGGGATCTGGGAAGTCTCATCACAGTAGAGGGCAGCTTGCGCCACCTGCTGGGGACATTAATAGTCCTTGTATCCTCGGCATGAGTCTAATTAGTTCACAACCTGACCACTTTTAGTATTTCTGATTGACGATTATTTGCCTTGAGACCCTTTGTCTTTATGCTTCAGAGAAAAGCAAAATATAACTTACCCTAGAGACAAAATAAATTTAAACCAAAATCTATAGCGTTATCCCAGCCAACATCTGCTCCTACCCCAAAGGATGTCCTAAGGAGTGGCTCAGATAATAGGCAGAGCTGAGAAATAGCTAATTTCTTTAGGGTGATCACAGTGGTGTGTGTGTGTGTGTGTGTGTGTGTGTGTGTGTGTGTGTGTGTGTTTGCGCATGCGCATGGTCCCACCAAACTGATGTCCTTCCCTCCCTCTCTTCCTTCCTTCCTTTCTTTTTTCATCTTTGTGTTTCTTCTATTTCTTTCCCTCTTTCCTTCCTTTGACCCACTCTCATTCATTCCCCCTCTTCCTCCTCCTTCTCCATATTCTTTCCCTTTTCATCTCCCTTCCTCTCTTTCTCTCTTTCTCTAATAAACAAAACAATTTTTTGAGAATCTGATATGCATCCAGAACAAAAACTGTGAGCGAAATAGCTCTAGGTATATTCTTTTGTTGGCTAACTTCCCAAGTTTCAGACTCCTGCAGAATTCTGTGCTGTGAGCTGAGGAAACACAAGGAGCCAAATACTCAGTGTTCATGTGGTTCTTGGGTGCTGGGCTCAGAGTACCCCGTCACTAGCCAGTCTGTTGGGGCCTCTGCTCCCTAAAGAGCCAGAAAGAGTGCAGTCAGAGACCTGGGCCTGGAGGTTCCAACTTGGCCCTCATGACTTGTCAGTATCAGTTGTTTCTTTGAGCACTATCTAGCCTGCAGCAGTGTTGAGTCCCCAAACTCTCTACTGTCTGCTGGATTCCTGCCCCCTCACCCCGCCCTTTCCCCCACACCTGTACTCCTCTCTGTCCCCCACCCTTGTACTGGGAGCACCCCTACTCTATGATGGTCTGGACCACTGGTCTTCTCAGCTTGGTCTTCCCTGCTCCTACTCTTGAGCCTTAGCCAGACCCCACCCAACCACCCAAGGATAGACTTCATTAGCTCTGTGCTCCTCAAGGAAGAGTTTAACAATGAATTGACTCCCCTTGAATACCAGACCCACTGCTTTCTTTGCTTAGTTACAACTGGTTGCTATTCCAAACTCAATCTAGCTGATCCAACGGTGAGTGCCTTAAATCCTTATTTTCTTCCTGATGTGATGGCAGTTTCCATACTGATGACTCTAGTAGGTTTTACTTGCAGGGATTTAAGAAAATTCCTTTATCTAATCTGAATTGGAAACCCAGTGAACTAATTTCATAATCTCTGGGTCTGTTTCTTTATCAGAATGGGTTAGCACGCATCATAGGAGGGGATGAGTCTTAGGGTCACAAGTAAGACTTCCTGTACTTTGTGCTCTCAGAGCAGTCTAAAAGTTACATTACTTTTTCTTTTTACTGTTATTGAACATAGGGGGAGAGTGATTGTGTCTACTCTTGACAGGTGTTTGCGATAATTAATATTTGAACATATCTACATGAGAGTAAAAAGCAGTCTCCTTTGTCTTCCATTTCTTTTGTAAAGTTATGAAAATAATTTTAAAACTGTGTTGACTCTTACGTCTTCAGAGAAAATTGGTCAGATTTCTTTGAAGATCTGCACTTTATTCTGTCCTCGCTTTTGAAATGACACCTACTATCGTGTGAGGCAAAGCAGGCAGTTTTGATCCTTTCTTACGTGAAGGTATAGATGGCACCAGAGCTGAAGTCCATCACGGTTGATTTAAACAATTATAAATAATTACCAAAGCAAATGAAATAAGCTAAAGTTCTACAAGTGTCACAACACAATCAAGTACTTTCTTATGGACTGGTGAGGGCAATAGTCAAGAAACCATAAAGAATCTTGGAGGTTTTCAAATTATCTAGTGGGATTTCTTTGTTGACATATTCAATAATATACATTGAAGTGAAGGCTGGGTCGCATTTTAGTGACAAATCAGAAGTCCCAGCCCTCACTCTGACTGGCTAGTGACCTTGGATACGTTACCTAACCTTTCTAAGTCTTAGTTTCCACGATTGTAAAAAAAAAAAAAAAAAAAGTGATAAGAACAGGGTTCATCTCATGGGATTATGGGTCTCACTTAATTGTCTTAAACGAGCTATTAGTGTTTAGTATGGGGCAAGGTGTATAGTAAGGGCTCAATAAATGTCACTTAATGAAGCAAATTAGTTTCACATTCCTTTCTGTAATACGTTACTGTGGTAGTCAGCCTCCTGATATTCATGCCCTTGTAGAGTCCTCACCCATACTGTACCAGAGTTAGTCTGTGTGACCAATAGAACATGGCAGAAGTCAGTGTGTTACTTCTGTGATCGGGCTATAAAAGGCTATGGCTTTCACCATCTTGGGCTCGCCTCATTTGGGGGGAGACATTCAGGTTGCTGACAGTTTGGCTACTGGCAAGGAACTGGGGTATTTGGCCAATAGCCAGGGGGAACCGGACGCTGCCATCAAATATGTGAGTGAGCTTGGAAATGGATTCTCTAGCCCCCGATGATGGCAGCCCTAGCTGGTGGCTTAACGGCAACCTCATGAGAGACCCTTGCCCCAGATCCCCAGAGCCTAAAATAGTGGTGCATGTCACAGCTGATGATGTCTTAGATTTCAAGAAATATTCTCATTTGTCTAAATCACATCAAAGTCACATGGTCAATCTCCCCCCCCCCCCCGAACCACACTTCTTAAACTGCCACAATCTTCATTTTTAGAAAAAAATGAGTGTATATCTAAAACAGAGATGCCTAGGCACATTTGCCATCTGGAGGGATTTTGGCAATTACTGACCAACTGTGAAACCAACTTATCATTGTGCGATTGTTTACATCGGAGGTGTTGCAAGGGATGTTGATTATGGTGAAGAGGAGGTGATGGCTTAGAACCCTGTAAAAGTGTTCTGGGAAGGCACGGAGAAAAAGGCTGCTGATTATGGGTCCACAGGATAAAGCCTGGGTATACAGGGACTTTATCCTGTGGCTCATCAGTCTCATCCACAAGTCACTGGTAGGTTGGCCACTGATGTCATGGGATAGAATGAAGCCTGCGGGCAGGGTGTCTCTCTCTCTCTGTGCTCCCTCCCCACATCCCACATCCACATCAGCTAGTGTTGGACGTAGTGTGAGGTGAGGTGAGGGAGGGAGGAAGGAGGTAAGGAATATAAATGAGGTGCTTCCAAATTTCTCCATGGTAACAAGAAGATAGTTTGTCAGCAGGGAAAATTTGGATCCCTGGAATTAGACTTTTAGGTGTTTGTTTAAAACTAATGCAGATCACCAACGTGCTCATAACGCGTTTACTAGTTCATCAGAAAACCCACGTACTAATTGTAGGGTATGGTCCAACAGAACTTTCACGAGCTCCATATTTGTTACATAATTATCATTTCTGCTTTGACAATGCCCTGCAGTCTCTCCCCTCTCTATTTTCTCTCCATCACCCTAGTGTAGTGCTTTGGCTTCAGCCTTTTGGCTGACCCTCCATCCAAGCACCATAATGTTGGCACATCAAGGTTCCTAAAGCACTACTGTTTAGTGCTTGCAAACTGCAATAGATGCTGTGGTTACTGGAATGACGCCCCTTCCTCCGCCAAAGATGTTCACATTCTTATCCCTAGACTCTGTGTATATGTGACCTTACATGGCAAAAGGGAATTACAGTTGTAGATGCAATTAAAGTTGCTGTGGTAAGATAAGAAAGATATTTGGTCTCTGTCCCCACTTCCTGAAACAGTGCTCCTACAACTCTTAGAATTCCTAAGTGAGGAGGTGTTCCAAGGAGGTGACTCTTGCTACCCCAGATAGCATCAGGGTAAGAGCCAGTTGCCAGAAAAGTCAAGAGTTGATTAGAATCTTGGAATTTTCAGCCTCATCTCCCCAACCTCTGGGGAGGAGGGGAGGACTAGAGATTGAGATTGTTGCCAAAGGCCACAATCATGCTTACATAGTAAAACTTCATAAAAATCTAAGGAGATTCCAAGTTGGCAAACACATCCATGTGCTGGGAGGGTGGCACATCTCATCTCCACAGGGATAGAGGCTCCTGCACTCGGGGTACTTCTGGTTCTTGCCTTATGTGCCTCTTTATTTGGCTGTCTTTGTATCCTTTAAAATTTAATAGCAAGGATAGCAGTTTCCTGAGTTCTTGGAGTCATTGTGTATGTGGGGTTGTATTGTGGGAACCCCTGACTTAAAATTTTTTTTAGTGTTCATTTTTGATAGAGAGAGAGCACACAAGTGGGGAAGGGGCAGAGAGACACAGAATCTGAAGCAGGCTTCAGGCTCTGAACTGTCATCTCAGAACCAGAAGTGGGGCTTGAACCCATGAACCATGAGATCATGACCTGAGCTGAAGTTGGATGCTTAACTGACTGAGCCACCCAGGCACCCTGGGGGAACCTCTGACTTTGTAGCCAAGTCGAAGAGAAGTGAGGCTAACCTGGGCACCCGATACTTGCAACTGGTATCTGAAATGAGGGAAGTCTTGTGGGACCAATCTTTAAACCTGTGGAGTCTGATGCTAACTATGGATAGTTAGTGTCAGAATTGAATTGAGTTGTAAGACACTCAGTTGGTGTTAGAAAATTGGAGCAGTAGCGTTTGGAAAGATGCTACATGTTTGGTGTTAGGAGGAAAAAAGATCCTCAGTTTTTGATCAGCTGACCTTGAAAAGGGGAAATTGTCCTGGATTATCCATGTGAGCCCATAAAATCACATAAAATCCCTAAAAGTAGAAGAGGGAGGTGGAAGAGGAAGTCAGAATAGTGTCATGGGAAAAGGATTAGATCCATCATTGATGGCTTTGAAGATGGAAGAAGTGACCATGAGCCAAAGAATATGGATGGCCTCTCAATGCTATAAAAGGCAAGGAAATGGATTCTCCCCTAGAGCCTCCAGAAAACTCAGTCTTGCCAACATCTTGATTTTAGCCCAATGAGACTCATGTAGGACTTACAACCTACAGAAGTGTAAGATAATAAGTCTGCTTTTCAAGCCACTGTATTTGTTGATAATTTGTTGCAGCAGTAATAGGAAACTAATACAGATACCATTTCAATCTTGGTCTTATGTTACATTAGACAATACCCTACTTCCTCTATCTTATCCAAAGTCTACCTACCTTAATGCTTAAATTTCTTTTTGCCTTTCTTTCCAGAGTTAACATTTCTTGAGCATGTATTTACAATCGATGTTCATTATCCTTGGATCCTATATTTCTGAATTTGCCTACTTCCTAAAATTTATCTGTAACCCCCAAGATCATTCACAGATACATGCAAGTGACAAAAAAGGTAAATTTCCCACTATGTGTATTTCCAGTTGAGGTCACACAAGACCTTCTCTGTGGCCTTGTTTCAGCTCTCATGCTGTGAAGAAGAATCCTTTCGGAGTCTATTTAGTGGCCTGTGTTTTGCATCTTTGTGCTTTTTGTTGGCTGTCTTGTTTACAACAGGCCCCAAGTGTAATGCTGAAGTGTGGTCCAGTGTTCCTAAGCTTAGCAAGAAGGTGTGATATGCCTTATAGAGAAAGTGCCTGTGTTAGATAAGCTTCATTTAGGACATGCCGAGGGTGCTGTAGGCTGTGCCCTAAAGGATAATCCATCAACAACATGTATTAAAGAAGGTGTCTTTAAACAGAAACACACATCACACAAGGTTCTGCATTGATTTGCTAATGAAAATGTTTTGATCAGTGGCGTACAGGAACCTAACCTAACATTTCCTTTAAGAACAATGGCTCAGTATTCACTAATTCAGTGAATCCTCAAAGAAAGAGAAATTATTGCATTCACTCATACAAGCTAACACATTATTTTTTAAAGCAGTCTCTACCCCCAACGTGGGGCTCAAACCTACCACCCCAAGATCAAGAGTCTGATGCTCTACTGATTGAGCCAGCCAGGTGCCCCAGACTAACACATTGCTGATACGTAAAAACTACTTAATAACTGTTGATTGATTCTGGGGGGAAAAGCAGAGCAGATCATTTTTTTTTTTGTGTGATGAAGTTATGTGGTACGTTTTGTGGTTTGTTTGGCATATAGTGATTTTTATTTGTTGTATACAAATATCTTCCCATGCCTGGCTTAACTAAGGCTAAGAATGAAGTGCTCACAAACATGTCACTGTTCCCTAATAACTTTTTGGTTTATGTAGGATGTATTTGTGTGAATAAAACTAGAACGTGTCTATATTAAAAGATCAAGGGCTCAACCTTCTCATTTTGGGTGGGAGAATATTTCCTCTCATTTAGCTCAATAATTGTCAGCTTTTTATTTTTAGTATTATTATTATTTAAAATGTTTGTTTGTTTTTGTGAGAGAGAGAGAGAGAACAGGGGAGGAGGAGAGAGAGAGGGGGACAGAGGATCTAAAGTAGGCTCTGCACTGACAGCAGAGAGCCTGACCTGGGGCGTGACCCCATGAACCACAAGATCATAACCTGAGCTAAAGTGGGATGCTCAACCAACTGAGCCACTGGCCATAAAGCCAATTTTCAGTTTTTTAATCATATAACCTTAAAGGGATTTTGAAAAACTGTACCCCCTCACCCACATTAATAGTCTTCGAATAATTTCTTTATAAGTTTAAATAGTTGCTACTCTGATGCAATTGTCAACACATTTCAATGAAACTGTTACATCTGTCTTTTAAATATATCCAAGGAAATATAAGTGTCATTGTGATTTATACCCACCTATATACATTTAAAAAAATGAACATGCTTATTTATTTATTTATAAATTTTATTTATTTACTTTTTAATTTTTCCTTTTATTTTAATTTTTTTAAATTTACATCCAAATTAGCATATAGTGCAACAATGATTTCAGGAGTAGATTTCTTTTTTTTTTAATTTTTTTTAATGTTTTATCTATTTTTGAGACAGAGAGAGACAGAGCATGAACAGGCGAAGGTCAGAGAGAGAGGGAGACACAGAATCTGAAGCAGGCTCCAGGCTCTGAGCTGTCAGCACAGAGCCTGACGCAGGGCTTGAACTCACTGACCATGAGATCATGACCTGAGCCGAAATCAGACGCTTAACCAACTGAGCCACTCAGGCGCCCCCAGGAGTAGATTTCTTAGTGCCCCATACCCCATACCCATTCCCCCTCCCACAACCCCTCCCATAACCCTCAGTTCTCCATATTTATGAGTCTCTTATGTTTTGTCCCCTTCCCTGTTTTTATATCATTTTTGTTTCCCTTTCCTTATGTTCATCTGTTTTGTCTTTTAAAGTCCTCATATGAATGAAGTCATATGATATTTGTCTTTCTCTGACTCACTAGTTTCACTTAGCATAATACCCTCCAGTTCCATCCATGTAGTTGCAAATGGCAAGATTTCATTCTTTTTGATTTCCGTGTAATACTCCATTGTGTGTGTGTGTGTGTGTGTGTGTGTGTGTGTGTGTATATATATATATATATATATATATATATATATATACCACATCTTCTGTATCCTTTCATCCATCGATGGACATTTGGGCTCCTTTGCATACTTTGGCAATTGTTGATAGTGCTGCTATAGACATGGGGTGCATGTGTCCCTTAGAAACAGCACACCTGTATCCCTTGGATAAATGCCTAGTAGTGCAATTGCTCGGTCGTTGGGTAGTTCTATTTTTCGTTTTTTTGAGGAAACTCCATACTGTTTTCCAGAGTGGCTGCACCAGTTTGCATTCCCATGAGCAGTACAAAAGAGATCCTCTTTCTCCGCATCCTGGCCAACATCTGTTATTGCCTGTGTTGTTAATGCTAGCCATTCTGACAGGTATGAGGTGGTATATCATTGTAGTTTTGATTTGTATTTGCCTGATGATGAGTGATGTGGAGCATTTTTTCATGTTGGCCATCTGGATGTCTTCTTTGGAGAAGTGTCTATTCATGCCTTTTGCCCATTTCTTCACTGGATCATTTGTTTTTTGGGTGTTGAGTTTGATAAGTTCTTTATAGATTTTGGATCCTAACCCTTTATCTGATATGTCGTTTGCAAATATCTTCTCCCATTCTGTCGGTTGCCTTTTAGTTTTGCTGATTGTTTCCTTTGGTGTGCAGAAGCTTTTAATTTTGATGAGGTCCCAGTAGTTCATTTTTGCTTTTGTTATCTCTTTTTTTTAATGTTTATTTATTTTTGACACAGAGAGAGAGACAGAGCCAGAGTGGGGGAGGGGCAGAGAGAAAGGGAGACCCAGAATCTGAAACAGGCTCCAGGCTCCGAGCTGTCAGCACAGAGCCCAACATGGGGCTTGAACTCATGGACAGCGAGATCATGACCTGAGCCAAAGTCAGATGCTCAACCGACTGAGCCACTCAGGCGCCCCTAACATGCTCTTTTTAAAGTCAGAAATCTTACATTTTCTTTTCATCTTGAAATAATATTTCTATTACATACACTTGTTTTTGAAAGTCTTTTATTGATTTCTACATGAAGACATGTATATAAATGAAAATTCAATCTTTAGAAAGTCTCCTCTAACCATTAGGCTTTAGGTGTTTAATCATCTCTTTCCAGTAATCCAGAGTGAGGTTGATGAGAAATGGTTTGTATCCTTAAGGAGAATACATTTTTCTTGGGAAGGCAAAACTCACATGTAGAAAACAGTAAGATGACTGTTGAGCAGTGCTTGCAGAGTTGATGCATGGACTTTTAGGAAGAGGGCGGCCACCAGGAGTTGGAGTACCTGGGCCACCAAGCTGGAGTTGCTTGGGTACAGAAAGGACATTTTCAAATCTGTATCAGGATAAGTTGCTTTTTTTTTTTTCTGAGTGAAATATCCAAGTCCATCTTAATAATTAATTCAAGATGAATTATTTTAAGATGGCCCAATGAAATTCTGTTTAAGGCATTGTGCTAATTTCTGGGGATACAGCAGTGAATAAAGGATTTAAAATACTCCTACAGCCTGGTCTTTTTCCTAGTGGTGACATTGGGGACAAGAATATCCCTAGAAAGATCATCACTAAAGGGGGAACAGGCAGAGAAAAATGACAGGAACAGCAAACAGTATAAGAAGCTAATATTAAAAAAAATAAAAAGGTAATTACTTACTGGAATTAGTAATATATTTTTCTTCTGATTCATTTACCATAGTTGAAAATGCATTCTCTTTTCTTCTGAAACTGGCTGGGTCTACATATGAAAAGTAACTGAACTATGACATGACCTATAAACTAATTAAATTGTTTCAATTACTCTGGATTGCCACAGGGATTGCCAATGATTAACACAGTATCAAAGGCGAGTTTATGTGTCATAATGCAATCTGAGGTCTCTTTCGTATAAAACCCAAGATTTATTTTTATTTTTATTTTTTTTTATTTTTTATTTTCTTCCAATATGTGAAATTTATTGTCAAATTGGTAAAACCCAAGATTTAAAGCTTTTTAAAAACTTCTTTCTTTCTTTCTTTCTTTCTTTCTTTCTTTCTTTCTTTCTTTGAGAGAGAGAGAGAGAGAGAGAGAGAGAGAGAGAGTGAAAGCGAGCCCAATGTGGGCTCCATCTCATGAACTGTGAGATCATGGCCTGGGCCAAAATCAAGAGTTGGATGCTTAACCAACTGAGCCGCCTAGGTGCCCCATCTAACATTTTATATTTAGTAAAGGGTTTAATCCTCACAACAATATTATGAAGTAGATATTGGTATCATTCCCACTTTACAGATCCAGAACAAGGGATTAAGGAACTTGTCTAAGACCACACAGTTAATGAGCGGTAGAGTTGGGCCTTAGGTCCAGGAGGTTAGTCCCACAGTTGAAATGCCTAACTACTGCACTAAACATAAGGTTGCGTAGAGTCATGGCGACATATCCGGTTACATCCAGTTCCAAGTCATCGGATGGCACCCGTTCCAGGCCATTTCAAGAACTTTGTAAGCTCCAGGCTTGTTTCAAATTAAAAATCCCATTGCATTATATTAAACATTAAAATGCTTCCACACCCATATTAAAAACTATATATGTATTTGTATTGTTGCTGTAATACATTTGGAAGGATTTCAAAAAGAGCACTTTTGCTCTTGAAATTACTTAATCTTGAATAATATTCAGTCTATACTTGACTGATTTCTTGACAATCTCTGGGCACACTCGGGGATTTGATCAAAGCGAGAAAAAATGTTTTTATGAGCAATAACGTTTTTATGAAAACTCAAGTTTCCAATGAATAAATTGGATACATTTCATAGTGTTAACGAAACACATTAACTCCAATTTCACAGTTTTCCTTTCTGTATTTTAGAATTAAAAGTTATTATAAAATAAAACCCAGGCACAGGAAACCACACAGACCAAATGTGTGGGCTATGAATTATTATAAAGCAAACACTCTTGAAACCACCACTCAGGTCAAGAAGTGCAACTTTTCCAGACACCCCAGAACCCCTTACCCAGTTGCTGTTCTCAGTCACATCACTCTGCCCCCCAAAATAACCATTATCCTGACTTTCATAATAATCACTTCCCTATGCGTCTTTGTAGTTTTACTACCCACATAGACAATGTAGTTTGGTCTTGTCCATTTTTTATAGGTCTTTTGAGCTTCTTTTAATTTATTTTTAAGTTATTTTGTTTTTATTTATTTATTTTTGAGAGAGATAGAGAGAGAGAGAGAGAGAATCCCAAGCAGGCTCTTTGCTGTCAGCACAGATCTTACCACTGTGAGATCATCCCCTGGGCTGAACCCAAGAGTTGGACGCTTAACTGACTAAGCCACCCAGGTGGGGTTTTTTTTTTTGTTTGTTTGTTTTTTGGGTTTTTTTTTGGTGTTTATTTAAATTCCAGTGAGTTAACACAGTGCAATATTAGTTTCAGGTTTACAGTTTCGTGATTCAACACTTATATATGACCCCTGGTTTTCGTCATAGTTTCTTTTAATTTAAAAGCTCCATTTGCGGGGCACCTGGGTGGCTCAGTCGGTTGAGCGTCTGACTTTGGCTCAGGTCATGATTTCACGGTTCATGGGTTCAAGCCCCACGTTGGTCTCTGTGCTGACAGCTCAGAGCCTGGAGCCTGCTTCGGATTCTGTGTCCCCCTCTCTCTCTGCCCCTCCCCGCTCATGCTCTGTCTCTGTCTCTGTCTCTCTCTCAAAAGCGAATAAAGATTAAAAAAAATTTTTTTCAAGCTCCATTTGCCATCCTCTCCTTTCCTTACAATCTATTTGTTGAAGGCCCGTAGAGTTTGTCCTGTAGAATTTCCCACAGCCTGGATTTTGCTGGTAGCACACTCACACCCAGTTTAACATGTTCCTCTTTCCTCAGTAGGCCATGCACGTTGTCACCTTGATCGGAAGCTTGATCGGCTTCTTCCCCTTGGCAAGAACAGAAGATGGTGTGTTCTTTCCTCAGGCAGAAGAGACCTAATGCCTGATGTGTAATGCTAGAACTTGTCACTGCTCAGTGATATTAATTCAACAGGAGTTACAAAGTAGACATAATCTAATTATATCCTGTCTTTTTCATCTATTCACTTGGAATACTTCCATAAAACATTTCGAGATCAACTCTTTACTAACCCAGTGTACAGTTCATATAAGAAAGCCTGGGTACATTTTAATTCTTTCTCTTTATTTGTTTGCTGTGTTGATTATATTTTCATGGTGCAGTTCAAAAATTAGTTTCTTATTTTATTATCTATTTTCAAAAAATGTTTATTTACTTTCAAAGAGGTTGAATGGGGGAGGGGCAGAGAGAGAGAGAGACAGAGAGACAGAGAGACAGAGAGAATCCTAAGCAGACTCCTCTGTCAGCATGGAGCCCAATGTGGGGCTCAAATTCACAAACCTGGAGATCATGACCTGAGCCTAAATCAAGACTCACATGCTTAACTGACTGAGCCACCTAGGTGCCCCCCAAATTAATTTTTTAAAACAATATTAATATGAACTCATGGATTTCAAGGTATCTCATGGTTTTTAACTCATTGTAATTATTATCTTTGTTGAGGTTCAGATATCCTGATCTTTGACCTGAGCCTTTTCAAGTTGCCTTTAAGTCTTTTAGATATCACCCTAGTAATCTTGGATAGACCTTTTTGTCTACTTTGTAACCCCTGTTGACAAAGCAGGAAAGAACATCCAATGAAATAAAGACAGTGTCTTCAGCAAGTGGTTCTGGGAAAACTGGACAGCCACATGTGGAAAAATGAACCTGGACCACTTTCTTACAACATACACAAAAATGAACTCAAAATGGATAAAAGACTTAAATGTATGGAAGCTATCAAAATCCTCGAGGAGAAAGCAGGCAAAAGCCTCTTTGACCTTGGCCGCAGCAACTTCTAACTCAACACGTCTCTGGAGACAAGGGAGACAAAAGCAAAAATGAACTACTGGGACCTCATCAAAATTAAAAGCTTCTGCACACCAAAGGAAATAATCAGCAAAACTAAAAGGCAACCAACAGAATGGGAGAAGATATTTGCAAACGACATATCAGATAAAGGGTTAGGATCCAAAATCTATAAAGAACTTATCAAACTCAACACCCAAAAAACAAATGATCCAGTGAAGAAATGGGCAAAAGGCATGAATAGACACTTCTCCAAAGAAGACATCCAGATGGCCAACCGACACATGAAAAAATGCTCCACATCACTCATCATCAGGCAAATACAAATCAAAACCACAATGATATACCACCTCATACCTGTCAGAATGGCTAGCATTAACAACTCAGGCAATAACAGATGTTGGCCAGGATGCGGAGAAAGAGGATCTCTTTTGCACTGCTCGTGGGAATGCAAACTGGTGCAGCCACTCTGGAAAACAGTATGGAGGTTCCTCAAAAACCTAAAATTAGAACTACCCTACAACCCAGCAATTGCACTACTAGGTATTTATCCAAGGGATACAGGTGTGCTGTTTCTAAGGGACACATGCACCCCAATGTTTATAGCAGCGCTATCAACAATAGCCAAAGTATGGAAAGAGCCCAAATGTCCATCGATGGATGAATGGATAAAGAAGATGTGGTGTATATATATATATATATATATATATATATATATATATATACTATTACTCGGCAATCAAAAAGAATGAAATCTTGCCATTTGCGACTACGTGGATAGAACTAGAGGGTATCATGCTAAGAGAAATTAGTCAGAGAAAGACAAATATCATATGACTTCATTCATATGAGGACTTCAAGACCCAGAACAGACCCAGAACAGATGAACATAAGGGAAGGGAAGCAAAAATAATGTAAAAACAGGGAGGGGAACAAAACATAAGAGACTCATAAATATGGAGAACAAACAGAGGGTTACAGGAGCGGGTGTAGGAGGGAGGATGGGCTAAATGGGTAAGGGGCATCAAGGAATCTACCCCTGAAATCATTGTTACTCTATATGCTAACTAATTTGGATGTAAATTAAAAAAATTAAAAAAACCAGAATGTAAACATACTAAACAAATAGATAAATAAATGAATAAAATGAATTAGGAAAAGAATAATATTTCCACATTTTATCTTATTTAGAAATGATCCAAATACTCAACAAATATCTATCATTTAACTTAACCTAGTATAACTCTAAGGTTTTAAGTTACCAGAAAGATTTTGGAAATTATTTTCAAGCAGACATATTATAAAACGGAAGTATTGTTGAAGGATTCATTTATAAACTTTTATACCACTTACATCTATTTAATTCATATGTTCCTAATGATTATTTTTGGACTGCTCATGAAAATCGTATGAGACATTAGTAAGCTAGCCATCATCTTAAGTAATTTTGGTGTTGTTGACAAATTGTGTAACATATGCTTGTTTGGCAAGTATCAAAATCACAGAAGTAAAAAAAAAAAAAAAAAAAAAAAAGAGGTTAGACTGGGAGAGAGCCAAAGCATAAGGAGACTCTTAAAAACTGAGAACAAACTGAAGGTTGATGGGGGGTGGGAGGGAGGGGAGGGGAGGTGATGGGTATTGAAGAGGATGAGCACTGGGTGTTGTATGGAAACCAATTTGTCAATAAATTTCATATATTAAAAAAAAAAGTCACAGAAGTAAAGAACCAAAAATTTAAACATATGACTTCCTTTTTTTTTTTTAAATTGCTGTGTTTGACATACATCAGACAATTAATTTGCTCTATTTTTTATTCTTAGGATAAATTGTAATTTTATGATCTTGTTAAAGGATGAAGTGAGGCATATTAAAAATTTTAAGAGTTTATTTGATATGGAAGCAACCTGTGTCCATCAATAGATGAATGGATAAAGTAGATGTGGCATATATTTACGATGGAATATTATTCAGCTGTGAAAAAAAAGAATGAGATCTTGCCATTTGCAACGACATGGATAGACCCAGGGGATATTACGCTAAGTGAAAGAAGTCAGACAGAGAAAGACAGATACCATATGATTTCACTTATATGTGGAATCTAGAAAACAAACAAACAAAAAACCCAGAAACAGATCCGTAAATACAGAGAACAAACTGATGGTTGCCAGAGGGAAGGGGGTGGAGCAGGGGTAGCATGGTTGAAGGGGTGTGGGAGGTACTGGCTTCCAGGTATGGAATGAATAAGTAATGGGAATGAAAGGTACAGCACAGGGAATATAGCCAATGGTAGTGTAATATGTTGTCTGGCGAAAGATGGCAGCTCCACTCGCAGTGGGTATAGCATAATGTATATAGAGTTGTTGAATCACTGTGTTGTACACCTGAACCTACTGTAATGTTGTGTGATGACTCCACCTCAACAAAAAAAAAGAGTTTATTTGAGCAAAAGTCTATTCAGATGGGGCAGCATCAAACTGGAAGGGGTTAGAAGGCACTCTATGGACAGGAGCCTGGGGAAAGACTCAGAGAAGGTGTGGAAACCAAGTCAGAAAATCACTGATTGTTTACAGCGTAAAGTCTAGTTGGCTGTTGGTGCTTGGTTGTCCTTAGGTTTCAAATTCACAACCTTGAGCTATTTATAGACCTTGGTTTTAGTTTGCTTAGGTGAGCTGCCAAGAGCATTAGAGTCACTTCAGTGTGATGGCCTCCTTGTTTCATGAATTCAACAATCTTAAATATCTAGTAGAAATAACTTAAGCTTATTTGAGTAGTAAACCCAAGTAGAATATAAACACATGCCTCCATTATCCTAAATGCTGACGACTCTGAAGACATGCCTGTTTTTATTAAACCAGTAAAATTAAATTAGCCCCATTTTCCAAAGATGATTCCAGTTCACGTGAACTTAAAAGGTACTTGGATTAGTTCCAATTTTTCTGAAAGTTTTAGCAATATCTAATTGGTGTAAGTGCTTGTGTTTTTCTAAGCCAATTAAAATAGATCTCTTATATGGGATTTTAGATTAATTCTGGCAATACCTTCTGGAGGGAGAAAATGCCACGTACACGCATCGTACATACATAGACACAAACATGCAGACAGACACAAGAATCTTAAAGCTTGCATCCTAAAATTTTAGCCGTGAGTCAGGCCAACATAGCATTCAAACCCCACAGGTTTATCTAAAATGGCTGGATCCAAACTGTGTTTCTGGCAGGTGGAACAGGTTTAGGCTACCTGCTCAATGAAGCCTACCAATATTTGGGGGGAAGACTTTCATTTGCCCTGATATGTAATGATAGAGGCTGTGGACTGAATTTTAGGCAAGAGCTCTTTTGGAAACACCAACAGATTGAGGATTTTAAAAGCTCATCTGAGTGGATAAAATATCTAGTTCATTTTTGGGAAGTTAGAGTAAGGAGCCCTTCAGTTGAGGGACCAACAGTAACCTCCTTGGAAGTTTCCATTTCAGAGAGGTTTCTTGGCTTCTTGAAACAACAGTTCCTATCATCAGAGGTTTGGGGCAACTGTTACTTAGAAAGTTCCCCCCTTTTGTTTTTTTCTTAGGTGCAGAACAGTTCCATTTCCAATGTCCTGACCTTTCACAGTATCTGCAAGAGTCTTCAGATGAACAAGGGAGATGTGGGAATTGGTAAGAAGGATGTCTGGGCTTTGAATTACTTCTAGGGTGTCACTTTCCGTCTTTGTAAAGATTCGATTAGTAAGATGGGGTCAGTTGTTTTTAATTCCTCAAAGAATTCGGTCACCTCAATGATAATAGCAAGGGGGTGACTCTCATCCAACTACATCGTTTTGAATTTGTTTCTTTATTTCAGAAAGATTTCCGACTAAGATGAAAATCTGAGGATTCCCAAATTCCAGATTTATACCTATGTGCCTTTGGGATGTTTTTAAGTCATTCCACAAAGGCTAGAGTTTGTTTTCTTTTCCTCTGAGTACATAGTTCCATTTTAGCCCAGTTATTCATAGGTGAGGAGGCCTTAAAAACAGCTCCTCTTGGGCCGTGAATGCTGGCCTCCAATTGGGCAACTTCTGACCACAGACTCTTAAAAAATCCTTTCAAATATATTATTATCAGGTTTGGTGAAGACAAACGTTGAATTTTCCTGGCAGTATCGACCCTCCCACTTTGTTTCTTTCCAAAGGTATACCAATTACAAATATGACTCAAAACCAAAGTCAATAATTATGCCTTTTTATAGCTTAACCAGGGACCCAAGAGGCTTTCCAAAGCGGGTGCAAAAGACGCAGCTACCATGATCTAGAGCTACTCCCAAAGGCAGCCAGAAGAAAGAAAGACTTGGGGCGCTTGGGTGGCTCAGTTGGTTACGTTTCCGACTTCGGCTCAGGTCATGATCTCACGTGGGGTTCATGGGTTTGAGCCCCACATCGGGCTCGTGCTGACAGCTCGGAGCCTGGAGACTGCTTCGGATTCTGTGTCTCCCTCTCTCTCTGCCCCTCCCCTGCTCACGCTCTGTCTTTCTCAAAAATAAATAAACATTTTAAAAAATTAAAAAAGAAAGAAAGAAAGACTTAAGTGAGCTTCCTGATCTCTGGCAATAGTCAGTAGGATATCAGCAACAGTGGAGTGCAGCCCACATCTCTGTGTGGTCAACTACAAGTTCTTGGGGTTCCCCAACCTGAAGGTTGGCTGTTTGCAGATGCAGGTCTGACAGCCTGACACAAAATGGACAATAAGGAAAGCAATGGCTGTCCTTGGGAGAGCAAGGATCAACAACCAAAGAGTTCTCAAAACCAAGAGTCACCCAAGAGTAATACCCAAAGAACTGGTTCTTCCAAGTGTTTCCTCCTGCTAATCCAAATATAGATAAAGAGGGGCTCTTGCTGTCCTCATTTGATCAGAAATCTGTGAGGCTGACTTGGTATGAATTTTTACTTTTTGCAAGCTTTGTCAGACATCCTGAGTTCTCAGCTACAACCTCTAAAATGATTGAGGTGTCCCACCTGTCCTTTGTGATAGTCAAAACTCTAGCGGAGTAAAAAAAAACAAAAACAAAAACAAAACAAAAAAACCAAAAACCAAAAAACCAAAAAACAATCATCTTTTCCTCTATTCTCTGAGGTTCGGTGAGTGGGGCCTGTGAATTAAAGCTATGAGACAGAGTAACAGGAAAAAAGTTTATTTTGCAGGCACACAGCGCCTTCTCAGAAAAGAAGTAAAAACTCAGAGAGGCAGTTAGGCCTGGGGCTTGTATGTCATTTTAAAAAAGGATGATAATTGTGGGGTAGACGCTAGACAAAGCAAACTGGGGATTTGGTAAATTGTGGGAAGGTGACTAGGAGAAGTATATACTAGTAAGTTTTGTTAGGCAGTCTCAGGTGACTTGTCTTCCAGTACAGGAGAAGGGGACATCTTTAAAAATGGAAATTTCCATTATGAATGGAAGCGAAAGGTATGCCCTGCTTTTAGTCAGACGGGGTGTGGTGGTGTAGACTCTTGCCGTGTTTGTTGTTTCTCAGTGCCTTCAAGGTAAAAATAATCATTATGCCAAAGTGGCATGTTCTGGTCTCCTTCACAAGTTTCCATAGTGAAGAGGTTGGGGGCAGGTTCCCCCAAATGTATCCCTTTCGCCTGTGGACTATCTTGGGCTGAAGGTGATGGAGACCCTGTGGGCTCAAGAGAAACTTTTGCCCCTCCCTTAACTATGTAGAAGAATCTCCATTGGGGCTCTTTCCAAGAATAAGAATTTTTACCAGAGATAAACTTTATCTGAGTGGCCCACGTGGATGGTGAGGCAAAGGTATATGAATTGCATGCCTTCCCTCTGAAGTCCCAGACCCTTACCACTTTCTTCTTAGTTCAGGATGACATATATACCTCATTTGGAATTTCCATGTCTGTGTGGATTCCCGGGACATACGACATTAAGTTTGACTTTCTTCTGTTAACCTGTCTCATGTCAATTTGATTCTTAGTCCAGCTAGAGAGACCTTGAAGGGGGCAGGATATTCTTCCTCCCCAACAGTGGGGTACACACCCCCAGCATGGCTGATTCCAAGTGATGTTACCAGTGTGATGTCACTGCTTGTGGATTTTGGAACAGTGCACATGGCTTCAGCATACCCCTGTCTGTATCTCCTTTCTTCCACACCAAGAGTCCTGGTGTCAGGGGCACAGGGCCTAATAGATTAGAATATCCCACAGTTATTAAGTTGCCTTATCCCCTGTTATATATGCAAAAGTGTTAGAGCAACACCATAAGTACCATTGTTAGCAATATGCTTACTGAAAACAGCAATTTGTTTTTGCATTGTGCTTTCCATTCTTCTATTAAAAAAAAGTTGTTCTACATCTATTTTGTCAGGGTGCATAGCTATTACATACCATACTCTCTCTTTTAACCAGAACTTGGTCTGAGTTCAAAAGGAACTGTATCTCCGATGTTCACCATCAATGCTTTTACATCAATGTCTCTCCCTCGTCCCTTCAATTGTCCAAAGCTTGTTTTCTGGAAGAAATCATGGGAACTCAATTCTCTGAATTCTTGCATGTTGATAACAGTTGTCTATGACTCTAACACTTGAAATTCCATTTTGCTGCGTATAAAAATCCTTGGTCACATTTTCTTTCCTCATGAAATCAGAGTAGGTATACTCTGTTTTCTCCTGTCAAAGTCGGACGATAATCTTGTCAGGGAGCAAGAACTCCTGTTCCCTTCAAGGTCTTTCTAGCTGGACTAAGAATCAAATTGACATGGGACAGATCCACAGGGGAGAATCAAATGTAACAGTGTACTTAACGGGGAATCCGCAGAAACACTGAGATTCCAAAGACAATCAGAATGAGGCGTGCATGTGTCCCTCAAGGGGGTAGGGGTCCGGGACTTCAGGGGAAGACATACAATCCTCAGGAATAATGTAAAAGAGTAAATGCTTGGTAAACAAATGTTTGCTGAGCCACTCGGACACATGGGACATAGAGGACTTTGGTCAACAGGCCTTGCTAGGCTCCTTCTTGTCAACCACACCTGGTAGTATAATGTGGTGATCTGTGGTGATAGCTCCCTTCCCAGAACAGGTCCTCGAATTCTTTTTAGGCACTTGTGGGGGAAGTAAAGAGCTTTTTTTAATGTATCTGCTGGGTTTTGATTGCTTTTTCGACTCACAATAATCTTCGTGCCAAAGTAGCCCATCTTGAGGTGGCCTGCCCTAGTTCCTACAATATCAATATTTTCCCCTCATAAATCACTTTTTGCCTAGATGCCCAAATATATTTTCTTAGCATTTTTCTTTAAAAATCTCATCATCTTACTGGAATGTGTCTTAATGCTGAACATTCTGAATTAATATTCTCAGGTACATAGGGAGTGCTTTCAATATGCTTCGAATATGTGCATTTTTTATTTCAGAAAAACCTTCTTGAATTACAGGTTTTAGAATTGTTCTCTGCTATTACTTTTCATCTTTAGGGGCTCCTGTTATCTGTAAGATATTCTTGCCTATCCTCCATATTTGTCATATTCTTTGAAGCTCATTTTACCTTTCCTCCATTTCTCTTTGATTTTTTTTTTTTAATTTTTTTTTTCAACGTTTATTTTTTTTTGGGACAGAGAGAGACAGAGCATGAACGGGGGAGGGGCAGAGAGAGAGGGAGACACAGAATCAGAAACAGGCTCCAGGCTCTGAGCCATCAGCCCAGAGCCCGACGCTGGGCTCGAACTCACGGACCGCGAGATTGTGACCCGACTGAAGTCGGACACTCAACCGACTGCGCCACCCAGGCGCCCCATTTCTCTTTGATTTTAAGATCATTGTTTACTTCCTTTCACGGTCCTTTTAGTTTCTATTTCTTCATTTTTCTTCTCTTATTTCCAATTCTTTCCTGAGTCGTTACTTCATATCTGAGTTTCCCTCGTCCTGATTTAGTCTTCCTTCATTCCCTTGACGCCTTTAGCTTGTTTTGGAATCATAGGCTCTGGCTCGGGTGTGTTTTGTGGGCATGTCTTTGCGGCGTGCTTTTGTGGTCTGTAGGGATGTTACTCTCAAACTTGCTCAATTTTCTTCTGACGATAACTTTGATAGTTTTCAACCATGATTCTTTAAAAAAAAATTTTTTTTAAGTTTATTTATTTTGAGAGAGAGAGGACAAGTGGGGTAGGAGCAGAGAGAGAGGGGAGAGAGAGAATCCCAAGCAGGCTCCGCACGTCAGCACAGAGCCTGATGCAGGGCTCGAACTCACAAACGGTGAGATCATGACCTGAGCCTAAATCAAGAGTCCGACACTTAACGGACTAAACCACCCAGGCTCCCCAACCATGATTCTTTTCTAATGCACGTTCTTACGTGAATTTACTTCTCCTCAGCATCCAAAAGGAGCGCTTTTGCCAGTTCACTTAACAATGCCTTCTGTTTTTCGTGAGTATGTTAAAATATGCAAGCTTGCCTACTGAAATTTCTCTTTTCCTTCTTTTCTCTGTCCTTTCTCTTTTCCACATTTCTCTTGTCCTTGTCCTGCAAGATTCTTATTGCATCCTAGGAGTTTCCACCCCATGGAGGGTCCTATCTTTATCCCTGTGGAGGAGGAAGGATTGTTCTAACCCTTCAGGTCTATTCGTGGGCTCCTTGCATTTACTGCTATTGGATGGATGACCTTCCTATTTTTTGATGATGTTCTTTCCATAGGGGAAACTCAGTGCTGTTTCAGGTTTCCTCTTTTTTTTTTTTTTTTAATGTTTATTTATTTTTGAGAGGGAAACAAAGAGACAGAGAATGAGCAGGGGAGGGGCAGAGAGACAGGAAGAGAGAAAATTTGAAGCAGGCTCCAGGGCTCTGAACTGTCAGCACAGAGCCCGACTCGGGGCTCAAACCCATGAACCATGAGATCATGACACCTAACTGGCTGAGCCACCCAGGCACCCCAGGGTTTCTCTATCTTTAGGTCCATTAGACGTTTTATTGTTCCCCTGTTTCTGCTCACACGTACTCTGATAGCACCAAATCTTGCAGCTATGCTGTGACTCATCCTCACTGCCTTTACATTTTGGGGTCTGTGGGGATACCTTGTCAACTAATTTTCTCCCAAGCATTGTCCAGGGGTTTTGGTTTTGTTATCTAGTTCCTCAGTCCACTGCACCTAATAGATAAATGGCCCTTGATCCATGTTAAAAAAAAAAAGAAAGAAAGAAAGAAAGAAAGAAAGAAAGAAAGAAAGAAAGAAAGAAAGAAAGGGAAGTTTTAATGAGTTAGTCTTAATAATTTGCACCCTGGACTCTGACTTGAAATAAACACATCAGGGCAGAACAAATCAGAATAATCCTCCTGGGAAAGCACTAACCAAGCTGCTTAAAAGCAATTTTCCTGAAAAGTAATTAAAGTTCCCTAAACTAGAATCTCTGACAATAAATAACATATCTTAATGTTTTCAATTTATCCAATATATGGTAGTTGCCCCCCTTATCTGAATTTTGCTTTCGGTTACCTGTGGTCAACCATGGTTTAGAAGCAGATAATCTTCCTTCTGATGTATGATCAGAAGGTCAAAAGTAGCCTAGTTCTGCATCACATGCCTACGTTACTCACTTCATCTTATCACGTAGGCATGTTATCATCTCACATCATTATAAGAAGAAAGATGAGTACAGTATGATATTTTGAGAGAGAGAGACCACATTCACATAACTTTTATTATAGTATAACATTATAATTGTTCTATTTTATTATTAGTTGTTGCTATTAATCTCATACTGTGCCTAATTTATAAACTAAACTTTATCATAGGTATGTATGTATGCACAGGAAAAACCAGTATATGTAGAATTCAGAACTATCTGCCATTTTGAGCATCCACTGGGGGTCTTGGAATCTACCCTCCATGGATAAGGGGGCATTGCTATATTTTTACTGGGAATTAGTTACATGTTGTGTATTCTGTTATAAGCTATTCTAGATAGGAATAGGTATGAAATGTAGCCCCTCTCCTCAAGGAGTTTCTAATTTAGTTAGGATTATATTGGATAGCTGAAGTAGGAAGGTGATTTGTAAACTGCAATGCTATAAACCATGTCAGTCATTTAACCTCTTGCTGCAGGGGTCTCATGTGAAAACTCCCCTTCTCCATTGTTCTCTGTAATTTATGAAGATCACATTGCATGCACTACTTGGAGGGAAGGAAAAATGGATAGACCAGGTTGTTGTTGTTTTTGACCTTTATAACCTAAAACAGAACCCTGAAGAGGAGCAGAATTTGCCACCTCAAAATATCTGTTCGGCTTAAGGATTGTTGTTTTGAGCTAAAGGCAATGAAAACTGATCAGATTCAGGAAAAGCCCTTTACTGCCTCCTCAGTTGCCTAAACTTACATTGGAAAGGGGGGCCTGTATCAGGGAGAGAGTTATTACCTTTTTACCTAAGAAACTTATGTATATAATAGGTCAACCATTGTTTTCTAAATATCTCCTCTTGCCTTCCTGTGAATGGCCTTCCTTGCCTTTGCAACCCCGGCCCCCAACCCCTTTCGTTAGTTTGTCAGCCTCAGTAACCTGGCTGCTGGCTGCGGCTGCCTTTTGGAATATATATATATATATACACACACACACACACACATATATATATATACACATATATACATATACATATATATACATATATACATATATATATACATATATACATATGCATATATACATATATACATATATATACATATACACGTATATATGTATATATGTGTATATATACACATATATGTATATATATGTATATATACACATATATATACATATATACATATATATACATATATATGTGTATATATACACATATATATACATATATATACATATATATGTGTATATATACACATATATATACATATATATGTATATGTATATGTATATATGTATGTTTTTTATTTGTTAGTTTGTTTTTTTGAGTAGACTTCATGCCCAGCATGGAGCCCAACGTGGAGCTTGAACTGACGACTCTGAAATCAAGACCTGAGCTGAGATCAAGAGTCAGATGCTTAACTGATTGAGCCACCCAGGTGCCCCTGGATCTTACATTTTTATGGGGCTCTTGTAAATACTGTTAAAAAGAAACCACAAGCCCAAAATGGAGTCACTTGTGCTAGGCCATGTCACCAAACCAGGGCTTAATACCTAATCTAATTGTGGCTGCAACCTCCACCAGAAATGTAGTCTTAACTGAGCAGTCAGGAATTTTGTGGTCAGCATCAATAAGGTAATGTGGCACATAGGCCCTCTCTGCCCCCAAAGAAAGATGAGGTACCCCACCTAATAAGACCCTTTTGTCCCCAAATGAAGGTGACCTCACTTGAAATAATTTTTTTTCCTGTTTATGACTTATTTTTCCTGCCTTTAAAAACTTTCCCTTTCTGTAGCCCTTTGGAGCTCTCCTCTCCTTGCTAGATGGGCTGTCGGTGATTCGTGAATTCATGAATAAAGCCAATTAGATCTTTAAAATTTCCTCAGTTGAATTTTTGTTATTTAATAGTAAAAAGTGTGTGTGTGTGTGTGTGTGTGTGTGTGTGTGTGTGTGTGTGTGTAAGTAGGCTCCATGTCTAGTGTGGGGCCTGAACCCATGACTCTGGATCAAGAGTCACATGTTCTGACTGAGCCAGCCAGGCGCCCTGAAATTTGTTTGTTTTTACCTGTTAATCTGTTCTTATCAATTTGATTCAACCAGTTAAAGAACCTACAATACAGGAAGGGAAAATGTTTCCATCCCCCAAAGGATGTTTACCTTAAGAAAAAAATCGCAATGGTCAAAGAACCAAATCTAAGTTGCAAATGGATAACTGAGGTAGGAAATGGCTCCTTTAAGCTCTTTTGCCATCTTGAGCAAGAACTCAATGTGTCAAATCAAGATTGATAAACCAGATAAACTGAGAATAGTAATTTACATGCAAACAATTCTCTCATTTATAAAATTGTTAGTGAGCTCTCATTCTGCTTTTGTGTTCGATTTGCTTTTTTGCTGTTTGCATACTTGTATCTCCCCCTCTCCCTCCCTCCCCCTCCCCCAGCCCTTCACAGCTTGGTTCTGGTGCCTTTTTAAAAATTTTCCTGGTGATTGTCTATAGAGTTCAGTACTGTGTATAGCCGAGTCAGGAGTCTGCTCTGTCAGATATCCTGGGACTCTCTGGACTTTGGCTCTTCTCTTGAAATGAGGGTAGAATATCATGTAGGGCAGATAGAACACTACATTGTCCCCCAACATGACTCCCAGTGTATACATCCTGTTGAATCTTCCCTTTGAGTGAAGGTGGGACCTATGAATGTGGCAGACTACCACTCCTGTGAGTAGGGTGTGATACATGGTAACAGTGAAGTGTAAAGGTATTTAAGGTCCCTAACAAGTTGACATTAAGTCAATCAAAAGAGAGATTATTTTAGGTGGGCCTGATTTATCATGGGACTCCTTTAGGTCTAGAGAAGAAACAGAAGAAGTCAGATAGATTTGAACCAACAGCAGCAGATGCTCTCTGGTTGGCCCTGAAGAAGCAACTGCCATGCTGTGGGAAGTGCCATGGGGCAGGCACAGCGGGAGGTCCTGGGAGCTGAGAGCTTGGTCCTATAATCACATGGAGCTGAATTCTCCCAGCAACCATGAACTGGAGGAAGACTCGAAACAGAATGTTGTAAATTGCTCAGTTTGTGGTAACTTGTTACCCAGCTATAGAAAGCGAATACACAAAAGTCCTTCTGCTGAATGTCAGGATTCATACTGTCTCTCCCCTCAGCTTTGTCTCTATCTCACAGCACAATCCCTAGAATAATCTGTGAAAATTTAGCCCCTAGGAACAGAAAGTCTCAATGCATGTCTGTTGCATTGCATGGGTGAATGAAGGCAAGAATGCAAATAGCTGGATACTCTGGAGTTTCTGCTTCATGTGTTTCACTTTTCTCCAAGGTGTTCATGCACCGGATGCAGGTAAATATTTTTCTATAGGGCAATTATGGTTAAAGTGCCAGAATGATTGCTCAACTATGTCCCTGAGGCTGTCTGGTCCTGGACTTTTGTTTGTTGGGAATTTTTTGGTTACTGATTCAATTTCTTTGCTGGTAATTGACGTATTCACATTTTCACTTTCTTCCTGATTTACTTTTGGGAGTGTATATGCTTTTAGGAATTTACCCATTTCTTCTAGGTTGTCCAAGTTGTTGGCATATAATTTATCCTAATGTTCTTTTATAATCCTTTGTATTTCTGTGATGTCAGTTGTTATTTCTCCTCTTTCATTCCTGATTTTACTTGAGTCTTCTTTTTCTTTCTCTTTCTTTCTTTCTTTCTTTCTTTCTTTCTTTCTTTCTTTCTTTCTTTCTTTGTTTAGAGTCTGGTTAAAGGTTATCAATTTGTTGATCTTTTCAAAGAAGCAGCTCCTGGTTTCATCTGTTCTATTGTTCTATGTGGAACAATCTGTCCTATTGTTTTTTAGTTTCTGCTAACTTTCTGTTCTAATCTATTATTTCCTTCCTTCTACCGGTTTTGTTTTTGTTTTTCTTCTTTTTCTAGCCCTGCTAGATACAAGGTTAGGTTGTTTGAGATTTTTCTTGCTTCTTGAGGTAGGTCTGCATTGCTATAATCTTCTCTCTTAAAAAGCTTTTGCTGCAGCCCAAAGATTTTGGACCATCGTGTTTTTGTTTTCATTTGTCTCCATATACTGTTTGATTTCTTTTATTTCTTGGTTGACTCATTCATTGTTTAATAGCATGTTATTTAGCCTCCATATATTTGTGGTCTTTCCACATTTTTTCTTGTGGTCGATTTCTAGTTTCACAGCATTGTGCCTGGAAAAGATGCATGGTATGACTTCAATCTTTTTGAATTTGTTAAGACTTGTTTTGTGACTTAACATGTGATCTATTCTGGAGAATGTATCATGTGTTCTTGAAAATAATGTGTTATCTGCTGTTTTAGGATGGGATGTTCTGAATATATCTGTTAGATCCATCTGGTCCATTGTGTCATTCAATGCCACTGTTTCCTTGTTGATTTTGTGTTTGGATAATCTATCCATTGATGTAAGTGGGGTATTAAATTCCCGTACTATTATTGTATTACTATCAATTACTTCCTTTATGTTTGTTACTAGCTGCTTTATGTATTTGGTTGCTTCCACGTTGAACGCATAAATACTTATAATTATTACATCTTCTTGTTGAACTGTTCTCTTTATGATTATATAGTGTCCTTCTTTGTCTCTTGTTACAGTCTTTGTTTTAAAGTCTATTTTGTCTGATAATAAGTATTGCTACCCTGGCTTTCTTGTCACTTCCATTTGTATGATAAATGCTTTTCCATCCCTTCACATATTAATTATACTTTTAATGATACTTTTTAAAAGGACATATATAATTCTTTTTCAAATTAAAATGCATCATAATAATTTTGTTAAGTCGGATTCTGTTATGCTTCAGGTATAAATGAAGTACTTTTTATTTTTTTAAGTTTATTTATTTTGAGAAGGAGACAGAGAGAGTGGATGAGCAGAGGAGGGGCAGAGAGAGAGGGAGAGAGAATCCAAGCAGACTCTGTACTGTCAATGCATGGAGCCCGACATGGGGCTCAGTCTCACAACTGTGAGATCACGACTTGAGGCAAAATCAAGAGTCAGATGCTTAACTGACTGAGCCACCCGTGCACCCCATGAAGTACTTTTAAAATGTATTTCATAGTTAGGTCTATGTTTTTTGGACTTAGCAAACATTACCAAAAATTTTAACCATACACAAGAGTGGAGAGAAATATAATGAATGCTTATATTGGTTTTCTATTGCTGCTGTAACAAATCACTATGAATTTAGTGACTTAAGGCTACACAAACTTGTTACTGTTCTGTAGGTCAGTAGTCCAAATGAAGTCTCACTGGGCTAATCAAGGTGGTTCTGTGAACGAATCCATTTCCTTGCCTTTTACAGCTTCTAGGGGGCTACATGCCCACATTCCTTGGCTTGTGGCCCCTTCCTTCCTCCATCTTCAACATCACTAACAGCAGGTGGAGTCCGTGTTAGGCTGCATCTCTCTGACCCTCTGCTATGCACTGAATGTTTGTGTCCCTCCAAAATTCACATGTTGAAATCCTAATGACTGTGGTGATGGTGTTTAGAGGTGAGGCTTTGGGGAGGTGTCCAGTCCTGAGGGTGGAGGCTTCATGAATGGGATCAGTGCTCTTATAGAAGAGACTTCCTGGGGCTCCCTCACCCCTTCTACCATGTGAGGGCACAGTGAGAAGGTGCCAGTGATGAACCAGGAAGGTGACTCCCAATTTTCAGCAACCATGCTGGTACCTCAGTCTTGTATTTCCAGTGTCCACAAGTTTGAGAAATACATTTGTGTTGTTGATAAGCCACTTGGTATTTTGTGTTTTGTTATAGGACTGACACACTCCTGTGTTACCTCTCCTAACTGACACAGCTGTCCTTCCATAGGGAAGGACCCAGTGATTAGACTGGATAACCCAGGCGAACTTCTCACCTCAAAGTCCTTAACCTTAATCACACTTGCAAAGTCCCTTTTCCCATGCAAGGTAACATAGTCACAGGTCCGGAGATTGGGATGTGAAAGTCTCTGGGGGGCCATTGTTCTTCTACCCACTATGCCATGCACCCCTCTTCTTGCTTCAACATTACCAACATTTTGCCAATGTTGTTTCTTCTCCTACTTCCCTGTTTGCTTTTTAATTTCCTGCAATATTAAAGCAAATTCCAGAAATCTTATAACTTGGCTGTACTTTAGTTTCTCTAACCTTAAAAAAAAATTAACCACAATAGCATTATCACAGCAAAATCACCACCAACAATTCTTTGCACATCCATTCCATGTACAAGTTTCCCAATCTTTAATTCTTTTTTTTTTGAAAGCTAGTTTGTCCTAATTCTGACCCAAACAAGACCCACATACTTGCTTTGGCTCAGTGTGTCTCTCAAGCCTGCTTTATAACAAATTTCCCTCCCCTCCTCTCTCCTTTTTTTTTTTTTTTTTCCTGATGCTGTTTATTTGTTGAATAAAGAAGGTAGGCCATTTGGGCTGTAAAAATTCCACATTCCGGATCCAGGGAATTGCTTCCTGGTGGTGTCATTTAACCTGTTCGTTTGGTCCTATATTTCTTTAAGCTTGGAGTTAGTTATAGGCTTTACTGGATATATTTACTTTTTTTTTTCTAGTTAGTGAGAATACTTTAGAGATGATACTGTGTGCTTCTGTTGCATCATGTCGGTGTGCATATGGTGGCAAGTTGTGATGGTAAAATTGTTAACCAGGAGGTATTTGAAAATATTACAATATTCAGGGGCCACTGGGTGGCTCAGTCGGTTAAATGTCCAACTTCGGCTCAGGTCATGATCTCGCAATTCGTGGGTTCCAGTCCCGCATCCGGCTCTGCGCTGACAGCTCAGAGCCTGGAGCCTACTTCGAGCTCTGTGTCTCCCTCTCTCTCTCTCTGCCCCTCCTCTGCTCATACTCTGTCTCTCTCTCTCAAAAATAAATAAATGTTAACAAATTTTTTAAAAGAAAATATTACAATATTCTTAATAAATAATAATGTTTCCATTTACTGCTTACTTACCAAATAGCAGGCATTTAGCTGGTTGCTTTCTATACGATTTCTATTATATCTCTGCACATTAAGTATACTCAGCAAAAAATATACTAGAATTCGTTGGTTGGGAGACCCTGTGTGTTATTGCTTCGAGCTTCAGTTTTACTTCTTGTAACGTGGGGTAATGGTTCTTGCTCTTAATTTACAAGCTTATTCTGAGGATTATTTGAAGTAATGGATGTGAAGGCCCTTTGAAAAGTAGACCATGCCATGCTATACTGTTATTAACATTAGTTTGAAAAAAATGAAAACTAAGTCCCCAACAGTCGCTCTGATGGCCTCATTTATTCATTATACACTCCCTGAAAGCACTTTGCCAGGCCCTGGAGAAGACGACAGTGAGGGAGACCCAGCGTGGGACTCCGGAGCGCGGTCCAGCGGGGCAGGAGGAGGGAGCGAGCAATCACAGCGCCACCCATCGACGCCGCGCGGAGGTCCGGCGGCTCGGCTTCCCGCCGCAGGCAGCTCCCCGGCGCCCGGGGCGCGGAGCCCGCCTCGAGCCGCAGCCGTGCAGACCGGAAGCGAGACCGGGGCCGCCCTGACCCACGAGCGGGGCACCGGGGCCGCCGCAGGGCCGCCCTGACCCGCAACGGCCGGCGCACCCGCCTCCCCTCACGGGCGCTCGGTGCGCCAAAGGCTTCGCGGCCGCCGCGCGCCCCTCGCCTTCCCGGACGTTGTTCTGAGGGTTCCAGGGAAGCTGCAGCACTAAGGACTCACGGGGAGAGAAAAGTCTAGAAGACGTTAAGGATGGCGCAACGGACCGAGTCGTTGCGGAAGATGCGACCAAGTGTTGGGTTTTGCTTCTTTGCACCGACTGTTTAGGAACGCCGTGAGCCGCAGGGCCGAGCCGCTACCAGCTGGTCTTTCCGCACCGCCCGAAGAGTGCCGGGAGCCCGCGTTCCAGAAAGCCGGCCCCCGGCGGGGGCGCGGCTGGGGGCGTGCCAGGGGCGGGGCTAGGGCGGGCCTCTCCATGGCGACTGTGCGTTTCCCCGCCCGCCCGAGGCCGGCGGGGCGGGGTTCCAGGGCCGACCGGGACCCGCCGGGCCTTCCGCGCGGAAACTGGAAGCTGGCGGGGATGGTCGGCGGGCTCCAGGACAGGTGAAGTGATGGGGGTCCGGCTTGCCCGGAAGCCTTTGCTTTCTGATCCGCCTCCCTTGTTGCTCTCCGCCCACAGCAAGCAAGATTTTCCAGGAATTCTTATGACCGTGTTATATAATATTTAGGCTTCTAGGTTAATTGCTATTTCTTGTTACTGCAAACTGGAACCTCCTTGCCTTTTTAGCATTGCAAGTTAGCCTATTGAAAAAACGGTATTCTGGGAATTAGTCATTCTTTGCTGGCGAATCACGATTACTTAAGGCCCCTGTATTACATCGTAGGGGCCTCTCTCTAGTTTACCTATGTAGACTGACAAAAAGAAATACGTCTTATTAAAAAATACCATTTAAGATGGAACATTTAACATGCAAATAGCCATTGATGACACTGTGGTAATATGCTTAAGATAATGGGCAAGTAAGAGAAAAAAACTACAGGTCAGTGCATGTTAAACATGTTTTAATGTTGTTTTTGGGTGGAGGGAATTTAGATATTTAATGATAGCTTTGAAGTTAAAAGTCAGTCAACGGATAAAATATTTTGTTCCCAATTATGGATTGCAGCTACTGTTCTTATGTGTTGGGCAATGTAGAACAATGTTGCAATATGAACAATATAAACAATGTTGTAATAATATAGAGCAATCTTAATATTTTATGCTATAATTTAAAAGAGCTATTCTAGAACAATAACATGTCAGTCATTTCTGTTTAGTGTGTGGTTTTCAGGTTATTTTTGTGTTGTAACGGCCAATCAGCTTCCTTCTCCTTGTGCCACAGGGCAGCAGTCACTGCCCTCTGGGAATTGATGCATCTTCCACTTTAATTAAATAGCTAAACGAATGAAAGATTCTTCAGTAACACACACATTTTGTTTTATTTCAGGTAGAGGTGCTCTGATTTGGGGGAACACAAGCCAACTTAGGGCCTTCATACCAGTCTCATCTACCAGTTGTATCCTTTAAAAGGTGAGAAGGTGACTTAGTGATATTCCCTTGAACACAGGCTCCCAAGACTTCTTTTTAAATATAAAAGTAGTGGCTTTATGGGGTGCCTGGGTGGTTCAGTCGGTTAAGCGTCCCAACTTCAGCTCAGGTCATGATCTCGTGGTTTGTGGGTTTGAGCACTGCATCCGGCTCTGTGCTGGCAGCTCAGAGCCTGGAGCCTGCTTCAGATTCTGTGTCTCCCTCTCTCTCTGCCCGGCCCCTGCTCGCACTCTGTCTTTCTCAAAAACAGATAAACATTAAAAAAAATTTAAATATAAAAGTAGTGGATTTAGATCCAAAAGGAAGCCTTTGCTCTAGGACATTGTTAGCTTGTAGGGTCTTGTGCGTGTGTTTTGTGTTTGTGTGCTGCTTCCTTTTTAAAGAAAATTGTGGCAAAACCTGCATAACATAAAACTTAACCATTTTAACCGTTGTAAAGTGCACAGTTCGGTGACGTTTAGTACATTCACATTATTCTTCAACCATCACCACTATCCATTTCCAGAACTTTTTCTTTTTCCCAAATTGAAACCCTGTAAATAATGACTGCTCATTTCCCCCCTCACCCACCCTGACCCCTGGCCACCACCATTTTACTTTGTCTCTATGAAGTGTCTACTCTAGTCCCTTATGTAAGTGGAAGCATATAGTGTTTGTCATTCTGTGTCTGGCTTATTTCACTTAGTATAATGTCTTCAGGGCTCACCGTGCTGTATCATGTATCAGAATATCATTACTTTAAAATAAAAAAAATTTAATTGTGGTAAAATATACATAAAATTTACTATCTTGCCAACTTTTCTTAGACTTTTTTTTTAAAGAGCAGTTTTAGGTTCACAGCAAAACTGAGCAGAAAGTAGAAAGTTCCCATATACCCCTGCCCCCACATAGCACAACCTCCCCCATTACCATCAGTCTCCACCAGAGTCATACATCTGTTACAATTGATGAATCTACACTGACATATCAAAATCACCCAAAGTCCATAGTTCACATTAAGTCTGCTCTTGGTGATGTACATCTAAGGGTTTTAGCAATGTATAGTGATATTATATCCACGTATTAAATATCCACATATAAAAATATCCAAGAGTATTTTTACTGCCCTAAATATCCCCTGTTCCCCGCCTGTTCATCCCTCCCTTCCTTCCCCTAAGCTCCCTGGCAATCACTGATCTTTTATGGTATCCATAGTTTTGTCTTTTCCAGAATGTCATATAGAAAGAATCATATAGTATGTAGCCTTTTCAGGTTGACTTCTTTTGGTTAGTAATATGCATTGAAGGTTCCTTCATGCCTTTTCATGGCATGATAGTTCATTTCTAATTTCGCACTGAATAATATTCCGTTGTGTGAATGTACCACAGTTTGTTTATCCATTCACCTATTGAAGGGCATCTTGGTTGCTTCAGAATTTTGGCAGTTAGGAAAACAGCTGCTGTAAATGTTTGTGTGCAGGTTTTTGTGTGGATGTAAGTTTTCAACTCATTTGGGTAAGATAACAAGCAGCACGATTGCTGGATCACAGGGTGAGAGTATGTTTAGTTTTGTAAGAAACTGCCGAACAGTCTTCCAAAGTAGCTGTGCCCTTGTGTATTCCCACTAATAATGAAGGAGATGGTCTGTTACTCCACATCCTCGCCAGCATTTGGTGTGGCCAGTGTTCTGGATTTTGGTGACTCTAATTTGTGTGTGTGTCTAATAGGTGTGTATCTTGTTCTTATTTTAATTTGCATGTCTTTAATGACCTATGATGTGGAGCTTTTCATATACTTATTTGCCATTATACTTCTTTGGTGGGCTGTCCTTGAAGGTCTTCGGCCCATTTTAAATTTATTTTCAATTATTAATTTTTCATTTTCCCCCCAGCTATATTGAGATATAATTGACAAGTAAAATTGTACATATTTAAAATGTATGATGTGATGATTTGAGATACATCCCTATAGTGAAGTGGTTATCACAGTCTACACAACCATCAACTAAAACATCCATCCAATCGCATGGTTATTTTTGTTTGTGGTGTGTGATGAGAATGCGTAAGATCTATTGTCTTACTTTTGCCCACTTTCTAACTGGGCTGTTTGTTTTCTTTTCTTTTCTTTTTTTTAACGTTTATTTATTTTTGAGACAGAGAGAGACAGAGCATGAACGGGGGAGGGTCAGAGAGAGGGAGACACAGAATCTGAAACAGGCTTCAGGCTCTGAGCTGTCAGCACAGAGCCCGACGCGGGGCTCGAACTCACAGATCGCGAGATCATGACCCGAGCTGAAGTCGGCCGCCTAACCGACTGAGCCACCCAGGCACCCCTGGGCTGTTTGTTTTCTTATTGAGTTTTAGGAGTTCTTTGTATATGTTTGATAATAGTCCTTTATTAGAAGTGTGTTTTGCAAATATTTTCTTCCAGTCTGAGGCTTGTCTTCTGATGCTTCTGAATCTCTCTGTACTCCATTTTTAAGTGTATAGTTCAGTAGGGTTGACATTGTTGTCCAATCTTTAGTGCTTTTCCATCTTGCAAAACGGGATCTACACCCATGAAACAACAACTCCCCGTTTTCCCTTTTCCCAGTCCCTTGGTCACCCCCATTCTACTTTCTGTTTGTATGAATTTGATGACTCTAGTTACCTCTTATAAATGGAATCACATAGTATTTGTCTCTTTGTGACTGGCTCATTTCCCTTAGTATCATGTCCTCAAGATTCATTCATATTGTAGCATGTGTCAGGATTTCTTTCCTTTTAAAGGACTGAGGAATATTCCATTATATATACACACGTGCCACATTTTGTTTGTCCATTGATCAATTGACAGACATTTGGGTTGTTTCCACCTTTTGACTGTTGTGAATAATGCTGCTGTGTACATGGGTGTACAAATATGTGAGTCTCTGCTTTCAGTTCTTTTGACTGTTTACCTGGAAGTGAAATTGTTGGATCATGTAGCAGTTCCATTTTTAATTTTTTGAGGAACCACCACACTGTTTTTTATAGTGGCTGCACCATTTTACATTCCTACCAACAGTACACATGCATTGCAATTTCTCCACATTCTCATCAATGCTTATTATTTTTTTTGTTTTTTTTTTTTATAATAACGATCTTGTTTCTCCCCCTCATCCTTTTCTGTTTTTTTTTTTTTTTTTTTTTTGCTGTTGTTTGCTTGTTTTTGAGCAACTTGCATGAGATCACATACTAGGAAATAATACAACTGGGATATAGACTTCCCCAGCTGCTGGATCATGCCATCCCCGGGGCTTAGGAGAGAACCCAGGAGCTACCAAGCAAGTACATGAAAGTCATGTACTTCCCTTTTGGAAAGAAAGCTCTTTTCTCCAAAAAGGCTCAGGGAAGATTACTTCCCTTCCATCAGAGGGCCACCCAAACTTTTCTTTGGAAGAGTTCCACACAGGGGCTGGTGAGAAAATGTGTTCTGGCCACCTGTTTTGCCCATCTTTAAATTCCTGCTTGGCCCTTTGACCAGAGGGAACGGGTACATCTTCTTCAGCTGTTCCTCTTGTTCCTATGACTGGAGACTGTGAAGCATTTAAAGACCAGAAGAGTGATAATATATGTTTGTAATTCTAGAACGTTTGAGACAGTAAGCTTAAATGGGGGTCGTTAACTCCGTGGATGCGTATTGAGCACTTACTGTTTGCAGGCACTATCCTGGGCACTGGCAGAGGTGGGATGTGAAGACGGTGACTAGTGCAATGAGAAATGTATTTTATATCATGATCAGGACACACAGATCCGTGTACTGAAAAGTGGAAGCAAAAGTTTGGTGAAATAAACTTTATGGTGCCCTGCCTTGACTCTGTACAGTGCTGGCTAATTTTTTCTATTCTGTTTTCTTCTATCTAATTTTTTAGAAGTCTGGTCACAAACCACCAAACTGATTTCATGAACCAGAGATGGGTTTCTTTTGGCTTTTTGAAAAATTCTGGGTTGGGAGATGTTACCGATGCCATCGTGTGTGATGTCAGGAATACGGAGTGTGTCGGTGGTAGAAATCAACATCTCCAGATTCCGCGCTTTAGTTTTTACCAGGGCCCTCTGGGACCTTTAATATCAAGTGTAGCTCTCTTAGAGACAAGTCAGGAAGGGTCCTGAGGGGAGTGCATCTGCCTTTTGATCCCAGCCAGACTGAACATTGTTGGGAGGCCCGTATAGTTTTCCCGCTGGGATATCATTCACGGAGTTTAATAAAACTGACAAATTGACCTTGGGGGGTGAAAACATGAACATTTCAGTAATTTTGCGTTTTGAACCCAAATCTGCTACATGCAAAGGAAAGCGTCTCATATGGACAGAATTCTTCATCACTTAACCACAAGCACTTAACACGCAGAGAATATCATCTTTATTGAAACCCCTCATAGCTTAGTTTTACACCTAGTGATATAAGATGGATAAACATCTTTTCCCCCCATGTATTCACTGAGGAGGCAGGAAGAGCTGGCCATATCTGGGCCTGGGTGGAGCACTCCACAGTGTTCTGATAAAGGACCAGACCCTCCTTCCATTTTGTCTTAGAAAGAACACAGTTTCTCTCCGTTAGCCTGTAAAAACCTGGATGTGGAAGATATAGTAGCATTTAGTTATTCAGGCTGTGTGGCTGTGGAGATTTTAAATCACTGGCCTACATATTATGGTTGAGATAAAATTTCAAGTTTACTTCTAGTAAGGGAAGGGTATGGGGATTTTGGATGTCGAGCATTAGAAAGTCCAACTCAGTAAATGAGTGGGGAAGATAGCCAAAGATGGCCACAGCTTCTAGATTCTAATTTCTGGCCTTTATTCTCCACTGGGCTTCATTCTCCCTAATCTGATTATGGCCATTTGAATTGAGTTCCCTTGCCTTGAGCCTGTTGAAATTCATCAGATTGTAAGGTTTACTGTCTAGTCTAATCCTGATATACCTGCTTCATTTAAAAAAAAAAAATCGTGAACATTATTTCTGTCAATCTCCATGACATCAGTGGAGGCAAGTGCTGTGACCCCCATGATGAGGCTCAGAAAGGGTAAGTGGCTTTGCCCAAGGTCACATGTAGCAGAGCTGAGCAGTAGGTGGGGTTTTGTCCAATTCATCATAGCTACTCTCTCTGCTGGTGGGTATTCATAACGTAGGAGAAAATACTAGAAGAGGAATAAGTGGCTGCTGATTCCCTATAGAGCTCTTCGGTTTTCCTGTTTCCTACCAAGAAAGGTAGGCTCAGTTGTCCCATGTCTGCTCCAGGGGTGGAGTGTCCTTTGCTCCCAATGGCTGGTGGTCAGCATGCTTTTTCTCACAGGTCAGCTGCATCAGAAAACGAGGACGCAGTGCTGTCCCTGGGGTTGGCTTAAGTGCAAGTTGGCTTGAACCCAAGGAGGAGGTCACTTTATACCCATCTGGAAGCAGCCATAAGGTAGGAGTGGCATCTCATTACGTAATGTGCACCTGGCATGGGGTCCTTGCTGTGTCAGTTCTAGGGAGAGATTGGATCCCTTCGCCACCCCATCAGCCCTAAAAATTACTGTCTTCATTTCAGGAGGTAAAAGGGGATATGCTTTGGCCATAACATTGAAGACCGCATTGGAGATACTACTTTGATGAGTCACACGATGAGTGTGGATAGAGAAGGAGAAGTAGTTTCCCAAGATTTGAGCAAAAGGAATTTTTGCTTTAAGGATTTGGTGTCAGAGGTTGTCAAATAATGGTTTTCACTCTGGTGAGGAGTTCTATTTCTTAAAAATGATCACACTATACTGGAGAGCTGATTGACATGGTGTTAGGGTTTTCTCAAGAAAGTATGGAACAGTAGCAGCTAGCTTGCTCTCCCTCTTTGCCTTGCCTTTTTTTTCCCTCCTACCCTCCCTCTCGCCTTCCCTCCCTCTCTCCTTCCTTTCCTCCCTTCCTCCTTCCCTCCCTCCCTTCCTTCATTCTGAGTCCTCTGGCTGAATGGCTCTGTGTGGAATATCTTTTATTTCTTTGTGGAAAAAAGAACACAGACGCTTGAGGGAAGGGCAGGGGCTCCCCCAACCTTTTGTTGCCACGTGGCCTTCCTTAAGCTGAGGAATTGTTCCCTGCCTTTGCTGCAGTCAGCCTGGAGGCAGGGGCCAGGCTGAGCCTCAGCGGGATCCAATGGGAACCTGGGAACCGGGTGGGGGAGAGCCAGCGCCACCTGTGAGTGCAAACCCGTGGCTTGTCTCTGTGTGTCCTGTTCTGCTCCCTTGGTCCAGGGAAGCTGACAGACTGCAGCTTTGTGTCCCCTCGGCTCCTGGCCCCCACTCTCTGCTGCACTTGGAGGGCAGGGTGGGCCTGCCGTGCTCCAGGCCACCCATCTAACCTTGCTGTGTTCCTGGATCTTAGCTATCACCACCGAAACCAGCTTCTCTGATGAAAGGAGGTGGGTGTAGAGAAGCAATTAGAAAGTTGTCATTCTGGTTTTTACCTCGGCCAACTTGGAGCCTATAAAGAGCAAAGCTTTGCATGTTAAGAGAATTCTGAGGCTAACTCCAGAAGGCTGGCATTCCTTCCTCTCAACTTGTCCTCTGCGGCGTGAGGAGACATTAAAGTTTTAGGAAGTTTTCAGCTGCTGTTTTTAGGATTTCAGGAGATCCTTCCACCTTTTGAAAGAAAATGAGACATTAAGACCAAATGGTTGCTTCAGACATATTTGACTGAATCAAAACAAAGGAAATTGGATGGTATTAAGAAATACATTCATTGTTCCTTAGAGTCTTTGTCTCTCTCTTACGAGCATCACCCAAACAAAATCCATACCCTTAGTTGTTACTGGCAGCAACTGTACCTCCTTCTGGAGTTTGACTGCTGATAAGTGGATGACAGCAGGAGTCCTTGCTTTCTCCTCACCTGCATCAGATTAAGCACCAGCCTTATGGGCTGGAGCCTTATGGGGTGGCTGCACCCCCGAGTTGCCCAGAACTGCCGTGTTTTTTTATTATTGTTAGTGCCACCTTTCACTCTCAGAGGAGTCCCCAGTTAGAAGATAAAGTACGGTGATTTTAGTTATGTGGCACAGGGGTTCAACCTTAGAGAAAACAGAGGGGGCGAGGAGGTTCTAAGTACAAGGACAAGGTATGGCACATGGTCATGGTGGTCGGACCCGCTTGACAAAGATACTATGGATGTTCTGAGTAGAGTTCCAGGAAGAGCATTTGAGCCCAGGTTACATGCACAGCTGCTTTTGACCTCTCTGTCTGAAAGGATGCATTTAAAATCTGGCATTCGAGTCCTGTTCCCTCTTTAATCAAATACTTCCCAGTAAGAATGCCACTCGAGAGCCGGTGGAAGAAAGTGAAGGCTTGGGCACAGAGCCATTCATTCCCCTCCTATCTCTCATTTCTTCTTTTCTGAAAAGCCATAGATGGGAGTGAGGGCTTCGTAGTCCAGCAGACCATTGTCACAGCTCCATTTGGAGAAGCGTGAAGTGTATCCCTCATCTTTCAGTTTCTGAAGGCACTTTCAATTCTGGGGTTATGTTTTGAACCTTTGGTAATGGCTCAAAATACATGTTTACCCCCACTTAGTTTTCTTTAATCTTACCCTGTAGGTAAGATTTTTAAAAAGTCCTGTATCTCAATGGGTATATAGAATGCCGCTGTGCAGTAAGCGAGGGCCTTTTATAGGGACTCGGGCTTACATGCAAACATGAACAGCTCTGGAAACGGAATTTTGCAGACATTGTTGTAGACCCTCCAGGAATGAGACTGTTCGTGACCCCTTGTCTGTCAACCATATGAAGGTTCCTGCATTCATCTTAGAACATCATTTCCCCAGAAAGGGCTTTTCTGTATATATTGGCTCAGTGAGCATCTGTGGTCAATGTTTCTTATAGCCCCCACCCACTCTGAGACTTCTGGAGTTTTTCCCATATCTGACTTCTCTGCAGCCACCAGGTCACTACCCTTTATGATCCTCATCCTTTTTTTTTTTTTTTAATGTTCATTTATTTATTTTTGAGAGAGAGAGACAGAGCGCACGTGCGCGCACACACAAGCAAGGGAGGGGCAAAGAAAGAGGGAGGCACAGAATCCGAAGCAGGCTCCAGGCTCCTAGCTGTCAGTACAGAGCCTGACACGGGGCTTGAACCCATGAACCGTGCGATCATAACCTGAGCCAAAGTTGGATGCTTAACTGACTGAGCCACCTAGGTGCCCCTAAGATCCTCATCTTGAGCATAAGATGAAGAACTTTAGTAGCATTCCACTTTTTTTTTTTTTTTAAGTGGGATTCACTCCCCTCCCATTGCGAGGTTCAACTCACAACTGTGACACAAAGACCTGAGCTGAAATCAAGAGTTAGACGCTTAACTGACTGAGCCACCAAGGTGCGCTGCTCCCCCACCCCCCCCCTCCCCACCAACATGCCACTTTTTAAAGCCCATTTCAGGTTGTCCATGTACCAGCCTTTTTCTTCGTATGTGTCAAAAGTAATAGGATGCAAAGTTCATTTATGATTCCAAAAAATCCATAAACATTTTAAAGTTTCCCATAGACAAACCATGGCACATATATGTCTTCTGACAGAAGGCCATCCAGAATTTTAGGGCCGATTTGCAAGTGAAAACCCATGTTTGTGAAACATATAATCCGAATGCATCATTGACAGATGTGTGCTCTGTGAGGCTCCGGCCTCCGAGCCTAGAGTGGAATGGATTGCTCGGATCCCTGAAGCACATTGTCTGTGAATATTCACTTCTTTTGTGGAAAAGCAGTGTGGAAAAGTGATGAATTCATACCAGAGGCAACACAATACAGGGGGCTTCTGGCCTGTTGATTTGTAAGGTCCAGGAAGGGCAGTGAATCCTTTTGGGATTCAAGTTACTCTTACTTAATATTTGTTGACTTTCCCTATTATGTGTCCTACCTTAACATTGTCTGGACAGATTGTTATTTAATGATTTCCAAAGTGGTAGTAAAACCTTTTTTAGCGGGAAGATCATTCTTCTAGCATAATCTGACATAGTATTCTTGTACAAGTATTGGATGCTTCACGTATTTGGCAATATAGGTAGGATTCTGGAACTCATTAGTTCTTAAAAGAATGAGATAGTGTGTGTGGCATTATTACGGAACGTAATCCAATCATTTCTCTTTTCCCTGTAGGTACATGGCTAAGCCCTGGACACCTGCCGCACCTTATGCAGGATTCCACAGTCCCCCCTGGTGAATTCTTGATGGATTTCACTCCTGATTGCTGGCAATTCCTGGACAGGAGAGATGGCCCTGATCAGGCTGGGGTTTGGAAGGCAGCATCTTTGTCTGTTAAGGAGGAGGAGTTTCTTGCTGTCGAAGCTCATAGCCGTTGTCTTTGCTGTGCTTCTATTCTGCGAATTTTTAATCTATTACTTAGTGATCTTTCGATGCGATTGGCCTGAGGTGAAAACTCCAGCCCACAACAATGGACAAGAGACTCTGAAAGCCATGTTTTTGGCTGATACTCACTTGCTTGGGGAAATACGAGGCCATTGGCTAGACAAATTACGAAGGTAGGAGCTACAGTCAGAAATCTTTCTGATTCTGAATCTTTCTGGTAGAGAGTCTCTCTCCATAGGTCAAGGTACTCATTAGTTATTTTCTTCTCAAAGAAAGACACCTGGGACATGGGACTTTTCCTTAAACATACCATTTGCTGAGCATCTGTTATTTATAAGGACCCAGAATTTGGAAAGCAGGTCTGGGTTTGAGTCTTGTGACTTTGGACAGGTTACTAGGGCTCCTCCAAGCCTGTCTCTGCCTCCTCGTTAGTAACAGAGACCTTATGGGCTGTATGAGGAAAATGCCCACAGTAAGGTCCAGCACATGGGCATGGCCGGTCAAGGTAGGTTTCCCTTTTCTCCTGGGCAGGGGGAGAAACAGAGCTGGGTTGGTGGTCCTCTCTTGCAGGCAATGGTGTGTAGTTTATGATTTTATTTTTTTATTTATTATTTTTTAAAATTATTATTTATTTCTTTAATGTTTATTCTTGAGAAAGAGAGCATGAGCAGTGGAGGGACAGAGAGAGAGGGAAAGACAGAATCTGAAACAGACTCCCAGCTCCAAGCTATCAGCACAGAACCTAATGCAGGGCTCAAACTCATAAATTGTGAGATCATGACCTGAGCTGAAGTCAGACACTTAACTGACTGAGCCACCCAGGCGCCCCAATGGTGTGCAGTTTTCAGCCTACTTGAGCAGATATGTGGCTTTCACCCTGGGGAGAGGATCAGGTCCTGTCTCTCCCACTTAGACCTGCCTAGCATAATCCATCTGCTTTCCCATCAGAAGGCTTTTTAAAAAATTTAACTGTGATACAGTACACATAACATAAAAGTTACCATCGTAAACAATTTTAAGTGTACATTTCAGTGACATCAAGTACATTCATATTGTTGTGTAACAATCACTGCCAGCCGTCTCTGGAACTCTTTCATCTTCCCAGGCTGAAACTTGGTCCTCATGAAATACTGACCCCTCCTTCCCCCTCCACCCCAGCCCCTGCAGCCACCATTCTACCTTCTCTCTCTATGGATGTGTCCACCCTAGGTTCCTCATATAAATGGAGTCATACAGTATTTGTGCTTTTGTGTCTGGCTTATTTCACTTAGCATGATGTCTTCAGGGTTCATCCATGTCGTGCATGTGTCAGGATTTCCTTCCCTTTTAGGGTTGCATAATATCCGTTGTATATGTAGACCACATTTTGTTTCTCCATTCACCTGTTGATGGATACTTCCACTTTTGGCCATTGTGAAGAATGCCCACCGAAAGGCGACTGACGGGGCTTTCTACCCCAGGGCATCAGAGCTCTCTTCTTGTCCTTGGTGACGCACTACCCTGCCCCCTTTTCCTCATCATGACTGCATTTGTGCAGGTCTTTAACCTTTACTAGCAGGAATATCCGTGAGCACTTCGGATATGGATGAACCTTACGTTGGGGGTGGGGAGGGGGTGAGATGTGTAATGTCCTTAGAGGTGAGTGACAAAGGCGAGACAAAAGAAGGACAGATGGATGGGGCCTTCCTTCTTTACTCAGAGTTTTTTTTTTTTTTTTTTTAATTTTTTTTTTTTTTTCAACGTTTATTTATTTTTGGGACAGAGAGAGACAGAGCATGAACGGGGGAGGGGCAGAGAGAGAGGGAGACACAGAATCGGAAACAGGCTCCAGGCTCTGAGCCATCAGCCCAGAGCCCGAAGCGGGGCTCGAACTCACGGACCGCGAGATCGTGACCTGGCTGAAGTCGGATGCTTAACCGACTGCGCCACCCAGGCGCCCCCTTTACTCAGAGTTTTAAACCAAAGGAGGCATGAGATAGAGAAGGGCCAGGGTGAGGTTTCCTTGGGCTTCATTTGGGTTTTACCAGTTGAGCTTTCTTCCCTGCCCTCCTGCTGCTGCTGTTTCTAGGTGCTTTCTTCTCCAGGGTGACTAACATTCAATCAAGAAAAACTGAGAAATGAATTTTGGGAGGTATCTTGAGTGAAGGGGTGCACTGCCGCAGCAGTTTACATGGGGCCTGGCCAGTCTTCTCTGACCCCAAATTACCTTCCCCTATTTATGTGCCCCGGGATGTCACAGTCCCCTTGGGTAGAGGAAGAACAGCCAGGAGGATGCCTTAAAAAGGAGGAAGAATTGGAATCCTTAGGAATAGGACACAGGTCATAGTTGGTCAGGGAGAGGGGAGGGTGGGTCGAGAAAGCACTAACATGTTTGAACACCTATTGTGTGTTGGTGCTGTGCTGGGCACTTTACAAATGCTATCTCATGTAGGGGCGCCTGGGTGGTTCAGTCACTTAAGCATCTGACTTCTGCTCAGGTCATGATCTCACGGTTCGTGAGTTTGAGTCCTGTGTCGGGTCCTGTGCTGACAACTCAGAGCCTGGAGCCTGCTTCGGATTCTGTGTCTCCCTCTCTCCCTGCCTCTCCCCTGCTCGCACTCTCTCTTTCTCTAAAATAAATAATAAAACACTAAAAAAAAAAAACACCAAACCCCAAAACAAAAAACAGATGCTATCTCATTTAATCCCATAACTGTCTTATGAGAGACATAGGTTTTATTATTGCTGTTTACTAATGAAGAATAGAAATCAGAGAGAGTAGGCAGCATCCTCAAGGCCACACAAGTGGTTAATGGGTGCAGCTGGAGTGCCTGTCAGGTTCTAGATCCCCAGCTCTTTTCATTTACTTGTCTTACCAATGGGATGATTTCTTGGATGTCTGAAGTCTCTAGGATTTACAGTTTTGGTATTAGCTAGTCTGATTCTCTCATTATCTCCTCCTAATTCTGAAGGCACGTAGGAAGTTGAGGTCCCTTCAAGAAGAAAGTGAAACTTAAGCCAGATGCTATCATCTCCTTGGTGTGGTGCAAAATCAGTCTATGCGAGGCATCTTTGGAAGCTGCGTTAAGCCCTCCCTGACCTCTCAGGCTGTCATGAGGGATGGCTTCTGGGGTACAGTGTGTGTGGGGCCTGATCTGTGGGTGTCATATAGGGGGAAGTCAGCCTTTAAGATGTGTGGGCGGGGCAGTTCAACTCCTGGGGGCTGTTGTTCCCCACATTTAATCAGATATGGACTCTGACCCTTCCAAGCATGGATGGGAAGCAGGGATGGGGCCATGAAGGAGAATGGGAATGTTCAGTTTCCTTTTTTTAATTTTTATTCTTAAATATTTATTTGCGAGAGACAGCATGTGTGCGCTAGTGTGCGCAAATGCGGGAGGGGCAGAGAGAGGAGAGAGAATCCCAAGGAGGCACCACGCTGTCAGCGCAGAGCCCGATGCAAGGCTTGAACCCACGAACTGTGAGGTCATGACCTGAGCCAAAATCAGGAGTCAGACATTTAGCCAACTGAGCCACGCAGGCGACCCTCAGCTCACTTTTTAAATGGCCCATAAGACAGATCTGGGCTCTCCTAAGAAACAGACTGATGCTGTGCTTTTTCCTGTTGGCCTCAAGGGAGTGGCAAATGGAGAGAGCCTTCCAGACAGCTCTGTGGTTGTTGCAGCCAGAAGTCGTCTTCATCCTAGGGGACATCTTTGATGAAGGGAAGTGGAGCTCCCCCCAGGTAGGACCCTATGATCCGGGCACCCTCATCCCATCCTGCTTTCAGGGTGCAGCACAGGCAGCCCAGAAAATCCATGAAGTGGTTATCAGTGAGAGTTGGAAGTTTTGCTTACTACCAATATTAAAGATGTATCGTCTATCTTGAAGGTCATTAGGATCTGTACCTTGAGTTAAGCTAATCTTAGTTGACCCTTGAACAATGCCAGGTTAGGGGTGCTGAACTTGTATAGTCAAATATCTGTGGGTAAGTTTTGCTTCTCCTCAAACTTAACTACTAATAGCCCACTATTGACCGGAAGCCTTACTGTTAACATAATTAGCACATATTTTTTTATGTTATATGTATTCTATACTGTATTCTCTCAATAAAGTAAGCTAAGAGAAGAAAATGTTATGAAGAAAATCTTAAGGAAGAGAAAATACATTTATAGTATGGTCCTGTCTTTATATCTATATATATATAGTATATATATACAGTATATATACTATATATATATATTATATAGAGAGAGTATGGTCCTGTCTATATCCACATATAGGTCGACCCACACAGTTCAAACTCTTCTTGTTCAAATATCAATGGTATTTGTTTATGTAGGAAATAGGTAGTTTAGTCAGACCTTACTTTGTTGGAATGTGTATTCCCATGATCCTCTAAAAGGGAAAAAGAGGCAAGGTGGGTGCAAAGTTGCCTTTCAGCGGAATTACAGAATGCATATGGAAATATAATTTGACTTAATGCTCTTTTATTTCACCACGAAATTATGAGAACTGTGCTATAAAAGTTACTTGCTACTCTCCTTTTTCTTTCTTCTGAGGGAGAGGTGCAGAAGGGGCCTTGGGGGCCTGGTGTGAGGCTACTGTGCCTGTAGGGGTCTCCATCTGGGTAGTGAGGTGGCCTAAGCCTTTCCATCACCAAAGAGAAAGGCTGTTCTCACCCTAGCTGTCAAAATATTTGGCTTATTATATTCCTGGAATTAACGGAAAAAAAGAAAAAAGCCGTTTTGCTGCTTAGTTGAAAATGTTTCGTCACAAATGGTTTTTAGAAGGGATTTTGGGGGGTGGGATATTTTTAAAAATATCCATTGGCATTTCCCAGGATAACCCAAAAGGCATACAAAGAAGGTCTTGGTCCAGCTCTGATAGGAACCCACTATTTATAAGGTTGCCTTGTTCGTTATAATCTAGTCTGTAATTAGATATAAGATAATGGAAATACTATATGCAACAAATAACTAGTTATAAAATGAGGTTGGATATACATGTTGCATTTGCTTCATTTTGAAAATTAAGGGCAGCATTTTATGTTTTTATGTTTTTCTAACTTTATGTTATTCTAACTTTATTTTTATTTTTTAGTGTTCTTTAAAAAATGTTTACTTTGAGAGAGTGAGTGGGGAAGGGGAAGGGGCAGAGAGAGAGGCGAAGAAAGAGAATCCCAAGCAGGCTCTGTGCTGTTAGCTCAGAGCCCAATGTGGGGCTCAATCCCATGACCCTGGGATCATGACCTGAGCCCAAATCAAGTCAGATGCTCAACTGACTGAGCCACCCAGGCGCCCCTATGTTATTCTACCTTTAAATGTTATATGTTAAAGTGAAGTCTTTGTAAATGTATGGAAGGACTCTCTATCCAGCATATTTCTCTAGCGTGGACCTTATTTAAAACTTTTAGGATAAAGTTAATTACTATTCAACTAAGTATTGTCTTCCTAGTGTTTGTCCAAGTGATGTTTTTAGGCTTAATAAAAGTCAGAATGATACAAACCTAATTCTCAAGCTTTGATAGTTAAAGCAAATGTCAGCAGAATCTTGAAATATTTGTTGGATTTTGTCTTTCCCCCACATCCCATCCATTCTCATTCCCACAGTTGTAACCATGGGGAAATGCTAAGATGAGGGATGTACTCATCCTTGTCTTGGTTGAGACACACGAATTTGCTTGGCATTTCCTAAGAGCCTCTTCTTACAATGTGTCCAGATCTGGAGTGATTATCAGCCTGGAGTCCATGGTTGGGCTTCGGGGGTTCTTTTCAGGGGATCTTAAAACAATGGATGTATGAATCAAATATTTTGAGGATTGCCATCTAATGTTTTAATACGGGGGAATATCATTTAAATTTTTTTCAATGTTTATTTATTTTTGAGAGAGAGAGAAAGAGAGACAGAATGTGAGTGGGGGAGAGGCAGAGAGTGAGAGGGAGACACAGAATCTGAAGCTCTGAGCTGTCAGCACAGAGCCTGACGTGGGGCTTGAACTCACGAACCATGAGATCATGACCTGAGCCGAAGTCAGACGCTTAACCGACTGAGCCACCCAGGTGCCCCTGGGGGAGTATCACTTAATTAAAAGTTGGCATCAGATTAAATAAAATATTAAGTCTTAGAAAAAGAAGTATGACATAGAATTGGAAATTCTAAGTTCTACATTAGCTCTATGAGCATCCGATTTGGACAGTGTAATTAACTTATCAGAATAAGGAGCATATTTTTTTAGCCACAGGGAAGAGAGGTTTCTGTAGCTCTCAGCAGTGACTTGTTTTTTTCCACAGGCCTGGGCAGATGATGTGGAGCGGTTTCAGAAAATATTCAGACACCCACGTCATGTGCTGCTGAAGGTGGTTGCTGGCAACCATGACATTGGCTTCCACTATCAGTAAGTAGTTCAGTGAAGCATTGCATCCTGAGGGCTCTCCTTAACTATAACTTTGAACCTACCATTCTGGTGAAAGCCTTACTTATGCTGTGTGGGGGACATCTGTTGCCCTTGAATGATGTAAGCCCGGGAGCATAAACTCCACAAGGGCAAAGATTTTTGTCTTGGCACTTGTACACCCTTAACAAATCTCTGTTGAATAAATGATTTGTATGTGCCCTTGGGGGATTCTGACTTGAAACTTACATTTAATGACCAATTGTTTTCTTTGGGACTCAGAAAACAAGACCGTTTACACTTTTGTAAATGGCATTTATATAGTGCTTATGATGTGCCAGCCTGTTTTAAGCGCTTTACTTCCTTATAGTAACTCATTTAATCTTTCTGATGGTCCTGCTATTTTAACCATTGTGCTGGTGAGGAAACTGAGGCTCTGGGGACTAAGTCACCTGCCCCAGTCTTTACAGTCAGTCAGTGGTGGAGCTGAGATTTGCACCTGATAGCCTGGGCCAGCTGGAGCTCTCACCTCAAAAAGCTAGTCTGGCACTCAAATCCTGAGTTATTTCTTGTGTTTATGCTAAGTCTGAAGAGGTCCTAAGATGGCTTGCTCTGAAAAATGTTTCTTTTTACAATTGAACGTAGGATGAGCACATACAAAATAAAACGATTTGAGAAAGTTTTCAACCCTGAAAGGCTGTTTTCTTGGAAAGGAATTAAGTGAGTATTATTTATGAATTAAAAAAAAATTTTAACGCTCATTTATTTTTGAGAGACAGACAGATACAGAGCATGAGTAGGGGAGGGGCGGAGAGAGAGAGAGGGAGACACCGTATCTGAAGCAGGCTCCCAGGCTCTGAGCTGTCAGCACAGAGCCTGATGTGGGGCTTGAACTCATGAACTGTGAGATCATGACCTGAGCCAAAGTCTGACACTTAACCAACTGAGCCACCCAGGCACCCCTATTTGTGAATTCTTAAGAAGCCCTTCAGTCCTTGGAAACTTAATTTTTTGAGGGAACTGTCTTCGCCTGCCACACTGGGCTCTGTGTGGCGTGGTTTACGGTTTCTGATGAAGGCACCACAGGCCTCATCCTGCCTGACGGTCACTGTCAGAGTCACCAGCCTGGTGGACCAGCCAGTCTCTGACTTTGCCTAGCCACCGAGGGCATCGTCTTCCTGTGTGCGGTGTCTCTGGGTGATAGAGATTCCATCAGGCCACTTCGTAGAGGAGTATATTTCATTTGTTCAAAATGTACTTGTTTCCCTTTATAAAGGATACTGTTGACATCATGCTATCCCAGGATTGGGTGCAGGTGTGTCCACTGTGCTGTGTAGCTGTGTGCCCCACCCCCATGCCCGTCAGCCTTGATCTGTGGACCAAAGTGTCCCAGCCCTTTTGTCTGACCACAAATGAGCACCTGCTCTCCTTCTGCGTGGCCATTTTCGTGCTGTGTCTGGACCCTGTCGAGTCCGTGTGTATGTTTGCAGCACAGTGGACGAGACCATACGTGGTGTTCTAGTTGCAGACGTAGTGGAGAGAGAAAAGGTGGGAGAGGAAGGCTCTTCCTCTTTAGGTCATGGCCCCCGTGGGTTTCCAGCACTCGTGACTTTGGCCGTGATAGCTCACTGGGCCCGTCTCAAGAGATGATCTGTGACACTCCCAGAGACCAGGTCGGGGGTTCTCTACAAATGCTCACTCTTTCCTTCCCTTTGCCCATAGGACTAAGTTTCTAGTAGCGTCCTTTCCTGAGTCGTATGAAGACTTGACATAGTTGTAGTTCTTTTTCCCTAGGGAGTAGAGTTTAGGAAACTTGAAGTGCACTGACCATATTTCAGATCGTTTAGTTAGCTCCTTCTCACTAAAATTCTTTAAATTTCAAGCAATCTTTACTGACAGGTGCCTTCTTCACGCCCAGTTGATACGTGTGTAGGAGATGAAAGCATATTTAATGGGAGTCTGTAAAAATATAATTAAGGTAAAGTGGTTGTAAAAGGCAACCAAAACTGACTTTATCATCATCCTAATTTGGGATTATCCATACCAGTTAGCTAACCCCCTCCCACCCTGCCTTGTTTTCTGAGTGCGCAGATGTTAGCAAATGTTGCCTGTGGTTTGCTTTATGTAATAATAACAGTATCTAACATTTCCCGAGTACTTTCTAGTGGCAGGCTTGGTGGTAATATTTCATTCCGTCCTTACCACAAGTCAGTGGCATGGGTGTGCTATTATATCCCTGTCTTTTCACGTGGTCAGATGCGAGGCTCAGTGGTAGTCTGACCTCAGAGCTTCTGTAATCTGGGATTTCTGAAAGTTCAAGGTTAAAAATCTTCTTATGATGTCTTAGACTCCACTCCCAGTATACTGCTGTTTTGTTTTCTTAACTCGACTCGTACCTAAAAACATAGATTAGTCGAGTGGAGATTTAAAGCTGTTCTGGGTCATGTTTCTTCACACTATGGGTGCTTTCCTTTTGCTTCATGGGAACAGCATTGTGAGAAGACAGTACACGGGAAGCCCAGTGGCCCTGACTCTCTGCCTCCTCCCTCTGTCTCAGTTTTGTGATGGTCAACAGTGTCGCCCTGGAAGGGGACGGCTGCAACCTTTGCTCTGAAGCAGAAGCTGAAATTATCGAAATTTCTCACAAACTGAATTGCTCCCGAGAGGTAGGAGAGCCTCTGAATGCCCAGGTGCTTCTGTTCTGGCATCTTCTGCGGTGTGGTTGCTGCACTTTGTGTTTTGTCCGCCTCTCAGTTCCCTCTTCCCTTCCTGCTGGGGTTGCTGGGTTAACTGATTCCTCCCCAGCAGGAACATCACCCCAGCAGGTGCATAGATGAGCCGCCGCTGCCGGCGTCAGCCCCGGTCCTTCTGCAGGTGAGCGGGGAGAAGGTGGCTCTGCATATCTGGTGGACCAACCAGGGCCTCCTGGTCACATCTGACCGTCTCTAAATCCTGGCAGCATTTTCCCCTTTACCGGAGAAGCGATGCTAATTGTTCCGGGGACGATGCCGCACCTCTGGAAGAGCGGGACGTCCCCTTTAAGGAGAGATACGATGCACTTTCCCGGGAGGCCTCACAAAAGGTTTGCTGTGGACCCCGATGCCCCCCAACAGACAGACAGATGGCTGTCACAGTTAGCCACCTGAGGGCGGAGGGCAGGGCTTTGGCAACATCAGCTTTTCCTATCACCCTTTTGTCCCTCCCGCACCCCACCCCCAGTACTTCAACTGCCTAGTATCAAGTTAATGAACATCCTCAGCTTTAAAAAACTTTATTCGAAGTTTTTTCCACCAATTTAAAGGTATTTGGAAATGTGAATGGAACTTAGAGTTAACTTTGGGGGCTTAGGATGTGCTGACTTGTATGTATTTATATAATCCAAATATGTATTTATATATTACACAAATATGTATTGTATAATACTTAAATTATAATTATGATATACAAGTATATGAAAATATTTTTGTTATTTTATAAATAAAACAATGTAAATATTTATATCATATAAATACATATTTGTGTAATGTATGATATGCTGTCCTATGTGATAAGATACAAATATATTTATAAAATACATCTACAAAAATATTTATAAAAATATAAAATCTAGGATGAGAAGGATAGATTTTCCCTAAAAGCTCGAACTTACTTTTGATAGGATTTTAAGAAAAAAATGAAGCACTCTACCAAGTAGGGATTTTATATTTATGTTACTGAATACGGGCCCCGATGGGGCTCTGGCAGAGCACTAACCAGCTATCGCTGTCCCCCGGGGTGCGGTAGCTGCTCTGGTGGCTCCGGCCGCGGCTGGTCCTGAGCGGCCACACGCACAGCGCCTGCGAGGTGCTCCACGGGGCGGGGACCATGGAGATCAGCGTGCCGTCTTTCAGTTGGAGGAACAGAAACAACCCCAGTTTCATCATGGTAATGTGGACGTTTATTTTCATCTGAAAGCTTTCATATAAGTATTGACATCAACACAGTAATCAACTATTTAATTGCTGCGATCCGTAAACACATACAAAAGCTGTAAATACAAACTTCCCCTGCTCCACACGCGCACTTAGTTTGATACACTGACCCCTGTCTAAACACCTCCCTGGGGACAAACAAACATGGCATTGCTCCTGTAGGGGGCGGGGCGGGGGGCATCTTACAGAGTGTTTCCTCTCCAGGGACAGCACTGTTCTCAGGTCTGAGCCTCTGCGTTTTTAGTTTTCTAAGGAAACAGGATCACGTCTTCATTAGCCATACTCCATCATCTTGTCTTAGGTTCCAAACGTGCCCATTTGCTCTGGCAGAAAAAGGCTACGGCTCTTGTAAGTTGGCTCAAGATGTTTCAATTAGTGGCCACCTGGTGTTTATTTTACCCAGGTCATAATGCTTTTATGTCAGGTACTTTTACTTCATGAAAAGGTGGGGAAACCCTCATGTTTTCAGATTCAGAGTAAACGAAACCATTCCCCAGTGTCGTTCCGCACAGCAAACATGTCTACAGAAAAACCCATTGAGGTGCCCCCGGCACATGCATTTCTGGGTAACAGGTTGCTTACTTTAGCATCGAGCGCCATGAGAAATGGCCTTGTAGTCACTCCCCGTTTCTCAATGGCCACTTACATAGATCCCCATGCCTCTTGTATCTCTGGCACGTATGCCCACTGCACTTTAGAGGAACCCATTGTGCCGGGGACTGGTTTCAACGGAGAGGTCAGCTCCACTCGGCACATTGGGAGCCTCCACGTTGTGTCTCCGATCGGTGCTTGGGGTGGGTGGCTGGCTCGTGGAAGCTGTGCCCCGCAGTCTCAGGGGAGGAGAGCCACTTCCTGGCCTCACCTGAGGGGACCAAGAAGGCTGCGTCTCCTGTTTTGTCTAAGACTGGTGTGTTGGTGCTGTGGCAGGGCTCTCACTGCAGCATCACTATTCTCATTTCCTTTCCAGGGCATGTTGACCCCCACAGAGTACGCCCTTGCCAAGTGCTACCTCCCCTACGAGAACACCGTTCTGGCCACATACTGTGTAGCAGTTGGGTTCCTTGCGGTCCTCACGTTAGCTCACTTTAAGCTCCTAGCCTCGCCTCTTCTCTTTGGTTGGAACTTGCTCAGAAAACTTAAGACAACGTAAAGCGCAGGAGACGCTTTTGCATTTCGTCACAAATAACAAAGGCAGGAAAACTGAACTCTGGGTAGTGCTCATGTGAGAAGGGGACAAAGGGGGTGGCGGTCTTTACACCCATCACAGGAACTGTAAATCACGGATGCGAACTCCTGCAAGGATAAATAGTTGACTGTACTGTTCTCATGCTATAACAATGGAACGTGTACTCTACAACAAGTCTGTTTTCTCATTTTATCAAATATATGTATAACCAAAGATCGTGTCTATACAATATGTAAAAGCTACTAAAGTCTCACTTGCATGCACTATGCTGTCTGTCCTTCCCCGAGATGGAGCCGGCACCTGGGATTATGTGCGCACAAACACTGGGCTTGCTTCTGTCCCCCTACGAAGTGGGCCTCAGACTCCTATATATTATAAAGCTATGCACTTAAAATAAAAGTACAGACGCCACAAGCAGGAATATATTGTTTTCACAGACTTTTGTGCTTCTGTGCTCATTATGGAATCAGATTTTTAGCTAAGTGTAATTTTCTCTCCAGCAGGCCAAGCTGCTAAGTCTGAATTTAATGTCTGTCCGTGATCAAAAGAAACCTGACAAAGAGCTGGGAAGGGGCTTTTGGTACTTAAAAATAAATATGTCTTGATAATTTGAAACCAGGTAAAACGTGTTCTTTTCCAAGAGTCCAACTCTGTGTTTGAAGAGGAAGTTGAGTTACTGCTGAGTGATAACGTATATAACAGTATGCAGCTTTTGCTTTTTGTGCATATGGGCGTGTGTGTGGCTCTTCGGTTCACATTTTATGTGGAAAGCGCGATGGAAACACAGTAATTTCTACTTTATGTGTCTTTATGTGTCTCATTTCAGACCAGGGTTTTATGAAACAGGGAAGAGAGGTCCAGGAATTTAGGGATGCTGACATAAACGGTGTGCTTCTCACACTGACTGTCTACAGAGTTATCCTCTCATTCATGGAAAAGTAGTATTTCAGTCTGGATGCATTTTTTTTTTTTTTTTTTTTAGTCTGGATGCATTTATAAAGGATTACAAAATGCCTACTTATAGAGTAAACTTGACAATACTAAAGACTAAAAGGAAATGAAGTCATGTCAGCGAGGCTGTCACCTCTGGGTTTGTATTGTTGAAATCCACCTTTGGACATCTTTGCAGATTATCTCGCACCTAAGGCAACGACCCTCAAAGTTGTGGCTGTGGGTAGAATATGAAGCATCACCGCTATCGTGATTCTTGCTTTCCAGATACCAAGCTGTACGATAACTTCTGACGCTGCATTTACAAACCTTTCGAGTGTGAGAAACAGCCATATATTTTGACTTTGTCTTCCAAATAAAGGTTGTGTAATAGTTCTTCTTGAGAGCAGGCAAATGGAGATGCCATCCTTTGACTCTCTTGGGCTGGACACGAACACAGACACCTCTGTCATCTTCTTGCTTTTTGTTTACACTGGAAGCTGTGGCCCAAGTAAGTGGTTCGACAACTTTGACTAAAGGGAATGGGTGACCTATTTCCACTCAGGGAACTTGTAAAAAGTCTTTAAATAGGAAAATAATCAAAAGACATATTGTCTGGAGGAAAAAAAATCCTTGGTTCTTGAAAAGCTTGTGATGTTGGTACAAAACTATTTGTAAGAGGTGAATGATTAATGTGGATAATTTATATATATATGCATATATATATTTAATCAAAGATATTTTTAAAAGCACTAACCTGAAGAATATCCTAAGTTCTACACACACCATTCTCTTTTTTAGAGCAAGCAGCAGGTAATGTTGACATTTAGCGGTTCAGCACGATAAAAACACGTTTCTTTTACAGATACAGCCTGATCGAGGTACAAAGATCTACAAGGATTTTTGAGTAATTATAGAAAATAATATTACATTTTGTGGTCTGTACAGTTACAATAAACCAGCAGTAAAACAACAACAAGAATATATGAAGGGAGACTCGTGTCCAAGCTTATCACACTAGAGAATCATGTGTAGACAGGACACACTTTGCAGTGGTGAATGTAGTAGGTTGTCTGCTCAGAGTAGGTCTAACTTAATGCCTGAGGTCGGCAGCGACTCCGATATGATTGAAACGGGTTTCTCTCCACCCTGTGACTTGGGGGTCTAGCCTCACTCCTGGGCCAGTGCAGCTCGGGAGAGGTGGCCACTTGCCCACGCATGTGGCTCACCGCCTCATACCCCTGCCACTGCAATCATGCCTGATAAGTCAGAAAAAAGTGCCATTTCTCCCCCCTTTATCAAGTTCCTGCCGAATCAAGAAATCACTGAATGGATGACTGAAAGGGGCCCTCACCCAGAGGGGTTTCACTGCAGCACCACCCAAGTGAGAGTGCTGGTTTGCAGCGACACAAATTGGTGGGGTTGGGGAGGCTGTGGAAGGTTGTGTTCAGTGAAAACGAAAGCTACAAACCAAACCTGAGGGGAACAGAGGTAGCCAGAGGCTTGGTGGTCACACAGGTCAGAACAGGACAGGGCGGCAGCTGGATGAAACCGGGAACTCCCTACTTTCTACCATGGCTTGGGGCTGACAGACAATCCTGGAATAAATGTTCCACCTGGTGGGGTGGCCAAGGGAGGAGAGGCAGGTGGAGAGAAGGTGCCAGAAGGCGCGCCCACCTGCCCCAGGGCTGCCTCACAAGAGTTCGTACTGTTTGAGGTGCATCCTCTGGATGATGTCACGGCAGTCATTGAACACTCTGCGAATGTTCTCGGTGTCCACGGCACAGGTGAAGTGTGGGTAGCAGTAATGTTTGCCGTCCCCTGTCGCTGTGCTGATCCTCTGGAAAAAAAAAAAAAAAGCCATCTATGCTGTGGGACCCTGACCACCATGCCCAGGGGTACATGGGAACACTGCTGCTACTCCGTTAATTCTTGGAGAAGAATTTGGGCAATACTTTGATCAAAGACAAGAGGAGCTGGGATTGTGACTGTTTAAATACTGAATACCCTGCTGGAAACTCAAAGAACGTCACACTTACCTCTGGCCACAGAAGCTTAGTGTTCAGTTGAGAGAGGACATATATTTAAAAGACAGCCTCTCAGGGGTGCCTGGGTGGCTCTCAGTCGGTTAGGCATCCGACTTCAGCTCAGGTCATGATACCACAGTTCGTGAGTTCGAGCCCCGCGTCGGGCTCTGTGCTGACAGCTCACGGCCTGGAGCCTGCTTCGGATTCTGTGTCTCCCTCTCTTTCTACCCCTCCCCCGCTCATGCTCTGTCTCTGTCTCTCAAAAATCAATAAACATAAAAAAAAATTTTTTTAAATAAATAAATAAAAGACAGCCTCTCAAAGAAGTCAGGGTAGAATTTTCCAGAAATAAATGTCAGTCCCACACCAGCACTGTCCAATGGAACTTTTTGCACTAATGGAAATGTTCTGTATTTCCCCTGCTCTTACGGGACCCACTATCACTAACTGACGCAACAGAGACTGGAGTTTTAGTTTTATTTAATTTTAATTAATTTAAATTTAAATATCCACATATCACTGGTGGTTCCATGTGGATGGCTCATCCGTCCTACTGAGCCCTCCTCCACATAACAACTTGAGCATTTCCTGGGGCGGGGTTGGGGGGGGTCCCCTGGTTAGCAGTGGGAGGCTTCATGGGCTTTCTCCCACAGGAGAAAAAACATGACTGATGAGGATTCAGAAGGACATCTTGCAGGGATACGCGCATGTGCATTGGGAAGTCAGGTGGGGCAGTGTGGAGAGAGGCTGCCATGGGCTGAATGGTGTTCTCCCCCACCAATTCCTGTGGTGAAGCTCTAACCCCCAGCACCTCTGAGTGTGACTATTTGGAGATAGGATCTCTTTTTAAAGAGGTAATTACGGGGCACCTGGGTGGCTCAGTCGGTTAAGTGTCCGACTTCGGCTCAGGTCATGATATTGTGGTCTGTGAGTTCAAGCCCCACATCGGGCTCTGTGCTGCAGCTCAGAGCCCAGAGCCTGCTTCAGATTCTGTGTCTCCCTCTTTCTGCCCCTCTCCCGCTCCCTCTCTCTCTCCCTCTTTCTCAAAAATAAATAAGCAGTACAAAAGAAAAAAGATAAGTTAAAATGTGGTCATATGGGTGAGCCCAAACCCAATAAGGCCGGTGTCCTCATAGGAAGAGGGGAGATTGGGACACACACACAGGAAAGGCCATGTGGCGACACAATGAGAAGACACAATGAGAAGGTGAACATCCATAAGCCGAGGAGAGAGGCCTCAGGAGAAACCAACCCTGTCGACATCTTGATCTCAACTTCTAGCCTCCAGAACAGTGAGAAAATAATGTGTTAAGCCCCCAGTCGGTGGTGCTTTGTTATGGACTCCCCAGCCAGCGAATGTAGAGGTCACATGGAGCTTTCTGCATAGGTGCCCACAGGGATCCCCGGATGTCCTCCTCGTCCCCCCTCCCATCCCCTTTCTTGCAAAGCATCTTGGGAATCAAGGTGAGACCCCTGCTGGGCTGGGGTAAAGATGTTCATCAGGTTATGAACCTCCTCCTGGGAGCACAGACTTATTTTTAGCAATAGTTAGGATTCTCTTGAGCAATTACAATTTTTAAAAAACTTAAGGACACTGAAACGTGTAGGGTAGGTATCTTTATAGCCCTAGAACATGGGGAGGAAGAGCCGTGTCACACGGAGTGGGCGAATAAGTAACAGGCTTTCTTCTGTAATGATCTGACCAGTCTGTCCCCGCCTGGGGCAAGACGAATGTCAGGCAGAGTCATTACAAAGGTAGTGGCTGTCTGCTTATCTCTAAACACACTGATTTTCACTTTAAATGACAGCAATAAGCTTGTCAAGGAAAACTGGGCAGTTCCAGACTGTGCTTGATTGGGTCCCCTGGCTGTTGCCCATCTCTGAGGTCCCCTGTCAGGAGATGATGTTCAAGGTAAAAGAAATCAGAGGGGAGCTCATACAACAATACCAGGAAGAGAAGCCCGATTAAAGCATACAGGCTTCTAACAGATGCCTAAGGCATCAAGACACAGGGTGCCACTCATGCTTACCACCTGCTTTAAAAGGTCTGGTGACGCTTGCCCCGGAGGACTCTCTGGCCCAGGTCTGGGCGTGGGCTTGCAGGTGGTTTCCAGTGTGAGGGACAGGACAGCTTGACGGTGACTAGGGGAACACGGGGGGCTGACCACCTAGCCCTCCCTCCTCCTGGCTCCTGGCCCCTTTCGTTCTGAGTTCCTCCTGCTCTGGGGATGAATTGGGCCTCCCCGTAGTGGGAGGAAGTGACCCTGACTGGGACAAACCTGGTGGTCCTCGCCCTCCTCACACAATGACAGTTAAGGAGAACGCTCAGACAGCATGTGGCTCTTTCTTACAGAGGGGTCTATCTCATTATGCCCTTGCCGCTCTCTCCCCAAGCCCACCTTTACCTCCTCAAGGCCGGGTCCCCCCACAGACCTCTCCCTCTCCATGTACGGCCTCTATTCCCCACCCCGTCTCAGGGCCTTCTATCACCAAAGTTATTGTTTCGCCCGAATTTGCTCCCGTCCAGATTCGATACTGTTAACCATTTCTGTAACCTGCCCCATTGCCTTCTAGGTCTGGGGTTAGGGCTTCCAACTCAAAACTCCTCCCACGACTCACTGGCCCAGGCAAATTCCACCATAAAAAAAAAAAAAAAAAAACCTAAATCAATAACCCCTAGGCGTTTATTTCCCTGACTTGCAAACTGCATACAAGCCAGATTTCTCCCATTGTTAGAGAATCAAAGGTTTCTTCCCAACACCAAATGGTGGTGGCACGGCCATTCATTTGGGAGGGGGGAGCTCTGTTTCTAATCTTTAAATGCCTCATAGGCACACTTAGTTAACTTCTAGTCCTCCTTAGGATAGCTTTTTGTGTGTTTTTATATTTTATGGTCTTGCAAGATGTTCCTCCAAAAGGAAGCCTGTGATAAACTACAAACCGATTTACCTTATCCAAGAGATTCACAAGGCACACGGGCATAGCAAAGGTTCTAGAAAGTCTGACAACGGAGAAACCTGTCTCACTTGATTTATTTCCCAGATTTACTCCTTGCAGAGCCCTTTCCCCGTGCTACCTGTTAACCTCCTGGGGAATACTGTTCCTCAGAACTCACTCTGGGGACTTGACTTCTTATCCTTGTTACTTTCTCACTCAGTGTAAGATTTCAGGAGGCAACCGATGGGGGCCCGTGGTGGGAACAGGATAACGAGGTTCCCCTGAGGAGTCAGGAAGGCACCTGATCCCCGTGGAAATGTCAGGCAGACTGTGGGACCGTCCCTGCTGCACACTGGGCCGATTGTCACCTCTCCAGAAGCACACAGTCCACATATATATAATTCTTGCACTTTTTATGTGAACTTGAAATCATCTCAAAAAGTTAAAAAAAAAAAAAGAGAGATCTGAATTTTTCTGAATGTCTGAATTAGCCTCTTAGTGGTGAGTGAATGAAAGGGGGAGGGGCACCCAGTGTGGGTGCTGGTATTTCAGACTCTGCTAAAGGCTTCTTTCCTTTTAGGAAAACACAAGTGAACACAGTCTGGTGGGTCTCAGTGCCGTTCTCTGGGGCCTTGTGCTGCGCTCCTTGTTTTCGCTTGGGCGCTGTGTGACCGGAGGTGAAAAGCCCAACCTCTCTGAACCCCAGTATGGTCAGTGGTGAGATGAAGTAATAATTCCTTCGCCTCTCATAATTTGGGTGGAGATTAAATCAGATCATGAAAGGGTAAGTGATATGCAAATTGCAAAGAACAATACAACTCTAAGGAGGTAGGAAAGCAAAGAATAAAAACTGCTTACCAAAAACAGGTCTCGGATAAAGAACTTGGCTCGTGTAACTTTGGGATCTTCTCCTGCATCTGGTGTTGCTGTAAAAATTACAAGTGGAATTTTGTTTAGGTGATGAGAATACAACTCTATGGAAAATGGAAGAGGAATTACAAAGTAGGGCTGCGGTGCACTCACAGCGCTAAAAGACAGAGCAAAGCAGAAAGCTGAAATGTAACTTTATTTCTCTCATTTAGCAGCTGATGAAAGTTTTGGTTTTGTTTCTGATGATGGGGGATGACCCCCACTCAGAGAAAATGAAAGCATGCCACTGAACACTGACCAATCCCACAGCTGCCATCCCCTTCAGAGCTCCCTTGAGAGAGAAGGTTCCAGGGGCTGTGGTTTTAGCAGTGGTTGTGCTCATCCGGTCTGCATTCTCTTAGCCTTGTTCCCGGGAGACCCTCCCCTTCACTGTTCCTACCACGGAGCCCTTCTGTGAAATTGCCTGTAGTAACCTGATTCTTCTCCCATGCAGATCCCAAGTTCCTAAAATCTCGGCTTCCCTGCATGGTCTCATCGCTCTTTTCCTTCTCTATTGCAACTACTATGATTATATGATTATTCACGCTGAGCGGGTGATGGGGAATTCTACAGGTGCTGAGTCAGCCCTGATCTGGAGACCTGCCATGCTTGACCCAGGGCAGGTGCCTGGGCAGGTTCGGTGCAGAAGGGAGGGAGGAGCAGGCAGAGAGAGGAGCACAAGATCCACTGAGGGTGTGTGTGGGAGGAGCACAGGATCCACAGAGGGTTGAGGGTTTGGAGCACAGGATCCCCTAAATGTGTGTGGGAAAGGAGCACAGGATCCACAGAGGGTTGGGGGTGGGGAGGAGCACAGGATCCGCTGGATGTGTGTGTGGGGAGGAGCACAGGATCCATGGAGGGTTTGGGGGGAGCACAGGATCCCCTAAATGTGTGTGGGAAAGGAGCACAGGATCCACGAAGGGTTGTGGTGGGGAACCTAGCTTGCAATATTTTCTGGCCGGGTCACGTGTGGCCTCAGCTTGTGGTGAGATTAAGTCTGTGTTGGTAGGGATCGCAAGTAGAGTTGTGGTTGTGTTTCAGAAAGATTTTGGCAGCAATCCAAAGACTGTTCTGGAAAGTCGAGTGAGCAGAATAAGGAAGCCTGGGCAGGATGCTACCTTGACCAGATCCGGAGCTGAGAAGAGGGGAAGGAGGGCCTGGACCAAGACAGAGAGGAGGGAGAGCACGTGACAGTGGACGCTTCAGTGTTGACTGTCCAGAGTGTGGGGATGGGAGCCTGGCTTGCTGAGGGCCGTAGTCCAGAGAGGAGAGGGCAATGCAAGCCGAGCTCTGCTGACTTCTCTTACACCAGGGGCTCAACACCAGACTGGCCAACGTTAGCACAAGGATGAAGAATTTTCTTCACTTCTTACCTAAGTTTCTAGGACAGTCCCTTTCATTCTGCTTTATCTTGCTGGGGGTTCAAATTTTAGGAAGTGGTAGCATTTCACTGCCAGTGAACCCCTCCTACAAGGTGGGCCGAGAACCGAGGAGCCGCAGTTGGAAATGGGGTGTGCCCCGGGCCAGGGCTTTAGCACTGAAAGCCCCCTGCCCCTGAACCCCGCACCTGGTCGCCAGGCCACCCTACTGGTAGCCAAAGTCATCGCTGGGCCGTGGTGGCTGGAAAGGTGGGCTTGGGCATGAAGGTTCAGAGGCTGCCTCGTCCTGGCAAGCTCTACCTGAGTGACCTTGAACGACTGACTACCTCTCTCAGCTCACTTTCCACAGGAAAACATGCAAATAACAAACTTCCGCGTAGGGTTACAGTGAGAGTGAAGGTCGACGTAAAGGGCTGACACAGTGCCAAGTTCAGGACAGACCCAGCCAAGACACCAAGAGAGAGTACTTAATAGACACACACCCAAAAGTGCCCTGTCTTCTCCTGCACAGTTTGAATGGATCAAACCCCGACAAATGGAATCCTAAATAGGACATTTTAACACTCTAGCATTTGAAGGTGGGGGCAGCAGTCCGGAGAGCTGATGCAAATTAACTGAATTTCCTAAATTTTCATCACATCTGTTGGAACTACAGTTACAGGGCTAATGAAAAAATAACCAAATTTTTTCCTGAATCAGAACTGGTTTTGAAATCTTACCATCTTCAGGAACAGTATAATTTGCATACTCTGGGAAATAATCTTCAATTTTTGATTTCCCCGCCAAGACTTTTTCTGCCAGCATATCCTGTTTGTTCAAGAACAAGATGATAGAAATGGTCCGTAACCACCTGAAAAGAGAAATAAACATACAAACTTCACATCCGCTAGTACGTGAAAGTACCTCTAACAGAGGAGGTACTCAGTGAAAAGAACAGCATTTCCATCTTCCTGAAATGTACAGGATCTAGAATGATTTGATGTACCAATCTTGTGGACCCCCACTCCATCTGCATGCAAGACATTCTTATAGTAAGTAAACCTTATAATAAATAAATAGAGTTAATTTAGCAGTTCAGTATTTTCTAATTAATCTTTACTGAGAATATAAATTTACTGGTACCAAAGCTAAGGTTTATTTATGGAATAAATACACCTGGAGTTTTACTAAGAAAGGGTCAGATAAACTAGAAGTTAGAGCGATAATAACAATAAAATACATGAGTCATTAGCTAATCACACAGGATGTAATTTGTAGCTGGCTTGAGTCAGAACAGGCCGAATTTCTCCAGAGGTGGAGCAGGTTGTTAACCAGATATCGGTCATGACCACTGCATTGGACAAGTTAAGGGGAGGGGCTCCCTTACAGTGGAGGAAAGGTTCTCTCTCATTGTTTTCCTAAACAGGCATGAGAACTGGCTTAAGATGAGCTCAGTATGCACATCAGCAAAGCCTTTGTAAATTCTGTTATTTCAAAGGAATCAAGCTGATGACTAGTGCACAGGAATCTTACTACGAATTAGAAACACAATCTATTCTTCCTCCAAGTGGAAATAGTTTTACTGTTCCTTGTTATAAAATATATAATCCTGGTAAAAATGAATTTGTAATTACAGAAAATACATAGAAAAAAATCAAATGTAATTACATACAAAGGCAACTATTAGAACTGTTATGTTTTTACTTCCAGGTTTTTTCCTATTCTCAGACATATTTATAAAATAAGATCATGGTGATTTTTAATCTGCTTTTTCATTGAACAGTACTGTGGTCATTTTCTCATGTGGTTGTGTGTGTGTGTGTGTGCTTACATATATATATTTAAATTTATATATATATATATAAATTATATATAAATATATAATATGCATAAATGTAAAATTTATATATACGCTTATATTAAAAATTTTTAATGACTCCAAAGTATTCCTTCATGTACCCAGTATTTCCTGACTTTTTTTCTTTCTCATTAACTGTCTCAATACTATATTACTGAGAACAAGTGTTAAACACTTGATAAATACTTTCCTGATAATCCGAATGTTTTGCAAGGTCAGCTTACGTTTCCTGTCCTCCTTGGTGATATTTCTTCTTAAATAGTTCAGAAGATACTTTGATTTTTATATAGGTATGTATCGTGTGTGTGTGTTTGCTGGGTTCCTTTCTAAAATAATCACCCCTTTGCACTAGTAGCAATTTCAAACATGATTATGCTGTGCCTTTGACCTGTAAGGGATCTTCTAGAGATCATCTAGTTATTTGTGGATGGTACTTTCTAAATTTTAAAAACCAAGCAAAGCCATTTTTTAACCCTCGATATAATCTTGAGCTTTAAATTTTTTTTTTTTTTCAACATTTATTTATTTTTGGGACAGAGAGAGACAGAGCATGAACGGGGGAGGGGCAGAGAGAGAGGGAGACACAGAATCGGAAACAGGCTCCAGGCTCTGAGCCATCAGCCCAGAGCCCGACGCGGGGCTCGAACTCACGGACCACGAGATCATGACCTGGCTGAAGTCGGACGCTTAACCGACTGCGCCACCCAGGCGCCCCTAATCTTGAGCTTTAAAACAGATATTTAAACTTTCTTTCTTTTTTTTTTTTTTTAATTTTAGAGAGGGAGAGAGGGGCAGAGAGAGAAGGAGAGAGAGAATCTTAAGCAGGCTCCATGCTCAGCATGGAGCCCAATGTGGGGCTCGATCTCACAACCCTGAGATCATGACCTGAGCCGAAATCAAGAGTCAGTCACTTAACTGGCTGAGTCACAAAGACGCTCCTTAAATTTTCTTACCAGAGCACTATCAGAGCTTCATCGAGGACTACTGCCCATTTTAAGTGGGTCTATACACGAGATGGACCAAAAGAGATGCTGCTAACGGTTTTGGATTTACCAGTAAGAAAAGAATGAATATATCTGGAGAATAAAAATGAAAGCGAGCTGAGTGGTATTTTTAATGAAAGAAAATTTGCGATCCAGAGGTGCAACTGAATTTCTTATTTTTATAACCTGTTGTTCCAGATGCTTTCGAAAAGATCCAGGGACTCTCTGAGCCTGTTGGTGTTGTTATCTTCCCGAATCACCATGTTGTAGCTGCTGCAGGCCGCAACATAAATGATAGCCGTGACATCTTTGTGGAAGAAGAGAGAAAAAGGGAAGCCCCCTAGTTAGAAAGCCACTGTGTGGTTATGATCAAGTACATGTCCAGCTGCTACTCATTTTCATCCCGTGATTATAAGAACGACTTAAAGAAGCACTGTGTGTGTGGTTGTTTCAGTAATGCGCCCGTACGAGCAAATGACAAATGTAAATTTAGGATGCTTAAATTCCTTTTTTAAATTAAAAAAAAAATTTAATGTTTATTTTTGAGAGAGAGAGAGAGAGAGAGAGACAGAATGCGAGTGGGTTAGGGGCAAAGAGAGAGGGAGACACAGAATCTGAAGCTGGCTCCAGGCTCTGAGCTGTCAGCACAGAGACCGCCGACACGGGGCTCGAACTCACGGACTGTGAGATCCTCCCCTGAGCCGAAGTCGGACGCTTAACCTACTGAGCCACCCAGGTGCCCTGGGATGCTTAAATTCTTTATGACATTCACATTTAAGGCATTTGATGGATGGTCTAATCTGATTCAAAGCACAGAAATCACCGTTAAAGCACTGGATCCATTTTCTTCTCTCGTCCCTCTGGCCGCCGACATCAAACATGCTGTGGAAGAACAACAGGACACGATGACGGGGTTGGGGGGGGGGGACGTGACACCTCTGTGCTTCTTTCCTTGGCTGAGGCTCCCGGCCTGAAGCACTGCCCCATTGGGTGGCCCCCGCAGACTGCTCCACTGGCTCTAAGTTTCTGCCTGACCCGGGAGTCCCCACCAAGCTGTTCCTTGGGGCCACAGCCCTCACTCTGTGGTCACCAGGCCGGCTTGGGCCCCTCTTCTCAGGGCAGCCTGTGCCGGGCATCCCCCTGCCTGAGCGGGTCCTCTATACCTACCCAAAGGCCACTGGATCTTTCTCACCTTCTCAGGTGGCTCTGGTTCCCATGTTCCTCCCTGCCCTAAACTTACTGCATGCCCTTTAGGGCCACAGAGTCTGTACGGACTTATCCAAAAGGACAGCGAGGCACATTTGGGATGTTTGATGTCCCAGGGCCCACGGGAGGAAGGCTGGGCTCCCCGACCCCATCAGGACGCCAGCAGACAGCCAGGGCGGGGGGCGTCCTGCCCTTGTCTCCGCAGCAGGTCTGCTCTCAACAACTTACTGAAAGTTTACTTTGTCCACTTGGAATCGGGTCTCAAAAATCCCCGATGTCAGAACTCGGCATCTGAGAAGGTCCTGAGAACAAGAAGACAAACCAAGTGGCAACACTGTTCTTCAGAAGGAAAAGCCCTGAATGCAACCATAATAACGGAGTTTTTCAGATGACCATCTCTTCCAATTGTAAGAGAAACAATAATAACTAAAAAGTCAGACAAACGGTCTGGCTCACCACCTCCCTCCCAGCAGAAAGTCATAATTAATGTATTAGTTTTGTCTTAGAGACTTAGTAACTGTGCTTTAATTTCCTTTAGTAGGTTTTGTTGTTGTTGTTGTTGTTTTTTAATTTATCACTTCTGCATGTATGTCCATGCCTGTTCTGCACCTGACAGGCGACCCCACGGCTCTCTGCTGGCTGCACCTACCTGCGAAGCCACCTGCTCCGGCTGCAGACCTTCTGGGCGAGAAACCAAAGACTCGAAAACAAAGATTTGGATAGTTTTGAGCTCTTGGGGTCAGCCTCACAGAGAGATGGATTTTGGGGTGAGAGAGGAGCTCAGGCCTTCAGGAGAGGCAGAGAGGAGAGAGATGCCAGGAGGGGCCCACTGCCAAGGCCCTCCAGGGGACATAGGACACTGGGGGGGGGTGTTGGAGAGGCTGTTTGAACGGAGCCCCCTAACTTCTTTGGCGTTCACTAGCTCTAGAGGCTGCTGGGAGCCTCCTAAGCTGAGCAATTCAGGGTTTTCTCCAAGTCTGCAGATGCCTGAGTGCCAAAGGTTTCGAGGGGCACAGAGGGTCCCTCTCTTCTACTTACGAATGTGCAGCGGGACGCTTTTATCCAGCTCAACCCAAAGACGACACTCTGGGTCACACCCGGAGGGCGTGCCTGTGATATGTGAGCCAGGCCAGGGCCCAAAGCAGAATGGGCAGAGTTTATAAGCTGGTGAAGCACAGGTTCAGTTTTCCGTTCACAGCTCCCAGAGGCACGGGAGTGGCACATTCCCTATTCCACAGGGGAAATTACTTTGATATTGGCAGTTTAGAAAGCTAGTAGGTTTTAGAGAGCTAAGTCAGGAGGCACAGCACAGGTTCTGGTGGGTACACTGCGTGTACGTGCAGGGACAGTGGAAATGATTTGCCAGAAGTAGCTATCTTGTGGAATCCCTTCTCCTTAATCCACGTTAAAATAGTCAGTGAGTGATAACTGGCACTTCCTCTCGTCCCAGAAAGTTCAAAGAGGTGGTTGCGGGCTCCCGCTTCACATACCTGGTCTGTGGGTGTGTAGTCCACCAGACTGACACTGTCGATTCTTTCCAGGAAGCTGAAAAGAAAGCCAGCATGGGCTCAGTAGTGTTCTCTGATGGCTTCTCTCCGGGACTGCAGGCCAAGGGGATGGGCTCGTCACACAAGCACAGGAGGGCAGGGGCAGGCAGAGAAGCTGGGGTAAGTTCCCCCTTCCTTCCCTGAATATGTGTCCTCCCAGACAGCAGAACATTCCCGATGGAGGGGCCAAGGCTGACTTTTCTTTTCTTTTTTACCTCTTTTTTTTTTAACTTTCCCTCTTCCCTTTTGCCCACCGCCCTAGAGTTGGGGGGGGGAGGGGCCACTCAGCAACTGGGGAGGGGCACAGGGCCTCCTTCAAAGCCACGCTAGTAGCAGAAGCCCATGTTGCAACGTAAACACAACGCGGGAGGTCAGAGACGTTCCTTTAGCGTCACGGGTTCCTAATAAGATCCAGGTAATGTGCGAGCGCGCACACATCAGCAGGTTTAACCTGGTGTGTTCACCTGGAGGGACTCACAGAGGGAGGGAGAAGTAAATGAAAGGAAAGGAGAGGAAGGGAATCGCACTGTATGTGTACGTGGAAGGAGACGTGGGCACTTGCTCTCTCTCCCCACAGAGAGGCCACCCTGTCCATCTCCTTGCCAACCTTGCTTTATTCTTCTACGTGGCACTTACCACGGCCTGACACGAGTCGCATTTATTTATGCTTATTATCTATCTCTTCCTCCAAAACGCGAGACCCCCAGGGCAGGTCTTTGTCTCGCTGGCCCAGGTATCCCCAGCACCTAGCGCAGGCCTGGCCCCTAAATCTTCGTTCGGGGAATCGATGTCTGCTCCGCTCCTCCTCCCGCAGCTAGAAGACGTAAGTGAGCAGGTGGCCGAGAGGCCCAGCCCATAATGGACACTGTGGAGATTTTTAAGACACAGGAAGGCCTGGGGACTGGTTACCTGGCGAGTAAGGACTGCTTCTGGACAGAGAGGGGGCAGCGGAGGCTTCAAAGGGAGGGAGGACATACAAGTGAGGGAGGGGACTGAGTGGCCCCTGGTCTCCTGGCTGTGGGTGAGGCTCCAGCCCTGGGGAGAGTGAATGTGCCCCAGACTAGGGGGGACATGGCCGACTTCCTGGTCTGTCCAAGCCGGGATGGTTTGGGTTCCATTACTGGGCCTTCCTCTAATGCTCTGATGCTTGTGGGCATTTTGCACAGTGTGGGATGCTGTCACCTCCCCATCTCTACATGCTCCCCCCACCCGCCTGAATGGCAGGCCCGTAAGATGCTTCCAGCCTGGCAAGAGGGAGGCTAAAGGCACATTAAGGCTACTCAATTCCCTTGGCTATTGTTATCTCCTCCTTCCTGCAGAGCTACAGATAGCCCCCAGTGGCCCGAGATGTGGCCTGGTGCTGGGGTGACATTTTGGGGGCCCTTCATGACTGCACTGCCTGTCACAGCAGCGGTCGTGAGTCGTCTGCAGAACTGTGGCTAGGCGGCAGAGCTGCTGAGAAGCCAAAGGGACCAGGATCTGCCTGCGGCCTCTCTGGAGCGGGCACTGCGAGCCCTGGTAGGTGTTGCTGTGTGCCTTCCAGAAGATGGGTGAACTGGCCGGTGGGGAGAGCTGGTCCCTGAGCAGGAGGAGTTCGGACAGGGCACAAACAATTCTGCAGGTGGGGCAGGAGGGCCTGCCTGGGAGCTGGGGAAACACGGGAGCCCCAAGGAGGGGCCTAGCTTGCTTGAGGTCTGGTTTGAGAGCCACAGTGCAGTTTGGCTCAGTCCTTGCTGCCCTTGAATTTGGTATGGTGGAGAGCGTCTCAGAAGTACCCACCCAGTTCCTGACCGTCTAGTGGAAAAGGGGCGGAAAGACTCTGATGGAGTCAGAGTGAGACAGGTTTCTGCTCCTGGAAAGGGGGCTCTGGTCTGTAGCCCAGCTGACCAGGCGGTCCGGTTGGGTGATGGGTGCTGCCCCCACACTGCGTGGGCTACAGTAATTCGATTCAGAGATGGTCTATCCTCCCAGCAGGAGACACATAATACTGAACATGTGATACAAAAACCAATCATCTCGGATGAAAGGGGCTAGAAAATTAACCTAAATATGGAGCCTTTGGGTATAGTTAGAGTTTAGGAAGCAACCAATTTCAAACAGGATGCAAGAGGGTGGAGGTAGGTGGGTGAATTAATTCAGATGGTAATAACTAGTATAAGTAGAAACAATGAAATGTGGTTAAAAAAATACATCAAAAGTTCTTGATAGATGTGATTAAAGACTGTCTTCCAAAGGAAGAGGTGGGAGTACCATACCGAACGCTATTAAAAATAAGTGGTTCTGAGGTGCCAATGACAAAGGCAAAAGATGTCGAGTTCTTTCCCATCCCTAATTTCCAGGGCAGATATTCAAAGTTCCACCCGGCTCTGGTACTTAATGATCTAAGTGAGACCTGAGAGGCATCCGAACATTCCCAAGAGTATCTTCTCAATTGTTACTGACGCTGAACGGTATTGTGAGTTCATGCATTTCAAATCTGTGCAATGAAAATAAAATGTGAAAATTCCCCCCTGAGTGTAAATGCATCCCCCCAGGTCTTTGAAAGACCCTCTAAGGCATAAAGGAATGACAGAAGAATCTATACTGTGGATTTCTGCCAGCCTTTTGCCTTAATCTTTGATTCAATCACTGTATTTTTTCCAGCATGCTGTTAGAAGTACTTCAAATCAGAGCTCCTAATATCTATAGAAAGCTGAGTTTTAAAAGGGTCTTCTAAATCATACACAGAATTTCGCATGACTACATTTTAAAGGGTTACTAAAACTATCTTCTTAAATATGCCACTGCCTCTTACGTGGAAAAATTAACCAGAGTTAAGACTCAACCTTGGAGACCAGTCACTCACACTGGATTCAGTTGCAAGACAATACCAAACTAGAATTATAAAAAGTCACCATAGTGATATGCATGCTGTAAAAAAGTAGTTAGAAAGCAATGTGATTTTTTCCCCCATTATTTCCAGCTACAGCTCAGGATATTTGTGCTTGGAGAAACATTTTCATGCTTTCCATTTCGATACCCCCTTCTGCTGGATACTGGCACAAGACAGCAGCTCATGGTCTATTTCTCAGCTGCTGTCCGCCACCCCACTATAACTCAAAAGTCACAGAGTTCTTATGACCATGGCGTTGATCATGAAGCAGGACAAGGGAGTATGAAAAGATGAAAACTGTTGTTTAAACACCTTTAAACAATGAGATCTGAGAAAAAGCACCAACTATATTTAATTAAAATGTATTACAAATTGTTTCGTTTGTGAACAAGTGGCAAGCTGGAATTCTGGCAAAGGTCAGTGAGAAACTTTCCTCAGTGTTAGTGAAGTTTACTTCATGATGCTAATGTGCAAGACATACAGATACCGTTGGAGGAGAAAAATATGACCTCCACAGTGACAAAGTACCAGGCAGTTCTGACGTGCTGCCCAGAAGGCGGTCCTCAGACCGGCAGCACGTGCCAACCTTAGGAATCGGGATTTCCAGCTGAGCCACATCCCTAGGTGGTTCTGACCCACAGCATCCCCGGTGCCTCAGTGACCCCTGTGCACGCATGTTTTCCTCTGTTTTTACTGTCATCCTGCTCTAGGCTTCATCTCGTGTCAGCAGGACAATACAGTGTCTGATGACTCACACTCCTGCTCCCTTCCTCGGGGTAAAGTCCACATTTTCATTCCAGCCTCCAAGCCCTTCGCAATCTGTCCAATCTCTTCCCTCTTTTTGATGCCAAACGAACCCTCCACTCCTTTCAAATCCCCGTGTGGTTCTGGGCCTCTCAGACCTTTGTGTAATTCCCACTTTATTTTCTTTGAAGCCCCAGATTCAACCCTACCTCTTGCAAGAAGCCAACTCTAACCACAACGGACACCGTGATCCCATTCTCTGTGTACTCAATGTGTATGATTTGATTAGTATGGGCTACTGCTTTATAGTGTAACTTATTCCCTTTTTTTTTAAATGTTTATTCATTTTTTGAGAAAGAGGGAAAGAGACAGATTGAGCAGGGGAGGGGCAGAGAGAGGCAGATAAACAAAACCTGTAGCTGTCAGCACAGAGCCCGATGCGGAGCTCCAACTTAGGAACTGCGAGATCATGACCTGAGCCGAAGTTGGATGCTCAATCGACTGAGCCACCCAGGCGCCCCACTTAACTTCCTTTTTAAAAGTTGAAGTATAAAACACATGTGTGTCAAGTGCACTAAGCTTAGTGTTCATCTTGATGACTTTTTAACATTCGTAGACACTCGTCTCCGTTTTTCTGTGTGTATGCTTCACCTACCTAAATGTATGGAGTACTGTTTAAGGCAGAAGCGTGTCTTTTCCCTAGAAAGAAGCCCCAGATCTATCTAGTCGACATCTGATATACTTTAGTCTAAATCTTTTACTGTATTCAGTCACTCTGAATAAACACTGCTTAATTGTTTGTCCTGCTACTATTCAAGAGGGAGGGAGGACGTATAAACCTCAAACAGTAGGAACAAACATTTCAATTTGAAGAAACGTGCTGAAAGAAAAGGATACACGGTGCTTCTGAGGAGACATAACAGGGCTCTGGCCGAGTGCCCCCTGCACCCTCTTTACCCATTGTGTACGTTGTCATTAGAGAACTCTAGGCAGGATCACAGCTGAGAACCCCAAGGGAGCATGCGTTCACACCAGGGACACTACCAGGAGCCAGCTCAGCTGGGTACCACACCAGGCCCAGTAATTGTGACCAAGACAGACACTGCCTTACCATCTAGTTGTAGAAAAACAAACCTAGGTAAACCAGGCAGGCATTCTGCTATGATTTGCTATGATGACAAGTGCCTGTTCCTCAGTTCATTGAAATGTCCACTGGCTTGGAGCTTTTTGCCAGTAGTATTACAGAAGGTGTTGAGCTTTGGATTTTTGGCTACAGAAATGGCTCCTAGAAGATGTTGTGTGTATTACAGAGGAGGCATCTAAGACATAAGGTTCCTCCCTTCTGCTTTATGATGTGAGGTCTGTTTGGCTGACCCGAGACTACGTTCTGTTAGTAAGGTTATCAGATGGGTGCTTATTTTAGGTGGCTCTTTTCCAAATCAAGGACAGCAGGGTAGGCACCCAGTGTACAAGACTCATAGCATGCCTCCACCTGAAAGGCACATATTGATTAACATTTCTGGAAGAAACAGCTTTAGTAAGAGTTCTAAATTGCACACGTATCATCTGAAATGAAGGAAGCTAAATCGTTCATAAATTAAACTAAAAGTATATTCTAAATCCATGTTAGAAACTGTACATTTGAAGGCAGAAAATAAAAAGGAGATTTGAGTAAAAATTGTATTAGTACCTGCATGGAAGATTAACTATTTCTGTGGGATGTCTGAGCGGACGCCTTTTATAAAATAGATGTATCATTAGTCCAGCAAGTTTCAATACAAGGAACAATTCTTGCTGCCATGAAGAAACTATTACAGTAAAGAAGTAATAGCTAGAGTTTCTAGAAATATACATGAAAATTCCATACTAACAAAACAGAAATTAAGGTGGTAAGGGAGAGTGTGGAAGAATACCATGCTTTCTGAACCAAATCTTCCTCTGAATTTTTTCTTATATAGTTTTCTTAAATAGGATGTACACTCACATGCAATAACATGCAGTTTAAAATGATTTATTTGACAAACTTCTGTGGCTTACATTTCAGCATTTCATCAGCTGCAAAAGTGAGGAAATAATTCATGGGCCTGGTATGCTTTTGAAAATATTTATGGTTCATAAAAATGTACATTCATATAGTTTGAAATGAACATATTTTAAGAAAGTTCAAGCATATACAAGCATTGTTTAATCTCACAAAATATATTAATTTTGTTGGGAGTATTTGCACTATAAAAGGGTCTTTAATTTACCAAAGGATTCAACACTAAGCTATATTTTAAGTAGTAATTATTTTTCCCAGTCTAAAGAGGCGGTTATGACTCATGCTATGCTCACATAGCTGCCTCTGTGCAACCATGTGGATAAGAAGAGACCCCAAAAGGGAAGAGTTCTAGAAAGAAGAGGCAGGGACAGATAATCAATCGACAGGTATCCCTTACGGAAGACTTCGGAACATCCAAATGTAAAGACACTTAAAAATGAGGGTCAGTCCTCATCTGCATTTACCTGTTCATTTTTTGTTTTTTCTTTAACACACCCATTCATACTGGAAAATGTAATGGTGACTATTTGGCCATGAATCTTTCAAGGGGCTTGAAAGAGTCCCTATAACTATTTTTTTGGAACACTGGAATTCTCTTATGGAGAAATCTACCAGTGAAGGAAAGGGGAAATTTCAAATATCCGCAAGTATTTAACTTAGATTAATACACTTGCCAAAATAAAAGCAAGTTGCTGTTCTCCATGTTCAGAGGCTATGAGAAAGTGGTGGTTACATGCTTTACCTTGCAGCCAGAAAACACACTGCTGTTCTAGAAAGATGAAAGGCGGCACAGATGGGCTCTAGCCTTAGAGGGCAAGTCTACTGTCAAATTCTCCATCTTTCCTCCTTCCCAGACTTCCAGCTGGCTGCACATATACTTAAGTTATTTGCATGGCTAAATAAAACATTCCAACTAACTTCCAAGGCTTTTCAACAAGTTGTTCCTCTAAAAGAAAATAATAAATGCAAGTAATTAGAACCTAAAATGCAGTTCTAATTTGATGTCTATTTTTGGTTATTAAAATCAAAAGAAAACCTACAAACACACCACCCCGGAGTTCTCTTAAACCAATCAACAGTTCTTTGGCAATGTTAGAGTAATATGACTGCCATGCTAATTAACATACTTTATAACAAGGCTAATTAAAGTGTTGAGATAGGAAAATAACTAGAAGTGTGTTCAAGACGTTCATTTGAAACTGTCACGTTAAACCTTGTCTTTTGACAAAGTCTTTAGTAAATAAAAATATAAATGAGCAATTTTTCCTTATAATAAATGAAATTATGTGGCCTTTTTCCAGTTGTAAAAACGTAACTACCACATGAAAAATTTATAGAACATAAACAGTAAGAAAATATTATGCACAATGTCCCACCATAATTTCAGTATAAATTATGTGAACAGATCAACAGAAGTCTGGAGGTGATGGCAAAAAAACAAAACAAAACAAAAGACCCCCCCAAACCCCACAGAAATAGCACGGTCCATTAAGTTGAATGAGGTGTTGATAGCCCTGTAATCAATCTAAGTAATCCTTCTCCTCTTAATTTTTATGCACCACCTGTCAATTCTAGATATTACCAATTACACTAAATTTAAAAAAAAATCCCCAATTTTGAAAATTCAGGCAGAAAACTGAATACACCGAACAAGAGTTTGGACCAAATTTTTGAGAAAGATTCATACACACCAAATTAACTAGTTCTGTTAAAAGGCAGCTATAAAAATACACATCATCACAAGCTATACGGAACTTTAAAATCCAGTTAAGATGGAGGGAGCCTGGAATTTCTTAGTGTATCTGGAGAGCACTGTAAACCCAAAGGTAGAAGCATCTTAAGTAGAGAGCATTTCAGCATTCTGGCATGTTCAGAGTTTCTAGTGTTGTATAGTATCTCATTAATATACAGAGCATTTCAGAAGGTGGCTACGGCCAGGAAACCTCAGTGTGGGTTCTGTCGTCACACCTGATCCCGCAGGCGGGCCAGTCTCTGGGACAGTTCATCCTGCTCGGCGGAGGCCACGCTCGTGCCCACAGAGCCGGTCTGCCCCTGCGGCAGCTCCATGTTGAGGTCTAGGCCGGCCTCGTCTGCCATTTCCTGGAGCAGCATATCCACTTGGTTCTGGGGAGTGGTCAGCGTAGTCGTGCTGCTCATCGTGTCTTCCATTTGCTGCGTCTGGACGTCCAGCGTCTCAAACTGGTGCTCAAATTTGTCCATCAAAGCAGAGATCTTCTCCAGATTCATAGTCTTCAACGTCGCATCCATCGACTTAACCACACCGGCCATCGACTTAGTCACCTTGCCCATCGTCACCGCCGTCTGGACTCTGGCAGCCACCGCATCGACCCGCGCACTCATTCTCAAGAAATTCACCGCTTGGTTCTTCTGGCGAATGGCATTTTCGGCGTGTATCCTCGCCACTTCCATGTTGCCCTTCTGAATGGCCTTTTTAATCTTGGCCTTTTCGGCCTTTTCCTCCTTGTCGCATTTTTTGGCACTCCTGCTGAGTTCTTTGGCGGCGAACTTTAGGTTGAACAGGTGTTTCTCCATGTTGGACATAGTCGGACGGTTCCTAGGGGTCTGTGGCCAGGGCCAATATGAGCGCGGAAGAGGGAGAAATAGGCAGGTCCGCTCCCGGCCGCCGCTCCTTTGTTTTGGTCCCACTTCCTGTTTCTACGGCGCGCGGCGCAGACGGTGACGTCAGAGCCCGGCGCCAGGGCGGGGCCTGCGGGACGGACGGCGCTTGGGGTGGGGCGGGGGCGGGGCCTGCGGGACCCAGGGGGCCGGGGGACGCCCTCTGAGGCGGGGCTCGGGCCGCACCACGCAGACGCGGACGGACGCATATGGGTGGACGCTGCCGGTGCCGACCAGGGCGCTTGTTTTCTACGCCCCGTTTTACAAACATTCAAGCATTAGTAAATTGACAAAAATGAGTGTCCGTGCACACTTGGGAATTAATCTACCGACGCAGGCAGGCTGTGTCTAGAACTCCCCGTAAAAAAATCTCCGAGGTCCAACTTGGCAGGGCTTCAGGTGTCTGGTCAGGGGGCTAAAAACCGTCAGCCAGGTCTGCAGACCAGCGCTTTCTTTATTTGCCCGGGTAACTTCCACTTCCTCAGGGGAACCTGAGCCGTGGTTTATTAATTCGTTAACAAAACAAACCTGCATCACCGACTCGCTTCTCAATTTCTGACTACAATTTGGAAGGGAATATTGTGATATCCTTTTACTGCAATGGGTGAAAATACCTTTAGAACCGTGGACCACCATATTCATACGGTAGCTTTAAGTTCAGCTTATAGGTGCTTTGCCAGCAACTGTCATCCATCTTTTGCTGACACAATTCTATCTATTTGATGTTTTATAAATATCCAAGGAACTTCACTCACATTTAAGTTTGACAGGCTACATTGTCATTTTAAATTATGCAAGCAGAGGATGGTGAAGTATTGGGACCGACACCCACTGGCATACATCAAAACTGTCACTTGGTATTATACCCTTAAAAAACTCAGGCTTTGCAATGGCGGCAATGTGTGCTGTAGCTTTTTTTTGTTTTAGAAAGATTCCTCAGATACAGCAATAACAAAATACAAGAAGGCCCAACCTGCCCTAATGAGCTAGGTTGAAAATGAAGAGCGAGAGCTAGTTCTGTTCAGAGAGAATTTTAATCCAGAGTCATACCATCCCGTTCGGTTTCCTGTGGTAACTTGCAAACCGTCTTGCACCACAAAGTAAGGGGGTGCGGTGTCACATGCATCTTCTTAAACCACAGCTCTGATTAGATCACTCATGTGCTCCAAAATCTGGGCAAAAAGGCTGAACTTCTCTGTGAGGCATACTGGGTCCCCACCTTCTTTTTCTTTCCTTCCTCTCTGTGCCAGTCAAACTCGACTGAAGCATGGAAGTCTATGATCATTTGTGTCACTTGATCAGTGTGGAGAATGAGGCACGCTCCTCCCTCTGTGTACATTGTCCCTGTTGCCTGAGCTTCCACCCCACATACCTCTGCCTATTGAGATCCTGACATTTCTTAAAAGCCCCCTCCTCCATGAAGCCTTCCAGGATCCCTCTCCTCTGTGCTGCCTCTGTACTCTGGACCTCTGCCTTAGCACACAGGGCATAACTCCTGGTACTGGGTCTGTGGGTTCAGGGCACTACTATATTATCAACCACATGGAGGTAGAGAACAGTTTTATTCCTTTCCCCCTAAGGAACCCAGCAAGCTCTCTTCACAAAATAGGCACTGAGTCCAGTAAGACTTTGCTGAATTGAATTGTGGTTGAGAGGACCTAGAACATTATCCTAGTTAGCAGCTGAGCCAAGATTACTTTTTTTCCCCAAAGCAGAACTCTTTCTTCACATGGGACACTTCTAGAAACAATAGAAAAAAGCAAATAAAAGGAAATCTGTTTGAAGTGGGGGTAGAGGACCTACGTCTCCTTCTCTGCTCACCCCCACCCCCACTCACGCTCCCTTTCTTTTGGTTTCCTTTCAGTTAGCCAAATGGTTCCTTGACATGTTCTTTAGTTTGCCCAATGACAAATTCTAATCAGGTGAGAGGGTTTGGAGCATAATCACGAGAAACTCTGATAGATGAGGAGGATGAGGACAACAAACATTTATTAAGTACTGGTGTGCCAAGCATTGTTCCAAGCACTTCACATGAATTAGCTCATCTTACCTTCACAAACCCTCTGGGGTAGATGCTACTAACGTCTCCGATGTACCGGTTAGGAAACTGAAGTACAGAGAGCTAGGCAACCGGCCTGTGACCACACATCTGCTACATGTTAGAAATAAGATTCCGTGGGAGCGCCTGGGTGGCTAGCCCGTTAAGTGACCGACTCTTGGTTTCGGCTCAGGTCAGGATCTCACAGTTAGTGAGTTAGAGCCCAACGTCAGGGTCTGTGCTGACGTTGTGGAGCCTGTTTGGGATTCTCTCTCTTCCTTGCTCTCTGCCCCTCCTCCCACTCAAAATAAATAAATAAATAAACTTAAAAAAAAAAAAGTAAGAAGATTCCATGGATATAATGAGACCAGTATAATAAGGAGGACTCCAAGCAGTTAATAAGAATAATAGACTGATCATCTTTGGCTTAAAAGAATAAGGTGACTTAGCTGTTCTTTTGAGAAGACTGAGGAGTTGCATGGACTCTAAGGTTGATGTGACCTAAGTTAAGGTTGCTAAAAGCAATTAACGCCCCCTGAAGCTACTGTCACTGACTGATGGCAAGTCTCCTCTCTGGGCCGGTCAGTCTAGAGCATGGGGGTAGGGTTCCAGAAGCCATATTTTCAGACAGCAGGAACAAGGAGGGGCCAACTTCACCTTTGGCCAGTGCCCCTCCTCCCCCTGAGCTGGGTAGCAGCAGTCCTTAGGCCTCATCCTCTTCTCTCCTCTATCCATACCCCAGCCATCCCCATTGTGTTCAGTATGATCTATAGCTAACACTCACTCGTGCATTTCTAGAGCAAGTTTCTTTCTGAGCTCCAGTATCCCCAACTGTCTCCTGACACTGGAGAATTTGGGGTGCCAGACTGGCAACTCCTCCAATTGACTGAACTCTCAGTCCTTCTCCCGAAAACCTGCTCATCCTACCTATGAAATGGCACCTCTGTTCACCCAGTTACTTGCTCGAGCCAGATTCTTAGGAATCATCCTGATGACTCCCTTCTCTACATCTATCTACATTCTATTGCTAAGTTTTCCATTCTTTCCATTCCATTGAGGGTGTAAGCCTTCAGGGTCTGTTTCAGACTAGCATGCTTTCTTTTTGTGTATCTAGGAAAGGGGAGATTATTTTGAGTTTATGTAAGATTATCAAGGAACCTTTGTCCTATGGCAATTCTGACTGCACATGGGAATCTTCTGGACTCAATTCATGGTGTAAAGAAAGAATACAGACCTTCCTTGATTTACGATGTGCTATATCCCAATAAACCCATCACAAGTTGAAAATACCCTAAGTTGAAAAAAATGCATTTAATACATCTACCCTATTTAAATTTTTTAAGTGTTTATTTATTTGAGAGAGAGAGAGAGAGAGCAAGCATGAGTGGGGAAGGGGCAGAGAGAGAGAGAGAGAGAGACAGAATCTGAAGCAGACTCTGCATTGTCAGCACAAAGCCCGACATGGGGCTTGAACCCATGAACTGTGAGATCATGGCCTGAGCCGAAGTCGAACACTCAACCGACCGAGCCACCCAGGTGCCCCAATACACCTAACGTATTGAACATCATACCTTAGTCGAGCCTGCCTTAAACGTGCTCAGAATACCTCCATTAGCCTGTATTTGGGCAAATCATCTAACACAAAACCTATTTTATAATCAAGTGTTGAGTATCTCATGTAATTGACCGAATGCTCTACTGAAAGAGACATACACAATGGCTGCAGAATGGCTGCAAGGGTATTATCCTTGTGATCATGTGGCTGTCTGGGAGCTATGTCACTGCGAGGAGCTTTACTGCACATCGCTAACCTGGGAGAAGATCCAAATTCCAAGTATGGTTTCTACCGAACGTGTATTGTTTTCACATCATTGTAAAGTTGAAAAGTCCTGAGTCGCAACATCGGAAGTCCTGGACCCTCTGTAAACAGTGTACGATCGTGAGACTAGTCAAAGCTTCTGCAGTACCTTATAACACCCAGATCCAAAGTAGAAACTTTCTTCTTAGGGACTCTAAGAAAATTTTGATTAGAGTACAGATATCTTTAGAAAACTGTGAGTCAAGCCAGCTAATTATTTTTACCATAAAATGGGGAAGAAAAATGTTTTAATTTGGTTCATACAGCCTATTCTGTTTCTTTCTTCCTTTGAACCAATACCAATGGCTAAACTTGAGATATTTAAGCGGGTCCTACGGCTTGAGTTCATTGGAAAAGAATCATTTGCTAAATCTAAAGACATTCCAAAATAAAAGAAGGAAATAAATACATATGGAAAACAATTTTATTGTGCGTGTTAAAATCCTACTTCTCACAGGTAGTTTTCCAGGGGGGTTGAAACGTTATGCCTTGAATTCTCTTTTAGAGTTCCTCTTCACTTCCCACAATTGTACCTATGTATGTATCTGTGATTATCTCAGTAGCAGTGTGTCCTTTCCGATTTTCCCATGGTGACATCTTGTTTCTTGACCTGGTACCAGTCAACCTCTGGGACACACAGATGCTTAATACATTCCTGTTGAATGTATGAATGCATTCAAAGAACATGGCATTGGATATATATCTTCTTGGTGACCATTTTAAGGGCTACATTACATATACCGTATTACTGTATATATTATATATATAATTGTTTCTATCACCTTTTAATTTTGGAACACGGCTATAATTGAAAACTCCGAGACTCCTCACACCTTGGGAAATTGCAAAGTCATGGTACCTCAAACTATGTTAACGTGATGTCAACGTTTTAAAATGAGTACAAGGAAGAGTTAGAAACAGGAGAGTTGCATTTGAGTGGACTTCTGCATTGCTGTGCATACAGGCTGGTAACGCCTAGATTATTAGTCCTGACGGTGGTGCAGGGAGTTAACACTCTTAGGAGTACCCGAATTCCCTATGTCCTGATGGTCTAATTTGGGATCTACCAACTGTACTGACGTGGGGGTGCTCGTGTTTCCTCTCTATACTGAATAACTTACCCGTGTGATGACAGGCTGGAAATTAAATCTAGATACTCCTGGCTTTCTAAGGATAGTCCAGGATTTCTTTTGGTGTCGAGTGGAGCAATGATCACCTTGTCCTAGATGTTCAGAGAACTGGGTGGGAGGCTCCAGAGTCCTTCCCAGTCCTCTTTGCAATAAAGAAAGATCTAGATTTAGAAAAAAATCAATGGCAGTACTTTTTTTTAAAAAGTAATCTCTAAATATTAATTTTTCTGCTTGGGTTTTGTTAAAGCATAACTCTAGACTCTTTTTAGTTCAGTCTTATTTTAAGATGATTTTGGACCTTCTCAGCAAAGGAAGCAATGGGAAAGCAGAGGGAGAGGCGTGCAGTGTGGTCCTGACTGAGCAAGGAGCATGGAGTTCTTTTTTTCTGTCCTGAGCAGTGCTATCAGCTCTCCTTGCTGGGCCTCATTTCTTCATTTATAAAACTGGAAAGGGAGAAATCATGATCGTAACAGTGGGTAATAAGGTCTGCATCGGTCTTGGCACCAGGAAGGACTGTTCCAAACCACTAAATTAAAAAAAAAAAATCCCTCAGAATAATTCAGGCAAAGTCTCGAAATAGCGTGTTCTGGCAAAGATACAAAGCAACGAAGACTCTCATAACACTCCTGCTGGGAATGTCAGTGGATATACTCTCCTTGGGAAAAATAGCATTATCTAATAAAGTTAAAATATGCATCCCCTATAAGCCCCAATTCCTTATCTGATTATCCACCCTAGAGAAACTCTTGTACCTGTATACCAGGTTACAGAACAAAATGTTCACAGCATCATTATTCGTCATAGCCCAAACCTGGAAACAACCCAATTGTCCATGAACAGAACAGAAAAATAAATTGTGGTGTATTTTTATAATTGAATACTATATAGTAGTGAAAATAAATAGCTATCACCATACTCAACATATGAATAAATCTTAAAACCTTAATTTGAGTGAAAGAATCAGACCAAAATGGTATAGGCTGCTTAATTTCATTAAAAAAAAAAAATCCTGAAACAGTCTGTACAGATTCACTGTACAATTTACTAAGAGAAAAACGTGTATTATCTAAATTGTCCTTTTCCCAGCAATTTGTGATGGACGTTTGCAGATCTCACAGGGCACATGTGGAGTAGATTCAGCGAAAACAGAGAAGGCAGTCTGTGTCTATTTCTGTGTTACTCCTCCGTTTACAGAATGTTCTGTAGAAAGAAAACCTACTCCTTCGATGGGGTTCCTGCCTCAGAGGGAGACGAGAATATGAGTAGAAACTAGACTACGGAAGGAAAGCAAAGACCCTGAAATATTTTCTGTCTGTGAAACAAACAATATATTCCTCTTTCCAATCACCGTTCCCCCTTTCACCAGAAATCTTTATTATGCTTTTTTTTTTTCTTTTTAAGAAAAACTTATTTCCCTGCATAGAAACACACGGTAATATCTAGTACTGCCTGGCTGTCTAATGGGACACTGGTAGGTCGTCCTGCAGACCCAGTGTCGGATGGAAAGCAATTTCACAGCTACAGATCTAAGGCAAATGGGCAAGGGGGCCACACTGGCCTGCCGAGGCTGCGTGCGGGGCCACTCTGCAGGAAGTGGCTGTTCTCACATCACTTTAAAAAAAACTTGAGCATTAAGCTTACAACCTTCGAGTTAAAAAATCGTTAATGTGCACACAAGACAGTGAATTTTGTTGCACACTAAAACCTTCTCTTGCCTCCCTGTTGGTGCACCCTGTGTGTATAATGTAAACAGATCATCAGAAGCTGAGAGCTTCCCCAGGGCTATTTTGGACTGAGGAGGGGGAGGTGGTGGGGGTGGGGGTGGGTCTTTACTGCTGCTTCCGGGAACCAGTATGTGCTGTTGACGCACCCGTATCCCTCATCAATGCTGGATCTGATCTGCCAGTGACACAGCTTTTAAGTCACATCATCTCACAGTTAAATGAAACTTAAGTCAAGTGACTTAAAATATTCATGTCCACAGAATAGAGAGTACTACTTCTAAGGAATCGCATATTCTGAGAACCATTTGAAGACTTTTCAATTCTGGTTTAACCCCTACAATATACAAAAAAGGAAGGAGTCATTGGCCATTAGTGCCCCTGCAAGGCTGAGCCTGGGAATTCCTTTTGGTCAAGGAAAAGCTGCAATTCAGCTTTTGAGCCAGAACATAAAGACTGTCAGTTTAAGCTGGTATCTTTAGTTAAGCAAAACCATATTAGAAACCAAATACAGGGGCGCTTGGGTGGCTCAGTTGGTTAAGCATCCAATTCTTGATTTCCACTCAAGTCATGGTCTCAGGGTTGTGAGACTGAGCCCTGAGTCGGATTCTGTGCTGAATGTGAAACCTGCAGGAGATTCTCTCTCTCTGCTGCTTCCCTGCTCCTCTTTCTCTAAAACAAAAACAAAAACAAAATAAAGAAAAGAAACCAAATATAACTTAATTCAGGGAGTCCTACTAGAAATAATTTATTTTTTAACCCTCTGTTTACATTGTATAAAGCCCTACGGCGAGGCAGAATATTTCTTGTTGCTTCTATACTACTACAACGTACTATTACAGGATTCATTTTTCTCTGAGACAGTGAACACTGGTGGCTTAATTAAAGTAAGCCAAAGACAGATACATATCTTGTTAACTTTAAAATGGTTTTGAACTAAGCCATCAAGTGCCAGATACCTCAACTAAAATATAATGGATATGCATTCTTGTTCTATAATCTTCAATGGGGCTGGGCTAGAATCTTCCAGCTCGTGCCTGTACCCCAAAAATATTTAGTGAGTTCATGGCTCAGGGATGGGAGACAAGTAATCAGCAAATGCGATGCATGTATTAATGTTCCATAAAGCAGAGGTATTTATTTCCCCCAGTGTTTCTTCTCGTGGAAGGCTCTGCACAACTGGGGCATCAAGGTGCTGGCTGAGCTTTTCCACTAAGATAAGTTCAACATGTGGTGGTTTCTTTTCCAGGAACTACCAGACTGCCTCAGGACATGATTAACCATGTCCTAAATATAATAAGTCCCAGCCAAGATTAACATCTGGAAAATAAGACCTAATAGTAAATCTTAGCATACTGCAGGAAAAGGAAAATGTATTTTTATGAGTAGTTTAGGGGTTAAAGGAGAATTTTCAAAGCTAACTGAATTGCAACTTACGCTACAGTGTGAAACTTTGTGAATTCCTCCAAGTCATTTACAGGAAATAGAATAAGGACACCAACACAAATTGCATTCAACATGGTTCCTGATCACTGGAAGCATCCTAGGGTTTCCTTTCTGCAGCAGCTCACAATGGTGTGTCTGTGACGGTACCATCCTGGCGGGTCCCACTATCTGCCCCAGGTCCTTGCAAGGAAGCTGACCTTTAGAATCTAACTGGAAGCATGTGGTTGAACAAGGGTGGAGAAAGGAGCGGTAGGGACTTCTGGACGAGGCGAGCCTTCTGAGAAGGGGTACCCCGTGGGCTCTCTATTTTCAGAGACCAAGTATATGCTGATTTGTTCAGACCACACCATTTGTCAGAGGAAGAAATGGGATTGGCCCTTCCAGTCTACATTTACCTGACGCTGAGTTTCTTACCTGAAAAGAGATCTGAGACGTTTTTAACATGTTCAATGCAGGATAATAAAATTTTTTTCACAAATGACCTATTAAGTCTCGTAGATTTTAGAAGAAGATATATTTAGTCCCTGCATGGATCTTGGCAAAGTATAGCAAAGTAATTTCTTTCTTAGCAGTTACCACCGGCCTCAGGTAGCTTGGTACGAAGCCTCTTTCATTTCTTCTTCCCAGAAATGATGCAGAACATTCACATTAATGCAAAATATTAATTCCAGATTCATAGTAATATAAAATAGATTAAGAAACAATGGCATACTGTCCACTTAATTGTTGTTATATGAATAAAACTGCTAGTGAGCAAATGGAAATTCTCTTTGTGCTTAGATTTCCTCAATCTAATATAATAATAGAATAAACTTGGATTTGAAAGGTAGCTTTTCATTGATATCATGCATTCTAATTATTATGTGATCGATGTGGTCCGGTGTAAAAGAAGATATGTAATTCTAACCACTGACACCATGCACTATCTCAAGGAAGGCTTTTTCCTTTCTTCCTGTTTTGAGGGCTTTCTTTAATGTGAAATTGTCAAAGGGCAGCTTCCTTACTGGCTAAATCCAATTTAAAGGCTTTAACTAAATTTCTTGATACTGTGAACACATTCTTGTTGTTTACTGGGTGGAGGGAAGTAGTTCTACAACGTTCTGCCATGATATATACAGTTTTCTCTGAGACAGTGAACACATCTGCCCTAAAGGAGGCCACGAGGTAGTAGCCATGAATATTTCATGCTTTTAAGGGCTGAGTAATAGTTCATCGTATGTACAGACCACATTTTGTTTCTCCATTCACATGACAGACATTTGTGTTGTTTCCACTTTCTGGCTATGTTGAATAATGCTGTCATGAACAGATAGCGTGCCTTTACCCGAGCTTTACAGGAAAATCAATTCTGTATACCTGAGAATGGCAGGCTATGAATGGTACAGAACACAGAGAAAGGAAAGTTATAAAAGTCCATTCGTTTAACAACTATTTTCTGAACACCTGCTATGAGGCAGGGATGGCTCCAGGCACAGTGGCATGTATGCAATAATTCCATGTGAGCAGTCGAACTGGCACACGAACCATCCACAAGGAAGACTTTAAAAATGTGGTTATAAAGAGGTTAGAGTGGGAGAGAGAGCCAAAGCATAAGAGACTCTTAAAAACTGAGAACAAACTGAGGGTTGATGGGGAGTGGGAGATGGGCATTGAAGAGGGCATCTTTGGGGATGAGCACTGGGTGTTGTATGGAAACCAACTTGACAATAAATTTCATATATTAAAAAAATAAAAAATAAAAAATAAAAAAAATTAAAACGTGGTTAGGTTTATTACTCATTCAACAAACATTTAATGAGATGTTACTGTATCAGGCCCTGCATGGAGAGGAATAACTCAAAATGTCACAGAAGTAACTTTTTGTAAAATTACCTGCCAATTTCCATGATGATTATTTTTTAGAGAAGTTAAGACATATTTTCAGCATGAGAATCATATTTTGAATCCATAGCTTTGCTTTTTCATTTTTTCCTCTCTTTCCTCTCTTAAACGGATTTTAAAAGTAAGAATATGCAAAATGTGAAATGTTAGGAGTCTTATACTGAAAACTATCCACAGCGTAATTACTGTGACCACACTCAATTCAAACACACAGATATGCCGAATTCACTGTATAGGGAAAGGAATATGAAGTTCTATAGAGCAATTGTTCACTACTTTTGATGGAGTCTCTCCCCCTTGCCTTGGAATTAAATAGAAAGGCCCTGAAATTAGGAAATTCAAATTATCAGCAGTCTCCAAATGAATTTTACTCAGGAGTCCAAGTTAAGATCTAACAAGCTAGTTGCAACAGAGGATCTGAATATAAAGTGCATTTGAAATGCACAATTCAATGTGTTTCACATATTCAGAGTTGTGTAACCATCTCCATGATTATTTTTAGGACATTTTCATCACTCCAAAGGGAAACCTTGTACCCATTAGGCAGTCACTCCTCATCGGTCCCCTCACCCTCCCTCAACGCTATGCAACCCTAATCTACTTTCTGTCTCTAGATGTCTATTCTGGGCATTTCCTATAAATGGAATCATACAGCATGTGGCCTTTTGTGTCTGCCTTCCTTCACTTAGCATCGTGTTTTCAAGGTTCTCCGAGGTTGCAGCTTGGATCAGTGCTTCATTCCTTTTTATAGCTAGCTAATCATCCATTGTATGGATAGACCCATTCATAATGTTTACCCATTCGTCAGTTGATGGGTATTTGGGTTGTTTCCACTTTCTGGCTCTTACGAATAATGCTGTTATGAGTATTTGTCTTGAAGTTTTAGTATGGATGTGTTTTCAGTTCTCTTGAATATATATCTGGGAGGGGAACTGATGGGTCATATGGTAACTCTGATTCACTTTTTGTGGAACTGCCAGACTGCTTTTGGAAGCAGTCCTACCATTTTATATTCCTACCAGCAATACGTGAGCGTTCCAATTTCTCCACATGCTTGCCAACGTTGGTTTTTTATTTGGCTTTTCTATTATAGCCATCCCAGTGGCTGTGAGGTGGTTTTACTTTGCATTTCTCAATGGCTAATGCTACCGAGCGTCTTCTCATGAGTTTATTGGCCATTTACATATCTTATTGGGGAAATGTCTATTCTGCTCCTTTGCTCTTTCTAAAATTGATAAAAGTGTTAATGTTAAAGTTATTTCTGTATTTATTATTGAACTGTAGGAGTTATTTCTATGTTCTGGATCCAAGTCCCTTATAAGATACATGATTTACAAATATGTACCCCCTTCGGTGAGTTGTCTTTCCCTTTCTTGAACCCCCAGGACCTCTACAAAAAAACTATCCTGGCTTTCATTTGCAAACCACACTCATGATAGGAACTGGATGGAAATGGAAGGTAAATGAGAGTGGCTTCAGAATCTGAGAAAATGGGTGCCCTTGTGAAAATCCACTTCTTTATAAGCTTAGAGCCAAGCCTCATCACTTTTACAGTTTAGCATCTGGCCACGTCTGGCACACACGTGTGAACTTGAACTTTTAAGAAATAATCTCTCAGATCTTTAGGTTTGGGTTTTTTTTTTTTTTTAATGTTTATTTACTTTTGAGAGACAGAGTGTGAGTCGTGGAGGGGCAGAGAGACAAGGAGACACAGAATCTGGAGCAGGCTCCAGGCTCCAAGCTGTCAGCACAGAGCCCCCAACGAGGGGCTCGAACTCACAGACGCCGAGATCATGACCTGAGCCAAAGTCAGACGCTTAATCAACTGAACCACCCAGGCACCCCATTACATCTTTAGGTTTAAGATTTGAAATACTGGATAAATCAAGTAATAATCTGGCATGATAGAGTCCTGTGTAAACTTAGGTGATTTTGTTTCCTCCTCTTTGGATAAGTACAAGGATTCATTTGTTAACTTATGAAACGTGCACAGAATAGTGCTCCACATGGTAAATTTCTGTAACTATGAGCTGTTTTGTAGCTACCTTTTGAAGGTTAGAAATACAAGACATACCTCTAAGTCTTTCTGAAGCTGTACACTTTGTTAATTCTTGTATTTGGTGGTTTTCAATCTGAGGTCCTTGGGTTCCTTGGAAATATTTCAAAGAATTCATCAAATACTTCAGAGAATTGCAATAAAAACCTCTTACGGGCAAATGTCTTATGTGGCATGTTGTACTTATGCAGTATCACTGATGTGTTAACCTGTGTTGCTATGTAATTTATTTTTTTCTATGTTTTCTGATCACATCTGTACACATGTATTTTCCTCCCCCTACATTTCACTATGAAACGTTTCAAACATACAACCTGAAATATTTTCATAGTGGATGCTTGAGTACCCACCATCTAGATTTTGCGATTACCATTTTACCATACTTAAAAAATCATCTATCTCTTATTTTTGATACATTTCAAAGAAATTGCAGACATCAGTTCACTTCCTCCTAAATACTTCAGCATGCAGATTTTTGTCTACAGATCAACATTTATTCACAATTTTTTTCTGTTGATGTAAAATTTAGGTTGAAAGAAACACAAATCTTGAGTGCACATTTGCTGAGTTTTGATACATGTGAACACCTGTGTGACCCTATCCCTCACCAAGCTATTCTGCACACATTTTCAACTTCTTGCAGATGTGCTGCTGTGCTGGGAGAGGGGCTGTGGCAGTGCACTGGCCGTTGTGTAGACGGCCCAGCACCTGTCCAGCAGTGTAACCATGAAGGTAGATCCCCATGAGGCACCGACGAGGCAGCTCCCTGCTGCCGAGAGGTCCAGCCCACGGGGGAGCCCGGGCTCTCATCACACGGCAACTGTCACAGGTGAAAATGTGGCACAGAATAGATTTCTGTCTTAAAGATTGTATCTGTGCATTAAAAAATTTAAAGATCTAAGAACTTAAGTGTCTATCAGACACTTTTTAGAAGTGTGAGTGGGCTATTAGGAATTCAATTTGGAAGAGAATTTCTTGCTCTTCCCTTTTTCACATGCTGCATAATTTGACTTAAAATGTTTCTTGTGATTACAGAGCAAAAAAAAAAAAAAAAAAAACCCCTTATTTTTGCTACTATTTGTTATTACTCATCTGCATAAACCAGAGCGTTTCCAAACACCCTGCCCCCCAGCAGGAAGAAACTGGATGCTGAGCCCTCGTGAAAGATTCAACGGTCATCTATGTGCACTGAGTTTCAATTTCGTTTTTATCAAAATGGCCACATAGATCTTATGATAAGTAAGTGTTATCAAGGCGAACATCTAAAATAACTTTCACTCTAATAAAATACCACTTTGGTGGGGTGCCTGGGTGGCTCGGTCTGTTAAGCGTCTGACTTCGGCTCAGGTCACGATCTCACGGTCCGTGAGTTCGAGCCCCGTGTCGGGCTCTGTGCTGACAGCTCGGAGCCTGGAGCCTGTTTCGGATTCTGTGTCTCCCTCTCTCTCTGCTCCTCCCCTGTTCATGCTCTGTCTCTCTCTGTCTCAAAAATAAATAAACGTTAAAAAAAAAATAAAAAATAAAATAAAAAAAATACCACTTTGGTTTGATATAGTTATTTTAATAAAATGCCACTTGGAGTTGGTATTTGATGCAAGTTGCCTTTGGTCTTGCTGTTACAGCTTTGGAAGCTGGCCTTAGTCTTTATTTAAAAAAAAATTTTTTTTTTTTAACGTTTATTTATTTTTGAGACAGAGAGAGACAGAGCATGAACGGGGGAGGGGCAGAGAGAGAGGGAGACACAGAATCGGAAGCAGGCTCCAGGCTCTGAGCCATCAGCCCAGAGCCCGACGCGGGGCTCGAACTCACGGACCGCGAGATTGTGACCTGAGCTGAAGTCGGACGCCTAACGGATTGAGCCACCCAGGCGCCCCTGGCCTTAGTCTTTAAAGTGGGCCTGGGGAGTGTTTCTTGGCACTCACTGAGCCACCGCAAAGGAGCACGGGAGAGGTTAAGGGTGTTGGGAGGCTCCTCATTGCTGCTGACCCCCTCTTCACTACTGGCACCCCTCACAGGACACTGTTTGACAAAAGTCATATTTCTATAAATAATTGGGGACATACAGCCAAGGCAGCAAAAACATTATTATAACACTTTTTTTTTTTTTTTTTTTACCATATATAGTTCAAAGGCTTGATCTTCACAGCTTCAAAATGAATCTAACAATATCTGCTGAATGGGAAACACCAGAAACTACTGTGACATGCCGGAAGGGACAGGACTTGGAGCCCCATCTCAGCATCCTCTCTTTATAAGAAGCCTGAAGATTCAATGAGATGATGCAGGGGAACCCACTAGGATCCTCCACTCAAGGGAGTAGTTTTCCTGAAAGATTTGAAACATTTGTTTACACATGTGAGATAGTCAGGATCTCTGATCCTGATACTTGGCACAGAGCTTTTGAAACTCTTGTAAATTCCTAAGTGATAAGAGCACTGGGAGCATTTTCCATTCTAATATTTGGTCATGGGCCCCCATTCTTAACACTGCGCTCCTAAATCCCTTGTACCTTCCCGTGTGATAGGAGTGTCTTTTGTTTCAATGAGGCGACTCTGGGTGGGCTCCCTGATGGGGCTGGTCAGCAGAAGGACCAAACCATGACTAGAAGCTTGGCTTCAGCTCGTGCCTATCCCATCCTCCAGGAAGGGAAGAAGGGCTGGAGTTAAGGACAGTTCATGCCTACGTGGTGAAGCCTCCATAAAAATCCCAAAGTACAAGGTCTGGAGAGGTTGGTGAACACATGCATGTACCGGGAGGGTGACACATCCCAATTCTATGGCAACAGAAGCTCCTGTGCTCGAGACCCTCCCAGCCCTCGCCCTGTGCATCTCCTCGTGTGGCTGTCCATGTATATCCTTTATCACTTCCTTTAATTAACCAGTAAATATAAGTAAGTGACCTTGAGTTCTGTGAGTCGTCAGTAGTAGAGCAGAAGCTATAGATAACCTGGAGACCTATCGCTTGAGACTGGCGTCTGAAGTCGGGGGCAGCCTCGTGGGACTGAGCCGGCAACCTGTGGGATCTGACGCGGTCTCGGGGTAGACAGCATCTGCACTGAGTTAAATTGTAGGACACCCAGCTGGTGTCGTGGGGAATCACTTGGTGTGGGAAAACACCCCACACATCTGCTGTGAGCAGTGTCGTGCGTGTGTATCAGGTGAGTGTGAGAAGGAGACACAGGAGGAGAAGAGCAGGCTTCCTATTCACACAGAAGCCCTGGTGTTAAGCAAGCCCTCTTAAAAATTCCTTCTCGGGACAGGGTTTCCAAACGGGCACGGAAGAAAATGGAAACAACCAGGGGCTGACCGACTGACTCTGGGGTATTTGGTCCATCTACTTTGTCCTGCCACTGATGCCATGCTTCATACCCACAAGAAATGGACTGTACTGCCCATAAAAGGAGCACGTCCAATTCTGCAGATCAAGAAAATGAATCTGACAATACATTTGGCTAGAAACAAAGATCAACATGAGTGTTAAGGATAATGTGTAGGGTACTGCCCATAAAAGGAACGTGTCCAATTTTGCAGATCAAGAAAATGAATCTGACAACACATTTGGCTAGAAATAAAGATCAACGTGAGTGTTAAGGACAATGTGTAGGTGCACCCAGTTGGTTGATTATATATTCAATGGATTCAACAGGGTGTAGTAACACGGACACTTTAAATTACAGTTTCGTTGACTTGAAGATGACCTCAAAAAAACAGCTTTGCAGCTGAGACTTCATGTTTGCTAATAATTTCCTGATTGCCCTGAAAGCTTAAATCTGGGGACTTGGGAGCCATGAGAACAAAATCAACCCTAGAGAGTAAATGTGGTCAATGCGGTCAGTGTGGTCCCCAAGACTCCTGAGAGATGGCCAAAGGCAGACAGGGGCATAGCAGAAAATCACTGTACCTTTCTTGCAATTCTTTCCTTTTTTTCTGGAATATTCTCTCTGAGAGTATTCTAAAACCCATTATTCAAATGGATGCACTCCCAGAGGTGCTTATCATGTAAACAATCAGTACAAAGCACTGGGACCTACACTGAGCAACAGAGTTTCAAGCTACATTAAGCGAAGTCTGATTTTATAAACCTGTTCTAAAGATCCAATTTTCTCTGATTTGCTTTCTCCCAAAATAGCTGTTTCCATGGCTACATAATCACTTATTATTAGGACTTAGAGGAAATGCATTTTGGGGGATAATGCAGGAGAGATTGTCTTTTAATTTTCACAGTGGGAACTGGGCAATTCTGTACAAAATATAATCTCTACTTATTTGTACGGTTTGCTTGGTGCTTCAAAGACATTCATTTTTACCCAAAGTACAATACTTAATGCTCGGTTATGATGACTGTTCCCACAATCCTCTAGCCAAATCGGTCTGTCCTGGTGTTAGACAGTGCAGCCTGGCTGCCCTGCCTTACGGCAGCCTCTGCTCAGGGATGTGGGTGTGGCCACTGACTGCCCAGGGACAGCAGGTGGGGCCACCATGTGAGCAGGCTGGGATCATGGCCAGACGCAGGCTGTCTCCCTTTTAGCAAAGCTGATCTCTCTGCTTCCTCTGGGACCTGGCCTGCAGTTGCAGAGTGGACCTGCCATTAGGAGCAAAGCCAAGCTGAAATGTCCACACAGCAGGAACAGAAGAGCTGGTCCCCACAGCATCTTTGACTCAACAGTGGTTTCCAAGAGAAACTGAGAACAAATTCCCCTCTTTTTGAAGAAGCCTGAGCAAGTTTCTACTCTTTGCATGCCAAATAGCATAATATAGATCATCATAGCTTTTTTTTTGTTTTTATACCATAGGCACTTTATAATTTGGGGGTTCCCATTTGCTCATATGTGTTTACAGAACTGGAGTGTGGCATGCATTTGTGATTGACAGAGGCCTTCTAAAAAGCAGGCCTTGTAAGCACATGTGTAGACTTTCATCTGATGTTGACAAGAGGACCCCCGGCTCATGGAGGAGACTGTTCCCCGGGCCAATCTTGACGAGTGTTCCCTTTGCCTTTCCTGCCCTGAATCCCTCCCACCTCCACAATCTTTCTTTTTTTTAGATTCAATATAACCCACATAACATATATTTCATATAACATAAAATTCACCATTTTGATTATACAATTCAGTGGTTTTTAGCACAGTCACAAGGTTGTGCAACTATCAATACTATTCCAGAATATTCCCATTGTCCCCCAAATAAATTCTATACCCAGTAGCAGTCCCTCTCAATTTCCCCTTCCCCAGGCCCCTGGCAATCACTAACCTACTTTCTGTTTCTGTGGATTTGCCTGTTCTGGATGTTTCATGTAAACCGAATCCTATCATATGTGCCCTTTTGTGTCTGACTTCTTTCACTTAATAGAATGTCTTCAAGGTTCATTTATGCTGTCTCATGAATCAACGTTTCCTTCCTATTTATTCCACATGATATTTTGTTGTGTGATGCATCAGGTTTTGTGCATCACTTGAGGGACAATTGGGTTGTTTGCACTTTTTAGCTATTGTGAGTAATGCTGCCATGAACATCCGTGTGTGAGTTGTTGTGAGGACGTATGTTTTTAATTCTGAGTAAATACCCAGGAGTGGAACTGCCGGCTACCTCTGTGTTTAAGCTTTTTTTTTTTTTTTTTTCAACGTTTATTTATTTTTTTGGGGACAGAGAGAGCCAGAGCATGAATGGGGGAGGGGCAGAGAGAGAGGGAGACACAGAATCAGAAGCAGGCTCCAGGCTCTGAGCCATCAGCCCAGAGCCCGACGCGGGGCTCGAACTCACGGACCGCGAGATCGTGACCTGGCTGAAGTCGGACGCTTAACCGACTGCGCCACCCAGGCGCCCCTCTGTGTTTAAGCTTTTAAGGAACCGCCAGACTCTTCCCAGATTCCTCACCGGCAGCTTGGCCTTAACAGAGTTTCAGCAGCACTGAGAAGCACCTCTTCCCCCAAAATATTCCCAGGGATTTTTGCCACGGAAGAGGTTACTTTAACCGGGCTGAGACTTATTCCCTTCATAACAAGCATGAACGTTCAAAATACAATTCTGCTGAGCCAGGTAACACAGTGACTTCAATTTCCACCAAGATATAAGTTCTGTATTTTCTCTGAGCAATTTTAACGAGAGGGAAAAAGAAAACGCGTCAGAACACTGGGGATCTGCAAGGGGGAAGAAGGAGGCCACGGAGCCTGAGTCCGGGGTAGGGTGCGTATGTTTAAAGGGACAGGCCAGCTTTTCCTATCAGTACCATAGTGAACACCAGGCTCCTGTTTTGCTAACTCATTTATTTCAAATAGCCCCTACTGAGCAGCGACTTCATGAAACAATATTCACCTAAGGGCTGGGCATTTAAGGACGAATAAGACACATTCCTTGAGGAATTAAAAGTCGGGTGGGTTGGACAAGATGACCTGAGGATCATGGTCCCAGGGGTTTCCTCTGAGATCATGTCCCTTCATTGTTTTGATGCTGAAATGTCTTTTTTTTTTTTTTATTGGAGGGATGGGCATGGCTGATAAAGGCAGCTTCTGTTCCTTTTTTTTAAAAAAAAAATTTTTTTTCTTAATGTTTTTATTTATTTTTGAGACAGAGAGAGACAGGGCATGAGCAGGGAAGGGGCAGAGAGAGAGAGAGAGAGACACAGAATCGGAAGCAGGCTCCAGGTTCTGAGCCATCAGCACAGAGCCCGATGTGGGGCTCGAACTCACAGACTGTGAGATCATGACTGTGAGATCATGACCTGGGCCAAAGTTGGACGCTCAACCGACTGAGCCACCCAGGCGCCCCAGCTTCTGTTCCTTAAAATCCAATTTGGCAGCATGAAATTTGGTAGCCGTATGTTGGGTCTAACCAATGTTATTGAAATATTCCTTGTATTTTAAATCCCTCACCCCCACCTCAAAACCTGAGTTTAGACGAAAAGCAACAGCTATTAAGAGACAAAGGGTATTGATCCGTCTGGATTCCCACATGCATTAAAATAGATAAAGGAAGCAATGTCGGAGAAGTTAGGATTAGTGAGGTCTAGAGGGGGAATCGCTTCCTGTGATTCTGCCAGGCCCCGAGTCAAGAAAGCATAATGAAGCTCTGGTGCCTCATTCCTGACGAGCCTGGAGTCTTGACCTTACGCACGAGCACTTTGTGCCATGGCTCTCGGTAATCTGAAAGGACGGGACTGAAGGTCGTGGCTGTGTGCCACCTGTTTCTGGGAAACTGTGATCTTAAGTGCCTTAGTTTACCTCTCTGGACTTCAGCTTCCATGCTGGTGACATAACATCAGGAGCTTATGTGGGGCTCACCCATGTGCCAAGCACCATTTAGAGGACTTTGGTATATACCTATTTAATCCTATGGGAACTGAACGAGAATGGGACCCATGTCTGTTCCCATGAGTTTGCCCAGAGTCTCACACGACGGTCGGTGGCAGAGCTGAGATCTGAATCCTGCCTCTTGTCAAGGCTCTACCTCTTCCTTGTAAAAAATTTATATTTGCATATTCTACCTTAAATTAAGTCACGATTTTTATTCCTGGAGTGGTAGGAGACTAAGTTGTCTGTTTCTCTTTAAAAAAAATTTTTTTTTAATGTTTACTTTCGAGAGAGAGACAGAGCGCGAGAGGGGGGATGGGCAGAGAGAGAGAGAGAGAGAGGGAGAGGGAGACACAGAATCTGAAGCAGGCTCCAAGCTCTGAGCTGTCAGCACAGAGCCCCATGCAGGGCTCGAGCTCACGGACCGCAAGATCATGACCTGAGCTGAAGTTGGACGCTTCACCAACTGAGCCACCCGGGCGCCCCAGTTTCTCTTTTTTTTTTTAAGAAAGAGAAATTCCTAACTTGACACTGAGTAGCACTGTGGTGTTTGCTCATGATGTCCCTGCTCAAGAAATACGGGAAAACGATGATAAAGCACATGTTCACATCAACTTCAAATGCCAACGTATGTGAATTTTAAAATTATTTTGAGCTGTGCTTGAAATTCCCATTGCTAGCATTGACTTCAGATAGTCTTTCCATCTGTCTAACACTGCCGTGGCCTTTACATGACTCTGAGATGATATGTTCGAGAAAGAGCGAGTAAGAGCTGGAAGGAAAGGTGGAGGCCCTTTGGGAAGTGGAGTGCCTCCTGAGACCCTCCCAGGGTGAGTCCGAGCTCCCCTGGGAAGCTTGCCCCACTCCACACCCAAATCTAAACCAGTCTAAACGTACCACACGACGTGAGAAAAACCACAGTGATGTATTCACCAATGTAAACTAAGGGGCACGCCAATTGGAAAAGGGAATGTTGATTTAAGGCAGGACTTGAAGACGAGGAATTTTAAATACTTTTCTAGTTCATGAAAAATTTCAATCAGTGAAGGGTTTCTTTAGTATATACAGTGGAGGGTCATTAATGCTCACCTCAGGGTGTATGCAACAGGTGTGTGCCGTGCCGAGACCGCTCCCTAGATGTACCTGCTGCTTACCAAATGCTTGAGGACCACCTGCTTGTGGACTGGGGTGGGGGGGGATGAGCCAGTTCTTGGTCATCGTAAGAAGGAAGTTAAGTAAATTGTAACGCCATCAATCCTCCTCCATCTCAACCCCAAGGTCCTCTTCCGTCCTCTAAAGGACTCCCTCTCCATCTACTTCTCAGATGTGGTTTTAGGCTCCTCCTCTTCCTGAAACCAACCTCTGAGGATTGAATTTCCATGTCCAGGACCCTCTCCTCTATTTACCCTGCCAGTCTCAATTGTGAGCTCCAGGCTCCTGCTTCGTCTTTCCCCTCGGGTATTGCCTTTGGGATCGCTAACTTAATTTCTTCAAACCGGCGCTCGATACTGTCCCCTGTCCTCCCATAATACGTCCCAGGTTCCTCCATCTCAACAAATGGCACCACGACCTATCCTGTTGTCATCCTTGATCCCCACTTTCCTCCGCCTCCTGCATTTTGACCCACCATCTAGATCTGCCCGTTTGTGCCCCAGGGCTCGCCTCCACGACCCGAGGCATCCCACTTGGGTCCTTGTTTCCTTTTAATTCTCCACACAGCAGTCAGAGTGACCCTGACAACGTCACTTACTGAGTCGACTTTCACTCACTGCATTTGGAGGAAAATCCAAGTTCCTTGCAATGACCTTGGCACTTGGCTCCACTGACCTCTCTCATCTGTTTACGGCTACTCTTCCATTACCCATCTGCCTTCAGACTGGCTTCCCGTCCCTGCCTGGGACACACCCAGCACCTCTCCTTGGGCCCTTTTTATTGGCTTCTCTCAGTGTCCGTCACAAGATGATGCTGCCTGAACTCCTACGGGCGGCCACACAACTACCCTCTCCTTGAAATCAGTATTCACGGCGTAGCTCCATCAGTGGGTAACAAATGTTGTGAATTCCCAGATTGTATGCTCATGAAATCTCTTCCACACGTATGAAGTTTGAGACTTTACAGACTTAAAATGTAAAAGCACTCATTTCTTGCCGCCCCAAGAGTTATATAAAACAACTTTAAATACAGTTTTTATCAAAATAGCAAACATATCTAGAGCTTCTTGATTAACATTCTTCTCAGGCCCGTTATTGACTCACAGATATAGAATGAGGCTAAAATAGCAAAATGAAATAGGAAAATGAGCATTTCAGGAAAAAACAGTGAGCCAGGCTAGGCACCAGTATTTTCTTTCCTTTTTTTTTTTTTTTTTTTTTTTAAGTTTCTTTATTTCTGAGGGAGAGAGAGAGAGAGAGAGAGAGAGCGTGCGCGCAAGCATGAGTGGGGGAGGAGCAGAGAGAGGGAGACACAGAATCCAAAGCAGGCTCCAGGCTCCAAGCTATCAGCACAGAGTCCGATGCGGGGCTTGAACTTGCAAACTGTGAGATCATGACCTGAGCTGAAGTCGGATGCTTACCCGACTGAGCCACCCAGGCGCCTCCCTTTTCCTTATTTCTTGTTTCTCTTCTTACATTTTTTTCATCAAGTCTTTACTTACTATATTAATTACCACCTACTTTCAAGGTTCTAGTCTACTTCTAACTGTATAAGATAATCACTTAGTACTTTAAGCGAGAGCTTGGGCACAACTGCAGATGTCGATATTATTTTATTTATTTATTAACATTTTTAAAAAAATGTTTTATTTATTTTTGAGAAAGAGAATGTGAGCAGGGGAGGGGCAGAGAGAGAGGGGGGCAGAGGATCCGAAGCGGGCTCTGCACTGACAGCAGAGAGCCTGATGTGGGCCTCGAACTCACGAACCATGACATCATGACCTGAGCCAAAGTCACATGCTCAATGGACTGTGCCACCTAGGTGCCCTGATATTCTCTTAAAATTTCATTTGGGGGCCCTGCTCCAAAATGAATACATAACAGTGAATATCTAAGTGCAGTCTAATTTATGGAAATACCTGTAATTTTATAGAAAGCAAAAAAAATGAACAGAACTGAAAACACTGATCAGGGTAACATGAATCCACCTGCTTCTGATTCCTATTGGATTTTTAGTTTTCCATCCACCCAATGTGTGCCACTTTAAAAGCTGGTTTCTGTAGTAAGGTGTTAATGCTTTGTACCTTGCACTGAAGAGACATCATCGACCCTGGGAGGGCAGCGAACTGTGGGTGCAAGGGGAGCCTCAGACAGGCCAGGCCTTGATCAGAAGCTGACTTACTATTGTGCGCAGTCTATCAGCTGGTATTCGTTGGACCTCTCAAAGCACGCCTTCACGCCTTCATCGTCCCAAAGCTTCTTCACGTGATCAAAGAATTCCTAAAATCGGAGAAAGTTACAAAGAAGAAAGCACATGTGTTATCATCTTTTCAAAGGGTAAACGTAAAAAGAAACTGCCAAAAAAATTTTTTGCAGGTAGCGCATGAACCGTTTTCTTTGAGGGAGTCGATGTTACGTGCCATATACACCACACAGGGCTTGCGATCAGCGTGACGAAAACATGCACCTCTGTGATCATCGCTCACATCAACAGGTCACACATTCTTGTTGTTCCAGGAAGTTCCCCCAAATGAAAATTACAAGTCAAGAGTAATTTTCTGGCATGCACCAACTATACATACGACAGCCATTTTAAGAATAATTTTAAGGTTTTTAGTACTCAGTCACCTGTCTAGTGGTAATGTCACTTCAGCAAGGAAAAATCATGCCTATTACAATGATAAGTTTGTGTTAGCTGCTGAGCCATGATTAGGAATGGGCATGACTGAACAGATGGGTCAAATTCGGCCCAGAAGCATTAGGTACACCAGAAGGAAACCTTTAAAATTTCACTCTTTGGGGATGCTAATTCACCGCTTTTTGGCATTTTTTAAAACTGTGAGTTAAATGTTGAACTGTGATTTTGGTTCCCTCAAGCCCATGTGAGCGCAAAGCTCAATTTCATCCATTACGGCAAGGAGCACCCTCCCTGAAAAGGAGGCCAAGAACTTTCCTTCTCTCGAAGTAAGAGGTGGCTTTATGAATTCTTATTTCCAAAATTACCCAAATTAAATTAGCAGTGCTATGGAACCAAATGACAACACATCAGCTGCTAAATATAAAAGAAGTTATGTAAAATTTCACAAACCCGTTCATTAGCATATTTATATCCCTTCCCACATCAGTCATCAGCCCTTCCCGGCAGCCCTAGGCAGCACCCAATTCCATCTCTGATCTGCACGAAAGGGTCTGGGGCTTCTGATGCCTTATGTTCACTGTGGCTGCCATGTTCTCCAAGAATCAGCATTGATTTTTTGGAGAAAAAAAAAATAAAGGGCTGGTTCTTTTGTCGGAGATTCACAATTCCATACAAGGGAGGATCCAAGTACTGTGGGGGCCTCTTTGAAAAAAGAAGAATAAAATCATGAGTACGCAATTCAGTACAAAACCCTAGAAGGGGCAGTAGGACTGAGGGGCCCTGGGCTTAAGCTTCATGAGGTTCTGACTGCCTAGAATCAGGAACAATCTTTAAAGGTTTGCCACATCTTTACACGTGTCATCTGTCTGGCTGCCTGTTGTCATTAACAAATCCAAACTATCCACAGCTGACAACGAAGGGGAACTCCATATGAAGGAGAGATGCTGAACCTCTCAATTTTTATCTTCCTCGATTTGTGGTTCCTTCTGGTGTCTCCCCCCACTGCTCTTGTCACTCCATTGACGGAGTTTTTATCAGCTTCCTTAAATTTTTTTTTCCTTCTAAGAGCCATATGAAGACACACACACACACACACACACACACACCCCAAATGAAAACTACTCTACTTGATATTGTCAAGATGGTCTGGTCTCGGAAGACAGTGATAACTCCCGTGTCATGGTGATATTCGGAGTTAAGCCCCATCTCTCTCCCCCTCCTGCAAACCCCAAGTGCAACAGTCTCTTGAATAAAGTTCCTGACTGTCTTTATCAAGTGTCAGAATCATTTTTTTTCTGTCAGCAGTCTGAGCTGAAGCCTCTGAGACAGAATTACAAAGCAGTGCTTGCATCAAGAACCAAGATACAGGATTTCTGAGGTCCGTGTTCATAGCAGTAGCAGAACAGGAATTGCGGGCACTGTGGTTTTAAAGCGGATGATCTGGACAACACCAGATGAACACAAAAACAACAGTCTCTCTGTTTCAGCTTCCTAATTGGTGACCAAAGATGTCGGACTAGAACAGAGCTAGAGATCGACAGAGAGCCTGGATTCTCCATGTTTACTTTTATTTTTTTTTAATGTTTGTCCATTTTTGAGACAGAGTGAGAGCAGGGGGAGGGGCGGACAGAGAGGGAGACACAGCAGGCTCCAGGCTCCGAGCTGTCAGCACAGAGCCCGACTCGGGGCTTGAACTCACCAACCACAAGACCATGACCGGAGCTGAAGTCAGACACTTAACTGAGCCACCCAGGCACCCCACTCCATGTTTACTTTTAAGGGGTTCTAAAAACCTCATGGAAAATTCCAGAGCCGCTACTGCTGTTGCTTCTGCCTTTTATTAGGGAAAATTTCAAACTTACAAAAGGAGAGAGAAGAATTCCCCAGGCCTCTCATTCCTCAGCCTCCACGTTTATCAACACATGGCCAATTCTCTCTCTCTCTCTCTTTTAATAACTCATGGCTTTCCCCCCACATTTCCTATTTTGCAGCACATCTCTTACATCGTATCATTTTATTTCAACATTGTTTCTAACAGATAAAGGCTCTTAAAAGTCATAGCCACAGTACCACTATCTCCATGAAAAATATCACAACAAATAAAGAAATGATTCTGTAACATCATTATTCAGTCAGCCAATTCAGCTTCTTCAGCTATATTTAAACAGTTGTCCAGAGCCAGGCTAGAATTTTCACGTGTTTGCTAAACCAACTGGGAAATAAATATGAGGAATAATTTTGGTATGCCTCCATTAGCAACTAAGATGAATAGTATTAAATAAAAATAATTTCAGTGTTGTGCGTGTGTGTGTATGTGTCTGAAAAAAGAAGGATGATTCACAGAGAAATGTAATTTGCTTTTGACAACTGAGAATATGTAGAAGTTGAGAGTATAAAAAGAAAATTCTTGGGGTACCTGGGTGGCTCAGTTGGCTGAGTGTTCGACTCTTGGTTTTGGCTCAGGTCATGATCTCACTGTCATGAGATCAAGCCCCCACGGGGGTGGGGGTGGGGGGGTCTACGCTGACAGCATGGAGCCTGCTTGGGATTTTCTCTCTTTCTCTCTTCAAAAATAAATAAATAAACTTAAAAAAAGAAAATGACGGACATTTCTTAATTTTCTTCTGTATTACTGAACAAAAATTGCCTTGTGATCTTCATATATTTAGCAACTGAAATACACATTTATGTTATTCTTATTTAAAGGGATTTGACATAGCATAACCTATAAACTTATCAAGTCACTGAGTTGTACAGCTGAAACTAATGTCACATTGTGTGTCTATGCTCCTCACATTTAAATAAAATAAAATAAAATAAATCCAAAGGGGTTTGAGTTGTGTTATAGAAACTAAAAACCAGGGGCGCCTGGGTGGCTTAGTCGGTTGAGCATCCGACTTCGGCGGCTCAGGTCATGATCTCGCGGTTTGTGAGTTCAAGCCCCGCGTCAGGCTCTGTGCTGACAGCTCAGAGCCTGGAGCCTGCTTCAGATTCTGTGTCCCGCTCTCTCTCCGCCCCACCCCTGCTTGTACTCTGTCTCTCTCTTTCAAAAATAAATAAACATTAAAAAAAAAATAAAGGGGCGCCTGGGTGGCTCAGTCGGTTAAGCGTCCGGCTTCGGCTCAGGTCATGATCTCACAGTCCGTGAGTTCAAGCCCCGCGTCGGGCTCTGTGCTGACAGCGGAGAGCCTGGAGCTTGCTTCAGATTCTGTGTCTCCCTCTCTCTCTGCCCCTCCCCTGCTCATGCTCTGCCTCTCTCTGTCTCAAAAATAAATAAAAACACTAAAAAAAATAAAAAAAAAGAAAAAAAAAGAAAGTAAAAATCATACACACACAGGTCTTGAAGGAGAGCTTTCACATGTGGTGTGGATGGAACCCCTCCCTGGGTTGAGTGTAAAGATGTTCTTCATGCTCATTACCTAATATCCCTTCTAAGATGACTACGGAAAATCTCTCTCCAATACTAGTATCGGGAATACTTTTTCTGCATCTCTCAAAGCCGCTTTTTATATTTTATCATTAATTTTTAATCACAGGGACCCTCTGGCTCTTGGGCTGTTTTCATTTATGTCACTGAGTTGACCGCACGAAAGCGCTGAGGTCCTGTTCTGGGGTCAGTCTTCATGCGTGTCAAGTCATGATCTCATGGTTCTTGAGTTCGAGCCCTGAGTTGGGTTCTCTGCTGTCAGCACGGAGCCTCCGTGGGATGCTCTCTCCCCCTCTCTCTGCCCCCTCCTCTCTCTCAAGAATAAACAAAGATTAGAAAAAAGCGGTCATACCTAGTATTTACTGAGTGCCTTGTATGTTCTAGGCAGTATTCTACGAGCCTTATATACAAGGTCTCCAAGCCTCACGCTTTGGATTCTAACTCCACTTTCGGTTCCGCGTAACTTACTCTCCTGATCCTAACTTCCTTCTCCTGCATTTTCATATATTTCATTACCTTGTATTACAACTTTGTAAGCAGCACTAAATCCTTTCTGGAACAAGCTGAAGCACAAACAAATGTTTTCTGGATCTTTCTATGGGGACACAGTGGATAATGTCCACCACCACCATCGAACGGACCTTAGGAATAGGCAGGGGGAAGGTCAGAAGCCCTTTATTTACATGGGATTTTCTAAAGCTCAAGTTGAGGTCTGATTCATTTAAAATACACACACTCAATTTTATCCCTTGGCTAACAGAAAGACTGAATAGGTTTTTGTCATTTGTTTTTTCAGATACATCTGGTGGATATCATGCCTGCCGACACTATCGTTCTGTTATTCGTAATCTCTGTCCGTCCTCGCATCTAATTCAATACAGTATGTCTAAAATTCTATTGAGAAACAGCTTTTAGAAACTATGTTAAAAGAAAAGCCAAACATTAAATCACTAGCAGTCCCCTCATCCATGTCCTATGACCACCCTGGGCAGCAATCTCAGCAGGTTACCACGTATGAAAAGAGGTCATGCTGGGGCACCTGGGTGGCTCCGTCGGTTAAGCCTCTGACTTCTGCTCAAGTCATGATCTCATGGTTCATGAGTTCGAGCCCTGAGGTGGGCTCTCTGCTGTCAGCACGGAGCCTCCTTGGGATGCTCCCTCCCTCTCTCTTTGCCCCCTCCTCTCTCTCAAGAATAAATAAAGATTAAAAAAAAAGAGGTCATACCTAGTATTTACTGAGTGCCTTGTGTGTTCTAGGCAGTATTCTAAGGGCCTTATGTACAAGCTCTCATCAGAGACACCCCTGCCATGTAGGTGATTCCATTCCCATTTACTGAGGACAGAATGAGTTGATTACGGATACTTGATACTTGCTCAAGCTCTCTTGGCTAGGAAGTGGTCGACCCTGGGTTCCAAAGCCTGCTCTGAGGCCAGCTGGCTTCCTTCTCCTTTGCTGGAATGGCTGCTCCCAGTGAGGGCAAACGCAAATGTACAACGTACCCCACACTCGTCTATTTTTTTCTCCTTTAGGACAGCCTACTTTAACTATTCTTAGAATCATTTTTAACAGCTTTTGAGGTATACTATACATACTACAAAATTCACCCATTTACTTACAAAGTCGTGCAACCACCAACGCAATCAAGTTTTAGAACGCCTCCATCATCTCCTCACCCCTCTCTGGTGCCAAGCTCCGCCCTAACCCCGGGTCTCAGACACCGTTCATCTACTTCTGTCTCCACAGCTTTACCTTTTCTAGAAATTTCACATAGATGCAATCACCTTGTCTTTTTGTGTCTGGTTTCTTTGACTCAGCATGATTATTTTCGAGATTCACCCATTTTGTTATGTATATTTTAGCAGTCTGTTCCTTCTTAAAAATTGCTGAGTTCTACGCCATTGTATGGATATACCTTGTTTTGTTTATTCATTCACCAGTTGATGGTCATTTGGGTTATTTCCAGCTCTTGACTGTTACGAATAGTGCCATTAGGAATATCTGTGTACCAGACTGGGTTGATAGCCAGAGTGGAATTGCTAGATTATATGGTAGGTGTTTAACTTAAAGATTTTTTGTTAATGTTTATTTATTTTTGAGAGAGAGAGGGAGACAGACAGACTGTGAGTGGGGGAGGGGCAGAGAGAGAGGGAGGCACAGAATCTGAAGCAGGCTCCAGGCTCTGAGCTGTCAGCACAGAGCCCAACACAGGGCTCAAACTCACGAACTGCACCAAAGTCAGATGTCCAACCGACTGAGCCACCCAGGTGCCCCGGTAGGTGTTTAACTTTAAGAAACTGATGCACTGGGACACCGGGTGGCTCAGTCGGTTAAGTGTCTGCCTCTTGATTTCGGCTCAGGTCATGATCTCACAGTCGTGAGATCTGCGTGGGGCTCCGCACTGGGCCACAGAGCCTGCTTAAGATTCTCTCTCTCCCTCTGCTCTTCCCCCACTTGCATGTGTGCTGTCTTTCAAAAACAAACAAAACCGAAAAAACCCCCAACAGCATCCCCCCCCCCAACCTGCTGCATTGTTTTCCAAAGTGGCTATTTCCATTTTACATTGTCAAGAGGTCAGTGTTTAGGGGTTCTAGTTTCGCCACATGGTCTCCCATGCTTGCTTCTGTCAGTCTTTTTAATTTGAATTACTCTGGTGAGTGTGCAATGGCATCTAATTGTGGCTTCAGTTTGCATTTCCCTGACGACCAATGAGTTTGAGCATCTTTTCATGTGATAGCTAGCAACTTGCGTATCTTCTTTTTGAGTGTCTGTTCAAATATTTTGCCCACTTAAAAAAAAAAACTGGGTTGTATGCCTTCTTAGTATGGAGTTTTATTTCTTTTACAAGAATAAGGGATTTAAAAAATTGTCTGGATTTAAGTCTTTTGTCAGCTCTAGGTTTTGCAAATATTTCCTCCTAAAGTGGAACTTGCATTTTCATTTTCTAAAGTGTCTTTTGATGAGCAAAGTTTTAAATTTTCTGATGCCCAGTGAATCAATTTTATCCTTTTAGCATTTATGCTTTTTTTGTGTGTTCTAAGAAATCTTTTCCTAACCCAAAGTAATATATATATATATATGTATGTATATATATATATGTATATATATATGTGTATATGTATATATATATATATGTGTATGTATATATATATACATATGTATATATATATACATACACATATATATATATATACATTTCCCCCAAGTTTTCTTCTGTAAGTTTTAGAGTCATAGTTCTTACGTTTAGGTCTATGATTCATTTGAGTTAATTTTTGAGTATGGTGTGAGGAAAGGGTCAAGTTTCATTTTTTTTTCCATATGGGTATCCAGCTTCCCCAGCATATTTATTGCAAAGAACCTTCCCCACTGACTTACTTTGGTACCTTTGTTGAGATAGACTATATACATGTGGGTCTATTCCTGGACTCTCAATTCTGTATCACACTGAACTGTATGTCCCTTCTTTCGCCAACAATACACTGTCTCGATTGCTGCAACATGTAGTAAGTCTTAAAATTAGTAGTGTGAACTCCTCCAGCTTCGCTTTTCTTTTTCAACATCATTTTGGCTGTTCTAGGTCTTTTGAATTTCCACATACATTTTAGAATTAGCTTGTCAATTTCTATAAAAATCCTGCTGGTATTTTGATTGAGATTGCACTGAATATATAGTTCACTTAAGGGAGAAGTGTTCTAATGCATGAATATGATGTGTTTATTTATGTCTTATTTAAATTCTTTTGTAATTTACTGGGTATAGAGCTTTCATATCATTTGTTAAATATTTTCCTCTATAGATTTCTTCGATGTTATTTAAAAAATTTTTGTTAACATTTATTCATTTTTGAGAGATAGAGAGAGACAGAGCATGAGCATGGGAGGGGCAGAGAGAGGGAGACACAGAATCTGAAGCAGGCTCCAGGGTCTGAGCTCAGCACAGAGCCTGACACGGGGCTTGAACTCACAAACTGCGAGATCATGACCTGAGACAAAGTTGGACACTCAACTGATTGAGCCACCCAGGTGCCCCACTTGGATGTTATTTTAAATGTGCAGGTTTTTAAAATTTCATTTTTGGATTTCTTTTTCATTGCTAGTATGTAGAAATACAATTGGTTTCTGTATATGATCTTATAGCCTGCAACCTTGTTAATCTCACCTGTAAGTTCTAGGCGCTTTAAAGTGCAGCTGTGTATAGAAACAGCCGTATGGCTCTGGTCTCTCCTCTCTCTTTCTAAAGTGTGACCCATTAGGCAGAATCATACCCTGGAGCAGAATCAGAATTCTCTGTGGTTCCAAGTACAGAGCGCTGAGCCTAGGGGACTGTGGCCATGTTTCATGGCTTTTGCTGCTCTTAAACACTTTTTTTTTTTTTTTTTTAAAGATACGCTAAGGGGCGCCTGGGTGGCTCAGTTGGTTAAGCGTCTGACTTCGGCTCAGGTCATGATCTCGCGGTTTGTGAGTTCAAGCCCCACGTTGGGCTCTGTGCTGACAGCTCAAAGCCTGGAGCCTCTTTCAGATTCTGTGTCTCCTTCTCTCTCTGCTCCCCGCCCCCTGCTCACACTCTGTCTCTTTCTAAAATAAACATTAAAAAAGTTTTTAAAAAAGATACACTAAGATTTGTCTAGGGATTTTACTTTTATTTCCAAATTATAATCTCACAAAACAACTGCGGTAAGTATAAAGTTTTAGTTAATCAGATCCACGAACCATAGCAGAGAATTAAATAAATCGACCTCATAGTGATGAGAACATAATATTCCTCAAGTATTTCTTTCTCCACAAACTTAATTTTTGAGCTTTTGATTTCCCCTTCACAACACTCCCACTCTTATACCTAAGAGTCTCTCTGTAAAATCCTAATTCTCTGAGAAAATTGTGCACTTGGAGAATGTCTAAGAGACTCATCAGAGAAACTTATTTGTGTGGGAACAGAAATAAAATAATTAGGTATTTTCATTAGGGATAAAAGACTCAAAGAATCACGACTTTAGTCACTGCTTCCAGACAATTCTCTATCAAGTTTTCTGACACAAGTTCTCGTTGGAACATAATTACATAACCCTTTAAGGTATTATTCTTGGTCTTCTTAGTCACTCTGAATTCTTTGTTTTTTGTGCTGAGAGGCAACATGAAAGGAGGACCCCTCCTCTTTGGGAAGAAAGTGAGATTTAAAGTAAATGTCTTTAAAAGTGCGTTTGCTATATTTCTGCTGGCAACAATTATAGAATTAGATACACATTTCTTTGAAAAAGTTTTAGTGTAAAACATACTAACAGTATCTAATAAGGAATCAGAAAATACTCATGGTTTGAGCATGGATTTTTGTACTGGAGTGCCTGGGATCAAATCCCAGTGACTGAGAATCAGTTTCCTTTTCTGCTCCACAGGATACAACAGTTCTTCTAGGCAGAGGTTGGCTGGGACAGGTCAGTATCTGGGGAACAGGAGGTGCACGTGTGCGGGGTGAGGGCAGGAAGGAGACGAAGTAAGGTGGCTGGAAAGACAAAACGAGACGTGGGATGGGATGACGTGGGGGGGCCAATTCTGACTCAAGACAGCCAAGAGAGTGATGACCAACAGCGTGAGGTGCCGGTGAATGGTGAGGGTCCGGGAGAGTCCTTTGACACAGGACAGCACAGAACACAGCGCAGTGTTTCTGTAAGAATGGGGCAAGAGCCGTCAGATTCCAACAGGCCGAGAGGGAAACACATGGCGAGGAAACAGAAGTCATGGGTAGGCTCCAGAATGGAGTTCTAGAAACATCTACCACACACTTGCTGGTACAAGGCATTACACCAGGCGCTGGTGTGGGAAAGAGAGGGCTCGGGATTTCAGAACGTAAGGAGAGGGATGAGCTGGGTCACCAGCACAAGGCAGGTGATGGTGCGGCTGTGCAAAGAACCAAGAGCAGTGCTTAACTTCCCACCCAGTGCTTCTGATCCTGGATTTACCCTAGACTTGCAGACCCTTCCAGAAAGCCCCCCCCCCCCCCCCACCCAGCCAATGTGGCTTGTCCAGATTTACCCATTTTACAGCTGGGGAGGGAATGAAGCTAGCTGAATACTGTGTAAGATTACTAGAAGGAAGGAAAGAAAAGGGTGCAGGATATTTACATAAGAATGTGTGCTACAACTTGGGAAATGTGCCTTCATGGCCTTGTGCTGCAAACTGAGCTTCCGAGTCCTTTGCGCAGGGGTAGGGTGCCTGCCAGTGACCTCAAGGACCAACAGCTCTCCCCCGCAACAGAAACAGGGTGCAGCCAGGAGCTGCCATGGGGGCAGCTACGTGTGTACCCGGACCCTAAAGTTAGCTGACGGTGTCCTGAGTGGGCAAGAACACAATCACGCGGGGTTTTGTCATGGGAAACGTGGGGCCCCGCAGCTCTGCTGGGTGGACCAGTCAGAGCGCTCTCTGGGAGGTGACAAACAGCCACCAGAAACTTCGGGACCTCGCACTGCATTGGAGGCACTGGTGATTCAAATTTCTATGTAGATATAAAAGAAGGTATTTCAAAGGCAACCACGGAGCTCCTTGGCGATTCTGCAGCAGCTGCCAATCTGACAACAGACAACCGACGTAAAAGGGAAGGAAAACTGTCCCCAAACCCCAAACACCGTGCGTGTTTGTGCAAGATCGTCTTTCGGATTTCTTCCATTTCGGGGACTCTATGATTTTAAGTGTTGTGTTTTTCCTCTTTCTTTTTATTTCTTATGCACCAGTTATGGTGCATATATATATATATATATATATATATATATCCATATATCTTATGGGATATAATTCACACACCATACAATTCACCCATTTAAAGTGTACAATTCAATGGTTTTCAGTATACTCGTAGAGTTGTGCAGCCATCTCGACAATTGCTTTTGGAACGTGACCTCTCCCCACCCCCCGAAGTCCTGTACTGTCAGCAGTCACCCCCCACGTTCCTCCCCCCCAGCCTGTGGCAATCACTGACCTACTTTCTCTCTCCTCGGAGCTGCCTATTCTGGACATTTCATATACGTGGACTCGTAGAACACATGGTTTTTTGTGTCCGGCTTCTTTCCCCCAGCATGTTTCCAGGTTCATTCATATTACAGTACGGATCAGTGCTCCATTCCCTTTTATTGCCAAACAATATCCCATTGTGTGATGGATCACATCTTGTTCATCCATTCATCATCTGGTGGACATTTGAGTTGTTTGCACTTTTTGGCTACCGTGAACAATGCCGCCACGAACATCTGTGTGCGAGTGTTTGTGTGGATGCATGTTTTTAATTCTCTTGGGCACACACCTAGCAGTGGGCCTCCTTTCTTTCCCCAGGGAAACATCTGGAACCATTTACAAGCATTACTAATTGGAATTTCTAATTGCACGTGTTTAATTCATCTCAGCATTTGATGACCAAACAGTTATGTGTCCTAAAGGAGGCTGACAATGTGGTAGATGTTACAAGACAATCAACCTCATCTAGCTTCTGAATGTACTTCAGGTTTAATGTGAACACAGACAGGGGTGCCTGGGTGGTTCAGCTGGTTAGGTGTCCGACTCAGGCTCAGGTCATGATCTCTCGGTTCGTGAGTTCGTGAGTTCAAGCCCCGCGTCGGGCTCTGTGCTGACAGCTCGGAGCCTGGAGCCTGCTTCGGATTCTGTGTCTCCCTCTGTCTCTGCCCCCTCCCCCACTCACACTCTGTCTGTCTCTCGCTCTCAAAAAATAAATAATGAACGTCAAACAGATTTAACTTTGAACGCAGACTCAGACCTGGCCTTCTTGAGCTCCTGACAATTGCAAAATAAAAAGACTCGAAGATGACCTGAGGCCCCGGCTCCTCCCGCCTGGGTCCCACATCTGTGTTTTGCTGCAGCGGCTGGCAGTCATCTCCTGAGCTCACTTGGGGCCGTGCCCCGTGGAAACAGGAGGCACCAGGGAAGGGCAGAGTCAGTTCTATTCCTTTGGAGCTTACAGTGACCAAGTGAGTGTTTGGAAGGAGAGTTGTGTGGGGTGGAGGGAGTGATTATTCCTTCCACACCCTCCACTGTGGACTCAAACAATAGGTGTTATTCATCCATAGGTGTGATTCGGCCAATGTTATCGAGGGCCCGGAATGGGTAAGCGTTGTGAGGGGCAAGAACAAAAGACAAAGTTTAAAAAAAAAAGGAATGAAAAGGGCCTGGCAGGCAAGAAAGGGGGATTTCTTGTGCAGGTGAGGATTAAGCTCGTGACCTCCCAGCTGCTGGGTTCAGTGGTCAATTCTCAGTCCCCTCTTACCTGGCCTATCATAAGCAGCATCCAACACAGCTGACCACAGTCGCTGTACTCCTGGCTTCCAAGACAGCTCCCTCTCTCCTGACTTTCCTCCGACCCCATGGGCAGTCTTGCTTGGTGTTCTTTGCTTGGTCCTTCTCTCTTCCCAGCCTCCTACCACTGGATGGACTCACAGATCCTCCTGGGTCGTCTTCTCTGGCTAAACTCACTTCCTCGGTGAGTTCCTCCATCCTGAGACTTAAGTACCACGAACATGCTTGTGACTTTCACACTGACGTCTCCAGGTGAACTCTCCTCTGAACTCTGCACTTGTGCATCCATTGCCTGTTTGACATCAACACTTGACTTCTAACAGGCGACCGCAACTCAGGAAGTCCAGAACAGGATGCCTAATTATCCCCCTAAAACTTGCCCCACTTTAAGTCTTCCCCAGTCGCTGGCAATGCCACAATTTAGTTGCGCAGGCCCAACCCCCGGAGTCATCCTTGACCCCTTTCTCTCACACCCGACATGTGATCCTCAAGGAAACCCTGTCAGCTGTACCTTCAGAATACACCAGATTCTGATCACATCTTGGGCCTGTGCCGCTGCATTCCTGAAGGCAGGCGTCACCCGGGACAGGAAGGTATTGCCACTGAACCCCACCTGACTTGTTTCCACCCTTTCTTACCAGTCTCTTCAACTCCGGAGCCATGGAGTTTTTGAGAACGTAAGTCTGATCACATTACAACTGGGTTCAAAACGATCCCATGCTAACAGCCCAGTCTCCACAGATGGGTGCACAGATGGACAAAATGTGGTATACACATACAATGAAATCATTCAGTCTTAAGAAGGAAGGAAATTCTGCAATATGCTACAACATGGGTGAACCTTGAGGATATTAGCCTCAGTGAAGTAGGCCAAACACGAAAGGACACACACCGTACGATTCCACCTATATGGCATACCTACAGTAGTGGAATTCACAGAGAAGAAAGTGGAATGACGGTTGCGAGGGGGTGGGGTACGGGGAACGAGGAGTTTGTGCTTAATGGGAACAGAGTTTCAATTTGGGAGGATGAAAAGGTTCTGGTACGGATGGTGGTGATGGCTGCAGAATAACATGAACATACTTAATGCAACAGAAATCATACACTTAAAAATGGTTAAAATGGCAAATATTACGTTTTGTGTATTTACCACATAAAAGAGTTTATTAAGAAAGCCAAACCAATCCAATCCAATGCTTCCCATCCCAGAGTTAAAGCCGAAGTCCCCACGTTATCTGACTCCCCTCCCCCATTCCTGGACCTCTTGCCTTCTCGTGTCTTCTTGTGTCTTCTCCGGACACACAGGCCTGGCTGTTCCTGGGCCAGGCCCAATATTCTCGTTTGCCCCACCAGACTGTCAGCTCCGTGAAAGTAAGCTCCTCTATCTGCTGCTGTATCCACAGCACCTAGAATCATGCCTGGCACATACACATTTGATGGCCATTTTTGGAATCTATGAATGGATGGGAAGTCTTTGGAGGTTTGGATCAAGAGAACCCCGGAGCTCTGCTCTAGGGATGTGAACTCAGGGGCGACAGGGAATACACCACTGTATACAGCAAGCCTGGAGTGAGCTTGCCAGAGGAGAGAAGGAGCGATAAAGCAAGAAAGGATGGCAAGGATGGGACCTCAGATTGGAGATCTGGAGGAAGAGGAGAGCCAGGAGAAGATGAAAAAATGTCCTGTAAAATGAAAACCAAGATGTAGTTGTGGGAGCAGGGCTGCTAGCCAAGATGGAATTTAGCCGATTACCGAGGTCAAAGTGAAAAACCACTTCCAACAAGACGGTAGACACATGGCTTCCTTCAGAATCAGTGCAGTTATTCCAGTAAGAATTGAAAGCAACCTCCAGGGGCTATGCAAGACATAAGGAACACAACAAACAGAACAGCTCTTGTTCTCGCTCTCGTGAATCTCTTAGAGCCAAACCATCTAATGAGCAGCCAGCAACAGGGTTTTAGGGGGAAGTCCACAACAAGGAGGATCTTTATTAGTTTTTTTCCTACCTTGACTCCAAATATCAAGAAAATGACATTTTCATGGCAAATGGAACAGTAAGAGGGAATAAATTAAGGCAGCTGACAGACTACAGGAAGAAGAAATATTTTTCATATAATCTTAAAAAAATTTTTTTAATGTTTATTTATTTTTGAGAGAGAGACAGAGAGAGGGAGAGAGAGAGAGAGACAGAGACAGAGATAGAGACAGAGCACGAGCAGGGAAGGAGCAGAGAGAGAGGGAGACACAGAATCTGAAACAGCTCTGAGCTGTCAGCACAGAGCCCAATGCAGGGCTCGAACTCATGAATTGTGAGATCATGACCTGAGCTGAAGCCAGACACCTAACCGACTGAGCCACCCAGGCGCCCCATTTTTCATATAATCTTTATCCTAAATCCACTTTTCTTCCTACCACAAGACAAATGTCCCTCAACTTTCAGGCAAACAGGTAACCGAGTTATATTTGGAAAAGCTTTGAAAAAATAAACACTATATATGATGGTTAAGCATTGCACTGATTATTGCTGTGCCTGTTCTAAGGACAGCCTGGGCTCACTTATCGGACAGTGTCTCCTTATTCCCTGACCACAGAGCACTGTCCTTGGAAGAACCTGGTACTTAAAGTTGGAGAAGAACAGTTCTAATGTCTTTCCTTGGGTGTCTAGTGGACGTCTTAAACTCCACACGGTCGGTGTTGAACTCCCGACTCCCACCCCCCACCCCCTGGCCAAACCTGCCCCCTCTACAGCCTTCACGTCTGGGTGGATGGCAACTTTGTCTTTCCAGTTGATTGGAACCAAGCGTGATGTCATTTTGATGCTCCTCTTCCCCTCACCGACCACACTGGGATCCGTCACCGTGACTCTGCTTTCAAACTGTAGCTGGGGTTAAATATCTCACCATGTGCACGGTTCTAACCACTAATACCTGCCACTTAGGTTATGGCAAGACTCCCCCCACCGGTCTCCCTGCTTCCACCTACAGCGTCTTTTGAAACTGCAGTCAGGATGACGCTTTTATAGTGAAGGTCAGCTCAGGTCACTCCTACGGGGCGCTACTCACTGAGAGTCCCCAGAGTAACTGTAAGACCCTGTTTCTTCAGCACCCCTCCCTCCATACATCTCTCTAGTATCATGCCATCAGCCTCCTCCTGCTCACTGTCCAGCCACGCTGGCCTCCTGCTCTTCCCTGCACCCCTGGGGTCTCCCATCCTGGGGCAGGACCTTAGCCCTCGCCTAAGCCTGCCCAACCATTCTTGTCTCTGAAGTCCTTAGCACCTCCTAATACTCTTTAACAAATGCAGTTATCATGTCCTACTTATTCCTTGCATTCCCTGCTAGACGATAAGCCCCACGAGGGCAGGGATCTTCATGTTTTCTTCCCTGATGTATGTCAAGCACTTGAGATAGTCCTGACACTAGGGCTCGAGACGTGGTTGTTTCACAAGCAAGTGGACGAATAAACTGTTATGGGAAGTCCCCTCCTCTCGCTCTGTCAATGTTCACCTCCATAGCAAAAGTTTATGCTAATTGACAGCTGAAAATTTGGGGCGCCAGGGTGGCTCAGTCAGTTGAAGTGTCCGACTCCTGGTTTCAGCTCAGGTCATGATCTCATGGTTGGTGAGGCTGAGCCCCGCGTCAGGCTCCGTGCTGCCAGTGCGGAGTTGGCTTGGGATTTTCTTTCTCTCTCTCTGCTCCCTGCCCCGCTTTCTCTCTCTCTCAAAATAAACAAACTTAAAAAAAGCTTAGAGAAAAAAGAAAGCTGAACATTCATACACGTTATTTGTCAGTAAATTTGAATTGATGGAAACCTGGTTTGTGTCTACAGGTGGGTTTCATCATTTGACGTTTAAAGGCACGTTTCTTCCGGTTCTCTCCTATGAATAATTTAAAAAGTACCTTTTCTCGATCCCAAGAACATTATTGTCTTCAGGAAGTTATAAAGAACTCATGTAACTGACAGCGTGTTGAGCACGACAGGTGAAGGTGCTTCCTTTCTAGGACAGACAGAGCTCAGCCTTCCACACGGGAGCTTCACCACGATGCGCCCTCCAAGTTCGAGGCTGCCCAGCCCTTTCCGGGCCGAGCTCTGACCCCTTGATCCTCAGGGTGGTTGTTTGCCCTGAGGGTTGTAACCCATGGCCGTGTCATCTGGCATGGTCAAGTTCTACCCGGGCCTGTGTCTTGAGGGACATTCTCCTGACGCGGTTGCCCCTTTCCTTCTGTTGGCTTCCGCCAGGATTTATAACTCTCTTCTCACCAAATGCTGTTTCTACATGGTAGTAAATGGCCCCCTGCCACTTACGCATCTCCCCAGAATCTCCAGCAAGAACCGTTTATTCCATACTCGTCAAATTCCTAATTATGACCAGCAATGTTCATGGATAACAACCGAAGCGTAAAGTTATACCCTCAATTTACTCTTCCGTACAACTGGTCACACAACCCTCATGTGATTCTTAAATTCTGGGCCTCACTGCCGGGGTTGGTAGGACACTTGCTGTTTTTCATTTTATCCACCCATCCATCCACCATCCATCCATCCATCCATCCACCCACCCATCCATCTATCTATCATCTGTCCATTTTGTGTATGTTTACATTTGAAATAAATATATAGAAATAAGCATATATATATATATATATATATAGTCATCAATTTTAAGGCTGTTGGTCCACAGGGGAAAAAATCAGAACATGGGATATTAGATTCAACTTACAAAATAAAACAAGCAACCATGATAATAATAATAGCACTTTGGTTTCATGGTCTGTGAAGAGTAGAGAGAGATGGGAGAAAAGGAAAGGAAGGGGACAGAGGAAAACAGACACAGAACAGGGACAGAAAGATAGCTTCAGATGGAGGGGAAGACAGGAGAGAGGATGAGAATCAAAGAGAAAGACTCAGGGGCACAGAGACACAGGGGTTTGCACACACCTGGCAGCAAGGAGACAGTGGGATGTTTTGTAAATTGTGTCATTTTCAGAGATGGCTACTAACGTTTTAAAACCAGTGATTAAAAAAAGCCACAAGCGGGGCGCGCCTGGGTGGCTCAGTTGGTTGGGTGTCCGACTTCGGCTCAGGTCATGATCTCTCGGTTTGTGAGTTCGAGCCCCGCATCAGGCTCTGTGCCGATGGCTCAGAGCCTGGAGCCTGCTTCGGATTCTGTATCTCCCTCTTTCTCTGCCCCTCCCCCACTCACACTCTTGTCTCTCTCTCCTTCAAAAATAAATAAACATTAAAAAATTAAAAAAAAAAAAAGCCACAAGCAAAAGTAGTACTAACTAAGGGTAGGTCAGTTGATAACAAGCAGAAGGCTGCGTGGGCTGGATAGTGACCCTGTTATATCACTGTGTTACTGTATAAAACCACAGAGACATCCTCACTGTAGAAATAATAGAACATTTGTGTTTAAGGCAGGGCAACCAAAAGATGCCACAAGACATTGAAAAATGACTGCTCTAACACCTCCTAAGGAGACAATGGTCCTCACAGCAAAACGCTCAGACTGCTCCTGGGCCAGAGAGGTACCTCTCCCAAAAGCACAGTCTCAGAGGGACTGATGGCCTCTGTGCCTGGGGAAATAGGCTTGGGAGCATAGGGCTCATTAGTTTGAGGTGTGTTTTCTGAAGACGTTGTTGGAAAAGGTATATTCATTTAAAATATGTTAAGCTACTTAAGTGCTTTTAGCTAATGATTTGACATCCACATTTGATTCTGAATGTTCTATCTTTTGATATAAACACTGCTAATTAAGAGAGAATGTCTTTAAAATCTACGAAGGCATTGAACAACAAATATATCAAAGTTATATTCAAAGGATAGAATTCTGAATGTGATAAATATCAGCAAACCATTTTATGTATGCATGTTGTAAATACAAACACAATTTATACATCTTTGACGAACTGGATCGGTACTTGCCTTTTATTGTAAAGATCACAGAAAACAGGAAGACTTAAACGCTAACTAGTTTAAAGTATATTTATTTACTTTTGAGAGAGAGAGAGAGAGAGAGAGAGAGCAAGTAGGGGAGGGGCAGAGAGAAAGAGGGAGAGAGAAAATCCCAAGCAGGCTTCATGCTGTTAGTGTAGAGCCCGGCATGGGTTTCGAACCCATAAACTGTGAGATCATGACCTGAGCTGAAATCAAGAGTTGGATGCTTAACCGACTGAGCCACCCAGGTGCCCCTTAAATACTAACTACTTTAAAGGCACAAGGAATAAAGAGAATTAGCTACATAGGGGAAGGTCCATCCAATTCTGGATCCAATCCATCCAATTCTGTGTTTTGTCGCCACGAAGCTGAACTTCCTGTGGAATGAGATGTGCACGAAGCCCCCGGTCATCAACCCCAAAGGTCCCGCAGTAGGTCTCAAGGCACATAACACTAACCTGAGGGCAGGAGTATCACCAGCGTGCTTTACATGTCTGTTGCCAAACACTGTACCTGCTCATTGTCTATCTGTTATGGGGAAGTATGTGCTAGAAAATCTAACTTACTCATTTAGGTTACAATGTTTACACCAGCACTGTGCGATTCGTTCACTAACTCCTCGCTCCGATTCCACTTCATGATGTCACTTCATGGTTGGTCCGAAACCACTGGGACCTTTCTGTTTTGTGTTTCTCTGTGTGGGTGGGCCTGCTTGCAAAAAATACATAGCAGATTCTGACAGATTCATTTCTAAACTCAACTGGAAGCGGGGCACCTGGCACCTGGTTAAGCATCCGACTTTGGCTCAGGTTATGCCCTCATGGTTCATGAGTTTGAGCCCACGTTGGGCTCTCTGTGGTCAGTGCAGAGCCCTCTTTGGATCCTCTGCACCCCTCTCTATGCCCCTCCTCCCCCTCAAAACAACAACAACAAACCCCTAAATTCAACCAAAAGCTTACTTCTCTGATAACACTGTCCCCAAAGGGCTCTCAAAAAAGAATACTAAATAATCAAGTAATTCAAGGGACGGAACTTTGTATACCGTAAACAAAACATTTTTTTTTCTGTTACAATTAGGTTAGTCCCCCAAAGTAGTAAATATGACAATATAAATCAAAAGCCTTAGGGATGTTGTACCTTTAAGCAGTTCTGTTAGGAATTTATCCAAAACAGTGTGAAGGTTCCTCAAAAAATTAAAAATAGAACTGCCCTATGACCCAACAATAGCACTGGTAGGTGATGCATAGGGGAACATGTACACCAATGTTTACAGCAGCACTTTCAACAATAGCCAAATAATGGAAAGAGCCTAAATGTCCATCAACAGATGAATGGATAAAGAAGACGTGGTTTACATATACAATGGAATACTGCTTGGCAATGAGAAAGAATGAAATCCTGCCATTTGCAGCAACATGGATGGAACTGGAGGATATTATGCTAAGTGAAAGAAGTCAGTCAGAGAAAGACAGGTACCATATGTTTTCACTCATATGTGGCTCTTGAGAAACTTAACAGAAGACCATGGGGGAGGGGAAGGAGAAAAAAAGCTACAAACAGAGAGGGAGGGAGGCAAACCATAAGAGACTCTTAACTACAGAGAACAAACCGAGGGTTGATGGGGGGTGGGGGAGAGGGGAAAGTGGGTGATGGGCATTGAGGAGGGCACCTGTTGGGATGAGCACTGGGTGTTGTATGGAAACCAATGTGACAATAAATTATATTAAAAAAATAAAAATAAATTAAAAAAGGAATTTATCCTAAGTTGAATCAAGAGTTGTAAAAAGTTACATGCAGTATTTTACATATATAATAAATTTCATATACTATGTAATAGCAAAAAATTAAATGTCTACAATAGGGAGTCTGCCAAATGAGTAATGGGACGCTCGTATGATGAATACTATATAGAGGGCAGCCATTAAAAATCAGGTTGTAAAGGTATATTCATTAAATGAGAAATGTTTCTAATAAGTTTAAAAAGCAGTTTTTAAATCAGTAGCAAACTAAGATCCCAATTTAATAAAAAATGGGCATGCTTGTCCATAAGATACTGGAAAGATGTCACCGAGGGTCCGTAGTGTTTATCTCTGGGGACTGGGGCTGTGGAAGGATGTTATTTTCTTTCACGGTACTTTCCTGTATTAAAACTAAGAAATCCTACAACATATGCACTCTCACCACGTTAGTCAGCACATTGTGGGTGCTGGGGTTACCTCTCGCTGGCTTTCTGCTTAATTATGTTCATTTCTGAATACACAGCAGGTCTGCACAGACCTAATGGGACAGAATGGAATGATTGTTTTCCTCTAATGCAGTAACAGTGTCCTTGCAGGGAAATGTTCTGGTGTCTTTAAAAGCAGACTGCAGTTTTGATCAACCTCATTGCTGGCCCCTCCGTTCCTGGTCCTCAGTCATCTGGAGCTGATGAAATGGAAACTGTTTTACCCCTACCCTGGGGGGGTACCCCTTCTCCTTCGAGAAGGCTGTTCTCCTCCTTACTGGAGTCTGAGGAGATCCAAAGAACCCAGGTGAAACCCAGACCTTCAACAGAGGGCTGCTTTTCTCAGCCAAGCAACCGAAGTGTGCCGAAGAAGCACACCGAAGAAGCCTGGCCGGCAGAGGCAGGGTTCTGCTGTTACCAGCTCCCGACACAGCCAGATGACCCAGATGTGCAGACAGAGCCCTAAGCTACACCATGATCAAGTTTCAAGGAAATAGCTGCCTATAAAGGATCTCAGTTAAACTTTTCCCGCGATGGAATTTATATTATTTTAAGTATCAAGTCTTTCACCGTATCTGCCCTTTCGTCACTATCCATAAATCTGTAGTTTAGCATGACAGTCCTTGGAAAAAACGGCAGTATTTTAAGTTGTTTTAACTTATTTTTTACTCAACAGAAATTCAAGAAAGCAAATTTTTCCTGATGATGGGCACAGACACTGTTAGGTGCCTCTTTATGTACCTCTTAAGATTTTTTAAGAAAACTGAATTGAAATTTGCGTAACATAAAATCAACCATTTTAAAGCATGCAATTCAGTGGTATTAGTATGTTCACAAGGCTGTGTACCCACCATCTCTGTTTAAGTAGGTTCTAGAACTTTCATCAGTTCAAAAGAAAACCTGTGCCCATTAAGCAATCAATCTCCATTCTTCCTCCCCGCTCCCCAGTACCAGGCAACCACTGGTCTGCTTTCCGTCTCTATGGATTTGCCTGTCCTGGAGATTTCACAGAACTGGAACCCTACGACATGTGGCCTTCATGCCTGGCTTCTTTCACTCAACGTAATATTTTCAGAGCTCATCCACGTTGCAGCATGAGTCAGCGTGTCACTCCTTTGTGGCCGAGTAATATTCCATCATACGTACAGACCACGTTGGGTTTATCTGTTCATCTGCTGATGGACATTAGTTTCTTCCGCCTTCCAGCTATCGTGAATAATGCTGCTATCAACATTAGTTTATGGATATCTGCTCAATTCCCCGCTCTCAATTATTTTGGAACTGCTGGGTCACATGGTAGTTCTTTTAACCTTCTGAGAACTGCCAAACTGTTTTCCAGAGTGGCTGCAGTGTCTTCCTTTCCCGTCAGCAGTATATGAGTGCTCCCATTTCTCCGCATCCTCACCAATACTTGTTATTATCGGTAATTTTTATTTATTTTATTAAAAAATTTTTCTAATGTTTATTTTATTTTTGAGAGAGAGAGAGAGACAGAGGGTGAGCAGGGGAGGAACAGAGAGAGGAGACACAGAATCCGAAGCAGGCTCCAGGCTCTGAGCTGTCAGCACAGAGCCCAACGTGGGTCTTGAACCCACGAACTGTGAGACTATGACCTGAGCCGAAGACGGACGCTCAACCAACTGAGCCACCCAGGCGCCCTGGTAATTTTAATTTCTAATGACAGCACATCTAGTAGGTGTGAAGTGGTATCTCATTGTGGTTCTTATGTGCATTTCTCTAACAGCCAGTGGCGTTGAGCATCTTGTCATATGCTTATTGGTCATTTGTGTATTTTCTTTGGAAAAATATCTATTCAAGTTTTTTGCTCCTCTTTTTTGTTATTCATTTGTTAAGATGTTCTGAATACTAGACCTTTATCAGATATATCGATTTGCAACTATTTCTCCCCATTCTGTGGGTTCTTTTTTTACTTTGTTGATAATGTCCTTGGATGCACAAACGTTTTAAGTTTTGATGACGTCCAATTTATTTAATTGTGTTTTCTTTTGTTGCTTCGGCCTTTGGTGTCACAGCTAAGAAATCACTGCCAACTGCAAGGTCACGAAGATTTAATCTTCTAAGTCTCTTATAGTTTTAGCTCTATGTTTAGGGCACTGATTCATTTTGAGTTATCTTTTGTGTATGGTGTGAGGCTACATACATTGTTTGATGGTAGTTCAATGCAGGGGCACCTGGGTGGCTCAGTCGGTTAAGCGTCCGACTCTTGATTTTGGCTCGGGTCATGATCTTATAGTTCGTGGGATGGAGCCCTGAGTTGGGCTCTGCACTGACAGCACAGAGCCTGCTTGGGATTCTCTCTCTCCCTCTCTCCTGCTCCTCCCCCATGCTTGCTCTCTCTCTTTCAAAATAAATAATTTAAAGAAAGGTAGTTTAATCTAAACTATTCCTCAAACCCACGTGAATATTTGCTGGAAAGCGACATATTTCAATACTGTTAACAAGTCCATACTACATAAACATACCTAACTTTACCAAGGAATTCTGTAGTGCCCTCTTTCCCACAAAGAGAATATGAAGACTCTCACACAGAATCTTTATCAGTATGTCACTGAGATGGTAGTTTGCCAAAGACATTTTGAAATAAGGATTACCTTCTCCCTCAAAACTTGTCTTCACCGCTCAAGTATTCCCTACGTGCCAACAATCAGTCAGTCACTCAACAAACATTTACTGAATTCCAACTCTGTACTAGGTACCGTGTTAGGGGTTAGTGAGACCACAGTGAGTGGGAAATAATCTGAAGTTTTGCAGATTATGTGCCTAGCACAAGGCGAGGTGCTGGGGAGACGGATCCCAAGTATTAGCCCCCACCCCGGGTCTCAAGAAGTTAACTCCTTAGTAGGGAGACCGTGCTCAGATATACCAAGTAATGAGAAAATAATAAAAGGCAGTGAAGTACTGAAAAAAATATAATGACTAAATTTACAGTGCCTGGGGAAGCCCTAGGAAGTGAAAACTGCAGGGACTCGGGAAAGGGAGAGATCAGATCAGAAAGGTCTCCAAAGAAGGCAGGCTTAAACTTCAGAGAATCCGCAGGATGCGAACAATGAAGGTGGGAATTGTCAGGAGCCTTTGAATAGACAGGCCTAATGTGTTGGGTGGGATGTTGATACCAGGACACCTCGAGGGGGAGGCTGGTGGTGCTGCCGTGGAGGCTGGAGAGAGGTCCCTGCACACCTGGATTACTGCAGAGATGGACACAGGAAAGCTACTTGACCCCAGAGGCCTTTGTAGCATCATCTTCTGTGTCCTGATCATTAAACCCAATGGATCAGAAAGCTCTATACCTATGTGTTGCTGGTGGGGCTCAGGAGTCTAGGTCTGCACCCAGAAGCCAACCTCCTTCTCCCCAGTAACAGTGTTTTACCTAAATGTATCACATGCACAGTAGGTTGATTTTTTTTTTTTTTTTTTTTGGTGGTTACTATATGGACACAGTTATCTTATTTAGATAGCAGTGGAGTTGATCATAGGGTTTTGTTTTGTTTTGTTTTGTTTTCATTTTTAAAAGCTTTTGAAATGTTTTACCAAGAAAAACTCCCAGGAGACACCACCTCATTTATTCCAAACAAACAAGCATGATCTCTTGGTAATCAACCTTCCGTTTAGAAGGCAAACAGAGTCCCCTATGGCTTCTCTGATCACCTCTCGTGCCTGCGTGTCTCTGTTGCCCAACAAGGGAGTTGTGGCTGCACAAAAAACACCTAGCTGTTCCCACTCCTGTAGCTGGCAATGAAGATACAAATGGACGGGGAATTTAAAAATAATTGTGGCCGAGAGATCTCTTACAGAATGTCAGCATGTCAGCATCACTTTCTTGGAAACCTTCATTAGGATGCCGGCAATGGCTAACGAATCCACACAAACTTCACGACACAGAGCTTTTCTTCACAGTCACCGAAGGGACAGCTCCGTTGGAGATCGTCATCGTTCCCAAATCAGGATATTTTACTCTATACGTTCTGAGTCGTCGTTTTATCTCTTGTACTAAGCATTGAAATAGCTTAGATAGAAAAATCAATAGGCTGCAAACCACAGTATTTTACTTTATGTTAAATGCCAAAGGAGCCTCAGACATAAAAATTGAACATGTTAACAGACTCTTTTCCACCCCCAGCATGTCCCCTCAGCGCCACTGTAACGTTAAGAATTGCAGAGTTAAAATAAATGTTACAAACTCTTGGCACATTTGCACTAACAATGAGGTCTCTCTCCAAACAACACCCCCCAAGGGGCACAGTGATGTCAGACTGTTGGAAGCTGGGGAGTCATGATGCACTAACAAATGCCCTGGAGAATTCTCCCGTTCCAGTTACGGTGCTGTGAGGTCCCAGGGGGACAAATCGCACCCCCACCCACCTACCCAAGACCCAGCGCTCAGTTCCTCATCACAGGAATGGCTCGAGTGACTTATATTTAAACTATCAAAAACCATTCTTCCACTTACATGTTTTACTTTGAATACATCTGCCATCTCGTTACTTTAACATAAAAGCACCAGGGGCGCCTGGTGGCTCAGCTGGTTGAGCATCCGGCTCTTGATTTTGGCTCAGGTCATGATCCATGGTGGGATTAAGCCCCACACCCAGAGTGGAGCCTGCTTGGGAATCTCTCTCCCTCTCTCTCTCTCTCTCTCCCTCTGCCTCTGTCCCCTGCTCTCTCTCTCTCTAAAATAAAATAAAGTAAAAGCACCATTCGTTGGCCACTGGAGAGGTTTAGAAAACTGAAGCCTTGAGCTTGGCTTTCTAGAATTCTCTTCTCATTTTCAATACCAATGACCTGAGCCTTTTCTTCTTCCTTATTAATTTAACATATAATTGGCATATGACATTATATTAGTTTCAGGTGTACAACATACTGTTTTGATTTTTTTTATATATTCCAAGTGAGACTTTCCTTCTTCAACTACTGCTATATATTACGAGTAATCAGATTCATGATATACTTCAAACAAAACATTTCCTTTGAGACTGTCACTGTGAAACACAGTAGGGTCACTGGGTCACAAGCTACATCTTGTAACAAAGGCATTTTATTTTTATTTTATTATTATTATTATTATTATTACTATTTTTATATTCTTAATTTGTTTTTTTAATTTACATCCAAGTTAGTCAGCATATAGTGCAAAAATGATTTCAGGAGTAGATTCCTTAATGCCCCTTCCCCATTTAGCCCATCCCCCCACACACCCCTCCAGTAACCCTCTGTTTGTTCTCCACGTTTAAGAGTCTCTTATGTTTTGTCCCCCTCCCTCTTTTTATATTATTTTTGCTTCCCTTCCCTTATGTTCTCTGTTTTGTCTCTTAAAGTCCTCATATGAGTGAAGTCATATGATTTTTGTCTTTCTCTGACTCACTAATTTCGCTTAGCATAATACCCTCTAGTTCCATCCACATAGCTGCAAATGACAAGATTTCATTCTTTTTGATTGCCGAGTAATACTCCACTGTATATATATACCACATCTTCTTTATCCATTCATCCATCAATGGACATTTGGGCTCTTTCCATACTTTGGCTATTGTCGATAGTGCTGCTATAAACATTGGGGTGCATGTGCCCCTCCGAAACAGCACACCTATATCCCGTGGATAAATACCTAATAGTGCAATTACTGGGTCGTAGGGTAGTTCTATTTTTAGTTTCTTGAGGAACCTCCATACTGTTTTCCTGAGTGGCTGCACCAGTTTGCATTCCCACGAGCAGTGCAAAAGAGATACTTTTTCTCCGCATCCTCGCCAACCTCTGTGGTTGCCTGAGTTGTTAATGTTAGCCATTCTGACAGGTGTGAGGTGGTATCTCATTGTGGTTTTGATTTGTATTTTCCTGATGATGAGTGATGTGGAGCATTTTTTCATGTGTTGGTTGGCCATCTGGATGTCTTCTTTGGAGAAGTGTCTATTCATGTCTTTTGCCCATTTCTTCACTGGATCATTTGTTTTTTCGGTGTTGAGTTGGATAAGTTCTTTATAGATTTTGGATCCTAACCCTTTATCTGATACGTCATTTGCAAACATCTCCTCCCATTCTGTCGGTTGCCTTTTAGTTTCGCTGATTGTTTCCTTCACTGAGCAGAAGTTTTCAATTTTGATGAGGTCCCAATAGTTCATTTTTGCTTTTGTTTCCCTTGCCTCCAGAGACATGTTGAGTGAGAAGTTGCTGCGGCCAAGGTCAAAGAGATTTTTGCCTGCTTTCTACTCAAAGATTTTGATGGCTTCCTGTCTTACATTGAGGTCTTTCATCCATTTTGAGTTTATTTTTGTGTATGGTGTAAGAAAGTGGTCCAGGTTCATTTTTCTGCAACTGGCTGTCCAGTTTTCCCAGCACCACTTGCTGAAGAGACTGTCTTTATTCCATTGGATATTCTTCCCTGCTTTGTCAAAGAATAGTTGGCCATACATTTGTGGGTTCATTTCTGGGTTCTCTATTCTGTTCCATTGATCTGAGTATCTGTTCCTGTGCCAGTATCATACGGTCCTGATGATTATAGCTTTGTAGTATAGCTTGATGTCCAGGATTGTATTGCCTCCAGCTTTGGTTTTCTTTTCAGGATTGCTTTGGCTATTCAGGGTCTTTTCTGGTTCCATACAAATTTTAGAGGATTATTTGTTCTAGCTCTGTGAAGAATGCTGGTGTTATTTTGACAGGGATTGCATTGAGTATGTAGGACTGGGTAGGATTGACATTTTAACGATATTTGTTCTTCCTATCCAGGAGCATGGAATGTTTTTCTATTTTTTTGTGTCTTCAATCTCTTTCATAAGCTTTCTATAGTTTTCGGTGTATAGATTTTTCACCCTTTGGTTAGATTTGTTCCTAGGTATTTTATGGTTTCTGGCAACTGTAAATGGTATTGATTCCTTCATTTCTCTCTCTGTTGCTTCATTATTGGTATATAGGAATGCAACCAATTTCTGTGCATTGATTTTATATTCTGCCACTTTGCTGAATTCATGGATCCGTTCTAGCAGTTTTTTTGGTGGAATCTTTTGGGTTTTCCACATAGAGTATCATGTCATTTGCGAAGAGTGAAAGTTTGACCTCCACCTGGCCGATTTGGATGCCTTTTATTTCTTTGTGTTGTCTGATTGCTGAGACTAAGACTTCAATAATATGTTGAATAACAGTGGTGAGAATGGACACCTCTGTCTTTTTCCTGACCTTAGGGGGAAAGCTCTCAGTTTTTTCCCATTGAGGATGATATTAGCGTTGGGTCTTTCTTATATGGCTTTCATGATCTAGAGGTATGATCCTTCTATCTCTACTTTCTTCAGGGTTTTTATCAAGAAAGGATTCTGTATTTTGTCAAATGCTTTCTCTGCATCTATTGAGAAGATCATGTGGTTCTTGTTCCTTCTTCTATTGATGTGATGAATTACATTGTTTTGTGGATACTGAACCAGCCCTGCATCCCAGGTGTAAATCCCACTTGGTCATGGTGAATAATTTTTTTAACGTATTGTTGGATCCAGTTCGCTAATATCTTGTTGAGGATTTTTGCATCCATGTTCATCAGGGAAATTGGTCTATAGTTCTCCTTTTTGGTTTTGGAATCAAGGTAATGCTGGCTTCATAGAAAGAGTTTGGAAGTTTTCCTTCCATTTCTATTTTTTGGAACAGCTTCAAGAGAGTAGGTGTTATCTCTTCCTTAAATGTTTGGCAGAATTCCCCTGGAAAGCCATCTGGCCCTGGACTATGGTTTTTTGGGAGATTTTTGGTTACTAATTTGATTTCTTTACTGGTTATGGGTCTGTCCAAATTTTCTATTTCTTCCTGTTTCAGTTTTGATAGTTTACATGTTTTTAGGAATTTGTCCATTTCTTCCAGATTGCCCATTTTATTGGTATATAATTGCTCATAATATTCTCTTATTACTGTTTGTATTTCTGCTGTGTTGGTTGTGATCTCTCCTCTTTCATTCTTGATGTTATTTATTTGGGTCCTTTCCTTTTTCTTTTTGATCAAACTGGCTAGTGGTTTATCAATTTTGTTAATTCTTTCAGAGAACCAACTTCTGGTTTCATTTATCTGTTCTACTGGGTTTTTTTTGTTTCAATAGCATTGATTTCTGCTCTAATCTTTATTATTTCTTGTCTTCTGCTGGTTTGGGGTTTTACTTGCTGTTCTTTTTCCAGCTTTTTAAGGTGTAAGGTCGGGTTGTGTATCTGTGACTTTTTTCCTTCTTTTGGAAGGCCCGGATTGCTATATACTTCCCTCTTACGACCTCCTTTGTTGTGTCCCAGAGATTTTGGGCTATGGTGCTATCATTTTCATTGGCTTCCATGTACTTTTTAATTTCTTCTTTAACTTCTTGGTGAGCCCATTCATTCTTTAGTAGGATGTTCTTTAGTCTCCAAGTATTTGTTATCTTTCTAATTTTTTTCTTGTGCTTGATTTTGAGTTCCACAGCATTATGGTCTGAAAATATGCACGGTATGATCTCGATCTTTGTGTACTTGTTGAGGGGTCACACTGGAATTTAAGAACTGGGCCTTTTACAGCTCCTGGGCCTAAACTTTCCATTTACAACTCAAAGTTAGATGAGCATTATTTGTATAAATAGCATGTGAAACTCTGTGTCAGCGTAAGCTTGCTTTCAAAGTATGTTAGTTAATGCCAAGATAAAAATGGAGATGAAATGTAAGTGGGATGAAGGAGATACACAGAGTACTTTAGTAAAAAATGCACTTAAACAAGGATATGTTTGTTTATGTTTGTAATCCAGAAGAGCATGGTTGTGTTATCCGATCTGCGGGGAATCTGTCTATACAGAGTCTCCTCACCATATGCTTCGCAGGTGCCATCACCTGGTGCTACCTGTACACGAGTCCCCCAAGCCAGCCATGAGGCTGTGAGAAAACGCTGAACAGGGGTCAACAAACATCTGGAAGCAATGCCAACATGGTGGGGATCTATTACTCAGAGTCTCTAAACCTAGAGACCCTTCCTGGTGCCAGAATTTCGACCACCATTTTAAGATTCTTTAATCACTCACAGCTTCCTCAGGCTTAAACACACAGTGAAAGAACAGGACTATTCTGGGTCATGTTTGGCCATTTTCCACGGGCTCCATCGTTCTGCCTGGGGCTAGCCTTGGCTGACTTCTTGGCATTCCGTAGCATTAGCCCAGTCCTGTGCCTGCAGCTGGGAGCTTCCCACCAAACCCCGCGCCAGCCATCCCCCTGTGTCTGGCAGGCCTGGCTGGGTGGGGAGTGAAAGAACAGGCGGAAAAAGGCCCAGGTCCTGTCCCCACACTGGAGGTCAGCGAGAGGTGGGGCAGGTGCCCGAACTGACACAGGGCTGGTGGAGCCACTGTGGCTTCAAGTCTTCTTTGTAACCAATCCTGAGCATTTACTTTACCATATACATTCTGCTTTAGCAAAAATGCTGTTGATGACTTTTAGTGAGTCAAGATTTGTTCTGAATTGTAAACACAAAAAGAGCTGTGGGCAAGTGAGGTTCTTACTGTGACCGTGAACGGTCCCTGCAGAGAAAGCAGGGCAACCCGCACCAGTGACTACTCATCACGTGACTAGACAGTTCCTGCACATTCACTGAACATCGCTGAGATTTTAAAATAGGTTCCTTGAACCTTCCCCCAAGAATTCCTGAATCAAAATCTCAGAGGGCAGCTTGGGAATCCTGGTTTAAAAGCTCCCCAGATGATTTTGGAGTGCGGCCTGCTTTGGGAAGAATGCACTGACCGCGTGGCTGAGAAGTTCTCAGGACTCTCCAAGATCTCAAAGGCCTGAATATGGGAGTGGCTCCAGGTGAGATCAAGGATTAATTTGATGGGGACAGAAGGAAAAGAAAAAGTTGCAGAAGGAAGTGGGAAATTGGCAATGTCAATGAGACCAGGAGCTAAAACGCACTCTGTGCCTTTCTTTATTATCAGGCCAGTCTGGTGCAGGTTGCCCAGGATGCTATTAAGTGGATATACCCTAGATAGACATGAAAACCTCATGAGGTAAGTAAAATTCACCAAGGCCGATAGATCTCAAATACAGGAAATCATCCAATCAGGATGAACGTTTATGAGTTAAGGGATGGCTGCCAGATGATGCCAAAGTCTGGAGTGTTCTAGATCTTATGTCTTATGTCAATGTTGCAAAAAGTCACTAATGATAAAATTAGATGATGCTGTAAATGTTGAGAACAGCTTCAGACCATCTTTCTGAACATCAGATCGTTGCCTCCGAGCACAAGAATGGTTGCCAAACAAGTGATGTGTTATTAGCAGAGACTTCTAATATCTATACATCACAGACCTGTACATGTGCTGTTTTGAAGTTTGTCCAGAACAGACTTTTGCCGTCGTCAGATTCTTACTTTCCTTTCTATTTGGTCATAGGAAGTAGAGACAATTCTAAACGAGGACTTTGTTAAATGCCATGATCTCTTGGTCTTTAGCTTCCCATGAATATCAGTCTTATCTTCCTTATTAGACCATAAGCTCTAGAACAGGGCTTATTTATTTATTTATTTATTCAGTGTTTTAAAAAATATAATTTGATGGGGCGCCTGGGTGGCACAGTCGGTTGAGCGTCCGACTTCAGCCAGGTCACGATCTCGCGGTCCGTGAGTTCGAGCCCCGCGTCAGGCTCTGGGCTGATGGCTCAGAGCCTGGAGCCTGTTTCCGATTCTGTGTCTCCCTCTCTCTCTGCCCCTCCCCCGTTCATGCTCTGTCTCTCTCTGTCCCAAAAATAAATAAACGTTGAAAAAAAAAATTTTTTAAAAAAATATAATTTGTCAAACTGGTTTCCATACAACACCCAGTGCTCATCCCAACAAGTGCCCTCCTCAATGAGAGCAGAGCTTATTTAAAAAATCTTTTCCATACCCCTCAAAGCCCCTAACCCAACTTCTTGAACACTGGCGGAGTGAAATGAACATACGTCGTATAGTTTCGTTAGCCTGGTATGCACACAAGTGAGTTGAATGAACAGAGAAATTCAGAAATGATGTTCTGAAAAATCCAAAAAGATTTAAATGGAAACTTGTGAAAATCTATCCACTACACTTCCTTAGTCACATGGCAAGAATCCTTACCAAACACTACTTCACATTCAGATCTGACCCCCAAAATAGATTTCTTTTCAGCGGAAGTTCTAGTGCTCAGTGGGATAGGAAAAATCAACCGAGTTTCTGTTCCCTTTGCCCATTCTTCTCTGTATTTCAGTAATTTGGGGTCTTGGAGTAAACTGCCCTCTGGGGCCATAAGCCCTCCGGAATGGACACCCCCTCCAGGGTGAGCACGTACTCTGTATTAGAGCGTGTCCTGCATTTTCAGACTCTGAATTGTAAGCTGGAATAAGCACACAAAAGGATGAGATAAACTTCTCCTTCTCCTGATTTCTGAGAGCCAGAATTCTTCACCCTGCTTCTGATCACATCCTTCACGGGTGAGGAATAATAAAGGAGGGGCAGAACCCACTTTCTTCTCTCTCCTTTTGAGAACAGGGAACAGCCATTTTTCTTTCACTTTCATAATTTCCTCCCTTGGGAGAGGAATTCAAATGTCTTTCATTTGCCAGGAGAGTGGGAGGAAGGTGGGTGGAAATCTTTAAAGACCTTCAATAACAGCTTGACACAGAGCTGAGCTGGCGCTGTAACCCATTCGGAGCCGAGGCAATCTCTGGCATTTCGCTGGAGGCAGGGAACGAAACCAGGGCTCTGGTCAGAATGACCCCTTAGGGCCTCACGTACACCAGCTTGGACCCAATTTAGGAAAGACGTGTGGCAAAAACACAAAACTAAAACAATGCAGTTCGCGTTTCAATTCCCTGGCACTGACTTCTCTTACCTAAGAGAATCGATTATAGGCTAGGGAGGGAAAAGACAAAACCCTTAGAAAGGCTGGATGGGGCGCTCCCTGGACGACAGTTCTTGAAGGGTCATGGCCGCACCGGGTCGGTCCTTGCTGGCCCGCACAGCGCCCGGGCTGCGGGGAGGAGTGCTCCTGGGCACTGGCGCTGACAATTCCAGAGTGGCCCCGCATCCTGTTTCCTCTGTTAGACCTTTATATTTTCCATTTGTTGTACTTGTTGGGAGGGTCAAGGCATTCCTACTTACTATGGAGCATTCCTACTTCCATCTGCTGTATGGACACCCCCCCCCAATTCCCCCCACCCCCTGCCTCTAGAGGATCGCTAGGGGCTGGAACCACGTGAATGGGCAGAAGCCGGGTGCACCTGCATAAGCGTTGCGTCGGCTTCCACGGACGTTTTCACCTTTCAGCTTTCTGGACTTAATTTCCAAATTCCACTGGGGCAAATCTCACAAAAACCTGTCTAGCAGACTTCTCTGGATTGAAGCAGGGGAAGAAATTGCAAATGGCTGAGAAGAGACGGGACCTGAGCGTGGGGCTTGACAAAGAGTATGAATCACAGTAATTCCAGACTTTGGAGGAACTAAGAATGCTACAATATCTGGAACTTTCTCTCCTCAAACACTATTGTGCTAATTGTCTTCTGGTTCTCAGTTTTAAATAGTAGTGACTGAGTAATGCCTCTTGTTTATTCCCTTTTTCTAAACCTGACTTTTCTGTACACCGTGAATCATATTATTTCCTCCCACTTTTCTGACTCCCTCACGTACAGGACACCCAGGCCCGCACAGCTGCCTCAGAATTAAACAGAACACGCACAATGAGTTCCTTCAAGGCTCAGAAATCAGGTACTGACTTCTTTTCTCTCCCGATTCCACTGAGGCTGAAAAAGATTTATTTTTCTCCCTCGTGCATCCCATTCAGATTCATAACGCAGCCATTTTAAACACACAGACCGGAATCCAATTTCTTGTCTCAGAAGTAACATGCTAATCTGTATGTTACCAGTGAATTACGAAATGCCCTAAAAAGTGCATGCACAAAAGAAAAATGGAAAGAACAAAACTACACACTCTCTAGCCATACATAATCCCGTGGCTCTTTGTAAGCAAAGGCATCAAGAATACATTGAGAGAGCACAGCATTAGGCTTACTACAGCTTTCAGTAACTAAGATGGCACGGTTACACCTGTACACAGAGAACAAGGCTGTCAGCAACACCGCCCATCAATGTGGAAAAGGGCCAGGTGGTTGGATTTAGTCCCAATGTCAGGCCATGGTATTGGCATAGGAGATTGAGAAGCAGTCATCTGGATTAAGGGGTCACGTCCATTTGGCTGGACACCTCACCCACGGACCTAAAGACAGAAAAGTGTCACAGAGAAGGTTGTACAAGAGTAAGAGGTTCAGGGGTGCCTGGGTGGCTCAGTGGGTTGAGTGTCTGACTTCGGCTCAGGTCATGATCTCACGGTTCGTGGGTTCGAGTGCCACACTGGACTCTGTGCTGACAGCTCAGAGCCTGGATGGAGCCTGCTTCAGATTCTGTGTCTCCCTCTCTGTCTGCCCTACCCCACTCACTCAATGTAAGTAAAACATTAATAAAAAAAAAAAAAAAAAAAAAGAGCAAGACGTTCTTGTCAGCACTTGGAGGGCAAAGGAGGAACTCCTTAGTGAACACCACCCAAGATGGGTCTCCCTTCACGACAGCCTCCACCCTCTAAGGGTGCAGTGGGGTTTGGAGAAGCACAACGAACAGCCGCAAATGGTCTTCTCACCTGACCCCGTGTGTGTCAGTAACGTTAATGCTGAGGCTAGTTAAGAAGAAATCATTAGTCTCCTTGCCCACATCCTCTGGATCAGCCCTGCCTATAGCCACTACTGACAGGTGGCTTTTGAGCACCTCACCTGTGGCTTGCTCAAACTGAGGTGTGCTGCACATTAACATACACCCTGGATTTTGAAGACTGACTACACAAAAAGATTCTAAAATATCTCCACAATTTCTAAAAATTACACACTGAAGCAGTCTTTTGGATGTACTGTGTGAAGTAAAATATATTATTAAGTTTCACTTGTTCCTTTTGGCATTGGAACAGTATGGCCACTAGAAAATGTAAAATTACCTATGTGGTTGTCATGTGTCGTTCACATGGTATTTCCATTTTCTGTATTTGTTCAGTGCGAGTCTAGAGAATGCATTCATTAAAAACGTGCTGGCCACAGTTCCATGTAACGATGCAGTCACTGTGAGCTCAGCAGAGTATCTTGGCTTTGCAAACATATAACATGAAAAGTTTGATTTAAAATTTTTTTCTTCTGCATGGCAAATACGGAGTACTTACAGTGTACAAACATTGAGCCCAATCTTTCGTGTATATTAACTCATTTAATCCTCACTACAACTCTGTGAGGTAGGACCCATTTTTGAAAGGAACAGACTGAGGCATACTGAGGTGCTCCCCTGGGAAGGGCAGAGCTGGACTCCAAACTTAGGCAGCCTGGCTCCAGGGAGCAGCCTTCTCTCCACCCCCCTTTCTGTTGAATGTTGAAAGTTTAAATTACCTTTAAAAGAATTTGGATTATATTGATAATAAAAAAGAAATAGAACAGGCATCCATCTCTGGAACTGGAGTCTGATTAAATGCAACCATGACTGACAGAAAGCGATATGAAATTTACACAATGATAGTTAATTACTTTTACAAGCATCGATTTTTGTACCACATCTTCTGCATAATTGGAGTCTGTTTTCATGAAGGTAATACCCTCAGTAACTGTGCCAGCGAATCTGAAAGCACTGCCATCTGTGACAATAAATCCAGATCTCAAATAAAATTCCCGAGATTTATGACTCTTTTTCTTGTGCAGTATGCTCACCTAGCCCCTTCCATATCATCTATGTAAAATCTTCCTTTAAGATGGGACATGACATTGGGGCGCCTGGGTGGCGCAGTCGGTTAAGCGTCCGACTTCAGCCAGGTCATGATCTCGCGGTCCGTGAGTTCGAGCCCCGCGTCGGGCTCTGGGCTGATGGCTCAGAGCCTGGAGCCTGTTTCCGATTCTGTGTCTCCCTCTCTCTCTGCCCCTCCCCCGTTCATGCTCTGTCTCTCTCTGTCCCAAAAATAAATAAACGTTGAAAAAAAAAATTTTTAAAAGATGGGACATGACACAAAGAAGAATGTATGTCAATGAATGAAGAAAACTCGAATTTCTTTTTAATGCGGACTGCAGGTGAATAGCACTGGCTAATGACACAAGGTCATCGTTAGTTCTCACCCGGTCTTCTTTTCTTTATCTTATTATCTATTTGTTAAATAATACAGTGAACACCATGAACGCCCTCTCTTCCCCCACACTAGGCACGATCAATAATGGACATTCACCCAGATGCTCATCCAAATGCCCTTTCTCTGCCTCCTCTCCACTACCCTGAATAGTGTGATGACCATTCTCTCCTCTTTTAAAAAAGTTCAGCACAAATGTATGCATACTGAAACAATATGGTATTTAATTTTGCTTATTTTTGAACTTTACAGAAGGGTATTGTATTATATATATATCACCTTTCAACACTGTAGTTTTTCATTCAACATTAAGATACGGAGATCCATCCATCTGCTATGGTATGGGTGTAATTCATTCATTTCAGCTGCTGCATACTTCATTGTATGGCTATTCCTCATATTATGTATCTATCGTCCTATTGCTGGGCATTTGGTTATTTCCAGTCTTTTGTTCTGATTAACAGTACCACTATTTATTCTGAAGAATAACATGTTGAAACATGTTTCCTGTTACACATTTCTAATGATAACATTTATTTATTAAAACAAATTTAACTTTGAAATCCCCTGTAATCCTTGCCCTTCTGGCAGCAGTATTTCTTAGATTTTCCTTAAAAATGGCAGAATAAACACAGACCCAGGAGTTTGATGATTCTACTGTGTCCAATTCATAATTTCCTATCCATGTTACTTACCAAATAAAGCTTTTCAGTCCCTTTAATTACAAATATCACACATACAAATCACTTTATATATATAAAATATAAATTATATATAAATCACAAAGTACTTTACCACGCTCACAAAAGACAACATTTATCTTCAAAGAACTCTGTAATTTGTACATTATGTAAAATGATGTTTTTTTAAAGAATTATGCAATTAGCCAAGGAAATGTTTACGACTGCTCTTCTCTTTTTTCAAAGCAATCTGATGTTTAATTTTTCACAAAATGCTGTATTTTCTCCATTCTTGAGGTTCTACTGTTTTAATAATAGACTTTTGAGGGTATGGGGGAGTATGGGAGAAGAATGCTACCACATTAAATGTGCATATCTATTATAAGATACATGGCAACCTCAGAATTGTACATTTTTGAAATAAATTTCTTAATGTGTTTATTTCTGAGAGAGTGAGCAGGGAAGGGGCAGAGACAGAGGGAGACACAGAATCCGAAGCAGGTTCCAGGCTCTGAGCTGTCAGCACAGAGCCTGATGCCAGGCTTGAACTCACAAACTGTGAGGTCATGACCTGAGCTAAAATTGGACACTTAACTGACTGAGTCACTCAGGCACCCCTCTAAGTCCAATTTTTTAAATTTATTTTTTATTATTTTTTAAGTTTATTTATTTTGAGAGACAGAAAGAGTGGGGATGGGGGAGAGAGAGAGGGAGAGAAAGAATCCCAAGCAGGCTTCACACTGTTAGCACAGAGCCCGATGTGGGGCTCGAACCCATGAACCATGAGATCATGACCATGAGCCGAGATCAAGAGTCAGGTGCTTAACTGACAGAGCCACCCAGGTGCCCTTCTAAGTCCATTTTTTAATGTATAAGACAGAGAATGTTTTATTTGTAAGGACCACAGGTATGGCATGTTGAAAAGATGCATATAAGAGTAAATGTCAGTAAGGCAAAATAAAAGACCTTTTCCCTACACTGAAAGTCTTACTTTGAGAACTTATTTGGAGGTTCTGGCAGAGGAACACAGATGCTTGTACATCCTTGACCAACGAATGGTCCTCCTCTGTGGGAGAAGGTTGTCCTCTGTGATAAGTAGGGACGTGCATGGAGGAGTGAGGAAGAAAAGGGACACCCCCTAGCCAGTGTGATCAGTCAAATCAACCCTGGGGATCAGTGGGGTGACAGGAGTCACAGCCAAACCACACTCCCAACTCAAAGTCTTAATTTGAAACAGCCCTAAAGATCACTCATAAGTTTCTGTCATTTACTGGTTGATATTTATTTTTTTTTATTTAAAAAATTTTTTTTAATGTTTTATTTATTTTTGAGATAGAGAGAGACAGAGCATGAGCAGGGGAGGGGCAGAGAGAGAGGGAGACACAGAATCCAAAGCAGGCTCCAGGCTCTGAGCTGTCAGCACAGACCCTGATGTGGGGCTCGAACTAATGCACCGTGAGATCATGACCTGAGACAAAGTAGGATGCTTAACCGACTGAGCCACCCAGGCGCCCCTACCGGTTGACATTTAAAATTTAACTTGTCGAATATCACTCCAGTACCACGGGCTCTGAGTTGGTTAAAACGCAAAGATACCTGGTAGAGGTAACACGTTAGTAGTCTGTTATCAGTCATTCACACCTTGGTGAGGCTTAGTTAGGTCTATCCCGGTTTGGCATGGAGTTGTCAGGATTGTATACGTCTTTGTGTTTCCTGCTAATTTTTATTGTAATTCAAGTCCCTTTCTGGTGCTGGCATTTGAACTTAGCCAACAGTAATAACATCTATATAATAATAATTTACATCTATTTTGTGTGTGTGTGTGTGTGTGTGTGTGTGTTTGCGTGTGTATGTTTAACTTACCAAGCTTTTTCATGCATGAGATCTAATTCATTTCCCAGCACAACTCCATGAAGTAGGTATGACTATCCCCATCGTACAGATTGGAAAATTCAAAGGCAAGTTGGCTGAGAGACTGTGTCTGGCCAAGAACTGACTCAAGTCTTTTTAATCTTGGGTTCACTGTACCACACTTCACTGGGGTTGATTGGAATAATTTTGAAAAACTGTTTAGACAGGACATTCATCTTCCATATAGCTAAAATATTTGTATTTTAAGGAGCTAAAGCTTCCTTGAGGTGCCTGGGTGGCTCAGTTGGTTAAGTGTCCAACTCTTGGTTTTGGCTCAAATCATGATCTCACGATTTGTGGGTTTGAGCCCCGCCTAGGGCTCGGTGCTGACATTGCAGAGCTTGCTTGGGATTCTCTCTCTCCCCCTCTCTGTCCCTTCCCCACTTACACGCACTTTCTCTCTCAAAATAAACAAATAAACTTAAAAAAAGGAGCTAAGGAGTTTCCTGCAACATAACCACAAGAATTTATTTTTTTCAAGACCTTGAAATATTTAAAGATCCAGAGTTAGCACATCTTCAACTTGACAAAACTTATCCTTTTCTAGGTAGAAGGGGCATAATAAGAAATTTTAGATATGCGCTCTAAAAGAAGGCCTATGTATCAGGATTCACATATGTAAAAACAGTACACAAGGCTAAACTTCCGGATAAGAGAGCAGGAATGTGATGAAGGAAAATTCCCTCAACCTCAGGGACTGGTTTCGAGTCCCTATTGAATAATTTTATGTAACAGCACATGAAAAGAAGTTAAAAAAATTGAGAAGAGAAACTGATCACAGAGATCTTTTTATACTACAACCAAAAAGGTAACACAAACCACCTGAGACTCTAAGAAAGTAAAAAACTACACAACCAAACACTGTAAAAAGACACGAAGTGAGCCAACGATCAACATTCTAATGGTGTATGTATTCCCACAACGACATATTTATTAAAGGCCTTTCTCAACGTGAAAGCCGTTGAGATGCAGTAAGCCGAAGAATCCTTCAAGTGAGTGGAAAAAGAACGCCTGGTTGACACTTTGCCCCTTGATCTCTGTTCCTGACTGCACAATTTAGTTTTTCCAGTAGGATGCAGGGAAATGAATAAAACTGCAGGCGTATTCAAGTGAAAATGGCTGACTTTCAGCAAAAGTTTGGCCGATGCACTGTCCTCCAGGGCAGGGACTGTGATATCCAGTTTCCAGGCCATCCTAGACTTGACCTCTGGAAATTCTACTTGAATGAGTGAATGATCCGGTCATTCCCACACTTCCCTTTTCATCTACCTGCATTTTTGCTCCTATGAAAAACTTGAGTGACTATTAGATCTGATTATTTACAGAATAGCTGGAGGTAGGTCACAATGAACTGAAAGAATGCTCTGTGATTCCAGGTCATTTCCCCCTCTTATGCTGTTACAGGAGGTGGAGCCCCTGCCACACAAGCTCCTGTCAGCAGGTCGCTCTCTGTAAGAGTGGCACTTCATCAGAGGACTTATTCCAGCCAGTGTCCACCAAGCAATCTCACTGTCTATCTGTCAAGGGCAGTGATGGGTCATAATAAGGATACCACATACTTGAAACTTGAAGAGACCTAATAATATAAACTCAGGATGGCAAACTACTAATGGCAAACTACTAAAGGTACAGATTTGGTAACCAAGAAAGTTGCTTCCATCATAACGATTGCTTGTAATCTTTTGCCCTACATTTGGCAACAACATGAGACGTCATTCTCCAACCCAAAGTGTGTTTGTCTCCGTGCCACCAACCAATGCCACGGTTACTGGGCTAGGAAGAACAGGTCCCTCTGTGACATCTACACACTGTTTCTAGTTCTTTCCATAGTCAACAGTCAGTGTGTCTCCCGATTCATGATGGCAACTGATAAAAATAGTTCTTGAGAAAAGGGATTTTTACTTTCTCTATGAATTTTCACCAATGTTCTTATTGCATTACTTAAATAGTATCGTTGTCATAATTCTACTGGTTCTTAGAGCTGAACCGGCCTTTCAGGGATCACCTTGCTTGGCATCCATTTTTACAGATGATGCGACAAAACCCCCAGATATTGAGTGATGTTTTGCTTGTACTCACTGAGGGGAGGAGAAGCCAAGTCCCCTCCTACAGAGCTTCTCTGTCACATCACCCTGCCTCTGCAGATGTGACTCCAGGCTCTGAATATTGGCATAACGATCTAGGGGATGCTCACTCGGTCTACAGTTAGCAGCATTTTTGAAGAAATAACTGAAACTAAATTAAAATTACTGGGAAAATAAACGGAACTTAATGTGGACACAAAAGTAATCTTGTCTATAGAACCACAGATGGGTCAGGGTTCAGACATTCCAGCGAATTCAACTCTTCTTTGATACTGAACTATGTTCATCTGTCCCAAGGATGGGTCAAAAGAAAACCTTTTCCATTCCAAAGGCAGGTAACCAAACAGCTGCTCTTTTCCCTGCCTCAACAGTCACTAGTCCCCGTATCTACGTCATGGGTGGCGGTGACAGTCCTTTCCTGAATAACGTGTTTGGAGGCAACACCGGCATCTGTGGGAAGCAAGCCAGTAAATGGGAATCTCAGGTACCAGACGAGCTGGTAGGGAGGTGTAGATTCTGGGGCCAGAGGCAGCAGTGTGAAGATATGCAGACAGGCTCTGGACCTGAACCCACCACTGACTAGTGGTGTGGCCCTCCTTCCTGCACTGCAGTCTCCTGGTCTATAGAAGACGGGACACCAAGAGGCCCTCCTGCTGGGTTGTGGTGGGCATTAAGTGAGCATGTGTGTCTGAAGCCCTCAGTGAGCACAGAAGCACCTGTTCTTCTGGGAAGGCTGAAATCCTTGGCAGCCTTCACAACAGGGAAACGGGCCCGTCCAGCTTACCTACTGGGTTTTGATTTAGCAACTTGCAAAGAAGAGACTGAAGAGAGGGATGTGGGGGAAAAAGTTTCCAAATGCTAATTATATTACAGGCAGAGCAACACATTGTTCTATCGTCTCGTCATTCTTACTCGGATTTGAAGACGCTTTTCGTGAGCATGCCCTTCCCATTCCAAATGCACCGTTCAAATGAACACGTTGCTTAGATTCATAGATCTCTTCGTTTATATGCCTCTCTTAGAGGTCTTGTGACAAATCATTTGCTGTATTCTGAATACACAGTAGTATGAAATGAAACAGTAGCAGTCTGAATACCTGTTGCCCAGGCCTTCACAGACACAGAAGGTGCCAGATGAACCGAGCTCCTGAAGTAGGTCAGCTGGAATAATGGGGAATTGAGTGTGATTTTAAGCTGTATGGTTCATTGTACTTTAAAGTGAGAAATTCTCACTAATTCCGTGTCATCTGACACACGACTAGGAAGAATATTGATCCCAGAAGAAAGGGCTGTCACTGTTAGTCATGCCATGAACTTGGGGAAATCCTACCCTCTCCCCAGGATTCTTGCTTCTCATCTCTGACTCTTCAGAATTCTCTGAACTTACACAAGCACATCATAAACTGAGTTTTTATAAGAGGATTAAGGGAAAAGAAGAGTAAATAAAAATGCATTTGGCCTTCTGATTCCTAATGATGAGGAAAAGTAAAAGGGATTTTTTTGAAAGTATTTTTTTGTTTATTTATTTTGAGAGACAGAAAGAGAGAGAGAGAACACTCCAAGCAGCCTCTGGGCTGTCAGCATACAGCCTGACCTGGGGTTCTATCTCATGACTGTGATGACAGTCAGGACCTGAGCTAAAATCGAGTCAGACGCTTAACTGAGTCACCCAGGTACCCCAGCAAAATGGCTTTTTATTTTGATACATCCTTTATGCTTTTATGATTTACTTGTTTTTGAGGTTTCATTTTTGGGGTGCCCTCCTGGCAGGTACAAGTGACTATCAGAATAACAGGTGAAAAAATTTGACAAACCGTGAAGGAACCTACAGCCCATGATCCAGTAACAAGTCTTAGTGATGAAAAGTACATTCTCAACAAAATTACTTTAATGTTTTCAACAAAGCCAAAGGATGAAAAGAATATTGTAGTATTTCTAAGTTTTAAAATCTTATCATAGGAGTTCTCTCTTATTATTAAACACACCAGAAAGTGTTGCTCTTATAAGATTTGAACCCCAGGCGTCTACGTGGCTCAGTAGGTTAAGCGTCTGACTTCGGCTCAGGTCATGATCTCACAGTTCACAAGTTCGGGCCCCACATCGGGCTCTGAGCTGCCAGCTCAGAGCCTGGAGCCTGCTTGGGATTCTGTGTTTCCCTCTCTATCTGCCGGTCCCCCGCTCACGCTCTCTCTGTTTCAAAAATAAATAAACACTAAAAGAATTTTTAAAAATGTGAACCCTCTCTTCATTAACATACTCTTTACATAAAAAAACTTCTTTTCTCAAGAGTATGGAATTTTTTTTCCTAATGAGCTAATTAGAATAAGGTTGTTATCTAAATAACATTTTGTATAATCAAAACAAGAGTGGCTAGAGAAATCAAAAGAACAACATGGGTACCTGAATTTAAGAACGAGAAAAGTAGCTTATGAAACAGCAGCAAAAATGTGAATCCTACAGAACTGTATTGAAAAACAAGATTCTAATAAACAAAGAGCAATTCTAGAAACCAAAGCTGTTGATTTTTAGACATCACTAGACCATGAGAACGGATGGATAGGCTATACGTCACTTCCATCCAGACTCTCCTCTCTGGGCGTTAACAATTATAGTTAAACCTTAGGTAAACCAACAGTTAACAAGATTCCAAACAGCCTATCAATCCAAATCAAAGATTTCTAGATACTCATGGGTTTAACTTTTTCAGCAAAACATATTTTCCCCATATCAATGACTTTTGGATAGAAATCTTTCTGAAGCGGTAAACATATCCTTGCCTTCTTAAAAGTCTGGTGTTTCACTTCTTGCTTCTTAAAGACTCAGGATATAGGGGCGCCTGGGTGGCGCAGTCGGTTAAGCGTCCGACTTCAGCCAGGTCACGATCTCGCGGTCCGTGAGTTCGAGCCCCGCGTCGGGCTCTGGGCTGATGGCTCAGAGCCTGGAGCCTGTTTCCGATTCTGTGTCTCCCTCTCTCTCTGCCCCTCCCCCGTTCATGCTCTGTCTCTCTCTGTCCCAAAAATGAATAAACGTTGAAAAAAAAAAAAAAAAAAAAAAAAAAAGACTCAGGATATAGATTATGAGTATCAATTATTGTATCTGACACAGACAAGTGACACCCAAGGGAATCTGTTCCTACATAGGATGCCTCAGAGGATTTGTTTTTTGAGTTCTTATGCATATGTTCTACTCATTTCTGTCTTTTTTCCCAGTTGCTCATAGTACTTTTTTTTTTTTTAACGTTTATTTATTTTTGAGAGAGAGAGAGAGAGATGGAGCATGAGCAGGGGAGGGGTAGAGAGAGAGGGAGATACAGAATCCGAAGCAGGCTCCAGGCTCTGAGCTGTCAGCACAGAAACCCACACGGGGCTGGAACCCACAAACCATGAGATCATGACCTGAACTGAAGTTGGACACTCAACTGACTGAGCCACCCACACGCCCCTGTAGTACTTTTTTTTTTTTTAAGGTTTATTTATTTTGGGCAGGGGGGCAGAGGGAGTGGGAGACAGAGGATCTGAAGTGGGCTCTGAGCTGACAGCAGTGAGCCCAATGTGGGGCTCGAACTCATGAACCGTGAGATCATGATTTAAGCTGAAGTCGGACGCTCAACCCACTGAGCCACCCAGGTGCCCCTTCTTAATTTCCAATCTGATACAGGCTTAGGGTTTCGGTCGTAGACAGACTCTTGGACGTTAAGGCTTAGAGTGCAGGCTTTAGAGGCAAGTAGCAGCCCTCCAAGCATGAGCTATGTGATGTGGGGCCAGTTATTCCACTGAACCCCTTCATCAACTTCACGGGGTTTGTAATGGTGGCTACCTCATAGGTGTGTGTGTGTGTGTGTGTGTGTGTGTGTAATGAGATAATCCACGTACAACCTCAGAATGGTGTGTGCTGCAAAGCTAAGTATTCAGCGATACCCAAACCAATGGCTTGAAGATGTTTTCATGTGAGGATGGTTAAGCCATGGGGACTTGGAGCAAACCCAGCCTGGCCACCCTCTTCACCGTCACCGTCACCGTGAGTGTCAGCAGTTGGCTATTCCCTCCCTCAGAGTGGGGAAATGATACAGAGTGGTTCCTTTAAGGCAGAAAGTTCGTCTTCAGTGATCAAGAACCGGAAAGAAGCCCCAGTCAAGGGCAGATGCAGCAGGAGGTCTCTGCCTACACACTGGGCTCTCCCGAGAGAAAGCAGCCAGGCCTGTGCTGTGGGAAGAGCTGTCATCTCTCAGATGAGGAAGTGAACGATGGCCCCGGCTGGGGGGACCCTGCTCACCCCCAGACAGACTATCATGTAGTCAGATATAGGACCCCGCTCATATACTGCTTATGTCTTCTCTGAGACGTACAAATGAGTCACCAATTTTCATCGACCTCAACTCTGAAAACAAAGATCAAAATGAGGGACACCCTGCTCAAGTCACACCCTGCGGCTGAAATCAGGCTGATTCAGCGTGTGACGTGGACCAGTGGTCCCTGAGCCCAGGAAGGTGACACGACAGGCTCTGGAGTCAGACCCCCTGGGTTCCTGACCTGAACCACATGCCCACCAGCTCCATGGCCCCCTGGGCACGTCACCTGCTTCTCTGTGCTTGTGTGTCCTCACGTGTGAAGTGGGGAGAGCAGCGGCCACCCCAGGGTGCTGCTGTGGACACACAACCTGGGGCAGCACTTGGCGTGCAGAGTTGCATGAGCGTTACTCGTTATTTTCATTGCTACCAACTCAAGTTACCAACATCACTAAAAATATATATATATAAACACATATATATACACACATATATATGCATATATATATACATATATATGCATATATATATACATATATATGCATATATATATATATATACATATATATAATAAAGTGAAAAGTGAGGGGCAGAAAATTTTTTTGGTTGGGTATCATGCATTTTAAGATTCCAATTTGATTTTTCTTATATTTTCATCTAAACTACATAATTTACTCCAGATGAAAACATTTTCTGCAGTATATAGTATTTTTAGCTCTTCCCGTACAACCCCAAGCCTTGAAAAGGTACAGAAGAGAGACAGTCCTCTGCACACAGCACAGCCTGACCCTTCATTGGGAGCCACGCTGGCTCTGGGGCGGCTCCCAGAAGTGCCAGGCAGCCTGGGCGCAGTGCACGCATCTGACGGGGTGGGGGGGTGGTGCATGGGCGCTGTCCCATGTCGGTGACAGCTCCCATCGCCCTGCTCCCGAGGGCCCTGCCGGTCTCAGGAATTCAGCAAGGATCCCAAGCACTGCACTGTCTCTCTGGAGAGAGTGGGGGCAGCGTCTCCCCACCTCCCCCGGAGAGCAACAGTACTCTGCGTGTTTCTGGTGCACAGGTATCTGACAGCAAAATCCCTAAGCGAAGTTTCCAAAGCTTCAGCACTTGGCAACGTCAAATAAATGCCACCAGAAAGGCTATTAGATAACAGCTAACATCTGTTGGAAGCTTGCAGGGTGCCAGCCACAGTGGCAAGCACTGAGATGCATTAGTGCATTTCATTTCCATCACAAGGTAGGCATTATTATTATTATCCCCATTTTACAGATGAGAAAACTGAGCACAGAAATGTCATTTAACTCACCCGAGGTTATATAGTAGACGACAGAGATAAGACAAGAATCTCCATAACATTGAAGGAAAGTTTCCTCTAGTCACCAAAATGACTCACATACAATTGTGGTTTTTGTTTATTTTTTGAGAGAGAGAGAGAGAGAGAGCGAGCAGTGGGGGAGGGGCAGAGAGAAAGGGAGACACAGAATCTGAAGCAGGCTCCAGGCTCTGAGCCGTCAACACAGAGCCCGACATGGGGCTCGAACTTATGAGCCATGAGAGCATGACCTGAGCCCAAGTTGGAGGCTTAACTGACTGAGCTACCCAGGCACCCCTGTTTTAATGGAACTATATATGTAGAGCTATTATAATTAGATTTCTCGTGCAATTTTGCTTCCTTTCTTTTCAAGGAAAAAAAAAAAAAGAGCCTGAAGAAAGGATACCAAGCTGAGTAAGGGAACGAGTTCAGAGACTGATTACACAGAGCACACCATCCTGTTTATCTCCCACCCCCAACATGTACTGAGGCTCTTTCAGGGTGACTTCACACAAAATCCTTTAAACTGACTGCTTGAAGTTCTCGCTGTTACGACTGTAAACAAGCAAACATGTCACATCCTCAGCCACCAAGGATGTGTAACGTCAACCAAATAAGCACTGAGGCAGCGCTGACCAAATGCATCAGGGCGGGGGAAACAGGGACACCGAGGGGGGAGGGGGGACAGGAGGATTTGCCACCTCTTGGCCCACAGGCTCCTTGGAAGGCTTAGGAAAGAACCTTGCCCTGCTGCAACCTGGCGACTGATGGGGCCTCATCGGGGCCCTGGGCATATAAGGGACTGAAGGCTGGTCGGCGACACTCAATCCGTTAGGTTAAACCATAGGAAAACCACAGGAAACTGCATATTGTACATCAGAAATGGCCGCATACTGGCAATCCCTCTTCCTATAATCTGCCCTATTTATTTTACAACTGGACATTTTAACCCCTTTCTCCTATTTCGTCCATTCCCCCCCACCTCCCTCCTCTCCACTCTGCCAAACATCACATTGTTCTTTGTATCTATAAGTCTGTTTCTGTTTTGTTTTATTTGCTTTGTTTTTTAGGTTCCACACGTGAGTGAAGTTATATGATATTTGTCTTTCTCTGACTTACTTCAATTAGCATAATGCTGCCCTCTAGATCCATCCATGTTGTCACAAAGAGCAAGATCTCATCTTTTCAAGGCTGAGTAATATTCCATAGTTTATCCTTTCATCTATTCATGGATACCTAAGTTGCTCCCGTATCTTGACTATTGTAAATAATGCTGCAATAAACACAGTGGTGCACGTATCTTTTTAAATTAGTGTTTTTGTTTTCTTCAGATAAACACTCAGAAGTGGAACTGCCAGATCATAGGGTAGTTCTATTTTTAACTTCTTGAAGACCCTCCATACCCCTTTCCATAGCGGCTGTACCTGTTTGCATTACCACCAACAGTATATGAGGGCTCCCTTTTCTCCACATCCTCACCAACATTTGGTATTTCTTGTCTTTTTGGTAATAGCCATTCAGACAAGTATGAGGTGATATGTCCTTGTGGTTTTGATTTCCATTCCCCTGATGATGAGTGGTGTTGTGCATGTTTACATGTGTCTTTTGGCCATGTGGATGTCTCTGGAGACATGTCTATTCAAATCCTCTATTTTTTTTTAAGTTTTTTTTTTTTTTAATTTATTTTTGAGAGAGAGAGAGAGAGAACAAGCAGGGGAGGGGCAGAGAGTGAGGGAGACACAGAATCCTAAGCAGGCTCCAGGCTTCAAGCTGTCAGCACAGGGCCCGACATGGGGCTTGAACCCACAAACCGTGAGATCAGGACCTGAGCCAAAGTCAGACACTCAACCCGCTGAGCCACCCAGGCACCCCATCCTCTATTTTTTAATTAAATTTTTTTGTGTGTTGAGTTGTGTGAATTCTTTATATATTTTGGATATTAACCCCTTATCAGTGATATCAGTTGCAAATCTCTTCTTCCATTCAGTTAGTTGCCTTTTCATTTCGTTGAAATATTTTGTTCTGTCGATGGTTTCCTTTTCTGTGTAAAAACCCCTTAGTTTGATGTCGTCCCACTGGCAATTTCTTATTATTCAATCTAATAGGTAATACAAGTCTTCTATATAAATGCAGATCTGGACCATACATAATGAAGCTAATAAGATGAAAAGCAAATGAGGAATTAGGAGACTCTGTGTCTAGTCCTGGCTTGACCTCTGGGTCAACACATTCGGAAGACCCTAGACAAGTCTCTTAAGGTTCTGCTGTCACATCTTGCTCATCTATAAAGTAAGTTCACGCTTAAGGCTAGACTAGACACACTTAAGTCCGCTTCCAGCTGAAATGCTAAGAATCAAGAAGTCAAAATAAGAGTGGAGAGAAGGATGGGGCGCCTGGGTGGTTCAGTCGGTTAAGCGTCCAACTTTAGCTCAGGTCATGATCTCATGGTTCACGGGTTTGAGCCCTGCATCAGGCTCTGTGCTGACAGCTCAGAGTCTGGAGCCTGCTTCAGATTCTGTGTCTCCCTCTCTCTCTACACCTCCCCCACTGATGCTCTGTTTCTCTCTCTCTCTCTCTCTCTCAAAAAGAAATAGTAAAAAGAAAAAAAAAAGGAGTAGAGAAAAGGAGGTGTGGTCAAAATGAAGTGAAGAAGTCAACTGCATATGACCCATGATCTATTGGGACAAGAGTAGTGCCGAGTACAGAGCAAGTACTGGAAACAGACACCCTGGAAAGAGTTAATCTCCCAAATTTCTTGGTCTCATGAAAAATAATTTGGCTTAAGTAGAAAGTAGTTTCAACTTTATCCTCAGTGAAATCAGCTTGGACCATTTAAAGCAATCTTTTCAATGAAGCTCATACATTTTCTGAAGTTCTTGTAATTCTTTTCTATTATCTGTGCAGTTGTTTTTATTTATTTCTACCGTAACCCTTACACTATAAAATCTTACACTGGAGTAAGTATAAAAGTCTCCAGTTGAATTACCTAGAACTCAGCTCCAAGACAGCCATGACTCTAAGAACATCTCACCAGGATATTTCTGCAGGGCTAGACTCTCTTTCTCGATTCCTGTTGTGAGCAGGACTCTGCGGATGTTTCACGATTTGTACAAGGTGCTCTGGCACCACTCCCCTCCATCCCTGGTCTACCTGCCAAACTCGTTCATTCTGCGGTCTGGTCCAGGTCTCACCTTCCCTGGGACAGGGCCACCAACTGCTCCCTAACAGGCCAATCCGACCTTCCTCTGCATAGACAACATACCTCAACGTGTCCTAGTTGTTTATTTAAACTCCTTCTGGACACACAAAAATTTACCTTGGCATTTCCAGTGTTTACCCCAGTTCCTGACATACCAGGTAACCATTCTTGAAAAACTGTACTGAACGCTTATTCGGAGAAAACTGATAATGGGTAATTTGAAAGATAATTATCCTCTAGTAAAGGAGAGAAATTCACATGATATGATGTACTACTTATTAAAGATAGCTTTTAACAATGATCATCTCTATCAGCTTAATTCCTTCAAGCAGATAAAGATGCCAGTTGATGTCCTTTGAGTTTCTTGGGTAAGTGATTACATAGTTTCACCAAAACAAATAAAAATACAACGTTTTAAGAATTATTTTAAATAACCTAAAGAAATTTACAAACGAGTACTTGGTTATGATATGTCATCATTTAAAATGCAAAGCAATCGAACATTTAAATAATGTAAAAATTTAGAGGAGACTGGGTAAGGAGAGGAAGCTTGAGAAAGAGGGGTTAGGGTTCTCCCAATAATTTCTCAAATCAGTCGTATTCTCGCTAAAGGTATTCTTTAGGGTAATGAATATGCTGCTACGGATAAAAACAAATGAAACCTGGTAATAATTCCATAAAACTGCTAACATCAGTTTTGATTAAAATGAAAACTCAAGTAGCGATTCTTGTTTTTTACAAATACTCATTTGACTGAGATTGTGTAGATGGTTCTAGAACCCAATCAAGAATCATGGATGGTAAAACTCATTTTTGAAACCAAACATCACTCTCCTATCTGATGGATGATAATAAAAGGGGGAAAAAAATAAGGAGAAAATGTCTATTTTCCTTTTCCAGAGAGAACTGTAGAAGGAGTTTTTGCTGTGAAAAGTTTTCATTCTTTTCAGATATTTTTGAAGAATTATCATTGCACTAAGTGTAATATTTTATTTTATTTATTTAATTTCATTTTATATATAGAGAGGGTGTGTGTGCATTAGTGGGGGAGAAGAACAGAGGGAGAGGGAGAGGGAGAGAGAGAGAGAGAGAGAGAGAGAGAGAGAGAGAGAATCTTAAGCAGGCTCCATGTTCAGCACGGAGCCTGACATGGGGCTCGATCCCATGACCCTGGGATAACAACCTGAGTTGAAATCAAGAGTCGGATTCTTTTTTATTTTTTTATTTTTTTATTTTTTTCAACGTTTATTTATTTTTGGGACAGAGAGAGACAGAGCATGAACGGGGGAGGGGCAGAGAGAGAGGGAGACACAGAATCGGAAACAGCCTCCAGGCTCTGAGCCATCAGCCCAGAGCCTGACGCAGGGCTCGAACTCACGGACCGCGAGATCGTGACCTGGCTGAAGTCGGACGCTTAACCGACTGCACCACCCAGGCGCCCCAAGAGTCGGATTCTTAACTGACTGAGCCACCCAGACGCCCCATAAGTGTAATATGTTTAAAACAATGTTCACAACTTACATAATACTTTGTGCATGATTCAGCCTGTGTATGTGTGTGTGTGTGTGTGTGTGTGTGTGTGTGTGTGTGTGTGTTTTAGATGTGTATGTGGATAAATACGTAGGATAAACAAGAATTTGGTAAGGTTCATTTCACCTCAATGTGGGATAAGCAAGTTCAAATGGAAATGAGTGGCTGTTTATCTTTTCTCTTCCTACATTTTACATGCTTTATAGAATGAAAAAAACACAATTAGCCTGAACATAGTTTTGACCACTAACACTTCTTTAAACACTAAGTAATTATGTGCATGTGTAACAAACTGCCACAACTGTGATCTCACTACTTAAGCTAAAGGATGACATTCTTTCTTTTTTTAAACACCATGAAGCCAAGTCGGTAGACCCTGGGCTCACCTTGGGCTCCAGCCAAGCTCATGGCTCCCACAGTCCGTCAGGACAATGAAGGAGCTACACTGGCAGATGGATCCTGATTTTGTGATGGGCGTGTGCTTCCTGACCAAGCGAGTGCACGTGTGATTCCGTGGACTGCCAATGTCTCTTCCTGTCTGCGTTCCTCTGTTCCGTCTCCCAGAAGCCTTGTTCCAAATCCACACTGTGCCCGATTTTTTAATAAAACGAATAGTAAGTGTTCCAGCTGGGTTGGCAGCCTCTGTCCTGTCTCCCTAACTCTCCATCTCCTTTCAACACCCACCTTGACTTCAGCTAGGCTGGTTTTTCCCAACTCGGTCCGTAGCTCTTGCCGCTCTGCTAATGAAAAACTATTCTCCCAGGAAGTAGCCCCACCACACGAAGCCTGTGGTCTGAGCCCTACTGTCCTTAGGAATCTTCTCTGAGTGGCTACAGAATCTCTAGTCTATCCCGCAGGAGGTGGCATTCAATTATACAACACTGTGTGGCTCATTAATTCTATAGCACATACCATAGCTTGCTGTACGTACGTCTTGTTCCTTCACTAAGTCGTAGGTTTCCTGAGGCTACAATCTTTGTGTAACTTTGCATAACTCACAGTCCTAAGTACAGTGCCGAGTGTGCGGCAATTACCTTGGTGACCACAGTACACATTTTGGAGCGAAACTCTGTGGCAAATGCCATGGCAAGCAAGGAGGCGATGGTTCCTACCCCCGCTAAATACACGTTTATTGGCAAAACACAACACGACTCTGACGTGTGAGCTTTAAATAAGAAGGACGGGTAAAGATTTGAAATCATGACACATAATCCACTTCCTAAGTGAGTTTAAGCCTTGCTAATCGGAGGAACTCAAAGGGGGCAAATACTCCTTACTTTAGTTACTTACATCACTCAGCGTCAGTTGAGAACTTCCTAAGTACTCAAAAGGAACCTCTGGCAAATCAGTATTTAAATAAAGACGAATAGCACCCAAACTGTGTTTTGGGAATCGTGGTCGTTCAGGCAGAGGAATTAAGAAACAGCAGGCAGGTTTTGCAGGTGGTGAAGCAAGAACTGGTGGGAAGGAGGGACCACGTATGATGTGCGGACGGAGGTAAGCGTGGCACATGGGAGGAAACCAGGGGTCTTTCCTAATGCAGAAGTTTCAAGGACTGGGAAGTGTGGGAGGGATAGAATGTCCTAAAGCCAAGAAGGAATACTACAGGATGGGTCCAGAATGAACGGGAGACTCCTATGAGACAGGGCACATGGCCCAACAGGAAATGGTCAGAGAAATAGCCCTAGAGAGCTACCAAACGCTCTGACGGGCTATTAGCCACCCAGAACCCAAAGGCCAAATGCCCTCCAGGTGTTCCACTTGGGTTAGCTGTATACTGTAAGGTACCCCTCGGAGGGATGAAGGCTGTGGCTTCTACACTTTAAAACACGGATGTTCACCCTCCAGTTCCATCCACGTTGTTGGGAGAGTGAACTATGCTAAGTGAAGTAAGTCAGTCAGAGAAAGACAGAAACTTAACAGAAGACCATAGGGGAAGGGAAGGAAAAATAAGTTATAAACAGACAGGGAGGCAAACCATAAGAGACTCTTAAATACATAGAACAAGCTGAGGGTTGATGGGGGTGGGGGAGGTGGGTGACAGGTACTGAGGAGGGCACTTGTTGGGATGAGCACTGGGTGTTGTATGTGAGTGATGAATCACGGGAATCTACTCCTGAAGCCAAGACTACACTGTAGGTGAGCTAACTTGACAATAAATTGTTCGAAAAAAATTAAGAAAAGAAAAAAAACTATTACTCTAAAAGCAAATAAATAAATAAATAAATAAATAAATAAATGAATAAATAAAACATGGATGCCTAATAAAATTTTCCTATATTTTCATAACGAAGTACTCTGGCATTTCGTCTAAGCACCAAAACCATTTCCTTACAATTTAATGCTAATTCGTTAATGTCAAATTTTATTTCAAAAACATTCACTTGGCAATTCAGGCTAGATATTTTCCCCACACTTAAAAGATTAACTGCAATTGTGTTTTATAAGTGACTACCACTCTGAGATAAAAAGACGTTAAAAGGACTGCTTTCTGAGGGCCCTAAGTCAATTTTATGCTACGCTGGCTGTCTCTGGGTGCGAGACTGGGTATCTGGGGGCTCGAGCAAGAGAGAGACTTTTCACCCTCTTACATCTTTTGGACTTTGTGCCATACACAAACACTTCCTATTCAAAAAAATACAAATACAACTTAAAAAAATGCAACTGCTTTGTGTAGTGAAAATGTTATGCATACAGTGGATTTAATTTAATCCAACGCTGTTAAGAAAGGCAGAACAGAAAATGTACAGGAGTATTTTAAGAGGTGAGGAAAAAACCCCACACATTATGGATGAGGTTCTCAAGCAAAACTAAAAAAAATTCAAAAATCAGTGTCTGGAAGGAATCTTTTCAGGAGTAAAGTCACTGCTCTGCCTCTTAAAACCTCAGTGTACCTTTCTCACAAACCACACGTGTCAACTCGTTCAAGTCTTCATGTGACATAAGTATAGCCTACTTGTCTGCTCCTTCCACCATTTCCTGAGAGAGAGCCGTAAAGTTCAAGATGTTTTCTCTCCCAGTTACATAAAACTAGCAACGATAAGGACAATATGCTCTAACGCTAAGGTATTTTTAAATGTCATAGGCTCCTGGAAAGAGCAAGTGTCCTTCGAAGTGAACTTCTGCTTTGGTAAGCCAAGTGACAAATTCCCAACGTATCAAAATTTGAGATGAGACTTGACAGCAAAAATCTCACGCTTTCAAAGGATTGGAGGTTTCAATGACATCTTACTCAAGGAGTTAAAAAAAATGTGTTGCTTTATTTTGTGACCCTTGAAAATGTGTCCCCTATAAGGAAAAACACTCTAGGGAAGAGTTGCGTTGTGGGCTCAAGCCTGGATTTCTTGGTGTGTTGTAGACGAGAGGTTGCTCCACACGCTTTTATTATCAAGAGCACAGAATAATGGCCTTTTAATTATGTGAAGAGCAGCATCACGATCTACGTTCTATTTGGTTTTCACTGTAGGATGTAGAGAGAATCAAAAAAATTGGTAACAGCTTGCCCCTTAAATATTTACTGTGGATAAAATGTATTAGTCTGCTAAGATCAGAGTGTGAATGTTTTGATAAGAACAGGGTAGTTATATGGCCTCAAAAAGAACATTCCTAGAACAGACGTAGGAATTACGAAGAGGAAAAGGGCAGCAGACCCCACCTTCACTAAGAGCTTCAGCGTTAACATCCGTGATGCACTAGGAAGGATACGAGGTCACTTCTGGGCTTTTGCTGCCAAAGCGTTAATCGCATCTGGTCACGACACATCAGATGAGCCACAGTGAAGGCACTCCACAAAATTAATGTCTGGTCAAGGTCAGGACAGAAAGGAAGGCTGAGGAACTGATGCAGAATAAAGGAAAAATGGAAATGAAATGTAGTGCTTGATCCTGGATTGGACTATTGACCAGAGTTCTCACGATGATGATGACGATGATGATGGTGACAATGACGAAGACGATGCTGCAATTTCACTATATCATTCACTATATATTATTATGTGGACAAGTGGTGAAAACTGAATAACATTTGTAGGTTACAAAACAAGACCAAATCAATGTTAAATCTCCTAATTTTGATAACCATACTGTGCTTATCAAAGTGCCTGTCCTTGTTCATCACAATACACACTGGAGTATTTAGAGGTAAAGGAACACGGTGCCTGCAACCAACTCTCAAATGGTTCATGAAAAAATGTGTGTTAGTGTAGACAGAAGGGGGAAGCAAATATGGCCAACTAGCTATTGGTGAATCTGTGTGATGAGTGCCTGGAAGTTCTTTGTACTACTTTTGCATTTTGGGGGTAAGATTAAAAGTGTTGCAAAATAAAAAGTTACTTGTTAGGAATGCCCCTTATGATACTGTTTCAAAGAAAAAAAATGGAATTTTATTTTATTTTTATTTATTTATTTTTAATGTTTTTACTTATTTTTGAAGGAGAGAGAGAGAGAGAGGCAGAGCATGAGCGGGGGAGGAGCAGAGAGAGAGGGAGACACAGAATTCGAAGCAGGCTCCAGGCTCCGAGCTGTCAGCACAGAGCCCGATGTGGGGCTCGAACCCACAAACTGTGAGATCATGACCTGAGCCGAAGCCGGACGCTCAATCGACTGAGCCACCCAGGCGCACCAAAAATGGAATTTTAAAAAAGCATCCCCACTGAAGCGCTAGTCTTGTCGATGGATCTAACCAAAATATTAAAATAATAGCAATTCCTTTCATTTTATACCAGCTGTGCAAAATGAAGTATGGGGGTTCCATTTGTCCTTAGCATTTTGACACAAGCAAAGTGAGGCTTGGAAGCAGGTTTCTGATGGGGGAGTGCCTTCTGCCCAATGGCAGACGGACCCTCAGAGAGCCTTGCAAAGGCAGACATGCAGGAGTGGCCTCTTAATGGATTCGGGAGTAGTCTTGCCAAAGACAACTTACATTTTGTCACTCCCTGACTAGAATCAGTGAATGGTTTTCCAGAACCTTGAGAAGGAGGCCCAATTCCCCTGGCCTCAGCTCAGCATGAAGCTGGTCAGGTGGGGCCCCCCACACACTCCCAATAGCTCCCCATAAACATCTCTAGTGTAGCACTGTACAACAACATCCACTTTGTTCATAAGTCTGTATTCCCTCTAGAGGATAAAAGCGTCTAGAGAAAAAGTAGCGCTCCTTATTCATCCTGGTATCCACAGACACGTAAGTGTGTTGACTAAACACTGAAGAAGCAAGAGGAGCTAAGGTAACCTCTTGCACAAACACCTTTCCCCCTCAGCAGCACCTTCACACTCAGTTTTGGCAGAAAAAGCCTTGGGGGTCATCAATGCTATCCCCCTGAAGACTGCTCTTCAGACCACTCTGTTACAAAGGCCTCTCTCCAGAGAGAAAGGGAAGACATGTTCCATCTTTGCCAACAGCCAGGGTACCCCATGCGCAGTGGGAAATCATGAAACTCCCTGCTTCCCTGGCAAGTTCTTTCCCTCGTTTCCTGCCGTTTCCTCAACTGGAGCTCTCAGACTAGATGGTCTCTAAGGCCTCACCAACAGTCCGTTTTCAACACACACCACGGTTTTTAAAATATGACTTTGATAACGCCCTGTAAAATCAATATGGCGGCCTTGCTCTGAGACATAGGCACTCACCACTTCCAGCAAACTTCAGAAAAGGAAAAAAAAAATCCAGGGGTGCAAATGAGAGAAAGAATGGTTATTCTTTACTGAAAGAAATAATCTTTCCAGGATTTTTTTTTTAAAACTAGAGAAACACATCCTGGGACATTTAAAATATTTTATTTAGCAAAAGTCTAATGCTGAAAACTTTCCTGAGGAGGAACCTATTCTTGAAATGTGATGTATTTCAGTATTAACTTCCCTTGCGGAGGGAGGGGGTGCTTCAGGATACAGCTCATCTCTCTATTATTAGAAAGGGTGTGTTGGGGTGAGTACCGGGTTACAAGAATTAGCCAGAAGCTTGCTGGAACGTGTGGCAAAACCAAGCAGACACTGTAGCCCCAGGGAGGAAGGTGAAAAATGTGACAGACATCTGGCAAATCTAGGGGAGTTACAGGTGGCCTCAGAGAACCTGTCGCTAGGCAAGGCACAGAACGGAAGGGGAGGACCAAGAGGGGCAGAGATGGTGGTAAAGGAGGAAGCCGGAAGTCACTTCAAGAAAATCTGACTGGAGGTAAGATGGAGTAGGAGGAACACGGCTGGGACGCGGGGGGCTGTGGGTGACAGAGGCCAGGTGGAGAGTGCCTGGAGGAGCTCCCCCTGCCCCCGGGGTGTCTATGCTGTGAGGAGACACTCAGGCCAGGGTTCCTGAGCAGTCAGGGCCAGTGGATGGCTTGACAGCTCTTTGGGGATAATTAGAGACACCTCCTCCCACGTATGTTGTGAGGTGTTGGGGACATCAGCACTTGGCATGGACAGAGGACACGGTTTATAGGTGCTGGCTCAAAACAGGGCTGCAGGGTGCAGCTGGCTGGTGGGGGAATAGTAAGAAGGTTCAGTCGTCTGCCCCCCTGCACCCAGAGAGGACTTGACAGTGTGCAGGCAGCTGAGCATTCATCAGAGGCCACCAGGGCAGGACTGCGGTGAGGAGGGCTGGCCCCAAATCAATGCCGGATCACTGCTTCAGTCCTCATAACGACCTCACGCAGTAGGTACTGTGATCACCTCTGTTTCACAGTTGAGAAAAGGCAGACGGCAACGAAGTGATTTGCTCAAGGTCCTGCAGTGGCGGGGACGTCAGAATTGGAGCCCAGGTGGTCTGGCCCCAGTATTTTCCCTCAAGATCAGGACACTGTCCAGTCCACAGACTCCGAGATCCTGGACAGGAGTCTCTGGAGCACCTTGTCCACTTCCTAGACCAGGAGGATGCTCTTTCTAGGCCCTGCCTTGGCCCTTGAAAGCACAGACGCAGCCTGAGCCCCGCGAGGCCATTCTCCCCTTTGGCTCCCATTCAGGGCAGTCAGCTCCCCACCCTGCAGCTCCCCACACCAGGGGTGGCTGAGATCTGGGAAGGGTGCGCCCAAGGCGCCCCCGTGCAGTAATCCCTGTTTATTAATCACATCTGAAATCATCCAAGAGGATTTTTCTCTTGGATGCCATATATACAGATTTCTAAGAGTTTCTGGGTTACTGTGGAACACATACTGGTAGTTCCCACTTCTTACACTTCCTCATGTTACCCTTCTCTTTTACAACACAAAGTAAACCTCACTCCCTCGAAAGGCAAAGAACAGGGTGGGTGCCTGGGACGTGGATCGAAATGTCATCTTGAGTGAAAGCGAGGGTTCACTGTTTCGTTGTATGGAGGGGAACCTTCCTTTCTGTAACGCAGCGCAATGGCCCAGGTGGCCAGTCCCCTGACTTGTGACACCCACAGCTCCCTAGTGGAGTGGACAAAGGATTGTGTTATATTCTAACAGGCACTCAGGAGTTGTTTTCCGTGTACCCAGCTGTGTGGTGTGAGTTGTTGGGGGAGAGGACAGGAGGACAGCCAGGGGAAAAGCCTGTTCCCTGGGAGCTAACACAACTGGCCTGTCATTTTCTGACAGTGCTGGGGGGCTCAGAGGGTCCTGATGAGGTTCAAGGGCAAATGCTGGAGACCTAGGGGGGTACTGCAGCTGGGGCTCCAGACGGAAAATTTACTCCTACCTGACATATATTGTGGGCTTTAAGGACTTTTTGGGTGGTGGGAGTTCAGTTGGTTAGAAAAACACTAGCCCACTAACCTGGGTGATGTGAGTTCTAGAATTCTGCACACATTCCCCACAGGACACAGGACAAGCACACAGTCAGGAGTAGCTAAGCGTGCCTCAGCACTGGATGCTTCTCAGCCCTTCCGTGCACCCTCCTAACAGCCGCTCCAGGAAGCCTGGCTCCCACATCTGTTCTCACTGAGGGGCAGGCCACTTGCCAGGGGTCACGTCTTTTGAGAGTGGTGGATCTAAGACCCAAGATGGGCAGCTCCCCGGGCCCTACCCCTCTGCTCTGCAGGGAGCCAGCCTATTCTTCAACCAAATTCCTGGTGTACTTTTACCTGGGAGGGGAGGACAGAATAGTTCCTCCTCTCCGGGCTTATGCTGACCTATAATTCTGATAAAACGGTCACTTAGGAAATAGCAGCTAGTAATGACAGATCAACACATCAGACTGCTTTCACATTTCTCCTTGAGCCTTATTTATCAGCTTCCCCTTAGAAAAAAAAAACCTAGCAAGCCACAATTTTAAAAGAGCCAATAAAATCCCCACATTTTAAGAAGAAAGGAACCACACAAATTACTAATTCAATTTAATTAATTGATTTAGGTTTAGTATTGTGCTAAGAGGTTTTCGGGAGGTGACGGGGGAATGTGTCACAGTCATCAGCTGAAACAATTTTCAATCACCTCATGTGTAGATGAGCTGGAGGCAAAGGCATGGTCCTAACTAGCGCAGGGGTTCCTAGACGGACCCCAGTCCACAGAAAGACAAGTTTTGGATGTATGCATGAGAAAAGAACGAACTAGGCACCTATCAATGAATACCATCCCACACCAGGCTGCTCCGTTATCTCCCATCTGAATTGCTTCAACAGCTTCCTGAAGTTGCCCCTCTGCAGTCTTGGCTTCCTACTATCCATTCTCCACCTACAGCCAGAGTGATCCTGATAAATCACAACCAGAGCATGTAACTCCTCTCCAAAGGCCCTTCAGATCAGTACAGATCTGGGAGGTCTGGCCCTGAACATTCTCCCTTACCCCCTACCTCTCCAGAACAACTGTTAGCTGGAGAGATGCCATCCCCTGTCCACCTCGGCATTCTCTATTAAAACTTAGGTTTCAAGTAATTCAGCTGCCATCCAAATGGAAGGCAAGATGAACAGCAAAAAGCCAAAAGGTAAACTTAAGTGTAATATTCTTAGAGAAAATCCTTAAGACACCTCAAGATAAGGCTAAACTTTTCACGATAATGGGCAATCTCATATAATTTTAAATGTATATTCTGATTTTTCCTTCTTAAAGAACCCTGAAATTAACTTTTTATGATAAAATCCTTTTCTAGCTACAAGAAAATGAGCCTAAGACCTCACTTGTGACACCGAAAGACTTTCTCAAGGATCCAATCTCAAAAAGTCCTAGATTTAATGAATTTGTGCTGTATTTACTATTAAGATACTTGATTTAGCTCTACTTGTATGGCCTATACAATAATATATATTTTCTTTAAATAAAAGTTAATTTTCTCCAGGGGCGCCTGGGTGGCGCAGTCGGTTGGGCGTCCGACTTCAGCCAGGTCACGATCTCGCGGTCTGTGAGTTCGAGCCCCGCGTCGGGCTCTGGGCTGATGGCTCAGAGCCTGGAGCCTGTTTCCGATTCTGTGTCTCCCTCTCTCTCTGCCCCTCCCCCGTTCATGCTCTGTCTCTCTCTGTCCCAAAAATAAATAAACGTTGAAAAAAAAAAAAAAGTTAATTTTCTCCAATATCTTAATATCTTTCTCAGTGAGGATCATCAAAATGTGAATCCAAGAACTATTCAAGTTAGTAATGTAAGTGATGACTATTTCAGAGCCTGATAGAATACATGTTACTGAAAAATGTGTGGACATTAAAATAAAAATGGAATCTTCAGAAGGAACGTTCTATGTTTAGGTATTAATTTCCTTCTTTATATAAATGTAGACTATTAGAAACATAATCACGTTTGACACACCATAGGCACATAAGACAAAAGAATGTCAGGTTTAAAACCTACCGAAAAAGAAAAAAAAGGATTATCTCTGAAAGAGCATAATTGCATTCATCCCAGTCAACCCAGAACTGTTGGGTCCTAATTCTCTTTCATTTTATTTGTAATGAATTATGGTTTCTGACACTTATTTTTAAGTAGCCTTAACACACCTATGTGAAAATACATGTTTTCAAAGGAAATGGGTCCTTCAGTTTTCTCTTTTTATTAAAAATATTCACGATAGAGCTCAAAAACACTTTCACAGGTTAGGTGCTTTGGATTCCTTAGTAATCCCCTCAGGAGTTACTGTTTCTGAACTTGGCATTGAATATGAAATCCCTTATCAGGTGTGAGCCTATCATGTGAAGAAGAAAAACATGTGACTAACACACCTTAATTCTAATTCCTCATTACATGATAAGAATCACTTTTTTTCCTAAGTCAGAATGATATAGGAGATATTTTATGATTACTTACTTTCAAGCAAACATGCCCAGACAGACTTGAGAATTCAAGTATATGTCTATGAATGAGTAAATCTGAAGTTGCACGGGAATGCCATCTGCGATTTGAGCTAGGACCTTGTAGTTTTGGGGGACCTCTTCGATACATACAGTGTCGCAGAGTACTAGGGGACAGCCTATAGCTCTAGCTGGCTGAATCACTGCTTTGGCCCTACCCCCTACGCTCCTCCCTCATCATCTCCTTTACCCCCCTCTAAGCCATCCAGTTAAAGACACAGCTCAGGGAGCACCTGGGTGGCTCATTCGGTTAAATGTCCCACTTCGGCTCAGGTCATGATCTCATGGTTCAAGAGTTCAAGCCCCGCATCGTGCTCTGTGCCGACAGCTCAGAGCCTGGAGCCTGCTTCGGATTCTGTGTCTCCTTCTCTCTCTCTGCCCCTTCTCCACTCATGCTCTGTCTCTCTCTCTCTCTCAAAAATAAATAAACGTTAAAAATAATTAAAAAAATAAAAAAGACACAGTTCAGTAAAAAAGCGTTCCTGCTGTGCCAGACACCCTAGCCCCCTTTTCTAGCCAGTTTGCCACTTCTAATCCTCCCTTTTAGAAATTCTAGAGCTCTGACTGGTTACACTGGAATGCTTATCAGAAGCAAAAATCAAATGAAAGGATGCAGACAAAAGCTTTAAAGAAGGGTAATCCTTATCTGCCATCTTGCCGCAAAGCCTATAGGACAGGATGCTCCCGCTGAAGAGACAGGGTAGGGGCTAGAAGGTGCACACTGGCCCAGACTTCGGTCAGAGCATTTTACACACTGTCTGTTGTACACACTGCTTTTTGCATCACCTTCCCTTTGAAGAGAGGACTCTGAGAAAGAAAAATGTCTCAAGAGCCCTACACCGGGTGATGAAAACTTTGAAATTCTGTTACTGTTGGGAACGTACACACATACACACACACTCACGCGCGCACACACACACAGGTGCACGCACAAATATGTTCTTTTGGCACAGCTATAAGAAAGATGAGTTTCTGAGAAATCTAACAAATATATTTTCCTTTGACACATGCTTAATCCAATTACCACATAACAATATTTTGAAAATATGCATGTACACCAACGAAAAGAAAATTACAATTTATTTCACCCTTTTACATGAGCCATACTGCCATCCCAATGGTTAGGAAAGTACCCGTAAATACTGCAGATGTGAAGCAAACTACGTTTTTCCATCATAGAATAAACACTCAGAAGGGATCCGTGTTATTTACAGCATGCATTCTCTTCTCATTTGAGCTACAGGATGCGCATCGTAAGAGTGACCTGAATTCTGTTCTACTATTCCCATGGAAGCGATCACTTACCATAAGTATTTCTCTCTGCTTACGTAAATTCTATTCTTTGCTTATCTGGGAAACTGCTGAGTTATTAATTTAGAAATACATATAGGAAAAAGTACTATCAATATTTTCCTAAAGGTATGCTACTTTCCTGATTACCGACCTCACGAATACATTCATAAAAGCGTTTCTTACAACCCTGTCGTCTTTAATATTTTTAACAAATGTTAATATTTTGTTATGAAGGAAAGCATTTCTCTAGGCAGAGAGCTAGATTTTAAAGAATGTCAAGAATAAAATAATATTAGCATTGATTCTCAAGCAATCTCATTGAAAATGGGTCTCTCTTGAACCATTTAAAATATTTCAAGAAGGATTTACTTACCTGGGAATATTCAAAGTCGGTGATAGGAGCTATACTCTTGATATAGTCTGATCGAAACTGGTTTTCTGGGTTGGCCAGTGGGACTGGAGGTATGATAGTACTCATAGCAGAAACAATTGTCTAAAATGGAATGAAGAAAAAAGTATATGGATAAATAGAACACTGAGGCTCCGTGTATGACAACTAAAATATACCAAACGAACATTTTTTAAAAAGCCCTTACCACAATAGCGTCTTTAACATTTTTCCGGATGTCCAGGATTTTCTGTTTCTTTTCCCTATATGAAGAGAATTGTTATTAATTTAGTTCACTTTAGCACTCACTTGAATCAGTTGATGTGGGGTTTTAAACTTCCAGCTGCAGCATGGGGCTAGACTGGTTTTCCTGGGGGTCAATGTCAACCCCCAAGACAAAAGGTGCAAAGTTTTTAACTGGTAAAGGAAAACATGCTTTTTTTCTCATCTGTACTCTAAGCAAACTTGAATGCATGCGTTACAGACCATATATAGTTGTATACAACTACGCAGGCTACACATAGCCTAGCAAAGTGGTTATGAATACTGCATACAAAAGATATACAGCTACACTTGTAAATACATTTCATTTGAAGTATCATATGTTGATAGTTAGGAACTGAAATAGAAGCAGACAAAGGATATAGAGAAAAATATTTAGTGACATATTGGGTAAGTGTACTCAGAGCAAAACTAATAACACAGACAAATACCTCAAGAACATCTAATAAGTCATATTTTGTTAAGCAAGTTATTTTATTTTTTGAACTAGACACCACCAAAAGGATTAGGCTAACTATTACAAATTCAACAACAGGCTTCTCTTTTCCTCCCTCTCAAAAGTCTGCTCGATGATCAAATTAACTGTTTAAAGAAAGCACTTTGGGGGAAGCGAGAGAGAAGTGAAAAAGTTCGCATGCAGTTTGGAGGCAAAAGCAAAACTGATCGATCGTTCCTTACTCAGGATTAAATCCATTGACATGCAGGATCCTCATTTGTTTGACGATAGTGCTTTTCCCCGACTCACCAGCGCCTGCAAACAAACAAAAAGATTGCTGTGATCTGTAGCCCAACACCGTTGCCATCGCTGCCGACAACCCAGACAGCAATTACCCTACCCAGCGTGGGTATTTTCCAGCACGCGCCAGCTCCAGGCTGGAGGAGCGGGTCCCCAGTCGCCGGCGGTGCGCGCGGCCCCCTCCCGGCCCTGCCCGCCCGGCCCCCACGCTGGCTCGCTGCGCTCTGGGCTGTGCGCTCCGCTCGGGCCGGGGCCGCCAAGCGCCCACCGCCCTTACCCAGTAGCAGCAGGCGGTGAGTCGCTTTGTAAGCCAGACGCTCCTTCTGCAGCTGCTTCTCGATCTTCTTGTTGGCCTCGCGTCGTTCTTTTTCATCGACGCCCTGGTCTTCTGCGGTCTTGCTGTTGCCCAAACACCCCATGCCTGCCCCCTTGGATGGACGTCGGGCAGAGTTAGGAATTTGCACAAAAAGCAATAGAGAGTTGTAGATGTGTGTAGATCCTGCGACGGCTTCTCCTCCTCGCTGCTGAAAGAGATGCTCTGGTGTCTCGGTGTTTTTCGATCAGAACAAGCGTTCCGTCTCCCTCCCTCTGCCCACCGCAAACTCCTAACTCAAAAGGATGCGAGGACGACTCGCGGAGCCATATAAATACTTTTTAAAGGTAAAGGCTTAGTATTTTCTGCTGGACAAACAGCATGGCATGAAAGGAGACGGGGGCCGAGAGCGCCGAGCTCTGCCGGAGCCAGCCGGGATGGCGCTGCGCCCTCCGCTCGCCCCGCGTCTCCGCGCCCGCGCCGCCCGCCGAGCTGAGCCCCGCTCAGCCCCGCCCCCCGCCTGCGCGGCGGGGAAGCGCCCAACGGGACCGTGAAGATGCCCGGGCCCCGCGGGCTGCTGGCCGACCGCTACGCGGAGGGACGGAACTCGTCGCCGGGTCCCCGAAGGGCGATCGTGGGCACCAGGCGGCCGGCTCGCGCTCCGCGCTGCCTCCGCCGTCGGACGCGCGCCCCCTCCCGGTTCCGAGCGACCCCCGCGCCTCCGCCCGGCCGGGAAGGGGAGCTGGGCCTGCTGGCGAGGATCTGGCAGGGGCGCTAGCGCTAACGGAGCTGGAGGGGTCGGGAGCTGACCTCTAGGAGCCCGGCCCCGCGGGACGCTCACCCGCGCGGGGTCCGCACCGCGCCCGCGTGGCCCTCTCGCACTCGGAGCCCGGGAGAATGGGTCTGGGCGTGCGCTCCCCGCCGATGTCTCGGACGCCTCCTTGCTCCCAGGCGGGCGAGGACTCGCGCAGGATCATGCATATTCTATCAGGGAGGAGGATCTGTAAGAGGCTCACCAGTCACACCGCCTTTGTTCGTTCATTTTCTAGACTATTCCAGCGCACCCACGTCTGCCGCCTCCCTTAGCCTCTTGTCTTTATCTCCAGCCCCCGTTTCTCCTTCGCAGTTCTCTGAACAGCTCTACTACTTCCCTAGGAGACTCCATGGCCTTGAACTTGGCATCTTAGCGGTGGAACTGATGAAGGCAGGAGACCGGACTGTGCTCTCATTCGCTGTGCTGAGTGCGAGTTCCCAGAGACGGTCCGTCCGCAGTCTTGCAGTCGACTTTTTGGATTTGAGGGAAAGATGGCAAAAGAGGCGACCTAGCAGAAGTCCAGGTCCGAGATCACTTCCTTGTGCGGCGCTGTTAGGGCTCGGTGTAGGCCGACACACAGATTCTTTTACATGGCCTTGTTCATCTGTCTTCTATGCCCCAGTTTCTTCCCTCCCAGCCTACAGTTCTCCCTTTCTCACCAAGGCCTGATCTTCTTTACAGAGAGCAAACACCACGGCGGGGGTGGGTGGGTGTGGGGTGTTTTCCTTGCTCTGCTGCCCCCTCTCCTCTGCAGCCTGCACCCAGGGGCACAGCCGGCTTCACTTGTCCACTTGTCTCTTCTCCTCTGGCTCTCCCCTCTTTCCTCAGCCTCCCCTTTTCTGCTGGCTTGTAACCTCAAGTGGACAAACGTATTCACCTCTGCCTTATTCAAAACCAACAGCACCTCCTTACGTCTCAGGCTCCTTGTTAGTGTCACCATTTTCCCTCCTGCACATGGCAGCCTAGAGTTAGGAAGGGCATCTGACTCTGGCCTGACTTTCTTTACCTCCTGTTCACACCTCTCAGCTCCTGGCAGCCTGGCTTTGGCCCACCTCCCTACTGAAGATATTCAGTATATTTCAGAATATTGAAAATATTCTCATTAGGGTCTTCAATGGCCTCCCAGGCACTAAACTTCATTCATGAACTTAGGTCTTTACTTTCTTTGACCTCTCCAGGGAGCTGGCACTGACCCTCCTTGAGACTGTCTTGTCCTGTGGTTTTTTTTTTTGTTGTTTTTTTTTTCAACGTTTATTTTTTTGGGGACAGAGAGAGACAGAGCATGAACGGGAGAGGGGCAGAGAGAGAGGGAGACACAGAATCGGAAACAGGCTCCAGGCTCTGAGCCATCAGCCCAGAGCCTGACGCGGGGCTCGAACTCACGGACCGCGAGATCGTGACCTGGCTGAAGTCGGACGCCCAACCGACTGCGCCACCCAGGCGCCCCTTGTCCTGTGGTTTTGATGTCCTGTTCACCCTCTGCCTGGTGGAGGTGCCTGAGACCCCACCACTCTTTCTCCCTTTGCACACATTCCTGGAAGGGCTGACTGTATCCTCAACAGTCTGTGCACATGGCTCTATGCCCACATCACATCTCCATCCCAGCTCACCCGCTTGTCCAACGCCGTCCCCAAGCACACCTCCATTTCTATGCCTCACAGGGATCCTCACTTCTACCTGCCAAGGGCTGAGCTCCTCCCCTAAGCCTACCCCCACACCCCCCGCCTGTTCCTCTCTGTTCTCTCTCTCTGTGATAAAGGCCCCTGATTTTCCAAACCAGAACATGGGAGCCATTCCTGACTCCTTTTCCTTCTTGCAAACCCGAGTAGTTACTGTGTCCCAAAGAGTCTGTTTCCTAAATATCTGTCCTGTCTTTTCCACCCTGTCTTCCGTTGCCAAGGTCTTAGATCACGAATCTAACCTGGACTTCAGCAAGGGCTCCTGCTCACTCACTCCAGTGCCGGTACCATGTTGCTGCAGTGACAATACACATCTGCCATGTTCCCGTCGCCTATGAGGGCTTGACCATGGTCCTTCAAGGCTGGGTTGATGTAAACTCTGTGGCCACAGCTCTCTCAAGTCTCTCCCCTTCCCAGCACTGCCCTGCCTCTCCTTCCAACTACTTGTACTTCCTGAACACCCTAGCTTATCCCTGGGTCCACATGCCGGTTCTTTCTGGAATACCTGGAATACCTTCTTCGCTCGGCCACCTCCTAATTATCCTTCCAGCCTCACCACTCCCTCCACATTCAGGTTAGGCCCCCTTCCCTGTGCTGCATCGTCTCACCAGCTCCTTGCATCGTAATGGTTTATTTGTAGCTTTCCCCACAGTTCACTAGATGGGCGACTCTACGAGGGCCAGGTCTGAGTCTGTCCTTGACACATGCAAGCCTGCAGGAGCTGCCTGCCCCAGCTGACACAAACAGCCTGCAGGAGCTGCCTGCCCCAGGAACCTTCATGGAATGGATGAATGAACTCATGAAAGCCAGAGATAACTCTGCTCAAAGTCTGGGGTCTCATGAAAGGAATTTTGTGATCAGGTTTTAAGTTCAGAGAGTACTTGTCTCGAACAAAAGCAAACCTCCAGTGCCATACTATACTCTGAGCTAGGTTGAAAGTTCTCGTGTTATGTAAGGGGACTATTTATCACTGTTGCCAGGCCTCACACCTCGAGTTAACACAACTGTTCACACGTGACAACAGCAACCTGGCATGTACTGTGGCTAATGGGGAAGTCGGGAGGTGAGAAAAGGTAAGTAAAAATTGCTTAGTGTAGTGGGATGTTTATAAGGATTTGCCAACTTTTGTAATGCCAAGATTTTTAGAAACTGTTAGTTGGAAGAAAAAGTTTCAAAACAAATCCCATGGAAACTTATAAAGGGAGAATTAAGTTAGAACCCCCAAACCACACTCTGAAGGCAGCCTGATAATTCGGTGACCCTAAAAACACAGCAAAAAGTTTCCACTTGTTCAGATCTAAGAATTAGGGCTGTTACAAGACAAGACAACAGGTCCAAAATGGAGTCGCTGATGCTAAGCCCCGCATCACCAAACTGAGAATCAATTAGTTTTGACTTTCCCAGAAATGAAATCTTAAACCTGTCAATCTGGAACCGCCAGATCAGCACTAGTTAGATAATCTGCCTCATACACTCCTGTCATCTCCTAATGGCAAGGAACCTTGCAATAACCAACCCACTTTTTAACCTAGTGTAATTGCCTTGTTTCTGCTCCCGGCTGGATATGGAAGTCTTCATTTTGTACTGCTCCTCGGAGCTACCTTCCATCAGCTAGATGGGGTGTTGCCTGATTTGAATCAAGTTTTGCTCAAATAAGCTCTTAAACATTTTAATATGCCTGAGTTTATCATTAAACAGGGTTAACGATAAATCCTTATACTTGGAATTCAGAAAGACTTACGTGAACAGGTATGATGAAAAATATGCCATAATACACCCAAGAAGTTAATATATCAATATAATAATAATAATAGTAATAAAAAATAATAATAATCCGTGTAAAATAGCTTCTACTAGTTGTCCACTGATTTCTGGCACTGTGCTCATCCTTCCCATGGAGTAATTTGTGTAGCATTTGCAGTAAGGAACTATTGCCAAGATTACTTCCAGAAGCTTAGAAGGGCGAGGAAGAGGTGTATCTGAGATATAAGCCTTTGTGTCCTGGCTGCGATATCTGCACTGTACGAGGTACAGTGTGCCCACAGTCCACTGCTAAACATTCGAAAATAGAAAGTCAACGTCCGTATACAGTGATGCAACAAAGCCAGTTTTACCTAGTCTGTTATCAGGTAGGAGTTCAAGATACTTTTTTTGTTTTTTTTAAATCCAATCATCTGGCCTTTTTCTAGTCTGGCCTGGGAAGCGAATCCTCATTTGTGTTTTAAACCATGGGATCAGAATCCCAAATCCCAGCTGGCTCTGTTGCGGCAGCAGGAGGGGAGCTTTTGGGGAGCACCCAGGGTAACCTGGAGCGCAGGCAGCGCGAGCATCTGTTGCCAGGCAACGGCTATGCAGCAGCATCGCCCTCACCAAGAACCACGCACACCCACCTGCAGAGACTAAGGGCTGCCCTGCAGCTGCTTGCCCTGAGAGGAGGGGGTGGCAGCGGGGCAGGGAAGCGCCTGCGCCTGCCTCCGAGGCTGGGAAAGGCCCTGGGCTCACCAAGGAGAACTGAGAAGGCACAGAGTTTGAGGCAGAAGGACAAAGGTCAAACAAAGTGGTGTTTTCCTCACTCTTGTTGATATTTAAGACAGGGTATCTCAAGTCTGAGTGCATTTGGAAGTTTAATTATTTAAATTTCTTTTACACTTAGTTTTGTGACTTTTGAAGAGTGACTTTAAAATTTGGGTTTGCCACGGACCCTCTGATTTAAGCTGGCACGTGATGAAAACAAAAAAGAAACTGCACCTGTTGTCTGGTTGGCTGAACTCAAGATCGTGGCAGCAGGACCGACACCATTTGCTTCCCCCTTAAGGAGGTGCCGGTAGAAGTGTAATTAACAACCGGCTGGAACATTCAAGGCAACGGTTTCAGTTTATGACAAGCCTAGATGATTATTTTAAAAATGTAGTAACTGGTCTTGGGGTGGCATTTTCTGCTTTCCAACCTCCTGAAGTTTATAAAGCTGCAGTAAGAATTTTAGAACAGATGTATCAAAAGTTTTAGAAGAAAAGGAACAAAACAGTTTGGGAAAGGTGCATAGTTACTAATTCCATGCAAGGGCAGTGTTCCAAGAAACTAAAAGCTGCAGCCAGTTTTGCTAAGCCCAGGGCGGGGGTGGGGTGGGGGAAGGGGGTGGTGCCAGCATGGCCACCGGCTGAGCGGATGGTGTGCACACAGCCGTGTCACCGTAGACAGCTTGCTGTTGTTTTATCTCTTTTCTTTCTTAGTGCATTGGTGCAAATAACCCGTGCAGATTATTTTCCCTTAGAACAGAGCTCACTGCATGACCTAATTACCATACACTTAAAAATACTGTGGTTAAAAAGTTGTACATTTTTTTATGGAAAAGCCGGGACACATTCAGTTTACCCTTTCTGTACATAATACTCTGCAATCAAATACTTGAGAATTCATTGAAATAATTTGTCTTTTTTCCCCCTTGCTCCTTCAGCCAAAGTAATATTAAGTAGCATTTGGAAGGGCCATGCATAAAGGGTAGTGATGCAGTCTGTTTAGCGGACAGCTGTAAAAACTAAAACAGCAACGAATCTGTAGGAAAGGTATTTTAATTGTCTTTCACCCTGCCCTGTGTCCAAAAACCTAGGACTGAAATATCCTCATTGGAATACACAACTCAGTGTGACAGGCAGGAGTTTAAGTACAGTATAAAAATAGAAGTGAGACTACTGAATACCTTAAAGAAAACAACAAAGACTCCATAAAGCAGAATGGGCAATCTGCAAACAGCGTGAAACTATTACAGTGTTGCAGTTCAAAACATCTGTGAAAGCTACCAAGCGGTCAGGTTATGAGGCAGAGACATCAGAAGGGCAGCTTGTGGACCCTCCCCGTATATTGCAAGAGAAACCGCACGCATCAAAGTTGCATTTAGTACACATTTCCCAAACAGAAATCAAATAAGGGGCTCAAGAAGGACGGAGTGAAAATTAGCCTTCCACCAGTAAAGATTAGCATCCCTAGCTATTTTATCCTGATCTTCAACCTTAGATGGCCTAACAAAATATGGGACTACAGCAGATTTTCAGACACAGGTTGCTTAATTGGTAGATTTTGATAGTGATGTAAAATTGCAAAGATAATCTAAACAGTTTTAAAGATCTTTCTTTCTTTACTAATTAACAACCATCAGATGTAAGATGTAGAACTTGCAAACAAACAAATCTACCATATGTGAATCAATTTTACATTTTTTCTTTTTCATTTTTTTAAAGTTTTTATTTTAATTCCACTTAGGTCACATACAGAGTTATACTAGTTTCAGGTGTACAATATAGTGATGCAACACTTTTTATTTATTTATTTATTTATTTATTTATTTATTTATTTTCAACGTTTATTTATTTTTGGGACAGAGAGAGACAGAGCATGAACGGGGGAGGGGCAGAGAGAGAGGGAGACAAAGAATCGGAAACAGGCTCCAGGCTCTGAGCCATCAGCCCAGAGCCTGACGCGGGGCTCGAACTCACGGACCGCGAGATCGTGACCTGGCTGAAGTCGGACGCTTAATCGACTGCGCCACCCAGGCGCCCCGATACAACACTTTTATACCACACCGTGTGCTCATCCCAACAAGTGTGCTCCTTAATCCCAGTCACCTGTTTCACCCATCTCCCCCCCCCCCCCCCACCTCCTTCTAGTAACCATCAGTTTGTTCTCTATAGTTAGGAGTCAGTTTCTTGAATAATGCTTAAATCTAAGGAACATTTTATGACAAAAATAGTTTTAGCATTTAGTTCTAGATACCATGAGTTTTCTAGTCCTCAGCTAACTATATCCACCAACACTTTTTTTTAAAGATTCAATCTCATGCAATCTCTGGGGTTAGAAGAATGCACCCGGTGATTAAGAGTTCTCGTCCAATTTAGTTTTTTGTAAAGTGCATCACATTCTTCCCCTGATTGGGAGCAAAAAGAGACAATGTGATGCACGTTTTAAATGCTTACAAACGTTCTCTTGGTGTCAGTGAGGTGCCCTTATGGGATGCCAGAGCTTCAGGAGGCTTGGTGACATGAATCCTGGTTTTCCCACGCCTATTCATAGGGTTGGACTTCAGCGATGCCTGCCTGCCTCACAATTGTCCTCCTAATTTAAGCAAATCCAGTAACAATTATGCTATAAGGCAAGGTCATTAAGAGAATCCAATTTTGTATCTACGCAATATAGATTCATGTCATTGAACACATGTTTATCTCTTCCTACAGGCCATCATCTGTGGAGATGTACCACTGAAGCCATTTTCTCACCTTCTCGAGCAGCTGGGGAAATCAAACTAGCACACTGCCATCATTCAGAGGTCAATGTGTGACAACACGCATGAGCCCAGGGCTGAAAGGGGTGGGAGGGTTCATGGAATTGGCAAAAGCTTCACCAAGGAGGAGGGGCCCCAGGTTGGACAGGGTAGGGAGTAGGAGCACACTACAGGTGAGGAAGAGCTGCTTAAGTAAAAGCAAAAGGGAGGGAATAGGTATAGCACAGGACGCAGAGGGACGCACGGGGCACCGTGTCTCCGAGGTGGGGTGAACCCAATGAGCCCCAGGAAAATACATACTCTTGGCACGGCAATTTTCCTAAGATAAAAGCTCTCCCTTGGCTTGTATAGCTCAGAGGTTAAGAGCATGGGTTGCTGAGCAAGAATGGCTGGTCTCAAATCCATTTTCTGCTGTGTGGTTCTGTTTCTTTCTCCATAAATGGGTGAGAACAATGGCACTCACCTCATAGAGTTACGGCAAGAATGTTATGAGTCGGTTCATCTTATCATAGTGGCTGGCAAGGAGCAAGCTCTCAATAACTGTAGTAATTATTATGATTCAATATTAATTTAACAAGTACATATCCACTTAATTCCTCTACATGAAGCAACACGTTGTCCTCGATGAGCTCCTGATTTTTTCTACTAGGCAGACACACGAGCAATGGCATATAGTACAGTCAACAAAGATTGGGTGAGGGTCTACCTGCACTCAGCTGAGCAAAGTACTAGCCGCTGGCTGGGGACATAAAGGCAGCATGTTGGAATCAGAAAAAAAAAAAAGCACAAGTGGTGGATGGATAGACAAAATGTGGTCTACACATAGGATAAAATAGTATTCTGCTTCAAAGAGGAAGGACATTCTGGGGACCCCTGGGTGGCTCGGTCTTTTGAATGTCTGACTCTTGATTTTGGCTCAGGTCATGATCCCAGGGTCATGGTATTGAGCCTTGCATTGGGCTCTGTGCTGAGTGTAGAGCCTGCTTAAGATTTTCTCTCTCTCCCTCTGCCCCTCTCCCCTGTTCGTGTGTGCGATCTTTCTCAAATAAAAAAAAAAAAAAAAAAAAAAAAGGAAGGAAGGACACTCTGAAGGGTGCTGCAACATGGGTGGACCTTGAAGACATTATGCCAAGTGAAAAAATAAAAACAGTCACTAACGGACATTTACTGTGTGATCCCACTTACGTCAGGGACCTAGAGTTGGTCCGATTCATGGAGACAGAAAGTATAATGGTGGTTGCCAGGGGCTGAGGGCAGGGAATGGGGAATTATTGCTTAAAGGGCAATGAACATTTCTGTTTGGGAAGAGGAAAACATTCTGCGGATGGATGGAAGCAGTGGCTGCCCAACAATGGGATGAATGCAGTTAATGCCATGGAATCATACACTTAAAAATGGTTAAGAGGGTAAATTTTATGTTATGTGTATTTTGACACAATAAAAACAAGAAAAACTCGCATGTAGAATATTTATTATGCCAATGTGGAATAGAGAAATCTTTCTCCTTTGTGGTTTCAGGATGTTTGTTTTGACTTTTCTGATTCTGGTTAAGGGACTTCAATTTCTTTGGAAACATTTACTGCAATTATAGATTCTTACCAGCAGGTGGCAATGTAGAGCTGGAAGGACAGATGGAAGCTGTAGGGATGCTTCAGTGGTACATTTACATTCATTCTTTCACCATTAAGTATGTTTTTAAATGTCTATATATGCATAGCCTTGAGATTATAAAGATTAATTAGACACAGCCCCCCATCTCAAGCAGTTTACTAGTCTAGTAGAGAGGGGAAGACATGCAATCAAGTAAATGCGATCAAGTTCTCCGCATTCTGTAGAGATTACAGCAAGGATACATAGAGGGTGTGTGGTCAATTATAAAAGTGAAGAAAGAATATCATTTACTTTCCCAGGGAAATGCATGCTAACCTTTGTTACTCACTCTTCATCCTAATTTTGAAAAGACACTGAAAGGTGCTTTATTTCTAGCATCGCATCCGATCCTCACAGCGGCCTCCAAGATGCACATTATTATCCCCATTTTGCAGAAAGGGCTGTTGGTCTGAAGGTCCCACCAGGGCCTGAAAGGGGTGGGGCACCTGTCTGATCGCAAAGCCTGTGCCTTGTCCAGAAGGAACTCTGTGGCCCTTACAGACTGAAAAAAAAAAAAATCACACCATTCTTCTTCCACTATTTCCAAAAAGAAAAAAAATCAAACAAGTCCACCTCTTTTCTAACTCAGTTAGGCAGATTAATCTGCATATAATGACTGATGAACTAATTAACTCTTTGCCCAGTTGCCTTAGCAACTGGCTTCTTTTAGAATTTGGCTTAGTTGCAGAGTTTAAAGCAACAGTATTCCTTATAATAGAATGTCAAATTGTATATGAAATTAAATGGAACATAAACTCATTTTACCACAGGTGGGAACCTGTGGCTTTCTCAGAAAAGTTGCAATGTCTCTTCCTAAAGCTTGCAGGGCTGTTGGCAAAGAACAAGGAAGATAGAGTCTGGTATTTATGTATATTTGCCATTACATGGTTTGTTTACATTCGTCATTAAGTAGGAACCACTCAGTGGATTTAGACTGTAAATAAATGAAAGACTGACATTCCAAAGGGGAGTCTCTGACTGAAGACAAGCCCCAAACTATCTTAGATGTATTGTAGGATTGAACAAGTGCAGAAATGTGTTGATGTGGTTATAGACAGCCAGGATTTTCAGAGGGGAAGAATAATGCACAAATACAGAATGAGGAGGGGCGCCTGGGTCGCTCAGCCGGTTAAGCGTCCGTCTCTTGATCTCAGCACAGGTCACGATCTCTTGGTTCATGAGTTCGAGCCCCCACGTCAGACTCTGTGCTGACCACGTGGAGCCTGCTTGGGAGTCTCTCTCTCTCTGACCCTCCATCCTGCTCATGGCCTCCCTCTCTCTATCTCTCAAAATAAATAAATAAACTTAAAAAAAATATAGAATGAGGGAAGGCAAAGAAAAGCCTGTGAGTATGAGTTGGGATTGTAATGACCGCTGGGAAATCATGATTTTCAAATATGTACGTATATGTTCATAGTTATGGGCACATATGTGTGTTCAGTTGTATGCCTGTGTATATATATATATGTACAGATCATTGACCTTGAACAATGCAAGGTTGGGGTGCCCATCCCCTGCATAGTTGAAAGTCCATGTATAACTTGACTCCTCAAAAACTCAGCTGCTCATAGCCTACTGTTGACCGGAAACCTTACTGAGAACATAAACAAATAATTAAACACATATTTTGTATGTTAAATATATTATCTACTGTATTCTTATAATAAGTAAGCCAGAGAAAAAATGTTATTAAGAAAATCATAAGGAAGGGAAAATATATTTACAGTACTGTACTGTATCAAAAAAAAATCTGCATGTTGGTGGATTTGTGTGGTTCGAGGGTCCACTGTATGTGCATATATTTTAGTGTTGTCTGCTGAAAAGACCAAGAAGTTAAGACACTCCAGCAGCAGTGAGCGCATCTCCTGTCCAGATCTGGGTCTTTAGTCTCACGACCACAAGGAACTTGGGCTCTCCAGAGAAATGGCTGGTACCAGCATGGGGGCCAGCTTGTAGCTATACCTGGAACATTGTTATGCCAGAAGGTAAGAAAATGCTTAAAAACCATCGGGGTCATGTCATCAGAACACAAGAGCCAGATCGAAGGGGCTCTCACCTGGTCAAATCCGGATGACATGAGCACCCACATATTTACTCACACAAATGAGTTCTAAAGCACTGAAGAATACAGGAATATTATGTGTCCTTGCCAATAACACATAGATAAATAAATACATGGGGCAGAACGGAGGGCTTTTGCTGGTTAGCAGCCAGAGAATGCGAACGGAGTCCTGGAACGGGAGAGTCAGCACTTGTAACCAGCACAGTGAACTCTGGGTCAGGCAAGATCCAGTGACAGAGGCTCCATCAAGGGGAACATTAAAAAAAATTTTTTTTCAATGTTTATTTATTTTGGAGAGAGAGGGAGAGAGAGAGAGAGAGAGAGAGAGAGAGAGAGAGAGAGAATGGGGGAGGAGAATGGGGGAGGGGCAGAGAGAGAGGGAGAGAAAATCTGAAGCAGCTCCAGGCTCTGAGCTGTCAGCACAGAGCCCCATACGGGGCTCGAACCCATGAACCGCAAGATCATGACCTGAGCTGAAGTTGGGCGCTTAACTGACTGAGCCACCCATGCACTCCATCATTAAAAAAGTTTTTTTTAACGTTCCCCTAGATTGAGGGGTGCCTGGGTGGCTCAGTCAGTTGAGCGTCCAACTTTGGCTCAGGTCATGATCTTGCTGTTCATGAATTCGAGCCCCGCATCGGGCTCTGTGCTGACAGCTCAGAGCCTGGAGCTTGCTTCAGATACTCTATTCCCCTCTCTCTGTGCCCCTTTCCCCTCTCAAAAACAAATAAATGTTAAAAAAAATTAAAAAAAATTAAAAATAGGTTAATATTTATTTTTGAGAAAGAGAGAAGAGTATGAGCAGGGGAGGAGCAGAGAGAGAGGGAGACACAGAATCTGAAGCAGGCTCCAGGCTCTGAGCTGTCAGCATAGCTGACTATTGATTACTTAAAGTAATCTGTACACCCAACAGAGGGCTCAAACTCACAAGCCTGAGATCAGGAGTCGCACGCTCCACCGACTGAGTCAGCCAGGCGTTCCCCAGGTAACATTTTCTTGAGGAACAGAATTTCTGCATGATCTCCCCACAGACTGCTTATCAGTTACAAAAAAAAAAAAAAAAAAAAAAAAAAAAAGATAGCCACTCAGTGGAGAAACCAGACAACAATTTGGGTAATTAAAATGAACACCATCACAGGAGGAGGGGCTGGACATTATCCATTTCCAGGTGCAGATCCTGAGAAGGACACATGTCATCTAGGTAAGTATTCTGGCCAGGGAGGCATAACCTGAGCTTAAGTCAGGAGGAAACATCAGGCAAACCTAATTTTTTTTTTAATGTTTTTTATTTATTTTTGTGTGTGTGAGAGAGAGAGACAGAGTGAAAGCTGGGGAGGGGCAGAGAGAGAGGGAGACACAGAATCCGAAGCAGGCTGTAAGCTCTGAGCTGTCAGCACAGAGCCCGTCGCAGGGCTTGAACCCACAAACTGCGAGATCCTGACCTGAGCCGAAGTCGGACGCCCAACCGACTGAACCACCCAGGAGCCCCCAAACCTAAATTTTACCAAAAGGAAGGTGGGGGGTGGGTACGTATTCTTCAAAAATGGCAATGTCGTAAAAGGCAATGCAAGACTGTGGCAATGTTCCAGGTCAAGGGTAACTAAAGAGAGATGGAAACTAGACTGGATCCTGCGCTGGAGGGGAAAGGCTATACGGGACATAGTCGGCTCAACTGAGAACAACTAGAATACGGGCTGCAAATAAAAGATATTGATGGTGTCAATGTTAAACTCCCCGAAGTTGCTAACTGCACCGTGGTTATGTAAGAAAATACCCCTGTTGTTAGGAAGTGAATGCTCAAGTCTTTCAAGGGTAAAGGGCCACGATGCTGACAAGGCAGTCTGAAATGATTAAGGAAAAAAAGAATCACGAATCTAGATCTACACCAAAGATTCATACAAAGAATGCAAGTGATGAGGCATGTGTGGCCAATGTTAGCAGGCGCTGGATCTGGGTGACAGGTATCCGAGAGTTCTCTGTACTCTTATACTGGAAACTTTTCTGAGTTTGAAATTACTTCTAAATAAAAAGTGAAATCACGAAAACAGTACCCCAGGGATTCTGTGCTCCCCAAAAGGCTCAAAAACGCATTAAAAAATCAAATGCCCCTAGGGCATTTAGGTTTGTCTAGAGCCCTCTCCAGGCTGCATGGCCTTGTTCAGTCAACAACCCACACACCCACAATATGTCGTTTAGTAGTACATCTAGTGCACGGAGTATGGTAAGAACATGGTGTTAATGTGGGACAGCTAAGCACATGTGACCATCCTCAGCCGCTGTGGTCATTAGTGCTCCTTTAGAGGTGCAGTTGTTGAGACCTCAAAAATCACTTGCTGCCCTGCGGCCATCAAACGGGTCCACAGCTCTTTCACGTGCGGTTCACACCATACAATTTTCCCATGTGGCCTGGAAGGAGTGGTCTCGAATTCCCTACTGGGTCCCTGGTCCAAGGGGAAAGCGCTTAGAGGCTAGGAGGAGGGAGGCTGGAGGCACTGTCCATCTGGGCTCTGCCCATGGGAGGTCAGACCTTCCAGACACCCTCCTGCTCCTCTGGAAGACTGGAATCCAGCGCTCGCGCCCTTGACACTCCCCACCCCCGCCCTGCTCCCCGCCAGGAGCAGATGTGACAACACATGTTACAGTCAGTGAAGCCACAGAGGCCAAGAGCCAGGGGCACCTTGGTCTGGGATGTGCTCAGGCACGGCCCAAAGCCTGTCAGAAGGGCCCTGGAGGAAATAGAGAGACTATCACCAGCAAAGTTTGTGGGGGTACAGGCTGTGTTCAGGTTGGGGAGCGCCGATCTCAAAGTTTGCAGCCTGGTAGCTGGAAGAGATAACGTTGGCCAGCTGGGTCTGTGGGAAGTTTTGAAAATTCAAATAAGGAATGTAAGTCAGCCCTTTATCCCTTAAGTGCTGAGATACCAGCAGGCCTGTTAGCCCCCAAGTCCACTACCTTATGTGAATCAGAAAGGATCCTATGCTGGGTATTTTCCTGGTTCTGCAGACCTGTCCTCTCGTGCCCAGGAGGCTGGTTTCTGCACACCACCTCATGTGGGCTCCGGGTTCCCGGCTCCCATGGGTGCAGAGGGGATGGAAAGGCGGGGGGGGGGGGGGGGTCACAGTGTGTGCCCTAGTCCTCTCCCTTCCAGGCTGTTGTCCGGCTGTGGCTTTCTCCTCCCCTGAAAGCCGCAGCTCCTGGCCAGAGGCCCTTTCCTTGGCTCCAATAACTGCTGTGGCCTCCTGCCTCTTAGGCCTGGGCTGGCAATGGCTCCCTGCTGTTGGCCATCTCTGGGATACGACACCATCCCTTTTGGGTTTTCCTAACCCTGTGCACACTTTTATAAATAATATTTTCATCAAGCTCCCTGAAATAACTTGGTTTGAATGGGTTATTTGTTTTCTGCCAGGATCCTGACCCAAACACAGCCCTTCCTCTGAGCTGATGTGTCCGTGTGCCAGGCCTGTGGTTTGGGAAGCAGAGCCTCTGGGTTTCAGTCTCCATGGCTATTTTGGTTAGGTGTCCCTGTCCAGTGGAAAATCGGTACAACTGTGTTTGAGTGGAGCCCAGGCATACTGTCAGGTTCTGAGCGGGCTGTGATCTGACATGGCCTTTGCTTTCAGAAGGAAGAATCGTTCCCAAGCTGGAAAAGATGAGTGAAGGGACAAGGGGGTGGCTCAAGCAACAGAGAACTGGAGGCCCAGCCAGGGTGGTGAAGACAGCGCACATTACGAGGAAGCGAGGAAGGGAGAAACATTCAGAGAAACTTGCAAGAATGTGGAGGCTTGGGGAGAGGGAAATGAAAAAGTGCTCAAGATCCTTAGAATTGGCTAGAAGACAATATACCCAGTGTAAAAGCATTTGTGGGTCATTATTACAAAGAAGCAAGCTATTTTTCTTCTACAGAGATCTTTAAGATATGTACAATAAACTGATTTAATAGTCACCACGTCAATATTTAGCTACATGTTTTTCAAATTTTTTTTAAATATGAAATTTACTGTCAAATTGGTTTCCATACAACACCCAGTGCTCATCCCAAAAGGTGCCCTCCTCAATACCCATCACCCCCCCCACACCCCCCATCAACCTTCAGTTTATTCTCGGTTTTTAAAAGTCTCTTACGGTTTGGCTCCCTCCCTCTCTTTTTTTTTTCTTCCTTCCCCTCCCCCATGGTCTTCTGTTAAGTTTCTCAGGATCCACATAAGAGTGAAACCATATGGTATCTGTCTTTCTCTGTGAAATATGACTTATTTCACTTAGCATAATACTCTCCAGTTCCATCCTTTTGCTACAAAAGGCCATATTTCATTCTTTCTCATTGCCACATAGTATTCCATTGTGTATATAAACCACAATTTCTTTATCCATTCATCAGTTGATGGACATTTAGGCTCTTTCCATAATTTGGCGATTGTTGAAAGTGCTGATATAAACATTGGAGTATTGGGGCGCCTGGGTGGCGCAGTCGGTTAAGCGTCCGACTTCAGCCAGGTCATGATCTCGCGGTCCGTGAGTTCGAGCCCCGCGTCGGGCTCTGGGCTGATGGCTCAGAGCCTGGAGCCTGCTTCCGATTCTGTGTCTCCCTCTCTCTCTGCCCCTCCCCCGTTCATGCTCTGTCTCTCTCTGTCCCAAAAATAAATAAACGTTGAAAAAAAAAATAAGCTTTAAACATTGGAGTACAAGTGCCCCTATGCATCAGTACTCCTGTATCCCTTGGGTAAATTCCTAGCAGTGCTATTGATGGGTCATAGGGTAGGTCTATTTTTAATTTTTTGAGGAACCTCCACGCTGTTTTCCAGAGCGGCTGCACCAGTTTGCCTTCCCACCAACAGTGCAAGAGGGTTCCCGTTTCTCCACATCCTCTCCAACATCTATAGTCTCCTGATTTGTTCATTTTGGCCACTCTGACTGGCGTGAGGTGATATCCGAGTGTGGTTTTGATTTGTATTTCCCTGATGAGGAGTGATGTTGAGCATCTTCTCATGTGCCTGTTGGCCATCTGGATGTCTTCTTTAGAGAAGTGTCTATTCATGTTTTCTGCCCATTTCTTCACTGGGTTATTTGTTTTTTGGGTGTGGAGTTTGGTGAGTTCTTTATAGATTTTGGATACCAGCCCTTTGTCAGATATGTCATTTGCAAATATCTTTTCCCATTCCGTTGGTTGCCTTTTAGTTTTGTTGGTTGTTTCCTTTGCTGCGCAGAAGCTTTTTATCTTCATGAGGTCCCAATAGTTCATTTTTGCTTTTAACTCCCTTGCCTTTGGGGATGTGTCAAGTAAGAAATTGCCGTGGCTGAGGTCAGAGAGGTCTTTTCCTGCTTTCTCCTCTAGGGTTTTGATGGTTTCTTGTCTCACATTCAGGTCCTTCATCCATTTTGAGTTTATTTTTGTGAATGGTGTAAGAAAGTGGTCTAGTTTCAACCTTCTACATGTTGCTGTCCAGTTCTCCCAGCACCATTTATTAAAGAGACTGTCCTTTTTCCATTGGATATTCTTTCCTGCTTTGTCAAAGATTAGTATGTTTTTCAATTTTTAATTTTGAACTTACAGAAAGTTGTAAGAATAGCATAACATTTTGCTGCAGACCCTTCACCCGGATCCTCCATTGTTAGCATGTTGCTGCATTTGCTTTATTGTACAATCTGTGTTTTCGTGCCTCATATGCACACACTTTTTCTGGAACTATCTGACAGTAAACTGCAGACATTGTGTCTTTGTCAGTGTGTGTTTTCTAAGAACGAGATTCTCTCATAGAACTATAAACACTTCCATGGTCCTAGTAACTAATCTAAAGTCTATACTCAAAGTCTGCCAGTAGAAAGATTGATGTCCCTTATAGCCATCCTGTCCGTCCCCCTTCCAGGAGCCAGCCCACCATCACGCAGCATTCTGTTGTTAGGTCTGTCTTTTTCCTAATCTGAGAAATGTCCACCCTGGTGCTAATGTGGGAAAATGAGAAAGGATGCTTTTCATGTGCCGAAGGAGGCTGTGATTTCCAGCAGCTTCCAAACAACATGGCAAAATCTCCTCTCAGACATGTGCCCGTCCCCCAGGGCCTTGTGCAGAATCCTGGTGCAAATCTTTTAGGACGGATGCTGTACAAAGGCATTGTAAAGGGGGCATGGCGCTTTTTAAAATCCTCATTCATGAGATTGCCTTTTACCATGACTTAATTTTCAAATTACTTAAAAATCAAACCAACGCCTCCACATTAAAAAGAAAGAAAACCACACACAAGGATCTTTGATGAAAACTACCCTGCCGGTGGAAAGACAACCAAGTAGTTGTAGAGGCGCCCTGACATGTTAGGTCAGGTCCCCAGTGGGCTGCAGGACAATGTAAGGTGCACTTCCCCGCTTGGCTAAAGTTATGTATGCCCCAGATTCTTGTCTGCGACAATGCAGAGGGCCCGAGGGGCACCCGGAAAAATTGGGACAGGGGAAGGGAAGGTTTTCACTTTTGGTTCTGTCCTTCCGCATTCTCTGAACTTTTTACAATTAATTTGTATTCTTTTAAGCAAAAGAGACCAATGGACAAGTGAAATTACTGAAATCATCAGTCCCTTGTAGTCACCTCTTCAGTTAATCCAGCTCTTTTCCGAGCACCACTTGCTAATACCTTCAGTGTCCATCAACCCTCACACTGGGCCCAGTGTTTTCCCCTCCCTGTATTAGTTCGGCCTCTCTCTCTGTCTGGAAAGGTTTTCAACAGCATCCCTGCACATCTATGCAAATCCTTTTGCAACCCTAGACTCCTGCCAGTGTCTCCTGTCCGAAGGCGACCCTGGTCCTGCAGTGACACATCTCATGGAAATCCCACTGGGTTTTTAACTCCCTCCCTCGTCGCTGTGGTTCTGCGAATGCCGAGTGTCTCTACTAGAATAAGCCCCTCCACAGGACTTGTCAGATCCACGATGTTTACTGACTGAAGGAGAGAAAGACTACAGGGCAACCTCCACTTAGGGACAAGCGGTGTTCCTCTTGGAACCCTAAGCCAATGCCATGAGGTGGTTAGGATCCCAGGCTAGCCCATGACATTCCCCACAGTCTCCACGATGCCCATAAGGATTCTTACCCAGCCATGTCTAGTTTTTTTCTGTGTTGTTCTTGTCAGCACCGATGTGGACAGAAAACTCCTGAAACTCAGCTATTTCAATTTTATTCATGTCTCACAATTGTTTCTGTTTACTATATCCTAAAGTATGATCCTACGATATTAAAAATCTGAAGCAATATATTTATAGACACAGATTTTCCATGAACACTATTGTCATCTTTTTAAAGTTTATAATCCATAAAGGAAAAAAAGTTTATTACTGCATATTAATTTTCCTGGCATAGAATTCCTTCCCCCCACCAAATAGAGAATAAGAAATATTTCAACCTTCATTGAATATAGTTCTGAAATATTACTTTGCCTTTCTGCTTAACCAAATAAAATGTTTTTAAAGTAAGTTACCTTTCATTAATTTTATAGGATCTTAGAGAAACTAAAATAAGTGATCAAAATTCTACATTCTCCAGGGTTGTTTCTTTCATATGACACTGAAATGCTTGCATGCAAGAGACGTTAAAAAAAAAAAAAGGTTATATCGTGGAGGGGGCACCTGGGTGGCTCAGTTGGTTAAGTGTCTGACTCTTGGTTTCAGCTCAGGTCTCATTAGACTCTCCTGTCTACTCTAGCTCAGGTCATGATCTCACAAGCTGTGAGATTGAGTCCCGCGTCAAGCTAACACTGGGTGTGGAGCCTGCTTGGGATTCTCCCTCTCTCTCTCCCTCTCTCTCTCAAAATAAATAAGTAAACATTAAAAAAATAAAAATAAGAAAAGTTTTATTGTGGAAATTTTCAAACATATGCAAAAGTAGACAGGTGAGTCTAATGACCACCTCACCATGCTTTCGGCCCTCGGAGCTCCAGCGATGACGGTTTCAACCTGATCCAGACTTTCGATCCTTTTGCACAAAGAAAAGGTTGCTGCTCTTGCTTAAGCCCCCAACTCCATCAAGAAACCACTGAGCCTCTGGACAGACAGCTGCATCTGTCTGAGGACATGAGACCCCTCTGATGCCTTAATCTTTCCTGGTGAGACAGGAGCATGAAAGTCTTGGAAAGTCTTGCAGTCTTGATGATCTACAAGTCAGCACCCGTGCAAATCTCCTTACAACGTGGCCCAGAAACACCTCAGTTCATCAGTCAGGGAGAAATAAGAACCACTTCTTCACCGCTACTTCTGTCAGCTCCTTACCTTCTTACTTGCGATATTTGGATTCGGTTTGTGCAGAGTTTATCACTGATCTCCCCAAGTAATTATGGCGTGCTGATGACGTGGCAGGTGTTGTCCCAAGGAGTCAGGGACTCACACACTGACTAGCTGTGGGTTCTGGTGAAGATTCTGTTCTTTATCCCGAGAACGGCGGAAGTCATAGAGCTGTCAGAAGGAGGGCAGTGACAGGGAAAGTTTAGTCTCAAAATGATTCTGATATGTGGAGAACTGATTACAGGTAGGACAAAACTGGAATCAGGTGGCAGTCAGGACGCGCTGTGCTTTCTCTGGGACAGAGACCATGCGAGCAGTTTTGCAGAGTGGACAGGTGCATGACCTGACCAGAAATGTGCAGAATCACATGAGCACGTAAGTCTTGGGCTTGGATTTCTTTAGCACAGAAAAAAATATTCCCAGAAGAGAATAAAGAACATACAGATGACGGGATGGTACCTGCTGCTGGCTTAACTCCAATTCCAGAATGCTGCTGTGTGTCCAGGTAAGCGCCACCCAGGCCTCATCCATGGGTACTCCGTGGGGGCCACCTGGTATAGCATGCATCAGACGGACCACTTGAACTTCCCTTTGAAACAAGGTAATGGAGGAAGTCACCCAGTACTCACCATTTCATATGTAGGAGCTTAATACATGACAGTTTTCCACTAACAACAAGAACTTGGGTGGCAGCCTCCCCAAGTAACCAGTATTGGACACTGAAGGTCCCTGGAGCCCTGGTGACAGATTGCAAGAAGCCCCTCCTCTCTACCCCCTACCCGCCATTCTGGGCCCTCGGCCACGAGTCCAGCTTTCCTGTTCGACAGCACCATCTGGCGGCTGGGTCAGGAATAACCCAACTGTGAGCGCATAACTTCAGCATCTCTCACTTTCAAGCGCCAGCGAACCACCGCCAGGCACCGCCTCTTTTTCCTTCTCAGCAGGACAGCGCACAGTTTAATTTCTCTTTTTCCCCCTGGTTGCTATTTCTCAGATATCAGTTAATCAAAGCTCAGAAAACACCGGTTTCAAAAACACACAGCACTTCCTTTATCCACTCCTTCTTCCCCTTCTCTTTTCCTAATATTGCTGTTTTCTCTCTCCTTGAAGGTCCCAGTACTTCTGCTTACCCTATTGCTGTTAGCTGTTAAGTTATCGTGTTCATCACCAGTTATTAGGGCCTCCTGATTTAACAATGACATTGATAAAACCGATTCAAGGTATATTCACATCTTAATAGTTTTGAAAATTCCATATATTCCCCCTAAATTTGTAAATGTCGGTAAAGGTCCATATGTAGAAACTTGAAATTAAGACTCTTGATATTGCTAACCTGCAACACAATTAAAATTATAAAAACTAAGGGTGAAAGTTGACATTATTCACTATTGAGTAGATATCCCATGGGCTAGCACACAAGGCTCAGAGTTGCATGTGGTTAGGAACAGAAGGCTCTAATGTCCAGAATATTTAAGGAACTCCTACAACCCAACCGACAGGAAGACAAATAACCCAATTAAAAATGAACAAAGGATTTGAATTTAGACACTTCTCTAAAGAAGATACACAAACGGCCAGACAGCACATGAAAAGATGCTCAAAATAAAAATCAGAAGCACAGTGAAAACAATTTCACACCCACTAGGATAGCTGTAATCACAAGGACAGACAATAACAAGTGTTGGTGAGGATGCAGAGAAACTGGAACCCGTACGTATTGCTGGTGGAAACATAAAATGACTCAGCCGCTCTGGAAAACTCCTTTACTGTTCGTCAAAAAGTTAAAGAGTTAGCATATGACTCAGCAATTCCACTCCTCGACATATACCCACGAGAAATGAACACAACCTTGCAGGCAATCACTTGTGCATGAATGTTCATGGCCGCATTCTTCATGATGGCCAAAGAGTGGAAATAACCCAACTGCCCGTCAATGGAATGAATGGACAAATAGCGTGGCATATCCATGCAGTGGACTCTTATTACACCACACAAAGAAATGAAGTAACGGAACATATTACACATGGATGAAAACATCATGCTAAGCAAAAGAAGCTCAACACCAAAGACCACGTATTGTAGAATTATTTATATGACATGCCCAGAACAGACCATTCCACAAAGACAGAAAATAGATTAGTGGTTGTTAGGGGCTGGGAGGGGGTGGAAAATGAAGGATGGGGTTTCTTTTCTGGGGGTTTCTTTTCTGGGGGGATGACCATGTTTTGTAACTAGACAATGGTGATGATGCCACAACCTTGTGGATGCACTAAAACCCACCGACTTGTACCATGTAAAGAACAATAAATTTCATGGTACAGGAATTATATTTCAATTAAGAAAAAAAAAAAGGAACACACAACAATCTTTCTGGATTGGAATGAAAATGCATAATGGGATTTTCATGTTCTCATTTCCGTTTTGTCAGTGGTTGTTTCTGATTCATTTTGTGCCAGATTCTTCCAGGTTGTATGGAGGCCACAGAAATGAACCCGAAATGAACCCAGAAATGAACCATGGCTCTCATAGAATACATAATCTGATAATAGATTTAAGCTAAGCTCATGAATATCTACAACATAAAGTAAAAGGCATTGTAAGGGAAGTACCTATAAAATGAACAAAGACTTCCAACAGAGAGGATGAGGACATGTTTCAAAGAGGAGGGAACACTTGAGATGGCTTCTGAAATATGGGGATGATATCTAGCCATTTGGGGAAGGGATTCCAGGGGCAAAGGAAGCTGAGGAGGCAGCAAGCAGAGAGGTCTAGTCTGGTGGGTTCACACTGCAGATTAAAGGGGGTGTGGTTCATAAGAAATGGGGGAAGGAAGCCAAAAGGTGCAAACTTCCAGTTATAAAATAAATAAGTCCTGGGATATAATATACAGCATGGTGACTATAGGTAATAATACTGCATTGTATATTTGAAAGTTGCTAAGACAGTAGATCTTAAAAGTCCTCATCACAAGAAAAAAATTTCTGCAGTCCCTATCAAAACAACACCAGCATTCTTCACAGAGCTAGAACAATCCTAAAATTTGTATGGAACCAGAAAAGACCCCAAACAGCCAAAGCAATCCTGAAAAAGAAAACGGAAGCTGGAGGCATCACAATCCCGGACTTCAAGCTGTATTGCAAAGCCGTAATCATCAAGACAGTATGGAACTGGCACAAAAACAGACACATAGATCAGTGGAACAGAATAGAGAACCCAGAAATGGGCCCACAAACGTATGGCCAACTAATCTTTGACAAAGCAGGAAGAATATCCAATGGAATAAAGACAGTCTCTTCAGTAAGTGGTGCTGGGAAAACTGGACAGTGACATGCAGAAGAATGAATCTGGACCACTTTCTTACACCAGACACAAAAATAAACTCAAAATGGATAAGAGACCTAAATGTAAGACAGGAAGCCATCAAAACCCTCAAGGAGAAAGCAGGCAAAAACCTCTCTGACCTCGGCCGCAGCAACTTTTTACTCAACACATCTCCGGAGGCTAGGGAAACAAAAGCAAAAATCAACTGGTGGGACCTCATCAAAATTAAAAGCTTCTGCACAGCGAAGGAAACAGTCAGCAAAACTAAAAGGCAACCGACAGAATGGGAGAAGATATTTGCAAACGACATATCAAGCAAAGGGTTAGTATCCAAAATCTAGAAAGAACTTATCAAACTCAACACCCAAACAACAAATAATCCAGAGAGGAAATGGGCAAAAGACATGAAGAGATACTTTTCCAAAGAAGACATCCAGATGGCCAACCGACACATGAAAAAATGCTCAACATGGAAATACAAATCAAAATCACAATGAAATACCACCTCACACCTGTCAGAATGGCTAACATTAACAATTCAGGCAACAACAGATGTTGGCGAGGATGTGGAGAAAGAGGATCTCTTTTGAACTGCTCGTGGGAATGCAAACTCGTGCGGCCACTCTGGAAAACAGTATGGAGGTTCCTCAAAAAACTAAAAATAGAACTGCCCTACGACCCAGCAATTTACTACTAGGTATTTATCCAAGGGATACAGGTGTGCTGTTTAGAAGGGATACAGGCACCCCAATGTTTATAGCAGTGCTATCGACAATAGCCAAAGTATGGAAAGAGCCCAAATGTCCATCGATGGATGAATGGATAAAGAAGATGTGGGATATATATACCTATATCTATTATATCTATATGGTCTATATGGAGTATTACTCGGCAATAAAAAGAATGTAATCTTGCCATTTGCAACTATGTGGATGGAACTGGAGGGTATTATGCCAAGTGAAATTAGTCAGAGAAAGACACAGATCATATGACTTCACTCATATGAGGACTTTAAGAGACAAAACAGATGAACATAAGGGCAAGGAAGCAATAGTAATATAAAAAGAGGAGGGGGACAAAACATAAGAGACAAATATAGAGAACAAACAGAGGGTTGCTGGAGGGGTTGTGGGAGGGGGGGATGGGCTAAATGGGTAAGGGGCATTAAGGAATCTGCTCCTGAAATCACTGTTGCACTAAATGCTAACTCACTTGGATATTATTTTAAAAATAAAAAAAAGAAGAAAAAATTTCTTTTTGTAACTCTGTGTGGTGACAGATGTTAATTTATTATGGTGATCATTTTGCAATCTATCCAGATATTGAATCATTATGTTGTACGCCTGAAACTAATATGCTATAGGTAAATTATGCCTCAATAAAAAATACTAAAACAAAATAACCTCCAAGAAAACAGGTTTGTCATCTAAACGTGCACTCGTGGTCTATAGCATCATGCCCCATAGCACCCACCTGCTGGGGCACAAGAGGAAAGCATTTACACGTGGTGCCGAGGACTCTCCTTACTTATTACCATTCTGATCTCAATCTGACGTTCATTCATTTATTGAAAACATCCTGCAGGCACCATGAAGGACACAAGAGACTGAGTAGGAGACATGAAGGCTGAGGTCCCTTGTCCTAGGAGTTTATTGGTGTCAAACACTAAGCAAACACGTGAATGAAAATATACTTGAGAAATGCAGTAAGTTCTATGAAGAAAAGAGACAGTTAATCCCCGGAAAGAATAAAATGGGCAAGCAAGTAAAGCCTCTGAAGAGGAAGTGATAATTGAGCTCATATGTGAAGAATACGATGGAGTTCATGCAGGAAAATTAAAAAAAAAAAAAAAAAAAGGGACGCATTTTCCAGTGGCAGGAATACCAAGTGTAAAGAGGTTAAAAAAAAAAAAAGGGACAGGGGCGCCTGGGTGGCGCAGTCGGTTAAGCATCCGACTTCAGCCAGGTCACGATCTCGCGGTCCGTGAGTTCGAGCCCCGCGTCGGGCTCTGGGCTGACGGCTCAGAGCCTGGAGCCTGTTTCCGATTCTGTGTCTCCCTCTCTCTCTGCCCCTCCCCCGTTCATGCTCTGTCTCTCTCTGTCCCAAAAATAAATAAACGTTGAAAAAAAAAATTAAAAAAAAAAAAAAAGGGACAGAGGGGTGGAGAGAAAGTCATCTATAAAGTACACCTGAAATTAAGTTACTGGTGGTATTTCACAAAACAAAACAAAGCAAAACAAAACAGGGGTGGGGGTTGGAAAACAGTATAGTTGGGTCATTTTTTTTTTTTTTTTTAATTTTTTTTTTCAACGTTTATTCATTTCTGGGACAGAGAGAGACAGAGCATGAACAGGGGAGGGGCAGAGAGAGAGGGAGACACAGAATCGGAAACAGGCTCCAGGCTCTGAGCCATCAGCCCAGAGCCCGACGCGGGGCTCGAACTCAGGGACCGCGAGATCGTGACCTGGCTGAAGTCGGACGCTTAACCGACTGCGCCACCCAGGCGCCCCCAGGGTCATTAAGAGCCTTAAAACAAGCCCACTTTAGGCAGGAAAGCTTGTTTTCTTTCTAACCTCTCAGGAAAAAAAAAATGTTCCATTTCTCTGTGTTAGATGATGCAATACATCACGTTCTGAATGTCATTCCCAGGATTTTAGAAAAACGGCTTACATATCTTCTTTGCTGCCAAATATTAAATTGTACAAAGACCAAATAACAAATCAAAACTATGATACTAGAGGTCTCCCAGCGCCCCGTCCCCAAAGGTTCTAACATCTCTCAATGAGACTTTATCTACTAAATGGTCCACCCGCACCAATGTGTTTAAACTCTCGGAACTGTAAGTGATGATTTGTGATTTCTCCCACGAGAGGAAGCAGCCTTTCCTCAGTAGGCTCCCAAGGAAACAATTTGCCTTCAAAATGCGTAAGTGTTTTCAGCTTGCAATATTGATTGGTATCATAAAACTCACTGTCTAAGACAGAATCCAGGAACATTTTTCTTTCCTTACAGTGATGTAGCAAATATCTGTTTCTGTTCATTTCATTGCTATAAGGAAATAAAAATATGAAGAAATCAAGGTCTCTTACCAAAGATTTGTGGTGAAATTAAGGTCAGAAATAATTTTAGAAAATACTAAATGAATTTACCTTAAAAAGTAACTTGTATGGTGACAGATGGTAACTAGACTTAGTGTAGTGATCATTTCATAATGCATATAAATTTTTTTTTACATTTATTTATTTTTGAAAGACAGAGACAGAGCACAAGTGGGGAAGGGACAGAGAGAGAATGAGACACAGAATCCGAAGCAGGCTCCAGGATCTGAGCTGTCGGCAGAGCCCAATGTGGGGCTTGAACCCACCAACTGTGAGATCATGACCTTAGCTGAAGTTGCATGTTTAACTGACTGAGCCACCCAGGCACCCTTCCTAATACATATAAATGTCGACTCACTCTGCTGTACAGCTGCAAGTAGTGTAATATTGTATGTTAACTATACTTCAGGCTTTTCAAAAAAAGCAATCCTGCGGTTTGGGAGAACAAATGCCAGTTAGAAACAATTTTATTTTATTTTATTATTATTTTTTTCAATGTTTATTTATTTTTGGGACAGAGAGAGACAGAGCATGAACGGGGGAGGGGCAGAGAGAGAGGGAGACACAGAATCAGAAACAGGCTCCAGGCTCTGAGCCATCAGCCCAGAGCCCGACGCGGGGCTCGAACTCACGGACCGCAAGATCGTGACCTGGCTGAAGTCGGATGCTTAACCAACTGCGCCACCCAGGCGCCCCTATTATTATTTTTTTAAACGTTTATTTATTTTTGAGACAGAGAGAGACAGAGCATGAACAGGGGAGGGTCAGAGAGAGGGAGACACAGAATCTGAAACAGGCTCCAGGCTCTGAGCGGTCAGCACAGAGCCCGACGCGGGGCTCGAACTCACAGACCGTGAGATCATGACCTGAGCGGAAGTCGGACGCTTAACCGACCAAGCCACCCAGGCGCCCCTAGAAACAATTTGAAACTCTCAGTTGAATTGTCCAGTTCAGAATTGTTCCGCCTCTTTCCACTGGGCTCTTAAGACTCTGTGATGTTGGAGGTTGCCCTGGTGGCTGAGTGGTTAAGTGCCCGACTTCGGCTCAGGTCATGATCTCATAGTTTGTGGGTTTGAGCCCTGTGTCAGCCTCTGTGCTGTCTCCCTCTCTCTCTGCCCCTACCTTGTTCACGCTCTCTTTCTCTCTCTCAAAAATAAATAAAAGTTAAAAAAAAAAAAAAAAAAGACTGTGATGTTGGAATCACTGGTAGCATATCTGAAATAGTGGCCGGAACAGGCAGAATGGAGCCCTGGAAGTGACGGAGTGTGGATGACAATGCCGTCAGGACACGTGGACTTCCTGGTTCCACGCTACTCCTCTCCCTGTAACTTACACGTTTGAGTTGGAATTCTGTCACTTACGATAGAAAGGGTCTGGATTAAAACAAGCAATGTGCAATTTCTTCACACAGTTGGCCCAATGAATGGCTTCTTATCAGGCTTTCTGCCTTTGAGTTTCAGGTTTGTAACTTCAATTAGGGGTCCTGATGTAGAGCGAAGAAAGAGGGGAACAGAGCATCAAAGGAGTAAAGCAGTAGGGGGTCGGATAACAAAGTAGTTTATGGTCCCACGATGGCTGGCATCACGTAGGAGCTCCGAAAGTGTCCAAATAGGCAGTAAGTTTGAACACAAAACTCCTCTTTCAATCCCGAGTACATGACAGAGAGATTAGCTACGCCACTCTTGCCCCCTCCCACAGACCAAAGTCCCACTTCAGAATTTGGTGTTTAATCTTTGGGATCATTAGAACTCATTCCAGCCAGAGGTGGAGATCTTTTTTCTGCATTAAACATATTAAATTCAGGTATGATGCAGCAAGCCGTAATTTATGATCTCATTATACAGTTAGAATCGTCTTTGTTGAATTTTAATGTATCCTTTAAAAAATCCTTTTTTAAAATAGCAAACATTTACTACCTTTTTACCAAGTACATGCAGGCACCACTTTTAAGGGCTTCATTAAAAAAAAGCAAAATTTACCTACAGTGAAATACACAGATCTTAAGTGTATAGTGTGATAACTTTTGATACGTATTTACACCTGTAGAATTACCACTTTGATCAACATATAGAATATTTCCATGACCCCAGAAAGGTGCCTCATGACTGTTTCCAGAAATCTGCCCCTCAAAACTACTATTGTGATTTCTATCATCATAGATTAGTTTTACTTGTTGTTGAATTAAATATAAATAGAATCCTAAGTAGACACTCTTTTATTTCAGCACACCTTTTTATATACGTGCATAATATTTTATTTTTATTTATTTTTAACATTTATTCACTTTTGAGAGACAGAGAGAGAGCAGGAGTGGGGGGGTTGGGCAGAGAGAGAGAGGGAGACAGAATCCAAAGCAGTCTCCAGGCTCTGAGCTGTCACCACAGAGCCCAACATGGGGCTTGAACTCATGAACTATGAGACCATGACCTGAACTGACATTGGATGCTTAACCGACTGAGCCACCCAGGCGCCCCTATTTTATTTTATTTTATTTTAATTTAATTTTATTTTGTTTTAAATGTTTATTTATTATCTTTGAGAGAGAAAGAGAGAGAAAGAGTGCGAAGAAGCAGGGGAGGGGCAGAGAGAGAGGGAGACAGAGGATCTGAAGTGGGCTCCACGCTAACAGCAGAGAGCCCAATGTGGGACGTGAACCCACAAACCACGAGATCATGACCCGAACCGAAGTTGGACGCTCAACCGATTGAGCCACCCAGGCACCCTATTAGTTTAATTTGTTTTAAGTTTATTTATTTTGGGGGGAGGGCAGAGAGAGGAAGAGAGAATCCCAAGCACAGAACCCAATGTGGGGCTGTGTACATATTTAAAAAAAATTTTTAAGTTTATTTATTTATTTTGAGAGAGAGAGAGTGTGAGCAGGGTAGAGGCAGAAAGAGAGAGGGGAGAGAAAGAATCCCAAGCAGGCTCCTTGATGTCAGTTCACCTTGATGGTGGCTCAAATTCACCAACCATGAGATCATGACCTGAGCTGAAGTCAAGAGTGGGGCATGCTCAACAGATTGAGCCACCCAGGTGCCCCTCTGTACATATATTTAAAAAAATTTCAATTTAACTAATTAATTAATTTTTAATTTACATCTAAATTAGTTAGCATATAGTGCAACAATGATTTCGGAAGTAGATTCCTTAGTGCCCCTTACCCGTTTAGCCCATCCCCCCCTCCCACAACCCCTCCAGCAACCCTCTGTTCTCCATATTTATGAGTCTCTTATGTTTTGTCCCCCTCCCTGGTTTTATATTATTTTTGTTTCCCTTCCCTTATGTTCATCTGTTTTGTCTCTTAAAGTCCTCATATGAGTGAAGTCATATGATTTGTGTCTTTCTCTGACTAATTTCACTTAGCATAATACCCTCCAGTTCCGTCCACGTAGTTGCAAATGGCAGATTTCATTCTTTTTGATTGCCAAGTAATACTCCGTTGTATATATATCCCACATCTTCTTTATCCATTCATCCATCGATGGACATTGGGCTCTTTCCATACTTGGCTATTGTTGATAGTGCTGCTATAAACATGGGGGTGCATATGTCCCTTCGAAACAGCTCCCCTGTGTCCTGTGGATAAATGCCTAGCAGTGCAATTGCTGGGTCATAGGGTAGTCCTATTTTTAGTTTTTGGAGGACCCTCCATACTGTTTTCCAGAGTGGCTGCACCAGCTTGCATTCCCACCCTCTGTGCATATTTTAAAAATTCATCAATGTTGTTTGTTTTCCATTAGTAATTTTTATTGTTGAATATTTCATTGCATGAAGATACATAATTTGTTTATTCATTCTCCTGTTGATAAAATTTGGGTTGTTTCCTGTTTTTGGCTATCTTGAATAAAGTTGATATAAACATTCTGTATACATCTTTTTAAAATTTTTATGTTTTTAAAGACTGTTTTTCATTTTATTTATTTTTAGAGAGAAAGAGAGAGAGCACAAGCAGGAGAGAGAGCAGAGGGAGAGAGAGAGAATCTCAAGCAGGCTCCACGCTCAGTGCAGAGCCTGATGTGGGGCTCGATGCCACGAGGCTGGGATCACGACCTGAGCTGAGATCAAGAGTCCACTCTTCACCAACTGAGCCACCCAGGCACCCCACGTACAAATCTTTGTGCAAACACATGTTTTCATTTTTCTTGGGTAAATTCCTAGGAGTGGTATCACTGAGTCTTAGGACAGGTATATGTTTAACTTCGCAAAAAAACCCCAACAACAACAACAACAACAACAACAAAAATCCAATAATTCTTTGAAGTAATTGTACAACTTGTACCGCCAACAAAGAGTGAGACTTTAGGCTCTAGATAAGGGCTCAGCAAACTTCAGTTTGCCACCTGTTTGTATATAATCCATGAGCTAAGAAAAGTTTAAATGGCTGAGGAAAAAAAAATCGGAAGAAGAATAATACTTCACAACACTTTACAATTCTATGAAATTCAAATTTAAGTATTTATAAATAAAGTTTTATTGGCACACAACAACACTCATGTGTTTCTGTGTGGTCTGTGGCTCCTTTCTTGGTACAACGCAGCACTGTGTAGCTGCCACAGAGATCCTATGGCTTGCAAAACATATTTACCATCTGCCCCTTAGAGAGAGTTTGCTGACCCCTATTCTGCATGCTGATCAACATCTGGTATTGCTGAATTTTAAGCCATTCTTGGGGGTGTGGACTGCTATCTCCATGATTTTGATTTGCATTTCCTTGATGACCAATGATGTTGGCAGCTTACTGATTCTTCATGCATCATTTTTCGTGAAATGTCTGCTTCAGATCTTTTGCCTGTTTTAATTGGGCATCTTTTTATGTCAGTCTGTAGGATTCCCTTTTATGTGCTGGAAACAAGGGCTTTGCACCTGTGAGATCATGACCTGAGCTGAAACCAAGAGTTAGATGCTTAACCAACTGAGCCACCCAGGCACCCCGAGGCTGTTTCTTTTTAATAGTGGCCCGGGTGTCTTATTTTAAATTGTTAGGATACTTTTATCCCGTAATCATACAATTCAGATATAACAGCCTCACATATTTGGTTATAATGTTCTGTTTTGAGAATTTAAAGCACACACAGAGACAATAAGTCGTAGCTCTGCTTTCCCTCCCCACCCCCCCCCCCCCACCAGCTATAACGATAATCCTGGCCTCCCCCTGCCCCACCCCAACTATAACCATAATCCTGGAGTCCTCGCCTTCTCTCTCACTCATGTCCAATTCATCAGCAACTGTTAATCTGCTTTCAAAATCTGTCTAGAAACTGACCACTTCTCATCACTCCATTGCTACCACTCCGTTCCAGGCTTCCACTGGCTATTTGATTTATTACAATAGCCGGAGTAAAATCCAAGACCTTTTTAGTGTCTTGTATGTTCCTACGTGGTTGGCCACCGGCTGGGCTTCTTCCTTGACCATGCTAGGCTCATGCAAACCTCAGGGCCTTTGTACTCGCCTCTCCATATCCTGAGATGCTCTTCTCCATAAAGTTACCTGGTCCTATCTTTTATCTCCTTCAGGGCTTGGTGCAAATATCCATCTTCTCAATGAAAGCTTCCTGAACAAGCATTTAAAATTGCAACCCAGTGCTCATTCAGCAATCCCTGTGCTCATCAGATGTCATTTAGGTGGCGGCAATGATGAGGCACAGCAGAGGTGCCTAGTGGGAAAGAGAAGTGGTTATAGAAAGGCTGGGAAGAGCTAAAATCCTAGTGTCACTTATTTTTGCAATTCTGTTTAGTTGCTGGCACTGGGGGTGGCCTTAGAAAATCCTGATTCTGGGCTGTTCCTTTATTTAGATAAAACTTGGGCTTTGTCCCCTGTAAGGTGCAGATATTCCTGGGGAAGGGAACACGTAAGACCTTGCCCTTAAGCCATGGTATGAATTAAGGCACGACAGGAACAGGGGGCAGGAAAGTGCCTTCAGCGTACTCTGTGTCTTGAATTTTCACAGTGATCCTTCTAGAAAGTACTCTCATCTTCATGTTATACTGAAGGAAAGGAAGCTCAGAGGTGCTGAGTAACCTCCCAGGGCCTACACAGCAGGGGCTCTCTGTTAGTTCACACAGCCGCTTTCTTTATGGATATGTGCATGCAGAAGACAGAAAATATAGACAATGGTTCTGCCATATGTAAAGATCCAACTCCGACCCACAGCACCCAGCCCAGGAGGCCAACCCACTCTCTGCACTAACCAGCCCAGGAAGTGAAACCCTTATCTCAAGCAACTTGTTCCAGAAGGCAGACAATAACCCTGTAACAATTGGTCCCAAGTGGCCAGGACTTGATTAATAACTGACAGCTTCCTTAATTTTTGTCCCCAGCCTCCAACTTAGGACCACCTGGAGAATGGCAAATAGGTACTCCTAACCAATCAGATGGGATGCCCTTTTTCTAGTTAGCCCACCTGCAGCCTCCCCTCACCAGCAGCCTCTGCTGGGAATTCCACCTGAGGCCTTTCCTTTTTTCCACTGAAAAGCTTTCTGGCTCCTCTGCCTCTGTCTCTGAGCCTGCCAGGTGCAGCGACGGTGGCTGACTCTCCCGCTGTCACAGGCTCTGAACGAACAGCCTCTGCTTGTGCTCATTTGGGTGGTCACCATGAAGTTCCACAGTGGGTTCACAGAAGCAGCTGAGTTCTGGGTACACAGTGCTTGTGGATGCTTTGGGGTGATAAAATTGTTGTTGGTTAGCGTGAAGGACTGCAGTATAGCAGCGTCTCACAAGAAGCGGTGTTCAGTCTGGGTTCCACGGTGTCCATGGCTGGGAACTTCAGAGAGGATGCTCCCAGCAACCTGGGATGGGGGTCCTTCCCTCCCCGCTTCTGTCACCCCTGCCTGGGGGGTGGGTTGCAGGGGGAGATGCAGGAAACAGACTATTCAGTGAAGACACAGGGAATGGAGTCTCTAAAAGGCGGCTAGTTAATACCAGCCGTGGAAAAGTCTGTTGACCCTGTAGCTGTGCTCCTTCGGAGCCCTGACCAGGTGCGGCTGAGTCCTCCCCTCCTTTTGGAGGGGAAACTGAGTAACAGAGCCCACGCTGGCTGGGGAGGGCCAAGGGGTAAATGTGGACCAGGGAGGGAGACCAGGCATTTCCAATTGGACTGGAAACTCTACGGAAAAAAATTACAAATGATCTCGTACCATCCTTTGGCCTCCAACTGAATTACAATTCTCTAGTAATAAAATGTTATCCTTGGTAATGGACTTAATCTTCATTTAATAATGCGACAGGAATGACTAAAATGCCCCACTTAAGAGCAAGGTGCTGTACGGAGAAAATGAAAGCAAATACTGATATCAAGAAAGGGGAAGAGAGGCAAAAATGGAGGAGTGGAGCCCAAAGACCCTAGCGCGGGCCACTTGGTGGGTTCTGGGGGCCGGGGAGGGAGCTAGTGAGCGGATCGGGCAGCTGGAGCTGTCCCTCTGCACCTGTGTATTAACAGGAGCAGGTGCATATTCATGTGGGGGAACATGTCCTCACAGCTCATTGGTCACTGGTTGTCCCTAGCCCTGTCCTCACTGCTCCCACCCTCTGTCCTGAGAGCCTGGGCCCTTAGTACTTCCTGGGCCCCTACCGAGGGGCTATGCCAAGAGTTTTGGCAGAACTCCAAGCTGTCTTCCCCTGTGGTGTCTAACTGGTTCTCCTCAAAACACTGAATTTCTTTGCACAGCAAAAACCTACAATAGTAAAAAAAAAAAAAAAAGTAACTCCCAATACACTGCGTGACCCAGGCTGTGACCCACCGTGTGACCTACAGTGATCCATGGTGTTCAAGTTCTTTTGAAGAATGGCTTGCTGCCTTTTTTTTTTTTTTTCCATTTTGGTTTGAATAACAGGATTTTGAAACCCATCATCTATATTCCTAAGTGAACATTCAGCTATGCTTGATTTAAATCAGGGACAATTTACACATAGGATAACCTATAGGAATTTATGTCAAGGGAGAGCTGAGGCAGAAATAAAAGGCCTTCCTTGGGATGGGGCAGTATCGGGGGAAGCACGCCTCCCTGTGTCCACTTTGGTGACTCACTGACACCAGATCCCTCCTCTCCCTCCATCCACAGGGCCACACAGCTCCTGCGTCTGCACCCGTGCGAGACCATTGACCCTGTCCCCCTGCACCCTGTTATGAGCTCATTATTGTGTCCAAGCCCAAATGGGAGTGGTTTCTTCTAAGAAAATACCATTAGACCAGAAGAGGAAAGTGGATCTGACTATTAAAGAAACATTCTCCATTAGGCACAGCAAAGTATATCAGACCAACTTCCTCTCTGCCTGCTTTTTATTTCTATGCAGCATATATAAATAGTTGATGTTCAGCATGCTGTTCCATTAAAAAATAATTCTACAATGAAGTACCAGTTAAAATAATTTCAGAGATAAAGAATTATGTAATTGTCCATTACTGGCCGAGGAAGGAAAGAAATGTATTAAATGGCTGTCTTCCTCTCATGGCGTCTGATTGGTTTTCTTTAGCACATTGGGTTTCTTAGTACAACGAAAACCTGTAATAACCAAAAAGAGAGGGTTACTCCCTCATGTCCCAAGAATGTCACATATGTCAATTACAATGTATCTGAACTGGACTTTGAACTTTGCAGTGGACCCAGAGTTTTAATGCACCTCTGGAAAACGTGTGATTTTTTTTACTTTTTGTTTGTTCTAAGTGGAACCTTAATATACTCCATTCCAACAAACCCCTCAAAATAGAAAGCAAATCCCTTAACTTTATAAACGGAAATATTCAACAAGGGTGTTTTCGTTTTTCAGTGAGAAAGCTCTTTGGAGGTCAGACTTGGGTGACCTCTGCCCAGAAGCTCCTTTGTACGGCCTCGTCCCTCTGTCCTCAGTGCATCATGGGTACTGGGTTATGCTGTGTCATTCGGGTGCTTTATATCCTTGTCTCCTGCACAAAGCCATGAGTTTCTGAGGATGACCTCGTATGCCAGCCCTTGGCAGACCTGGCAGGTCGCAGGTACCATTGACTGTGATCGAAATAATCAAGGAGTGGCCCATCATATAGCACTGACCTCCTTCTGAGCACACAAGTGACTCAAACAAATAAGGTCAAAGAGCTGATTGACTTGGAACCTACACTCCTCTGGGATATGCTGGCTTTGGCCTTGTTCTAGGTTTCCTTCTCAGGGAGCTGTGGCCTTATGGTTTGTCTACGTGGTCTCTAAGGCCGACCAACCCTTGGGGGCTCAGGTAGGGTGAGGCCCAAGCACTCCCAGGGATTAGCACCCACCTTCTTATTCTGTCCTGCTTCATGCTGTGGGCCCTAATCCACGTTCCGAGTCTTGTTCTGCTCATTCAGAATGGTGACTTTTGTGTCTACATAGATCTCGGTAGCTGGCCTACCTCTGATTGTCTTTCCCCTGAGAAAGAAATACAATCTGGGTCTCAATGCATGTGTGCCTCATGATTCTGACTCGACCTGATGCCTCTTACTGAGAAGCTACTTGTGGGGAAAGAAGAATCAGAAATTTAGGTCTTGGCCTCCCAGCTGGAGCATGCATGGAGATGCCAAATTAGACTCTCTAGATGTTTCTAGAAGCTCCTGCAAAACACAACTGCTTCTCTGCAATGAAGTTAAAGGTTTCACATTATGGCTTGGCATTTATTTTTATAGTTATTTTCTTTCAAACTATAAAACAACAGTTAATTAGAATTATACCATCAAAACCTCCTTACCCACTACTGTGCAGGGGGCGGGGGGTAGAATTGCCAATGCCTGGATCCTGGGTAAGCTATTCCCCTCACCTGCGCACGTTTTAAAACCACTTTCATCAAAACTTAAAAACTGTTGTCCTTGGGGCATCTGGGTGGCTCAGTCAGTTAAGCTCTTAACTTTGGCTCAGGTCACGATCTCCTGGTTCATGAGTTCGAGCCCCGTATCGGGCTCTGTGCTGACAGCTCAGAGCCTAGAGCCTGTTTCGGATTCTGTGTCTCCCTCTCTCTCTCTGGCCCTCCCCCGCTCGTGCACTGTCTCTCTCTCTCTCTCAAAAATAAATAAGCATTAAAAACGTTAAAAAAGAAGGGTGTCCTTATGACAGTAGTAAATAAACAGTGTCCACTGCTTAAATGTGGACTGTTTTTGAGGGTCGAATAACAGCCCTGAACTTCACAATGAATATGTTTCTTCATAAAAAAAAAAAAAAAAAAGATAAACTTTTGTTTTCTTCATGCCTCTTTACAGTCAGTCTCCCACGATGGTGTAATTCAAGATGCAGCTTCTAGTATTGATTTATGAAGCACTTTGATGGTTGGGGGTAAAAGGAGCCATCTCCCTCTCACTTCACACTGCATTTATACTGCCGTTCAAACTTTCTTCATGTTCTCAAACCATCCGTCCTATTTGGTAAGCACCCCAGGTCTCCGCTACCTCCTGAGCACCTCTGGGTTCTTTCTGTGGCTCTACGATGAATAGGGAAACCGGGCTGCCAGGTGTAAACTCCCAGCGGGTTTCAGGATGCTTCTGCTGGTGGTCTGCTTTCAGGATCTGTAACAGCATTATACACATTTATGTGCAAACGCCAAAATTCCTCCAAGCAATTAAGTTCCTGCCTTCCTTGTGCTCCCCTGCTAAGAATGCATCCTAAGGAAGGGGGAAGCCTATCACACTGTTAGATTTCTGTGTGACCCCTACTACTGGTGTTGTTCACCCATGCTGTTGCCATTGAGCACATAGCACGCGCACACTTACATTGCTATTTCTTTTGTAGGCTCATGCCCTTTTTCTTTGACCACACTGTGAGTATCTTCTGGGCTGAGACCGTATCCTCTGCCCCTTGGAATCTCCGTAATATTACCCAGAGGAGCAACTGCCACACAGTAGGCTCTCAAAGAAATGTGTGTGGTAAGTGAGCAGAAGTGATTCAATGGATAAAGCACCCTTTTCCCTCGTGGCTCAGGGTATCGATACAATTGCTCCTTGTTTTCCTCTCACGCCAAATGTCCTCTGGCTGAGTTCGTCCTGGACGACTTTTAGGGCGTATCTGACTTCCTGGGAGAGAAAACTCACTTCTCTGCTGCAGAAAAATACACCGAGTGAGCCCTAATACAAGGTATAGGGATGCGGGCCTCCCCTAGGTCTGTCTCTTCTGTTAGGATCAGAGAGAAGGTGACCCAGTGGGCTGCTTTCACACGTCCTTATCCACCATCCAGCTGCAGCTGTGCTGGGCACACGGCTCACACTTACCCTGGGACAGCTTTGCATCTTCACTGCCCTCACAACAGCAAGTGAAGGCTTGATGGGAGACCCCCGCAACATCCTGTCTTCAGCGACACTGGGTACGACCCCTTTTGACAGCAGCAGCATAATGATGCTGTGACTGCTCTTGACTAGGACACAGAGATCGGGCAGCCCTACAGAGCAGATGCGAGGCCGCCTGGAGGTCTAGGGTGCGGCATGCTACTCCCCACACTGCGGAGGGGCTGGATTGCATTCTAAAAGCCTTCTTGGTTGCCAATAATTTACCCCCTAGTACTGCAGGAGGAAATGTATTCAAGTGGTGCTTTTTTATTCATAAGCCATAGCTTTTGGTAATGAGACACGATCTCTCCTGCTTTGGTCAACTTTTTGGGCTTTTTAAGAGGAGGGCCTGATGCTTGTGGTCCTGGGCTCTTCCTCTTGGGATCCTAATTCAGGGATAAGAATTTTTCTCCTTTTCTATTAAGGGAATTTTAAGAAAAGATCAAATTTTAGAGTAGTTTTAGATTCACAGCAAAATTGGAGAGTATAGAGACATATCCCCCTGCCCGCCTTCCCCGCAGCCTTCCCCTACCACTGACATCCCTAGATCAACAGGGTGGTTTGTTACAGCTGATGACCCAACACTGATGCATCTTTATCCGCTGAAGTCCATAGTTTATATTAGGGCCTATCCTTGGTGTTGTATATCCTTGGTGTTGTATCCATTGGACAAATGGATAATGACCTGTATCCATCATTACAGCATCATACAGAGTAGTTTAGCTGCTTTAAAATTCCTCTGTGCTCTATTCATCCCTAGTAAGGAAATTTTAAAACACTAGGCAGTTTTCACTGTCCCTAAATAGAATTAGAATCACTGCTTCAGCTGACAGTCTGATTCTCTTCTCTTTTTTTCAGTTTAAAGAGTTTGTTTTGGCTTGAAACCAACCAAAAAAATAACTGAGTCTTAATAAATGTAGATATGAAGTCAATTATTCTGGGTGCTGTGGGGTAAGGAACAATCATTCAGGGTTCTTTGTTTACTCCAATTGCTTTATTGATGCCGTGGGGTTTTGACAAGCTCCTGCTTATCTTTCAAAGTCATGAGCTGATTTGAGGCCCTCGTAGTTAGGTCTTACCTTTGAAAATGCTTATACTTGGAAACTTTTCATAGGCCGAATTAGCTAGAGAATTTGCTCCATCATTTGGTTTCAACTGAACTGAACAACCTGCTTGCCACTGAAGAATTTCACTCTAGATTGCAAATGTGTCTGACAATGTCAAGAGAACAGTTACCTGGGGTAGAGGCAGGGGGGGGCAGGGCCCACACACCTGAATGTGAGACAGCAGACTCATGGGAGTGCTAGGCGAGCCCGGGCTCTCTCAGGAACCCTTGTGAGCACAAACACCTGATCATTCCTTTCCCCACATCTTTCTCTTCACCTGCAGGAGGCAATCACCTGTACACATCCTGCAATTTCATTTGGATCCTTCCAAACCCTTTCCTTAAGGCCCAGGTTGAAAGTTGTGGTCACTGCTTTATTGTCCTCCCCAGAATGGGCTCTGTGACAGCTGCACTGTCTTGCCTGCAGCTGTCCTGCCTTCTTGTCTCCAGCCTCCTGTACCACCTTTGCATAAAGTGGAAAATGCTGGGGATTCCTTTTTGGTCCTAATTATCTTTGAACTCCCAGCTGAAACTCCTTGGCTTCTCCCAGATGTCTTTGTTATTCTTTATACCTTTCCTTCTGCAACACTCTTCTGATCTGGGGCCCTGTCCTGGGTCCTTCTTCTCCTACTCTGAATATTCTCCTGGGGTGGCATCCCCTCCCCCAGGGCCTGTTGCTTCCCAGACAATGCCCACCGGCTTCTCATGGGTGACTCACCTTCAACACATTCCAAGGGCAACTCATTGTTCTTTCACTCTGCCTCTCTCTTCCTCCTAAGTCCCCTATTGTAAGGGGTGCCATTGCCATATTGCCCGAAAGAGAAATCTAAGATTTCACCAAGACTCACCACCGCCCCCCCCCGCCCCTCCTTTCCACCACCTCCTCGGTCACCAGATTTGGTGGATTCTACTTTGCCTATATCTCGATCCCCTCTGGCCCTTCCTCTTTGTTGTTACTACACCGGCCTGCATTCACGTCTTCACCTCTCTTGACTGGACCATTGCAACCTTCTCCAGCTGGCTGTTTGCCAGTGTGGTGCAGTGAAGCCAGACTGCTGGGTTGGAATCCTGGGCTCCATTACAGAGAGGTTGTGTGAATCTGGAATGGGATTAGTGTTTTTAGACTGTGTGATCTCGTGTTACTATTTAGTTTACAATTTAGAGTATGGGTTTCACAGGGAGGAGTGGTTCCGCTGAATATAGAATTCAGAGATTGTGCCAATTTATGGAGTCTTCACCAGGTGCTAAGCTCTATGCCAAGTAAGTTTACATACTTTTTTTTTTTCAACTAATTTCAATTAATCCTGTCAGTAAGCATGTGGCATCAGGATTATTATTGATATGGAAACTGTAGCCCTCACCTACGGCCGCATAGCTGGTAAATGGGTACGTTGGGATTTCAAACAAAATTTCTGTCGGACTCCAATGCCATGTTCTCAAACATCACGCATCTTTTAGCGGATCATAAGTATATCCCCAAGTTTTGAGAGTATTCATAAAAAGACTTACACATTCCAGTGACACAATCACAGTAGTTGACATCTAGCTTGAGTCCAGTTTCAGAGCCAGTACTAATCATCTGTATAAACACGAATGGGTTTGCAAGTCGTTATGGACTGAGCGGTGTCCCCTCAAAAGTCATATGTTGAAGCTGTGTTTCTGAGCGTGACTATCCGGAGACAGGGTTTTTAGGAGTAAAGTTAAAGGCGGTCATAAGGGTGGCACCCTAATCCAATAGGGTTGGTGTCCTCATAAGAGGAAGGGAGACCAGTGCCCTCTCTTGCCATGACAGAGCATTCGAGAAGGCAGCCATCTGCAAGCCACGAAGGGAGACTTCCACAGACACCAAATTCTGCTGGATGTTGAACCTGGACTTTCCAGCCTCTGCAAACTGTGAGGAAATTAATTTCTGTGGTGTCAGCCACCTCGTCTGTGGTGTTATCACAGCCAGAGCTGACTACGACCCAAGTCAAAGAAAGCAGCTTTGACTGAGTGCTCTGACCTTCCGGTGTTTTGACAGGTCAAAGAACAGCTTGAATTCTGGGAATGAAATCTGGCTTCATGTAAACAATGCCGGTGTCAAGCCTGTAAAACTGTAGTTAATGAATTAAACAGTAGAATGATACAGAAGTTGTGACTAAAATACCATTAAGGGCATGACATCCCCTTCCAAGGCTGTAAGGAAGTGTGACGCTTCTGTGACTCTAGGAAAGTGAAGGTGTAGTCAGGTTGTCTGGGACTTCTACTGACTTTCAGAGCCACGCTCCTACGGGAAGCTGGGGCAAAAGGAAGGCAGCGAGTTGATGAGGATGTGTCGCAGACAGCCACGAACCTCAAGTCTACTGCACAACTCAATGGCTATCTTGGCCACTGTATGCATTACCATGAATTAAGGGGGGGGGGGGGAATAACCCAGGGACGCCTGGGTGGCTCAGTCGGTTAAGCATCCGACTTCAGCTCAGGTCATGATCTCACAGTCCGCGGGTTCAAGCCCCGTGTCGGGCTCTGCGCTGACAGCTCAGAGCCTGGAGCCTGCTTCAGATTCTGTGTCTCCCTCTCTCTCTGCCCCTCCCCTGCTCACACTCTGTCTCTGTCTCAAAAATAAATAAACATGAACAAAAATTATTACAAAAAAGAAAAAAAATCCCAGCCATTTATTTGAAAACAAACAAACAAACAAACAAACAAAAGAACAAGTGATCAAAACCCTACAGTGGAGACTATTCCACGTTTCTGTGACTATACCAAGCGCCTCCTCTTGGAGCAACTAAACACTTGGACTGGGGTCATTCTGGTTTGTACTAACAGCCGGGCGCAGAGGGAAATCAGCAAATGCCCCAAAGGGATCGCTTCCCTGGTGAAAGGTGTATTCCTGGCACAGAAGTACCAATTATACAAACACAGGACAGGAAATAGTTGAATACAGCAAAAAACATAAATCCTACCCACCACTGAGAATTGGAAAATTGAGTAACAATCTGGAAAAGGAATAGTATCAAATGAGTAGCTGGGTCGTACATGACGGCTCTGCCCCAACAGGTATGTGGTGGACAAGGTTCACATCAGAGTCAACAAAAGCTGTGGAAGAAAAGACAGTGGCATCTACTATATGATAACCCCATGAGCTCAGTGGTAGAAAAATTCGCTCGGACAATGGTGAATGTAGCTTTCCTTGCTCAAGGTGTTTGGATAAATATTCTGATCCTACCTTCAGTTTTGTCAACCGTGTTTTCATCGGTGTAGACCCAGGGCCACTGCCACTGGAGCCTAGAAACGTCTGTGTTGCTTGGGATAGAGATCAGAGATAAGAACTGGTGGCCTGTGGACTGCATCAGGCACATAGGTTGTGTTTTATTAATTTGAGCCAATGCTTAAAAATAAGTAGGCATCAGATGAAAATGGGCATTTTCATCTTGTTTCGGAAATTCAGAAGACCTGGCAACAGTGGGCCTGAGTTCTCACAAGGCAACAGTGGGATGAAGCTAGGACACAACTGTCCCTTGTAGTCAGAGCGTGGTCTGTCTCTGAAACCTCCTTCTGAATTGTGCCCCTCCCCCTACCTCTCATTCATAAGTTGAAGCCCTAACCCCCAAAGAGCCTATATTTGGAGACAGGGCATTTAAGGAGGTTCTTAAGGTTAAATGAGGTCATGGCATGGGTCTCTAATCTGATTTTTCCGTCTCCCCTGTGTACAGGTGTACAGAAGAAAGGCCATGTGAGGACACAGCAAGAAGGTGGCCATCTGTGCGCCAGGAAGAGAGGTCTAAAGGAAACAAAATCTGCTGGACCTCAGACTGGACTTCCAGCCTCCAGAACCGTGAGAAAATAACTGGCTGTTGTTTGGTACTTGTTATGGCAGTTCAAGCCTACTCATATACAGCTCATGCTCTGGAGAACAGAGTTCTCTGAGAACTCCTCCCCATCGTCCACCCTACACACCTGACATATGCCCACTTCTCCGAGACCATTCCCTCCCCTTTCCTGCTCCACTGCTCTAGCTCTGACTCCAGGATCCCTTCTGGATCTGTGGCCTGCTAACTGGAACCTCCATCTTATCTCCACACCGTCGCTGCACCCTCTTAAAATCCAGCCACCCCATGCCTGAAAGAATGCTCCATCTAAGGTTACAATGGAATTACATCCCTTTTGTTGTTAAGCCCTCATGGGTCACATTGGTTCCCAGACTCTAGTGCTCTTAGCACAATGTGGGGTGCTAAGTCCTGTGCAAGAAACAAAGCCCAGGTCATTGGCATGGACCCAGGGGGGCATCAGCATGCATCAAAGCACCCATGAAGTCCTGTGGACTGTAACAAAGTGCCAAACAAGAGATGCAAATAGAATTCAATATGGACACGAGTGAGTTAAACATTTATTCCCATGGAGGACTGTGGGCATGTCTCCTGGAGGAGATATCAACTTGGAAGATGGGACAGCCTTGGACCAGGGAGCATGGAGTAAGGAAGGGCCCTGAAGTGCATGTGTCCTTCCTGAGCCTGTGAGTTCTCTGATGCACATTCCGGAATAAGTAAATGGGGTCCGCAAGCAAGATAAATGGCTACTCAACACAATAGCAGCAAAACAAACATTTGAGGACATGAGTGGTCAGTAAATCATGCTTTTGATTCAAAGTTTTCCAGCTAAATCCATTCTAAATCCTAACAAAACCAAGAACCTTTCTCAGTTTAACTCAAATCTATACAAAATCTGATAAACCATGTCAACCTGATGCAACAGTATATGTTTTAATGTTGACATCTTTGGGTGACAGATACAATGTATTTTTCCCCCAAAGGGTGAGTCTTTGGGTTCAACACCATTTTCAATATGAGGTTGATATACAAGTTACATTAGGCTATGAGACAATATCTTTAAAGAGGATAGGAATTCAATATGTGTTACTAGAAGTTAGTTCTTTGGCGCACATCAACCCCTTCATTAGATAGATCTCCCAGTTTCTCTTCAAAGAATCATAAGCTTATTCATTTTTATATATATCAGACAAGCTCTGCTTCACCTGTGCTTTTATTTTTTAAAAAATTTGTTCAACTGCACAATTACATTAAAACATTACATTGCCACAACCCTAGACCTTATTTTATTCTTCTCTTATTTCTTGCGACCACAATCCTCTCCTTTTTATCTTAATCTGATGCATTTACAAATTTTGGCTTGCACAATTTCAAATCAATTTCCTTCCAGACAAATAAGTGGGTGGGAGCATGCTTTAAGCACTTGCATTTCTGAAAATCTATTTTACCCACATACACAAACAACAGTTTAATGAGATATGAAATTCTAAGATTACAATTCCATATTTTCGGAACTCTGGAAACGCTGCTCTGTCATAGTGTAGAAGTTAGCACTATTGATGAGAACTCTGCTTCTGATGTGGTCCTTTTCCCTGTTCAGGTAACCTGCTTGCTTGTTTAGTTTTTTCTTCTCTGTTTCTCTCTCACCAACCGCCCCCCCCCCCATTTCATTTTATTTTAGAATTCAGATATCTCACCAGGATACAACAGCTAGGGTTGTGTTGTTTTAACTAGTCATTCTTGCAGTAAGTGAGCTCTTTCAAATTGAAGACTTAATTGGTTCTCTAAATGTTAAAAAGGCCACCTTCATTTATAACCAGGTATCTTAAGTCATGGAATGGGTTCTTTTCCTATGCATAACAGAGCACAGAAGTAAACAGTTTTTTTTTTCTTTATTATCTCATAAAATTTGGGTCAAAAGCCCACATATTAATTACATTTTTTTGCCTTACAACTTATTTTTTTAAGCAGTTTATTTATTTAGGGGTGCCTGGATGGCTCAGTTGGTTAAGCATCTGACTTCAGCTCAGGTCATGATCTAGCAGTTCGTGAGTTCAAGCCCCACATGGGGCTCTGTGCTGACTGCTCAGAGCCTGGAGCCTGTTTCAGATTCTGTCTCCCTCTCTCTTTGCCCCTCCCTTGCTTGTACTCTGTCTCTCTCTCTCAAAAACTAAATAAACATACATTTTTAAAAAATTTTATTTATTTATTTTGAGAGAGAGAGGTAGAGAGAACACGAGCAGGGGAGGGGCAGAGGAGAGAGAGAGGGAGAGAGTGAGAGAAGGAGGGAGGGAGAGAGAATCCCAAGCAAGCTCTGCTCTAACGCGGGGTTGAACTCACAAAGGGTAAGATCATGACTTGAGCTGAAACCAAGATTCAAGGTTTAACCAACTGAGCCACCCAAGCGCCCCTTGCCTTAACATTTAAAAGGCGTCAAGCAGCATCAGGAATTCACGACTTTTTAAAAATTTTAAAGGATTCATTTATTTTTATTCTCCAGTAGAGTACATAGAAAATGCTTTCCGGGTGTTAACTTGGAGAAGCGCTGCTATGCTTGCCACAGCTAAAGCTTTGAGAAAATCCTAGCAAACCGTGTAGCAGTTTGTTCCTTTAAAACGCTGGTGACTTGGTGCCCGCTTTCTTGCAGGCAGTTAGCACCACGCACAGCTCTCGGGGAGCCTGCCACGCTATTCTGCTTCTGGTTCTGAAAGAGAAGCAAACGTTCCGAGAGCACTAGGGCTGCAATTACTCAATGAAACAGAAGTGCCACATCTTCAGCTGTTGAAGTTACTTCTACAAGCCACACCCACCGACAACTCTGCCCTAATTCTGCTATTGGAATAAAGCTTTGCGGTCACGCTAAAAGGCCTTCCAGTCTCCTGCCATTTGTGTTCCTAAAACAAAGTGCAGCGTGACTACACCGTTGCAGGAAATGAGATGCTCGCGTTAGCCATCCCTGTGGATCACAGGCCGGGGAAGCAAATCAATTGAGGGGGGAAAATTCCCAGAGAAGCTCATTAATTAGTAATAAATGGGCAAATGGCCCAAATCACAAGGTGTGGGAGGCAGCTAAGGCCGGCAGTGTGTTCTCGGCCAAATCACGGATGTAAATACTGTCGGTGTAAAAGTCGACCTGGCGACGATTTCAGCCCGACCACCCGCCCCGCACACGTCTGCGACCGTAGCCCACCGGGTGCGGGAGGACCCGGGCCCCGCGCCCGGCCGGGGCGGGGCGCGCGCCGACGACACCTACCCAGCAGCAGGAGCCGGTGCGTCTGCTGCAGGTCGCGCTTCTGCTCCCGGAGCATGCGGTCGATGTTCCTGCTGACCTTCCTCGCCTCCCGCTCCGCCTCGCGCTCTTCCGCGCGTAGCTGCTCCGGCCGCCGTCGCCGCTCCTTCTTCGGGGCGGCTTTGGGCCGCGTGCACGCCGGGCTCTCGCCGGCGCCCCGAGGGACCGGGGTCTGGGCCGCGCCTCCCCCTAGCCGGGTCGGGGCCGGCACCGGGCCGGGCCGCGCGTCCTCCGCAGGCTCTTCCGAGGCGGCGTGGGGGACGTCCTCCGGGTCCCCGAAGAGCAGCGGCCGCAGACTGTAGCACAGACCCATGTGGACGCGAGGGCGCGGGGCGCTCAGGGCTCAGGCCGGGGCCCCCGCGGTGGGGCGGGAGGGGGCTGCACCCGCACCCGGCGCGGCGCTACCGCCCGCACGCTGCGGGCTGGGGGTGCGGCGGGCCCGGGCCGAGGGCCACGGCCCCTCACTGTCCCGGAGGGCCATTTTGCATTTTCCGCCGGGTGCAGGGGGTGGCAGCCGCCCGGGCTGGAGATCACCTGATAACGCGGCGAGCCGGCCGCGCCGACGGGCCTCCACGAGCCCGGCCCCCGTTACCGTAAATACCGCCTTCCGGGCCGTCCCCCGTTACCGTAAAAGCCGCCACCGGGGCCGGCCCCCCGTTACCGTAAATACCGCCGCCAGGGCCGACCCTCGTTACCGTAAATACTGCAGCCGTGCTGGTTGCACCGTAAATCCTACCGCCTGGTCCACTCTGATTACGGTAAATATCGCCGCCTTGGCCCGGCCCCCGAGACGGCAGGCACCGCCTCGCGCTCGGGACTTCGATACCGTAAATACGGTTGCCCGAGTCCGGCGTGCAGCTGCGGACAGTGCCGCAGTGGCGGTGGTGGTGCCGTCACCACCCAGAGCTGCCATTGCAGCACTTAAAATCTGGGATAGTGGTAAAAGAGAACGGGAAGCCGGAGAAAGGGATGGAGATGCTAGCTTTCAGATCTTGAACTGCCGGATGTATTCCCTGCAGAGACTGCCGCACCTTGCCTCGCCTTTTTCTGCTCACTTACATTTTACACGCATGCAGACATGTCTACACACTTTTGGTCCTTACCGTAATTCTATTATGGCTTTGGTGTCGACAAAATCTCCAAATCAGGAGGTCCATGACATCATTTTTAACAACTACACTTAAGAAAACACTGAAAAGGAGAACATGTAATTGTCATATGCTATTTTTATTTGCTAAGACGAGTTATGAAATTGCACTCTGTATACTATTTGTTGATCCACAGTATAGGGCAGAGAGGAGCAGAGGCACATCCAGACGGAGTGCCCTTTCTCCAGGCCTCCTATGGCTACAACCTCCCAGAAATCCCCAGTTTCCATTGTTTCCCCTTTAATATCCATCATCTTATAGATCGTTTGTAACAGATGAAGATTTCTGTTAGCTTTTAAGAACTCTGCTATAATATGTGGTCCTTAATTTCTAGCAAAATGACATGAAATATTACAACTGATGGTTAAATATATCTAATATAAATCCCGTTAATACAGCAGATTGGTCTGCTAAATGCGACACAGCATGTAACAAGTGTATGCTGTACCAGTTGGCAGTCGGTGTAAATATTACATTTGATTAAGTTTTTAAAGAAGGAAATTGGGAGATCTAGATTCACATTTATTTCAAGGCCCCATTAATAACAAATGTATATACCATGTAGTGTTTTGGATCTAACAACCCCCCAGTTTCCCCCAAATTGGCTGCATTTTAGATCTTTGAGTAGTAGAAGAAAGAGGCTATAGAAAATCTAACTTGAGAAAACACAAAAAAAATTTATCTCTGTCATTCTCACTACTCCTTCACTGACCCATCCTCCCTGTCATCCATCCACTTATTTAGTATTTAGCAAGCACTGACAATATGCTAGGCATTTTGGTTCGTATCTGGTGAGGCAAAAGACATGAGTCCTTGTGTTTATACACTAGTGAGGTAGAAATATGTTCAATCACATGCACACACAGCTTAATACATTTATTATACATTTCAAATTATGCAAATGCTGTTAAGGGAAAGAACAGGGTTCTCTAAGAAGTTATAAGGCCCAGTTTAAATTGGGAAGGGAGGCCAAGAAAAGGAAAACCCTGATTCAAAGTGATACATGCACCCTTATGTTTACAGCAGCATTGTTTACCATGGCCAAGATATGGAAGCAACCCACGTGTCCATCAATAGATGAATAAAGAAGTTGTAATAGATATATACATATATATTATATAGTAATACAGTATAATATATGGTATTCCATTATGTATGTATACATATAAATTTTCATACTATATATCATATATGTATCTTGATTTTAGCTCAGGTTGCGATCTCATGGATCATGGGATTGAGCTCCGTGTTGGGCTCTGTGCTGACACTTAGAATCTGCTTGGGATGTTCTCTCTCTCTTTCAAAATAAACAAAACCAAAATACTTTGAAAAAAGAAACTTTTATTTTTTCTCAACATTAGGAATCAAAAGGCCAAATGCAGCTTTTTTTTTTTTTTTCCCACTCTTCTTTTCCTTTGGTCCTCTTTTAAAAATTCAAATTACGGGGCATCAGGGTGGCTCAGTCAGTTAAGCATCCAACTCTCGATTTCGGCTCAGGTCATGATCTCATGGTTCATGAGATTGAGCCCCACATTGGGCTCTGTGCTGACAGCACAGAGTCTGCTTGGGATGTTCTCTTTCTCTCAAATAAACAAACAAAATACTTTAAAAAAAAAAGCCCCTTCACTTTTCCTCAGCATTAGGAATCAAAAGGCCAAATACATTTTTTTCCACTCTTTTCCTTTGGTCCTCTTATAAAAACTCAGATTATGGGGCTCCTGGGTGGCTCAGTCAGTTAAGTGTCTGACTGTTGATTTTGGCTCAGGTCATGATCTCAGGGTTTGTGAGTTCGAGCCCACCCCGGGCCATGGGACTCTGTGCTGATAGTGTGGAGTCTGTTTGGGATTCTTTCTTCTCCTCTAACTCTGCCCCTCCCCCACTCATTCTCTCTCAGTCTCTCAAAATAAACTTTAGGGTGCCTGGGTAGCTCAGTTGGTTAAGCGTCTGACTTTGGCTCAGGTCATGATCTCATGGTTTGTGGGTTCGAGCCCCACACCAAGCTCTCTGCTGTCAGCACAGAGCCTACTTCAGATCCTCTGTCTCCTTCTCTCTCTGCCCCTCCCCCTCTTGTGCTCTCCTTCTCAAAAATAAACATTCAAATTAAAAATAAACTTTAAGAAAAATAATACTACACACACACACACACACACACACACACACACACACAATGGAATATTACTCAGCCATAAAAAATAAGGAGATCTTGCCATTCACAACATGGATGGACCTAGTGAAATAAATCAGAGAAAGACTAATACCATATGATTTCACTCATATGTGGAACTTAAGAAAACAAATGAACAAAGAAGAAAAGAGACAAGCAAAAAACCAGACTCTTAAATACAGAGAACACACTGGGGCATAGTAGAGAGGAGGTAGGTTGATGGTGGGGATGGGTGAAATAGGTGAGGGGGATTGAAGAATAAACTTATCATGATGAGCACGGATAATGTATACAATTGTTAAATCATTACATTGCACACCTGAAACTAATATGACAGTGTTTCTTTTCTTTCTTTTTTTTTTTTTTCTTTTAAAGTAGGCTCCACGGCCAATGCAGAACCCAACATGGGACTTGAACTCATGGCCCTGAGATCAAGACCTGAGCTGAGATCAAGAGTTGGATGCTTACGTGGATGGAACTGGAGGGTATTATGCTAAGTGAAATAAGTCAGGCAGAGAAAGACAGATACTGTATGTTTTCACTCATATGCGGATCCTGAGGAATTTAACAGAAGGCCATGGGGAAGGGGAAGGGAAAAAAAAAGTTACAGAGAGGGAGGGAGGCAAACCATAAGAGACTCTTAAATACTGAGAACAAACTGAGGGTTGATGGGGGCTGGGGGAGAGGAGAAAATGGGTGATGGGCGTTGAGGAGGGCAGCTGTTGGAATGAGCACTGGGTGTTGTATGGAAACAAATTTGACAATAAATTATACTTAATACATATATAAAAAGAGTTGGATACTTAACTGACTGAGCCACCCAGGTGACCCTACACTGTATGTTAATTATACTTCAAAAAAAAAAAATTGGTAGGGAAAAAAAGTTTGTGTATGGTACAGAAAAGGCCTTTCAGAGGAAGGGATATTTGAACTGAGACCTGAGGAATATATACCAATTCCTTTCCTGTTGTGACTTATTAGCTAAACCTTGTCAACTAGTATCACAAGAGACAGATAACATTTTATATATTTAAGGCAGGTGAAAATAGAAAATATAGATTTTAATTTTTTTAACATTTATTCATTTTTGAGACACAGAGAGGGACAGAGTGTGAGCAGGAGAGGGGCAAAGAACAAGGGAGACACAGAATCCGAAACAGGCTCCAGGCTCCGAGCTGTCAGCACAGAGCCGAATGCCGGGCTTGATCTCACTGACAAGGAGATCATGACCTGAGCCGAAGTCAGATGCTCAACTGACTGAGCCACCCAGGTGCCCCTAGATTTTTAAATTACATAAATTAATTTGTATCTAAATGAGAATTCACTCACATTTAAGAATTTATTTAAAAGAAGAGCTAGAAGACAATGTTTTCTATTGGTACCCAATATTATAAACTGAAAATAATTCTTGAACTCTTATTAAAAGAATCTTAGGAAAAACTGTTGTGTCCATTGTGCCCACATTTCAATTTCTTTCAGCACTTTTAATTACATATCAATTATACAAAATTGATTACATGTTCTCCGCATAGGATCAATTAGAATATTTAATACTTATATATCACTGTTAATTAAATTTAATGTTTTCTAATGCAAGGCTGATTTTTAATTCATGAATAATTGAGTCATATCAGTAAGCAATTTCTTTTTTTTTTTTTTCAACGTTTATTTATTTTTGGGACAGAGAGAGACAGAGCATGAACGGGGGAGGGGCAGAGAGAGAGGGAGACACAGAATCGGAAACAGGCTCCAGGCTCTGAGCCATCAGCCCAGAGCCCGACGCGGGGCTCGAACTCACGGACCGCGAGATCGTGACCTGGCTGAAGTCGGACGCTTAACCGACTGCGCCACCCAGGCGCCCCTCAGTAAGCAATTTCTAATGTCAAAGAATGATTGTGAATCTGAAATAGAAATTATGAGGGGACTCTAAAGTAAATGTAAAATTATAGCATGTTAATTTAGGGTGTAATTTTATGTTTAATCTTAACTGATGCCAATATGATTATTTCAGTCTGAATCCATTTTCCTCTGGACTTCCTAAGAGCAAACAAAATTAGATGTAGTGAAATATTATGTCTAAGGTCTTTGTATGGAAATTATGTTCAGTTGATGAAAGTGGCATTTCTCACCCCAGTTGGGGCTATATTTGAATAGTATGATGTATAGTTATAGAGGATTGATTAAACAATGATACATCCTCAAGAATGCGGTAATAATGTATCCATTAAAAATGAAAGAGGACTAATTTCCTAGAATACAAGATTTCTCAACCTTGGCACTATTGACTTTGGTGGCTAGATAATTTGTTGTGGCGGGAGCTGTCCTGTGTATTGTAGGATGTTTAGCAACATCCTTGGCCTCTACCCAGTAGATGCCAGTAGGATTCTTCCTCAATGGTGACAACAATAAAATGTCTCCAGTTATGCCAAATATGTACTTAGGCAAAATTGCCCCTTGTTCAAAACCATGGTTGCAATAGAATGGCAGAGGAACCAATTCAGTTGGACTAATCAATTAAAAATATCTCCCATTTGAATGTACTAGAGAGTAACCAGAATGAATCTACCCTTGAAAGATAAATATGATGGATAAGGTTTGCGATTTTAAGGCTTTTTGCTTGAGGACATTTCCCAATCTGTAATCAGTGGGCAGCAGAAAGCCACAATTATGGGGCCCAGGGCAAAATGAAAATCCTATGCCCCTTGTTGCAAATTTAATTTGAAGACAATAACAGAATATTAAACCAGGCCTGAAGTCCTGTGTGACTTTGCCCGTGAAGCTGGGCCTACTTATGGGCTTGAGATGTTACAGAATAGAATTTGGGAAACAGCCAGAAAGTTAGTAGTGAAATCCTAGAAGGGAGGGAACTTTAGAAATGTGAGCCCCACAAATCTGTATATAAAATCCACTCAAATCTTTGGCTGACTATTAAACAATAATGCAGGAGGAGACCCTGGTGGCCTGACAAAAACACCTAAAATATACAAAGGGACAGAGCAAAGATTTCATGGTCTTCTTTCTTCAGGACAGATAGAGTTTGAGTCCAACACAATTACTGGGTTATAGAACAAAACAAAACAAAACAAAACAAAACAAAACAAAACAAAACAAAACAAAAATCACTCAGTAGAGAGATACAACAGAAAACAAAGTCTCTACAAGATACCATTTATAATTCCTGGCATCCAATGAAAAGCATTAGACAAGCACCCAGACAGAAAAATGTGACCCATAGTTAAGAAAAAAAGCAATAATATAAATTGATGCCTAGATGAACCAGATGTAACAATCAGCAGACAAGAGTTTTAAAGTAGCAATTAAAAACATGTTCAGAGAGTTAAAAGAAGATGTCTACATCATGAAGCAACCCATGGAGAATTGAAACAGAGAAACTGAAACTGTAGAAGGGAAGCAAGTGGAAATAATAAAACTCAGAAGTACAACAACTGAAATAAACAAAATCACTGGATGGGCTTACCAGCCGGTTGAAGACAGAAGAACACATTGATGAAATTAAAAATCTATCCATAGAGATGATCCAATCTGAAGAACAGAGAGGAAAAGACAACTGAAGAAAAACTAGCAGATCCTCTGAGGACTGTTGATCAATACTATGTGGTCTAAACTAAGAGCAATTAAAGTCCTAGAAATAGATAGAAATTGGGATAGAAACAATATCTGAAGAAGTAATGGCCCCAAACTTCTGATATTTGATGAGACAACATTAATTTGCAAATCCAAGAAACCTCAGTGAACCTTCAAATATGAAGAGAGATGAGAGAATAAAAGTAGCCAAAGAAAACAGAGACATTATGTATAAAAAGCAGCATATGAAAAATGCTGGCTTTTCATCAGAAACGGTGGATGCTGAAAGGCAGCAGAACAGCATGGCTGAAGTGCTGAAATACAGAGAAATATTACCAACTGACTGTTTTATATCTTTTGAAGCTATACTTCAAGAATAAAAGTGAAAAAAATAAGATTAAGGAAAATAAGAGAGGCTAAACATCAGCTGACCTGTGCTGCGGAAAAATGCCAAATGGGAGTCTTCAGGCTAAAGGGATGTGACACTAGATGATAACTCAGATCCAGAGGAAATATAAAGATCAGCATAAATGGTAAATATGAAGACTGTCTGTATTTTTCTTTTTAAGATTTCTTTTATAAACACGCCTATTTAAGGAAAATTATTAATAGTGTATTGTGGATTTATAATGCACTCAGGTGAAATCTATGGAAATGTTACAAAGAGTGGGGTGGGCAAGGGACTAGACTCTCACAAAGTTCTAATGTTTTATGGAAAGTAGTATAATATTAACCATAAGTAGATTATGATAAGCTACCAATAGAATTTTCTGCACTGATAAAAATGTTCTATATCTGCATTGCTCCCTAAGGTAGCCACTAGTCGTATTTACTTCCTGCACACTTGAAATGTGGGTATTGTCACTGGAGAACTCAATTTTAATTTTCATTAATTAAAAAAACAGACTCTTGAATACAGAGAACTCGTGTTTGCCAGAGGGGAGGGGGGTGTGGAGATGGGCAAACTAGGTGAAGAGGATTAAGAGGTACAAACTTCTGGTTATAAAATGAATAAGTCATGGGGATGAAAGGTACATCATGGGGAATATGTAGTCAATAATATTGTAATAACATTGTATGGTGACAGATGGTGACTACACTTGCCGTGGTGAATAATGTATAGAATTGTCGAATCCCTGTGTTATACACCTGAAAGTAATAGAACACTGTACGTCAATTATACTTCAATAATTTATCAAAATAAATTTAAATGGTAACATGTGGCTAGTGGCTACCATTTTGCACAATGTGGCACTAGAGAAACCACTAAAAAATAGTGAAAATTAGGATACCTAGAAAGCTAATTGGGGAACAAACTGAAATACCAAGAAGTATTCAATTAAGCCCAAAGAAAGAAGAAACAAAGGGAACAAACAAATGAACCAAATAGAAAACAAATAGCAAAATGGCTAATGTAAATCCAACTATTGTAGTAAATGTAAATGGACTAAACCTTTTAATTAAAAGACAGAGAATGTCAGAGTGAATAAAGAAGATCCAACTTTCTGCTGTTTATAAGGAACACACTGTAAACACAGACACAAGGAGGTAGATAGTAAAAAGAAGGGAAAATATATAGATGGTGTGTGAGGTTCCTAGTGCTGCAGGAACAAATTACCACAAGCTGAGAAGTTTAAGACAACAGATGTTCGTTCTTTCACAGTCCTGAAGGTCAGAAGTCAAAATTAAGGTGTTGGCAGGGCCACGTTCTCTCTGCAGCTCTAGGGGAAAGTCCTTCCTGGCCTCCTCCAGCTTCTCGTGGCTCCTGGTGCCTACTGACTGTGGCAGCAACTGTGCAGTGTCTGCCTCTGTGTTCACTTGCCTTCTGCCCTGCGTCTCTGAGTGTCCTTTTCTGTCTCTTATAAACATGGTCTCATTGGGTTTAGGGCCCACCCTAATCTAATATGATTTGATCTCTATCCTTCCCTTAATGATAATCTGCAAAGATTTTATTTCCAAGTAAGGCCATGTTCTAGAGGGACACAAATTTTGGAGAGACACTGCTTAACTCACTACATACGGAAATATGAGTCATGAGGAACCTGGAATGGCTACATTAATACCAGACAACATAGCATTCAAGACAAGGAGGTTCACTGAAAATAAAGAGCACTACTTCATCATGATGAAAGGACCAGTACATCAGGAAGACATAACAAATATAAATATATATATGGAGCTTCAAAATACATGAAGTTATAGCTGACAAAACATAGAGAAGTAAAAAATCCACAATCTTAGGTGAACATACTTGTCTCATTAACAGAAAAAACTGAAAGGTCCTAATGACATCCCAAGCCACATTTATCTAACTGATATTTATAGAACACTATATCCAACAATTGCAAAATGCTCCTCCCCGGTTCAAGTGAAATGATCACCAAGATAGACCAGAACTAGACCAAAAACCCTATCACCAAATTATAAAACACTAAAAGTCTTCTAGAGCGTGCTTTCTGACCACAACGGAATTATGTCAGAAGGGCAATAAGGTATCTAAAAATCCCCTAATATTTGGAATCAAACAACCAACTTTTGAGTGAGCCATAGTTCTTAGACAAGTTCAATAAGGGTAATAAATTCCTAGCAAGGGGTAGAGAAAATACAAATTATCTATACCAGGTAAAAAAGGAGGAAAAATGCTATAGGAACTAGATATGTCAAAATGATAAATAGGAACATTATGGACAAATTTATATCAACACATTTGGCAATTTAGGTGGAATAGACAAATTCTTTGAAAAATACAGTTTAACAAAATTAATACAAGAAGAAACAAAATGTGAATAGTGGTGTATCTAGCAAATAAATGGAAGTTGTTACTGAACATGTCCGCACAAAGAAAACTCCCGAGTACTGATCACTGGTGAATTCTACGAAACATTTAAGGAAGATAATAATACCAATATTAAATAAACTTTCTCACAATAAAGAGGAAGAAAAACGTTTAAAACTCTGTGACTTGTTTGAAGCTAACACAACCTTGATACAAAAACTTGACAGATGTAGGAGATTTTATATAAGACCAGGAGATTTCAGGCCAATATTGCTCATCAGTATAAATGCAAAAAAGCTTTCAAAATGTTACCCAGCAATGTAGAAAAATAATATGTCACCATAGAGTGGGATTTATCCCCATGATGAAACGTTGATTGAACATATATTCTCTGGATTTCCAAGTGACATAATTGTTTACATAGAAATTACTAAGGAATAATCTTAAAAGCATTCTAGAACTAAAATGTGAGTTTATCCAGGTCTATGGATATGAGATCAGTATACAAAAATAAATTATATTACTATATACTAACAACAACATCAGCAAAAACAACAACAACAACAATTGGAACATGAAATTTTAAAATTCCATCTATAATTGAACCCCAAACTACAAAATAGGAATAAATTTGATAAAAGATGTAAAAAACTTCTACACAGAGAGCTATAAAAACGTTGCTGAGAGGAATTAAAGACCTAAATAAATGGAGAGGCACAACATGAAAGAGTATTGTTATTTTCCCCAAACTGGTCTATAGGTTCAATGCAATATCAGTTATAATCAAGAAGCCATTTTTATAGGTGTTGATAAGCTGATTATAAAATTGATATGGAGATGCAAATGACCAAGATTGTTCATAAGAATCTTGGTAAAGAAGACCAAAGCTGGAGGACTTTCGTTACCTTTCTTCAAAACTCACTGTAAGAAGACAGTAATCAAGATAGTGTGGCACACAAGGACAGGCAAATATATCAGTGAAATAGAATGCTGAGAGCAGAAATAGACCCACATTCACATGGTCTATTGGGTTTCAGCAAAGGTGCCAAAGTAATTTAATGGGAAAAAGTTTTTTCAACACATAGTGACAGAACAAGTGGATGTCCACATTAGAACAAAATGGGCCCTGTTCCCTACTTCCCACCACATACACAAAAGAAATGGGGATTAAATGTAAACTTATGTATAAAATCTACAGCTTTTTAAAAAGAAAACATAAATGGGGCGCCTGGGTGGCGCAGTCGGTTGAGCGTCCGACTTCAGCCAGGTCACGATCTCGCGGTCAGTGAGTTCGAGCCCCGCGTCGGGCTCTGGGCTGATGGCTCAGAGCCTGGAGCCTGTTTCCGATTCTGTGTCTCCCTCTCTCTCTGCTCCTCCCCCGTTCGTGCTCTGTCTCTCTCTGTCCCAAAAATAAAAATAAACGTTGAAAAAAAAAATTAAAAAAAAAAAAAGAAAACATAAATGGATATCTTTGTGACATGCAGGTAGACAGATTTCTTGTGTGGGACAAAGAAAAATAAACCATAAAAGAAAAATTGGACTTCAAAAAATTAAAAACTGCTCACCAAAAGATGCTATTAAGTGAGTAAATGAAGTATTTGCAATAGTTACATTGACAATGAGCTCCCACAAACTAACAAACATAAGATTCCTAAAAAATGTGTGAAATACTTAGACACTCTATGAAGGAGAATGTTTGGCCAATAACCAAATGAAAAAGTGATCAACATCTTTAGTCGACCACAAAATGATAATTTAGCCTATATCAACTGAAATGGCTAAAATTAAAAAGATACTCAACACCAAGTGTTGGTGAAGATGTGGAGAAACCAGAACACTAATGTTTTTCTAGTGGGAAACTACAATGGTCCAAAAGGTTTTGAAGTTTTATTTTATAAACTTAATAATTTACTTATCTTTTAAGCCAGTAATTCCACTCCTAGGTATTTGTCCAAAAGAGATTTAAGATTGTGTCCACAGAAAGACTTGACACAAATACCCATCGTCAGGATGGTTACTAAAAAAATTGTGGGATATTCATAAAATGGAGTATAACTCTTGACTAGAAAGAAACAAACTACTAGGGGTGTCTGGATGGCTCAGTTGGTTAAGTTACTGACTCAATTTCGGCTCAGGTCATGATCTCTCAGTTTGTAAGATCAAGCCCCATGTTGGGCTCTGTGATGACAGCTCAGAGCCTGCTTGGGCTTCTCTCCCTCTCTCTCTCTCCTCTCTTCCCCTTGCCCACTTGTGCTCTCTCTCTCTCTCACTCTCTATCTCTATCAAAAGAAATAAACATTAAAAAAAAAAAAAGAAACTACTAATGAATTTTACAACGTGGATGAACCTCACTGACATTTTGTTGAGTGAAAAAAGCCAACACGAAAGACCACATACTCTGCTTAGTTTAAGTTCTAGAAAAGAGCTAATTCAAGTTGAAAAAAATTATAACAATGGTTGCCTCTGTTGGACAGCGTTGAATGATTTTTCAGGGGGATGAAGAAGGTTCAATACGATAGGGATGTGGGGTTATACATCTTTCAAAATTGTACAACTAAGATGTGAGAGTGCATTGTATGTAAATTTTACTTTAAAAAAATCAGGCGCCTGAGTGTCTCATTGGTTGAGCGTCCAACTCTTTTATATTGGCTCAGGTCATGATCGCAGGGTGGGGGGATTGAGACCCATGTTGGGCTCCAGGCTCTGTTCTGGGCATGGAACGTGCTTAAGATTCCCTTCTCTGCCCCACTCCAAACGTCCCCCTCTCCACACCTCCTTCCACCCTCAAGTGCTCATGTGTTGTCTCTCCAAAACAACAACAAACATACAACCCACCTCCCACCCCTCCACAAAACCCCTAAAGTCTAGTGGAGTGTTGGGAAGTGGGTAGAGATATAGATAATATAGGAATAGCAGAATGTTTATAACTGTTGAAGTTGGGTGATGAATACATTTGGGTTCATTATACTATTCTCTTTACTTTGTGTATGTTTGAAATTTCCATAATAGAATGTTTAAAAATCATGAACAGATACAGATTAAATATATTATGCAACATTATGACAATGAAAAATGTTGACAAATTTTAAGACACACAAAATATTACAAATGAAAAAAAAGAAACTTCTACAGCAACACCTTGTGAAAAGAAACAACTTAGTGCATAGAAAGTCACTGAAAAATTACATTCTAAAGTGTAAGCAATGTTCTCTTAATAGTTGAATTACAGGTAATTTTTTGTTATTTGTGCTCTTTTCTCTCTCTCTCCCCCCCACCCCCCCCTCAGTGAATATGTATAGCTTCATCATTCTATTGATATCTTTCTTGAAATTCATGTAGGTAGTTGACATCTAGTTCAATCCAAAGTTGGTCTGGGCATTTGGTTATTTTGTATCTTTATTGGTGCAGAAAAGGGCCCTGAGGTGAACCTAAGACCCAGGAGGTATGCACAGTAAAACCTTGGATTGCGAGTAATTTGTTCTATGAGTGTTCTGCAAGACAAGCAAATATTTCTAATAAATTTTAACTTGATAAAGGAGTGATGTCTTGCAATGCAAGTACTATGTACTGCTGAACGTCACATGATCACTCTTTCTCTGTCTCCCTCACACTTCTCTTTCTCTCTCTCTCTGTCTTTGGGATTGTGGGTGATCATGTCCCATGCTCAGATGCTCAGTCTCAGGCAACGGTGTTTGGCAGAAATCAGTGATTTTTCAGAACGTTGGAAAGTGCCCACAACTGGCACGAGTGTATTTCCTGTCACTTCGACGCACCTATGGACAGTCCTTTGCTTTTCTATGCAAGAGTAAGCTTAGGAATGCTTTGCTTCATTCTAGGTCAGGCTGCCTGCAGTTATAGACCCTTTCCTCAGCTGCCTTTTTGCCACTTACATTAAATACAGTGTATGACAAGAGTTTATTAATACTGTATTGTAGTCAACATCCATTAGTGATGGTGAAAATAGTCGTACACAACAACCCTCCTCTCTCTGGTCTCCTGTACCAGCCACGAAGGTTTTCAAAGGTAACTGCAGATTAATTTATTTGTCTTTATATTTCGTATTTTCTTTATTATTTTATACTATTGTTACAGTAATGTGATCATTTTTATCTGAATATTTTTGGGTTGTAGAACAAATCGTCTGAGTTTCCACTATTTCTTACGGAGAAATTTGCTTTGATACACAAGTGCTTTGGATTATAAGCATGTTTCCGGAACGAATCATGCTCGCAAAGCAAGGTTTTACTGTATTTGCTTCTCCTAACCAGATTCCAGGTTACTGAGAGATTTAGAGTTCAGGGACATTGCAGGTTCATTTCCAGACCACCACAGAGCAAATACGACAAAAATTTAGTTAAATAAATATTTTGGTTTCCCAGTGCATCTAAGATTATGTTTACACTCTAATGTAGTCTATTCAGTGTGCACAGGCATTATGTAAAAAAAATTATGTACATACCTTAATTTAAAAATACTTTACTTCTGAAAAATGCTAACCATTGGAGCGCCAGAGTGGTTGAGCATCCGACTCTTGGTTTTAGCTCAGGTCATGATCTCATGGTTGGTGAGTTCATGCCTCACATCAGGCTCTGTGCTGATAGCGGGGAGCCTGCTTGGGATTCGCTATTTTTCCCTCTCTCTCTGCCCCTCCCCCATTCTCACTGTCTTTTCTCTCAAAATAAATAAATTTAAAAAACTTTAAAAACTGCTAACCATCATCTGACCTTTCATCAAGTGGCCATCACTGGTCGCAGATCACCATAACAAATACGATAATAATGAAAAAGTTTGAAATATTGAGAGAATTACCAAGATATGACATAGAGGCATGAAGCCAGCCAATGCTGTCAGAAAAATGGTGCTGACAGACTTACTGGACACAAGGTTGCCACAGACCTTCAATTTGTAAAAAACACAGTATCCGCGAAGCACAATAAAGTGAAGTGCAGTAAGACAGGTATGCCTGTAGTGGATTAATATACCCATGGAGTGTGCACAGTGGTTTGCTGGAATTCCAGGAGGAAATAAAAAGACATCTCTAGGGGTGCCTGGGTGGCTCAGATTGTTAAGCTTCTGACTTGGGCTCAGGTCATGATCTCATGGTCTGTGGATTTGAGCCCCGCGTCAGGCTCTGGGCTGACAGCTCAGAGCCTGGAGACTGCTTCCGATTCTGTGTCTCCCTCTCTCTGCCCCTTCACCTCTCGTCCTCTCTCTCTCTCTCAAAAATAAACATAAAAAAATAAAAAAAAGACATCTCTAAAAATTTGTATTACATTTTTTTTTTTACATTTCTTTATTTTTGAGAGACTGAGTGAGACAAGAGCGCGAGTGGAGGAGGGGCAGAGAGAGAAGGAGACCTGGAATCTGAAGCAGGTTCCAGGCTCTGAACAGAGTTCACCACAAAGCCCGACGCGGGGCTCGAACCCACAAACTGTGAGATCATGACCTGAGCCGAAGTCACACGCTCAACTGAGCCACCCAGGTGGCCCCCAAATTTGTATTTTATATCTCAATTTTTTAAATACCAGTTTTGTGTGTGTGTGTGTGTTTTATAATGATCATGATATATTAGTATGACTGATGGCATGCGCATGTCAAAGGTTTGAATTGAGATATTTTTTCACTGACTGGGGGAACAAAACCACTGGGAGATATTTATTTAGAGGATATTTAGCCGGCTATGCCATTTGGGCATCTCTTTGCTGGTCACTCTGGGAGGCCCAGGGAAGTGGGTGGGGTCTTCCTGGGCTGTTGGGAGTGGGTCTCTGGTGGGGCGTTGAAATGACATGGGGTTCTGATTGCTGGTCCCTGAACAGAGACTAGTCTGCTGCTCACAGCCACAGTCAAACTGATGTCATGAGGACTGTCCCCAACCTGATGGAGGTAGAACAGAAATCAGGAGAGCTTCTACCCTAAGCTCACCTAAATCCACACGCTCAATAGCTGTTTTTTTTTATTTGTTTCAAATTTTTGTTTAAATTCTAGTTAGTTAACATATAGTGTAATATTGGTTTCAGGAGTAGAATTTAGTGATTCATTACTTACATACAACACCCAGTGCTCATCACAACAAGTGCCCTGCTTAATACCCATCACCCATTTAGCTCATCCTCTGACCACCTCCCCTCCAGCAGCCATCAGTTTGTTCTTTATCATTAAGAGTCTCTTATGGTTTGTCTTCCTCTTTTTTCCATTCCCCTACATTCACCTGTTTTCTTTCTTTCTTTCTTTTTTTGTTCTTCTGTTTTATTTTATTTTTTAAATAAGAACTTTATTGTCAAATTGGTTTCCATACAACACCCAGTGCTCATCCCAAAAGGTGCCCTCCTCAATACCCATCACCCACCCTCCCCTCCCTCCCACCCCCCATCAACCCTCAGTTTGTTCTCAGTTTTTAAGAGTCTCTTATGCTTTGGCTCTCTCCCACTCTAACCTCTTTGTTTTTTCTTCCCCTCCCCCATGTACTTCTGTCAAGTTTCTCAGGATCCACATAAGAGTGAAAACATATGGTATCTGTCTTTCTCTGCCTGACTTATTTCACATAGCATAACGCTCTTCAGTTCCATCCACATTGCTACAAAAGGCCATATTTCATTCTTTCTCATTGCCACATAGTACTCCATTGTGTGTATGAACCGCAATTTCTTTATCCATTCATCAGTTGATGGACATTTAGGATCTTTCCATAATTTGGCTATTGTTGAAAGTGCTGCTATAAACATTGGGGTACAAGTGCCCCGATGCATCAGCACTCCTGTATCCCTTGGGTAATTTCCTAGCAGTGCTATTGCTGGGTCATAGGGTAGATCCATTTTCAATAATTTGAGGAATCTCCACACTGTTTTCCAGAGCGGCTGCACCAGTTTGCATTCCCACCAACAGTGCAAGAGGGTTCCTGTTTCTCCACATCCTCTCCAGCATCCATAGTCTCCTGATTTGTTCATTTTGGCCACTCTGACTGGTGTGAGATGATATCTGAGTGTGGTTTTGATTTGTATTTCCCTGATGAGGAGTGACGTTGAGCATCTTTTCGTGTGCCTGTTGGCCATTCGGATGACTTCTTTACAGAAGTGTCTATTCATGTTTTCTGCCTATTTCTTCACTGGATTATTTGTTTTGTGGGTGTGGAGTTTGGTGAGCTCTTTATAGATTTTGGATACCAGCCCTTTGTCCGATACGTCATTTGCAAATATCTTTTCCCATTCCGTTGGTTGCCTTTTAGTTTTGTTGATTGTTTCCCTTGCTGCGCAGAAGCTTTTTATCTTCATGAGGTCCCAATAGTTCATTTTTGCTTTTAATTCCCTTGCCTTTGAGGATGTGTTGAGTAAGAAATTGCTACGGCTGAGGTCAGAGAGGTTTTTTTCTGTTTTCTCCTCTAGGATTTTGATGGTTTCCTGTCTCACGTTCAGGTCCTTTATCCATTTTGAGTTTATTTTTGTGAATGGTGTGAGAAAGTGGTCTAGTTTCATCCTTCTGCATGATGCTGTCCAGTTCTCCCAGCACCATTTGTTAAAGAGACTGTCTTTTTTCCATTGGATATTCTTTCCTGCTTTGTCAAAGATGAGTTGGCCATACTTTTGTGGGTCTAGCTTTGGGGTTTCTATTCTATTCCATTGGCCTATGTGTCTGTCTTTGTGCCAATACCATGCTGTCTTGATGATTACAGTTTTGTAGTAGAGGCTAAAGTCTGGGATTGTGGTGCCTCCTGCTTTGGTCTTCTTCTTCAATATTACTTTGGCTATTCGGGGCCTTTTGTGGTTCCATATGAATTTTAGGATTGCTTGTTCTAGCTTCGAGAAGAATGCTGGTGCAATTTTGATTGGGATTGCATTGATTGTGTAGATAGCTTTGGGTAGTGTTGACATTTTAACAATATTTATTCTTCCAACCCATGAGCACGGGATGTTTTTCCATTTCTTTATATCTTCTTCAATTTCCTTCATAAGCTTTCTATCGTTGTCAGCATGCAGATCTTTTACATCTTTGGTTAGGTTTATTCCTAGGTATTTTATGCTTCTTGGTGCAATTGTGAATGGGATCAGTTTCTTTATTTGTCTTTCTGTTGCTTCATTGTTAGTGTATAAGAATGCAACTGATTTCTGTACATTGATATTGTATCCTGCGACTTTGCTGATTTCATGTATCAGTTCTAGCAGACTTTTGGTGGAGTCTATCATATTTTCCATGTATAATATCATGTCATCTGCAAAAAGGGAAAGCTTAACTTCATCTTTGCCAATTTTGATGCCTTTGATTTCCTTTTGTTGTCTGATTGCTGATGCTAAAACTTCCAACACGATGTTAAACAACAGCGGTGAGAGTGGGCATCCCTGTCGTGTTCCTGATCTCAGGGAAAAAGCTCTCAGTTTTTCCCCATTGAGGATGATGTTAGCTGTGGGCTTTTCATAAATGGCTTTTATGATGTTTAAGTATGTCCTTCTTTCCCGACTTTCTTGACGGTTTTTATTAATAAAGGATGCTGAATGTTGTCAAATGCTTTGTCTGCATCGATTGACAGGATCATATGGTTCTTATCTTTTCTTTTATGAATGTGATGTATCATGTGATTGATTTGCGAATGTTGAACCAGCCCTGCATCCCAGGAATGAATCCCACTTGATCATGGTGAATAATTCTTTTTATATGCTGTTGAATTCGATTTGCTAGTATCTTATTGAGAATTTTTGCATCCATATTCATCAGGGATATTGGCCTGGAGTCCTCTTTTTTTACTGGGTCTCTGTCTGGTTTAGGAATCAAAATAATGCTGGCTTCATAGAATGAGTCTGGAAGTTTTCCTTCCCTTTCTGTTTTTTGGAATAGCTTGAGAAGGATAGGTATGATTTCTGCTTTCAATGTCTGGTAGAACTCCCCTGGGAAGCCATCTGGTCCTGGACTCTTATGTGTTGGGAGATTTTTGATAACTGATCAATTTCTTCACTGGTTATGGGTCTGTTCAAGCTTTCTATTTTCTCCTGATGGAGTTTTGGAAGTGTGTGGGTGTTGAGGAATTTGTCCATTTCTTCCAGGTTGTCCAGTTTGTTGGCATATAGTTTTTCATAGTATTCCCTGGTAATTGCTTGTATTTCTGAGGGATTGGTTGTAATAATTCCATTTTCATTCATGATTTTATCTATTTGGGACATCTCCCCTTTCTTTTTGAGAAGCCTGGCTGGAGGATTATCAGTTTTGTTTATTTTTTCAAAAACCAACTCTTGGTTTCATTGATCTCCTCTACAGTGTTTTTAGATTGTATATTGTTTATTTCTGCTCTCATCTTTATTATTTCTCTTCTTCTGCTGGGTTTGGGGTGTCTTTGCTGTTCTGCTTCTGTTTCCTTTAGGTGTGCTGTTAGATTTTGTACTTGGGATTTTTCTTGTTTCTTGAGATAGGCCTGGATTGCAATGTATTTTCCTCTCAGGACTGCCTTCGCTGCATCCCAAAGCGTTTGGATTGTTGTATTTTCATTTTCTTTTGTTTCCATATATTTTTTAATTTCTTCTCTAATTGCCTGGTTGACCCATTCATTCTTTAGGAGGGTGTTCTTTAACCTCCATGCTTTTGGAGGTTGTCCAGACTTTTTCCTGTGGTTGATTTCAAGCTGCATAGCATTGTGGTCCGAATGTATGCATGGTATGATCTCAATTCTTGTATACTTATGAAGGGCTGTTTTGTGACCCAGTATGTGATCTATCTTGGAGAATGTTCCGTGTGCACTTGAGAAGAAAGGATATTCTGTTGCTTTGGGATGCACAGTTCTAAATATATCTGTCAAGTCCATCTGGTCCAATGTATCATTCAGGGCCCTTGTTTCTTTATTGACCGTGTGTCTAGATGATCTATCCATTGTTGTAAGTGCAGTATTAAAGTCCCCTGCAATTACCACATTCTTATCAATAAGGTTGCTTATGTTTGTGATTGTTTTATATATTTGGGGGCTCTCGTATTCGGTGCATACACATTTATAATTGTTAGCTCTTCCTGATGGATAGACCCTGTAATTATTATATAATGCCCTTCTTCATCTCTTGTTACAGCCTTTCATTTAAAGTCTAGTTTGTCTGGTAGAAGTATGGCTACTCCAGCTCTCTTTTGACTTCCAGTAGCATGATAAATAGTTCTCCATCCCCTCACTTTCAATCTGAAGGTGTCCTCGGGTCTAAAATGAGTCTCTTGTAGACAGCAAATACATGGGTCTTGTTTTTTTATCCTTTCTGATACCCTATGTCTTTTGGTTGGCGCATTTAGTCCATATACATTCAGTGTTATTATAGAAAGATATGGGTTTAGAGTCATTGTGATGTCCGTAGGTTTCATGCTTGTAGCGATATCTCTGGTACTTTGTCTCACAAGATCCCCTTTAGGATCTCTTGTAGGGGTGGTTTAGTGGTGATGAATTCCTTCAGTTTTTGTTTGTTGGGGAAGACCTTTATCTCTCCTTCTATTCTAAATGACAGACTTGCTGGAGAAAGGATTCTCGGCTGCATAGTTTTTCCGTTTATCACATTGAAGATCTCCTGCCATTCCTTTCTGGCCTGCCAAGTTTCAGTAGAGAGATCCGTCACGAGTCTTATCGGTCTCCCTTTATATGTTAGAGCACGTTTATCTTTAGCTGCTTTCAGAATTTTCTCTTTATCCTTGTATTTTGCCAGTTTCACTCTGATATGTCGTGCAGAAGATCGATTCAAGTTCCGTCTGAAGGGAGTTCTCTGGGCCTCTTGGATTTCAGTGCCTTTTTCCTTCCCCAGATCAGGGAAGTTCTCAGCTATGATTTCTTCAAGTACACCTTCAGCACCTTTCCCTCTCTCTTCCTCCTCTGGCATACCAATTATGCATATATTATTTCTCTTTAGTGCATCACTTAGTTCTCTAATTTTCCCCTCATACTCCTGGATTTTTTTATCTCTCTTTTTCTCAGCTTCCTCTTTTTCCATAGTTTTCTCTTCTAGTTCACCTATTCTCTCCTCTGCCTATTCAATCCGAGCTGTGGTCGCCTCCATTTTATTTTGCAGCTCATTTATAGCATTTTTTTTTTAGCTCCTTCTTACTGTTTCTTAGTCCCCTGATCTCTGTAGCAATAGGTTCTCTGCTGTTCTCTATGCTTTTTTTCAAGCCCAGCGATTAATTTTATGACTATTATTCTAAATTCTTGTTCCATTGTATTGCTTAAATCGTTTTTGATCAATTCATTAGCTGTCACTACTTCATGGAGTTTCTTTTGAGGAGAATTCTTATGTTTCTTCACTTTGGATAGTCCCTGGAGTGGCGTGGAACTGCAGGGCACTTCCCCTGTGCTGTATGGAGTCACTTGCATTGGTGGGCGGGGCCACAGTCAGACCTGATGTCTGCCCCCAGCCCACCGCTGGGGCCACAGTTAGACTGGTGTGTACCTTATCTTCCCCTCTCCCAGGGGCTGGACTCACTGTGGAGTGGTGTGGCCCCTGTCTGGGCTACTTGCATACTGCCAGGCTTGTGGTGCGGCTTTATGGGATCTGGCATATGAGCCGGGGTGGATCCACAAGGTGCACAGGGGTGGAAGGGGCAGATTCAGCCTGCTTTGCCTTCAGTGGTTGGCTTCAGGAGGGGCTCTGTGGCACCGGGAGGGAGGCAGACCCGTTGGAGGGATGGATCCACAGAAGCACAGTGTTGGGTGTTTGTGCGGTGCAAGCCAAGTTCAGTGCCGGGAACTGGTTCCCTTTGGCATTTTGGCTGGGGGATGGGCGAGGGAGATGGTGCTTCCTAGCCCCTTTGTTCCTCTCCTAGCTGAGCTCTGTCCTCCTGGGCTCAACAACTCTCCCTCCTGTTGTCCTCTCGCCCTCCCTCTCTCTCAGCAGAGCTGTTGACTTATAACATTCCAGATGTTAAGTCCCGCTGGCTGTCAGAACTCACTCTCTCCGGCCCCTCCGCTTTTGCAAGTCAGACTTGGGGGCTCTGTCTTGCCGGGCGGGCTGCCCCTCCACCGCCCTGGCTCCCTCCCACCAGTCCTTGTAGCATGCACCGCCTCTCCATCCTTCCCACCCTCTTCCGTGGGTCTCTTTTCTATGCTTGGCTCTGGAGAATCTGTTCTGCTAGTTTTCTGGTGGTTTTCTAGGTTATTTAGGCCGATGTGGGTGGAATCTAAGTGATCAGCAGGACGCAGTGAGCCCAGCGTCCTCCTACGCCACCATATTCCCAAATTCCTCTGTTCTCATCTGTTTTCTTAAATTCCACATATGAGCACCCCAATGTTTGTAGCAGCATTATCAACAATAGCCAAAGTATGGAAAGAGCCCAAATTTCCATCAACTGATGAATGGATAAAGAAGATGCATTTATATACACACACACACACATATATACACAATGGAATATTACTCAGCCATCAAAAAGAATGAAATATTGCCATTTGTAATGACATCAATGGAGCTCGAGTGTATCTTGCTAAGTGGAATAGCTGTATCTTACAAGCAGTTTTGATGCCCCCTTAAAACACCCACATGTATCCAACTTAATTTCTAATAATAAAGCCAATAGTATTTCCTACACAAAATAGCTGTTTGTTTTAAAATAGTATCCCAAATGGTTCAACAGTCTTCTGCAGTTGGGGAATGGATGGATAAAGTGAAGCATAAAGAAGTGAAGTCACTCACATCAAAGGACATTCATGGAAATGGACCTATATTCTTGATATTCTTCATATTTAGACACAGCTGAGAAAACAACAATTAGAAAACTGAAACTAATGACCAAACTCTAGAGCTCCAAGAAGAAAGAAATCAGGAAATAAAGGGAGAACATAATTACCATACTGTCCTTTAATGATTGGTAAAACATTAGAACAATACAATCTCAAATGAGATGTTTTCCTGCAATTTCATTTGCCTGTTCCTAGATTATCTGGTTGAATTGTGCATGAAGATACTACTTAAGCACTGCATTCATAAAATGAGCTATTTACTGATTACCCGTCTTCAAATGTAACCACTGACTGTAAACATTCAGCCATGAATATGCTGGGTCTGATGAAGATAATCATTGAACAATGCAACAGACAGGATTAACCACTGGCTCATCATCCACGGTGTGAACTTACTGGATAATATGGGTATGTATATGTGTTCTGGAAGAGTGTATGTGAGTGTGTGATTGCTTCCCGCCTGTAGAGCAACGCCTGGCACATAGTGAGCACTCAGGAAGCATTTGTGCTTATCCACTACAGTGCCATCTGTATGTGACACATCATCTCCCAGAAACTCCTTTTTGTTTAGTTTTATTTTTATCAAAATCATATACACATACTTTAGAGGGAAATTGTTCTCTAATTTATGAAAAACGGCTTTCCTTTGCCAATCTTCCCACCCATTTCTGGTTCTCAGGAGGCAGCCAATTTCAACTTTCTTAGCTTTTTTTTTTTTTTTTTTTTTTTTGGTATTTATCTTATTCCTGTAATTTACATATGTAATTTCCACTGCTACTCCTTGATTGCTCAATTTCAGGCACAGTCTGTGGGCTTCCCAGAAAGGAAGTTGGGACTTCAGCTCTTGTTAACACCCCCTGCCTGCTCCTTCCACCCCTCACATTGACTCTTCTAAAAAAGACTTGATGTGTAATTGACACGTAACATTCATTATGTGTACAAGATAATGATTTGCAATTTGTATGTATATTCCAAAAGGATCACCACAGTAAGTCTGGTTAAAATCTGTCACCATACACAGTTACAATTATTTTCCTCGTAATGAGAACTTTTGAGATTTGCTCTCTTAGCAACTTTCAAATATGCAATACCGTATTACTAACTACAGTCACCATGCTGTATGTTACATCCCCAGGCCTGTTGTACCTTTGCCTCCCTTCACCCATTTCGCCCCCCACCCCTACCAATACCCACCTCTGGCAACCACCAATCTGTTCCCTGTATCTATGAGTTGCATTTCCTGTTTGTTTTGTTTTGTTTTGTTTTGTTCTTGTTTTTTAGATTCCACATATAAGTAATATCATACAGTATTTGTCTTTCTGTATCTGACCTATTTCATTTGGCATTTTGCCCTCAAGGTCCACCCATATTGTTGCAAATGGTAGGATTTCCTTTTCTTATGGTGGAATAATATCTCACTGTATATATATTTACTTTATCCATTCATCCATTCATGGACACTTAGACTGCTTCCATGTCTTGGCTATTGTAAATAATTCTGCAACAAACATGGGGGTGCAAATATATTTTCACCATTCTTCATTCCCTCTCAAAAATCCCATAGCATTTCATTAAAATTTAGTTCAGTATTTAGCATTTACATCATTATGACTAGGTAAATTCTCTTTATAGTTGAGTCACTTGACTATATTAGTATCACTTTTCCATTTCTGTACGGTGTTGTATTTCCTCTAGAGTGCATAATCCTCTGTCTACTCTGGTTTTCTTTTTTTTTTTTTTTTTTTTTTAATTTTTTTTCAACGTTTATTTATTTTTGGGACAGAGAGAGACAGAGCACGAACGGGGGAGGGGCAGAGAGAGAGGGAGACACAGAATCGGAAACAGGCTCCAGGCTCTGAGCCATCAGCCCAGAGCCCGACGCGGGGCTCGAACTCACGGACCACGAGATCGTGACCTGGCTGAAGTTGGACGCTTAACCGACAGCGCCACCCAGGCGCCCCTGTCTACTCTGGTTTTCTACATCTTCATCACTAATTCCACTCTACCTTCTGCTCTCCTCTCCCCTCCATTGTAGGAATCACCTCTGAACACATTCAAACATATTAGTGTTATCAATTCCAGTGTTTGCTTCTATCTGGACTGGTTGCTCTCTCTCTCTCTCTCAGCCTGGGTACTGCTGGGGCTTTCCCTTTGCTAGAAAATTCCTCAGCCCAGGTATTATTTCACTTCTTTTGGCCTCCCCTCCCCTCCCCACCCCTATTTTATTACATAATGTTTAAAAACAAAGATTATCACATAGCATTTCATCATTTAGACATACATTCATTTTCTTTTTTCTTTAAAAAAATTTTATTTTAGAGAGAGAGAGCACACTTGTGAGTAGGGGAGAGGGACAAAGGGAGAGAGAGAATCTTAATAAGCAGGCTCCATGCTCAGTGTGGATGCAGGGCTCAATCCCACAAACCCGGGATCATGACCTGAGCTGAAATCAAGAGTCAGACAGTCAACCAACTGAGCCATCCAGGTGGCCCGATGGATATTATTTTTCTTAATCATTCTGATTTTTTCCTTAGGAAATATCGTTAGAAGCAGTGTTACTGGTTGAAATGAATTAACTTTATAAAAAGACTGTTTTTTAGAGCAGTTGTGGATTCAAAACAAAACTGAGCAGAAATTACAGAGATTTCCTGTAGATCCCGTGTTCCCATGCATGGGTAGCCTCTCCCATTACTGACATCTTAACTAGAGTGATGCATTTGTTACAACTGGTGAACCTACTTTGACATATTATTATCAGCTATATGTTATAGTTTACATGGTGGTTCACTTTTGGTGCTGTACTTTATGTGGACTTTAACAGATATATAACAACCATGTATCCACCACTAAGTGCCATACAGAATACTTTCTATGTCCTAAAAGTTCTCTGTGCTTTGCCTATTCATTTCTTCTTTCCCTCCGTTGCTGTCAAGTACTATCCTTTTACTGACTGTGGTTTTGCCTTTACCAAAATGTCATATAGATGCAATCATACAGTGTGTTGTCTTTTCCGATTGGCTTCTTTGCTTAGAAATACGCATTTAAGTTTCCTTCATGTTTTTTCATGACTTGATAGCTCATTTCTTTTTAGCACTGGATAATATCCTATTGTCTGGATACACCAGTTTATTTATCCATTCACCTACTTGCTTCCAAATTTTGGCCATTATAAATAAAGCTGCTATAAACATCTGCGTGCAGGTCTTTGTGTGGACATGTTTTCAAGTCCTTTGGGTAAAAATACCAAGGAGCATGATTGCTAAATTGTGTGATATCATGTGTCTTTTATGTAGGATTCCCTATTCTCTGGATGCTATGAATTTCTCTTTCTTGCTTTACTTCCTCTATTTTGTAGAAAACATCTGGTAATAGCGTTTTTAGAAAGGTACATTGGATGTAAACTTGCTGAGCAGTTGTGTGTCTAAAAATGGCTTCTTCACCATGCTTAATTGCTAGTTTGGCTGGATATAGAATTCCATATTTGAAATATTTTTTCTCAGAATGTTTACGGCATGAAGTTTATTTTTTTAAATTTGAATGTTTATTTTTAAGAGAGAGAGAGAGAGAGAGAGCGCAGGGGAGGAACATAGAGAATGAGAGAGAGAGAATACCAACCAATCTCTGCACTGTCAGCTCAGAGCCCAACACTGGGCTCCATCTCACAAATTGTGAGATAGATCATGACCTGATCCAAAATCAAGAGTCCAACGCTTATGACTAAACCATCCAGGCACCCCATTCCTCTTTTATTTTCCAGCTATTCATCTTTTTGCTTTACTTTTTGTGGGAGTTTTAACTCCCTATTCATTGCTTTAAAAAAATACACAGGTACGTAGAGATATAACTCACATGTCCTAAAATTTAGCCTTTTAAATTGTATAATTCAGTGTTTCTTTCTAGTATATTCACAAAATTGTAAAACCATCCCCTCTTCCTAATTCCAGAATATTTTCATCATCCCCCAAAGAAATGTGTATTTATTAGAGGTCACTCCCTGCTCCTCTCTCCTCCCAGCTTCTGGCAACCACTCCTCATCTCCTTCCTAGCTCGATGGATTTGCCTATTCTGGACATTTCATATGAATAGAATCATATAATATGTGGCCTTTTGTGTGGGTTTCTTTTATTTAGCATACTGTTTTCAAGGTTCATCCATGTATCATTACTTCATTCCACCTATTGTGCACTATATTTTATTTATCCATCAGTTGATGGACACTTGGATTATTTTCACTTTTTGGCTATTGTGAATAACAGTGTTATGAATATTTCTGTACACATTTTGTGTGGACACACATTTTCATTTCTCCCGGGAATTTCTGGTCATGTGGTGACTCTATGTTTAATTTTTTGAGGGACTGCCAACCTGGTTTTTTTCCGTGGCTGCCTCCATTTTATACTCTTTTTTTTTTTTTAATTTTTTTTTTTCAACGTTTATTCATTTTTGGGACAGAGAGAGACAGAGCATGAACGGGGGAGGGGCAGAGAGAGAGGGAGACACAGAACCGGAAACAGGCTCCAGGCTCCGAGCCATCAGCCCAGAGCCTGACGCGGGGCTCGAACTCACGGACCGCGAGATCGTGACCTGGCTGAAGTCGGACGCCCAACCGACTACGCCACCCAGGCGCCCCAACCATTTTATACTCTTACCAGTAATATATGGAAGTCCCAATTTCTCCGCATGCTTTTTTTTTTTTTTTTGAAGTTTATTTATTTATTTTTTGAGAGGGAGAGAGAGAGGCAGAGAGAGGAGAGAGAGAATCCCAAGCAGACTCCATGCTGTCGATGTGCAGCTGGTCGTGAGGCTCGATGTCATGAACCGTGAGGTCATGACCTGAGCTGAAATCAAGAGTCAGATGCTTAACTAACTGAGCCACCCAGAGGCGCTCAAAGTTTTCTTAGTCTTGAATTTTTTTCCATGTTTCTCTTCATATATTTGCCTTAGTGTCTTTCATTCTGTACATTTTCCTCCAAATTATGTGGTCACCCTTTGAACTTAAAAGTGTATTGGAATCTCTGTGCACGTGGGCATTACTATACAACTGTGCTGTCTTCCCTGTAGGGTGATGTGGCTGGAACGTTTTATGGGGGTTGGTGGGGGAAGTTCCCAATTAAGTATCTTCAGGTCTTTTCTCCTGAATGATTAGATTCTCCAGAAGTTTCTTCCATGTTCTTCCCAGAGGGTCTAAGCTTGAGCTTGACTCCTGGCATTGTGATGGTTGAGTGGGAAATCTTATCAGTGTGTAAACTTTCAGTTAATTTCCCTATTTTCAGTTCCATAATCCATCTTTCAGCTGTGCCCAGGTCAGATATCCTGATTTACCCTCTGCAAAGAACAAGGTTCGAGGCCTCTGCCAGGAGGGGTGAGGGGCAGTTGTTTAACTGTGTAGAGTGGGGGAGAGGATTTGGGGTCTCACTGATTTTTTGTTTTTAATTTTTTTAATGTTTATTTATTTTTGAGAGAGAGAGGGAGAGAGAGAGAGAGAGAGAGAGAGGAAGTGCAAGCAAGGGAGGGGCAGAAGAGAGAGGGAGACACAGAATCCGAAGCAGGCTCCAGTCTCTGAGCTATCAGCACAAAGCCTGATGCGGGGCTTGGACCCACAAGCTGTGAGATCATGACCTGGGCCAAAGTGGGGACACTTAAACAACTGAGTCACCCAGGCCTTCCAAGGGTTTTACTGCTTTTTAAAAACTTTTTAGCACTAAGATTACCCTCGTTTCTAGACTTATGTTCATGTCTGTTATATTCCTGAGTCTTTGGGTGTCTAATGACGTCAACCAGGTGCTTTCCTTGATTTCCCACTGCTGTTTTATGGTACAGCTTTCTTTGAGCTGATCCCTCTGATCTGGCTTCCAAAGTTTTGTTTTCTTTGCTCCCACTGTCTTGTTCTTTTTCTATTTCAGCCTAGTGGAGTTTAGGGAGACAGCAGATGTTAAGCACACTTGGTCAGTTTCAAAATATAGATAAAAATGAGCAAGTATCAAAATCTCTGTGCACCTTGGATCACAACACACACACACACACACACACATATAATGCTTTGACATAAAGAATGCCTTCCTGTGACTCCATTTTTAAAAAAGACTTTCTCATCTGGCAATAATATCAGTCAGACCCAGCTTGCTCCTTTTAACTTGTGAAGTGAAGAACTCAGTCAAGGATAGCTTTTGTCCTGACAATCATGGCTATGGGGCCAGTTTGGTTCACCCAGAAATAGTACAATAACCTATGCGTAAATGATATTCAGATTTATGAAACAGTGACCTTAGGCCCACCTACAGCTGTATATTTTGTGGATTAGCACAGGTGCAGTGTGTTCAGTAAACATTTACTGCCGACTACCCTGGGGAGGTCTTGAGTGAGGTGCCAGTGGTGATGAGGAAACAGGAAAGGGAGAAGGACTTTTCTACTGTTAAAGATGGTCCTTCATAGGTCCTTCTTTGTGTGAGAACGATGAATTCTGAGATCTTGCTTCCTTTCACCAAGAAACTAGAGAACAATGAACAGAAGCCTCATCTTCTCCTGGACAAAGATGTAAACCCATTTTCATCGATACCTGTGCTTCCTCTCTTCCTCAGGAGGGGTGTCTGCTTCTATCAAGGTCCTTCTGTGTCTGCTCCCTTCTCACGCCCTCTAGCATCTTTCCCACAATGATCGCCTCTCTTTCCTGCACCACATGTCTTGCTTTCTACTCAATCATCCTCAGTAGGAATTCAGGTCCAATTCCTTCTCTGACCCCATGCTTTCTGGCACCTGTGCCCACTGTCCACTGAAAACAGCTCTGGCCAATGTCAGCAGGGATCCGCTTGCTGCTACAGTTGTTAGGGTTAAATTGTAGTGTAGGGCTAACTGGTGGCTTAAAAAATAACGGCTTTGTTCTGGCACTGAAGGTCAAGAGGTAACAGCCTTGCTTTACTCTTGTAAATCACGCTTCATACTCTTGTAAATCAGGCTTCGCCAATGAAGGAAACAAAAGCTCAAAGAAAAGAGCATCAGAGGCAAGGTCAAGGAGATCCACTGGTTGCAACTTAAAATAATCACCTCATCCGGCAACTGTTTCTAACTCATCTGGGAACTGTTTGTTCTGTTCCCAGGTGATGATAAAATGATGCGATCGGCCATAAAAACTCTGTACTCCGGCTGTTCCGGGCCGCACTCTTATCAAGAGTGTTGGTCCTGATCGGTCGGCCTTGCCTCTCACTGCAATAAACTTTGTTGTGACTGTCACTGGTGCCCGTAGCATTCTGTTTCAGGAGTCATGTGGATGCAACACAGTCATCAGGCATTTCCCGTGTCAACATCGAGTTCAGCTACATTTGATACAGTTCTTAGAGTCTGTCTTCTCTCATCTTTTGTGACTACTCTCTCCCAATTTTCTTCTCTAGCTGCTCTGTCTCACTCTCCGTTGCCATCCCTACTTCTTTTACCTAATCTCTAAATGGTGTGAGTCCTCAGGCTCAGCCCTTTCTCTCTTCCCAGATCGTGGTTATAATCCAGCCCACGGTTTGAATCCTTCCTCCACATCCGTGACCCCAGATTTCTAGCGCTAGCTCACACTTCTTCCCGACTTCCAGGTTCTAACACTTAATGAACTACTCAGCAACTGTGTTTGCATGTCTACTACTAGTCAACTTATTTTAACTTGTGCAAAATGAAACTCCTGCCCCCTTAACAGATTCCTTTTTCCGTCCTTCCCAAGTCAGATAAGGAGACCACAGACCAACCATTGCTCAAGACAGAGACTAAGGAGGCCTCCTCTGTCCCTCTACCTCATGCTCCACACCGGTCTGTGATCAAGCCCTGTCACTTCTACCTTCACGTGTACCTCAAGTACTTCTGTCTCCACCGCCTGCACCCTGGGTCAAACAACTGCCTTCTTTCAGTTGGTTTTCTGCAGGAGCCTCATCAAAATGATTTCCTGGCTTCCACTACAATGTGGCGGCAGCAATCTTTTAAAGACATAAATCCAATGATGTCACTCTGTTTCTATTAAGCCTTCAGTGGTTTCCCTTTGCATTGAGAGTAAAGCTCCCACCTCCTTGCCCCGACTGATGTGCCCTGCATGATCTGGTTTCTGCCTACCTCTCTGAGTCTTCTACTACTTTCCTATAACATGCACAGGCCCACTGTGTCTGGCTTTCTGGTCCTCAAACACCAAGTTCATGTCTGCCTCAGGGCCTTTGCAACTGCCCTTTCCTCTGCCTAGATAGCGTTCCCAGGCAGCTACTAGCTAGCATCGCTGAATGGCCAGGAGTAAGGAACGGGAACTGAAGGTAGGTTCTGTGGGAGGAAGAAGCCAGTTTTTCTAATTCCCTGTATCCCCTGTGTCTAGGTCAGTGAATGAATGAACTAGAGTTGTTTTAACCACAGTGTCTCAAAGGAAGAAGACATGGGGGAAAGCACTGAGGAGCATTCAGAAAGAAAGTGGGGTGCCCTTGCCCCTACTCCTCACTTTCCATCCCCAGAGTAGACTCTCCATGCATGGAGAAGGAGAGACAGAGGAGTTAGGAGAAGTGTCCTGCTTTCTGGCTGCAACTCGGGGATGCCAGAAAAACCCAGAGGGAGAGAGTTACAGGGTGGTGCTGCAGTTTGAAAACAGGGCCACAGACAGCTCTGTCTGTAAGTTTCAGACAGAGTCAGCAGACCCAAGGGACTAGGTGGCCACACGTGAGAAAAGTCTCTGAGGGTACTCAGGGGCAGGTAGCCACCACACCTGGAATCACAGCATATTTGTTCCCAGTAACATGGACAAAACCCCAGGAGTAGGGGGTGGGGATGGAAAGGTGGCACGAGGCTGGTCCTCCGTGAGAGCAGGTGAGAGCACTTTGTGGGGCTCTTTCCAGCTCCCACTCAGTGACATCATATTGGGAGGCTGGGATTGGTCATAATGGGAGTATTTATATCCTGGAAAATAGTAAATGCTAGAGATCAAGACCTTTGTTTTTTCTTTTTCCTGGACATCCTGGTTTACTTGTACACCACTGGGAACAAACCAGTAATTGACCAAGGAATTCCTTCAATCTGGGTCGAATGAAGTCTCCCAATAGAAATTTCATTGGGTTATAAGAAAATACCTGTTATTCTTTGCATGCATGTGATAGCAATTTATTTTTCATTTTCGCAATCGTTTTCGGTGGGGTTCCCCAATGGCAGACAGACCCTGAGACAGAGATTTGGATGCAAGTGATTTGTTAAGGCAGTGCTCTCCGGAGAAGCTGGTTAGAGAGCAGGGGAAGTGAGGTAAGAAGGAGCCGGGCCAGGTGGGATTTTAGGTGATGGCTCATCTTTGGCCTGATCCCAAGGGAAGCCCTGGAGCCTATGTCGCATCACCGTCTTATTCCTGCCTTGAGGCCTGGGGGGCTTTCCTGCACCTCAGTGATCAGCCACTGGCCACGAGCTGCTCAGAGGGCCACAAATTCCCAGGTACTTCCAGCAATCAGCATGTCTAATGAAGCCATTCTAGTAGCCCAAAGGCCATCTTCTGAAGAAGCTTACAGAAGCAGAAGCTGGGGACAGGCTTGTGTCCTGAGGATATAGTCAGAGCAGCAGAACACCTCCTCAGGGTAGCACCCGGAAGATGAGACTGATTTATTCATCCTCTTTGGTTCTTGGCCCATTAACATCACTGGTCTGTGCAAGGTCCCTACCTCTGTGCAAGGTCCCTATCTCATTTTTCCTCCTTTACCCCCACCCCCCACACTTCCACGTGCCCCATAAGTGCCCACTTGAACGTGTCGGATGGAGATTGATACCAATTACAACATGTGGACACGTAGCATGCTTGAAGATTACAGGTTTACCCGAAGCACCTGTGTGTGTGTGCTGGGGGAGTTGCAGTGGCACAGATGGGTTTTGATTTTAGGAAGGGACCACAAGAGCCCAGAGGGGAGAAGGAGCAAGGCAGAAACCCACTGCCTAGGAATATAGAGGAAATGCATCCTGCTGCAAAAGTTGGCCCCGGGGACTCCGGGACAAGCCTGGACAGTCTGCATCGTGGCGGGTCTGCAGGGTAGGGCATGCTTTGGCAGAATTCTGGCTGCTGTCAAGAGCAGAGTACCCATTCGGCGTGGGGCATGGTAAAGGAAAACTCATGGCCGGGCTCTCTGTGGAAGCCAGGATGGCTCTGGCCTGAATTAGAATCGCTGTTGATAGCAGCGGCACCCTTAGCCTACAACTCCGCTGTAGGGAAGCAGGTTTGCAAAGATACTGGGAAGGTTCCCTGTCCCCGTGCACCACAGCACTGCTACCTGAGTGACTCTGCGGTGCCAGGAATCAAGTCAGACTCCCAGGAGGAGATCAAGAAGAACCAGGCCCCTGGAACCGAACAGAGATTCAGCTCACTCTTAACATAGTGGTTCCCAAGAGTGACTGCTGGCCAAGAAGACTCAAGAGTGAGAGCGGGTGATAGGCATAGGAGTTTAATTCTATTCCTTAAGAGATAGTTTATTGCATTAGCAACAAGATCAATTCAAAACCTACTTGGTGGTAGCTCTGGTCTACCATTGACCTCTCATAGGTGGACTTAGTTTCTGGTCACCCTAGCTTGTGGGCCGTGGTCCCCCCTCCACTGGTGCAGGGCGGGGGGCTCTGGCCAGCACATCCCTACCGTGTGATTCCTTCCCTTTTCCGTGCCTAAACGGGTTGCGTGGAGCCTTAACTTTGGATGAGTCAATGACAAAGTCAAGAATTAGTATCAAGAAAGATGGCCATTCTCTGTTTTGATATCTAATGTGCTGATTCAAGGCAGCCAAGGGACCTGTAGTCAGAGGAAGCCAGTCTGCAGAAAGAAAAGAACATAAAAGACGTTCAGAGAGGACCCCAGGTAAGACCAGAGAAGGCCGAGGGCTTCTCAGAGGTTGTTTCCAGGACCTGTTGGAGGCCCAGCTGTGATTTTGGCTTTGGGGTCTAGAAGACAGACCACTGTCTGTGCAAGGAAAGCCCTCCTTCTTGTCTCTCCCATTTTCTCTATTTGGGAACTTCCTCCTCATCCTTTAGAAAAGCCTCCCAGACCTTTCTAAGTTGGGTCTGTTGTTCCCCTTCTGTGTTACCACAAAACAGTCTGTGTTTCCCACCAGACTCAGAACTCTTTAAAGGGGCCTAAATCTTAAATTCATCTTTGTAGCCCGACTGTGTATTCTTGAGTTAGGCAATACAAGGAGGTCAAACAAGAGTTTTAAAACAGAGTGCTTGACAGAATAAGTGGCCCAAGGGATGTCCCAGGATGAGGACAAAATGTATCCATAACTTTTGACAATGAGCAGCTCACTGGTGTCTTTGACAGAAGCTGGTGTTGGCCACGTGGTTAAGGCCAGGATGCAGTGGATTCAAGAGAGGTCAGGAGGGGTGCAAGGAAAGAGGAGAATAAACCGAGCAAAATTTTCAAGAAATCTGGCTGTGTGGGAAAGAGAATGTAGTACCCGGGTGAAGGTGGAGGGTCAGTGACACAGAGATGGCCAGGAGGTGAGCCCAGCCTGGGGAAAGTTGGTGGCATCGTGGCAGAGCACAGCTACCTAGAAGCCCCGTTTCTGACTGTGCAAAATTTGAAATGATAGATTTATGGACACAGAGTCCAGATGTCACCACCTTGGCATTGGGGCCGAAGGGAATGGCAGGCCCGGGACTAGACTTCAGACAAATGGCCTGGGTGGCCGGCCTAGCGAGAACAACGCCCTGCAGCACTGGATTCCTTTTTTAAGAAATAGCTTTTGTGTGATCCTGAGTCTTTGACAAAAGTATTTAAGCGTGACTTCAAAAGGCGAGGCTAGAGTTTCACGAGGAAGATGGCGGGCGTAGGAGGACGCTGGGCTCACCACGTCCTGCTGATCACTTAGAGTCCACCCACACCTGCCTAAATAAGCCAGAAAACCGCCAGAAGACTAGCAGAATGGAGTCTCCAGAGCCAAGTGCAGACGAGAGGCTCACGGAAGAGGGTAGGAAGGGCGGCGGGGCATGGCGCACTACACGGACTGGTGGGAGGGAGCTGGGGTGGAGGGGCAGCCTGGCAGCCAAGCAGAGCCCCCGAGTCTGGCTTGCAAAAGTGGAGGGGCCAGACGGAGTGTGTTCCGACAGCAAGCGGGACTTGACATCTGGAAGGTTATAAGCTAACAGCTCTGCTCGGAGAATGGGAGGGCTGGAGGACAACGGGAGGGAGAGTTGTTGAGCCCCTGACGACAGAGCGCAGCTTGGTGGAGAGCAAAGGCACTCGCCAGCGCCATCTCCCTTGCCCATCCCCCGGCCAAAATCCCAAATGGAACCAGTTCCTGCCAGGGAACTTGCTTGCACCGCGCAAACACCCAACACTGTGCTTCTGCGGATCCATCCCTCTGGTGGGTCTGACTCCCTCCCGGTGCCGCAGGGCCCCTCCTAAAGCGGATCTCCGAAGGAAAAGCGAGCTGAGCCTGCCCCTCCCTCCCCCGTGCACCTTGCCGATCCACCCAGCTAATACGCAAGATCCCCAGCACCACAAGCCTGGCAGTGTGCAAGTAGCCCAGAGGGGCCACACCACCCCACAGTGAATCCCGCCACTAGGAGAGGGGAAGAGAAGGCACACACCAGTCTGACTGTGGCCCCAGCGGTGGGCTGGGAGCAGGTATCAGGTCTGACTGCAGCCCCGCCCACCAATGCAGGATATTCAAGACAGCACAGGGGAAGTGCCCCGAAGTCCCGCACTACTCCAGGGACTATCCAAAATGACGAAACAGAAGAATTCTCTGCAGAAAAACGTCCAGGAAATAACAACAGCTAACAAACTAATCAAAAATGATTTAAAAAATATAACAGAAAGTGAATTTAGAATACCAGTCATAAAATTAATCGCTGGGCTTGAAAACAGTATAGAGGACAGCAGAGAACCTATTGCTACAGAGATCAAGGGACTAATGAACAGCAGGAGGAGCTAAAAAATGCTATCAATGAGCTGCAAAATAAAATGGAGATGACCACAGCTCGGATTGAAGAGGCAGAGGAGAGAATAGGTGAACTAGAAGAGAAAACTATGGAAAAAGAGGAAGCTGAGAAAAAGAGAGATAAAAAAATCCAGGAGTATGAGGGGAAAATTAGAGAACTAAGTGATGCACTAAAGAGAAATAATATACGCATAATTGGTATGCCAGAGGAGGAAGAGAGAGGGAAAGGTGCTGAAGGTGTACTTGAAGAAATCATAGCTGAGAACTTCCCTGATCTGGGGAAGGAAAAAGGCACTGAAATCCAAGAGGCCCAGAGAACTCCCTTCAGACGGAACTTCAATCGATCTTCTGCACGACATATCAGAGTGAAACTGGCAAAATACAAGGATAAAGAGAAAATTCTGAAAGCAGCTAAAGATAAACGTGCTCTAACATATAAAGGAAGACCGATGAGACTTGTGACGGATCTCTCTACTGAAACTTGGCAGGCCAGAAAGGAATGGCAGGAGATCTTCAATGTGATAAACGGAAAAACTATGCAGCCGAGAATCCTTTCTCCAGCAAGTCTGTCATTTAGAATAGAAGGAGAGATAAAGGTCTTCCCCAACAAACAAAAACTGAAGGAATTCATCACCACTAAACCACCCCTACAAGAGATCCTAAAGGGGATCTTGTGAGACAAAGTACCAGAGATATCACTACAAGCATGAAACCTACGGACATCACAATGACTCTAAACCCATATCTTTCTATAATAACACTGAATGTAAATGGACTAAATGCTCCAACCAAAAGACATAGGGTATCAGAAAAGATAAAAAAACAAGACCCATGTATTTGCTGTCTACAAGAGACTCATTTTAGACCCGAGGACACCTTCAGATTGAAAGTGAGGGGATGGAGAACTATTTATCATGCTACTGGAAGTCAAAAGAGAGCTGGAGTAGCCATACTTCTATCAGACAAACTAGACTTTAAATGAAAGGCTGTAACAAGAGATGAAGAAGGGCATTATATAATAATTACAGGGTCTATCCATCAGGAAGAGCTAACAATTATAAATGTGTATGCACCGAATACGAGAGCCCCCAAATATATCAAACAATCACAAACATAAGCAACCTTATTGATAAGAATGTGGTAATTGCAGGGGACTTTAATACTGCACTTACAACAATGGATAGATCATCTAGACACACGGTCAATAAAGAAACAAGGGCCCTGAATGATACATTGGACCAGATGGACTTGACAGATATATTTAGAACTCTGCATCCCAAAGCAACAGAATATACTTTCTTCTCAAGTGCACATGGAACATTCTCCAAGATAGATCACATACTGGGTCACAAAACAGCCCTTCATAAGTATACAAGAATTGAGATCATACCATGCATACATTCGGACCACAATGCTATGCAGCTTGAAATCAACCACAGGAAAAAGTCTGGACAACCTCCAAAAGCATGGAGGTTAAAGAACACCCTCCTAAAGAATGAATGGGTCAACCAGGCAATTAGAGAAGAAATTAAAAAATATATGGAAACAAAAGAAAATGAAAATACAACAATCCAAACGCTTTGGGATGCAGCGAAGGCAGTCCTGAGAGGAAAATACATTGCAATCCAGGCCTATCTCAAGAAACAAGAAAAATCCCAAGTACAAAATCTAACAGCACACCTAAAGGAAACAGAAGCAGAACAGCAAAGACACCCCAAACCCAGCAGAAGAAGAGAAATAATAAAGATGAGAGCAGAAATAAACAATATACAATCTAAAAACACTGTAGAGGAGATCAATGAAACCAAGAGTTGGTTTTTGAAAAAATAAACAAAACTGATAATCCTCTAGCCAGGCTTCTCAAAAAGAAAGGGGAGATGTCCCAAATAGATAAAATCATGAATGAAAATGGAAGTATTACAACCAATCCCTCAGAAATACAAGCAATTATCAGGGAATACTATGAAAAACTATATGCCAACAAACTGGACAACCTGGAAGAAATGGAAAAATTCCTCAACACCCACACACTTCCAAAACTCCATCAGGAGAAAATAGAAAGCTTGAACAGACCCATAACCAGTGAAGAAATTGATCAGTTATCAAAAATCTCCCAACACATAAGAGTCCAGGACCAGATGGCTTCCCAGGGGAGTTCTACCGGACATTGAAAGCAGAGATAATACCTATCCTTCTCAAGCTATTCCAAAAAACAGAAAGGGAAGGAAAACTTCCAGACTCATTCTATGAAGCCAGTATTACTTTGATTCCTAAACCAGACAGGGACCCAGTAAAAAAAGAGGACTCCAGGCCAATATCCCTGATGAATATGGATGCAAAAATTCTCAATAAGATACTAGCAAATCGAATTCAACAGCATATAAAAAGAATTATTCACCATGATCAAGTGGGATTCATTCCTGGGATGCAGGGCTGGTTCAACATTCGCAAATCAATCACATGATACATCACATTCATAAAAGAAAAGATAAGAACCATATGATCCTGTCAATCGATGCAGACAAAGCATTTGACAACATTCAGCATCCTTTGTTAATAACAACCCTCGAGAAAGTCGGGATAGAAGGAACATACTTAAACATCATAAAGGCCATTTATGAAAAGCCCACAGCTAACATCATCCTCAATGAGGGAACACTGAGAGCTTTCTCCCTGAGATCAGGAACACGACAAGGATGTCCACTCTCACCACTGTTGTTTAACATCGTGTTGGAAGTTCTAGCATCAGCAATTAGAAAACAAAAGGAAATCAAAGACCTCAAAATTGGCAAAGATGAAGTTAAGCTTTCCCTTTTTGCAGATGACATGATATTATACATGGAAAATCCGACAGACTCCACCAAAAGTCTGCTAGAACTGATACATGAATTCAGCAAAGTCGCAGGATACAAAATCAATGTACAGAAATCAGTTGCATTCTTATACTCTAATAAAGAAGCAACAGAAAGATAAATAAAAAAACTGATCCCATTCACAATTGCACCAAGAAGCATAAAATACCTAGGAATAAACCTAACGAAAGATGTAAAAGATCTGTATGCTGACAACGATAGAAAGCTTATGAAGGAAATTGAAGAAGATATAGAGAAATGGAAAAACATCCCGTGCTCATGGGTTGGAAGAATAAATATTGTTAAAATGTCAACACTACCCAAAGCTATCTACACAATCAATGCAATCCCAATCAAAATTGCACCAGCATTCTTCTCGAAGCTAGAACAAGCAATCCTAAAATTCATATGGAACCACAAAAGGCCCCGAATAGCCAAAGTAATATTGAAGAAGAAGACCAAAGCAGGAGGCACCACAATCCCAGACTTTAGCCTCTACTACAAAACTGTAATCATCAAGACAGCATGGTATTGGCACAAAGACAGACACATAGGCCAATGGAATAGAATAGAAACCCCAAAGCTAGACCCACAAAAGTATGGCCAACTCATCTTTGACAAAGCAGGAAAGAATATCCAATGGAAAAAAGACAGTCTCTTTAACAAATGGTAATGGGAGAACTGGACAGCAACATGCAGAAGGATGAAACTAGACCACTTTCTCACACCATTCACAAAAATAAACTCAAAATGCATAAAGGACCTGAATGTGAGACAGGAAACCATCAAAACCCTAGAGGAGAAAACAGGAAAAGACCTCTCTGACCTCAGCCGTAGCAATTTCTTACTCGACACATCCCCAAAGGCAAGGGAATTAAAAGCAAAAATGAACTATTGGGACCTCATGAAGATAAAAAGCTTCTGCACAGCAAAGGAAACAATCAACGCAACTCAAAGGCAACCAGTGGAATGGGAAAAGATATTTGCAGAGGACATATCGAACAAAGGCTAGTATCCAAAATCTATAAAGAGCTCACCAAACTCCACACCCACAAAACAAATAATCCAGTGAAGAAATAGGCAGAAAACATGAATAGACACTTCTGTAAAGAAGACATCCGAATGGCCAACAGGCACATGAAAAGATGCTCAACGTCACTCCTCATCAGGGAAATTCAAATCAAAACCATACTCAGATATCATCTCACACCAGTCAGAGTGGCCAAAATGAACAAATCAGGAGACTATAGATGCTGGAGAGGATGTGGAGAAACGGGAACCCTCTTGCACTGTTGGTGGGAATGCAAATTGGTGCAGCCACTCTGGAAAACAGTGTGGAGGTTCCTCAAATAATTGAAAATAGATCTACCCTATGACTCAGCAGTAGCACTGCCAGGAAATTACCCAAGGGATACAGGAGTGCTGATGCATAGGGGCACTTGTACCCCAATGTTTATAGCAGCACTTTCAACAATAGCCAAATTATGGGGGAAAGATCCTAAATGTCCATCAACTGATGAATGGATAAAGAAATTGTGGTTTATATACACAATGGAGTACTACGTGGCAATGAGAAAGAATGAAATCTGGCCTTTTGCAGCAACGTGGATGGAACTGGAGAGTGTTATGCTAAGTGAAATAAGCCATACAGAGAAAGACAGATACCATATGTTTTCACTCTTATGTGGATCCTGAGAAACTTAACAGAAACCCATGGGGGAGGGGAAGGAAAAAAAAAAGAGGTTAGAGAGGGCGAGAGCCAAAGCATAAGAGACTCTTAAGAACTGAGAACAAACTGAGGGTTGATGGGGATGGGAGGGAGGGGAGGGTGGGTGATGGGTACTGAGGAGGATACCTGTTAGGATGAGCACTGGGTGTTGTACGGAAACCAATTTGACAGTAAATTTCATATATTTAAAAAAAAAAAAAAAAAAAAAGGCTCGAGGCTCCGATGGAGACAATCACCAGCGCGGGGCATGGTTGACAGTGTCTCAGGAAGTGAGCTAGTCCAGGGCGGGCCGGTCCCCGGTGGGGACGGGAGGATCCGGAGGCGGTTCTGAGTCAGTGGCACTTGCGTGGAAGCGGTTGATGGGCGGGGCAGCCTTTGGAACCCCAAGGCAGTTATAAGAGGCGGTTCCAACGCCAGAAGCAGCCTGCGCAGAGCTGGGCTGGGCAGAGGCGGTGGGCAGAGTGTTGACTCTTCCTTCTTCGCGCTTTACAGTCTTTGACTCACAGTTTGGTGTTGCAAGGACCCGAGAAGGAGCAGGGCTGGGGGCGGGGGCGGGGGGGGGGGGCGGTGGGGAACCGGGAGCAGAGCGCTCCTGCCACTGTCACAGGCTTGGGAGGAAGTTCCTCCTGGCCACGCAGCCGGCAGGGCTCGGGTGGGGTGAAGGCCTCAGAAGACAAGTTTCCCCTCTTCTCTCACCTCTCACCATCAGGCCGGCTCTCTGCACCCCCAGCGCCGCTGGCCAGTGGAGTGAAGAGGCAGACGAGCCATTTCTAGAGAGATTCTCGGCTTGGACAACAGCCCCTGTTGGGTGTGTTGGACTCTAGCATTGGCCTCTATTCCCCATGAGGCTGGCCGAAAGGGAGCCAGAGCCACGGGGGTGATTCAAACCCACCGTTCCCTGATTCTCCCAGCCATCCCTGGGCTCTACGCACTTCTCTATGGGGATATACCTACTGCCTTTCTTGTTTTGTTTTGTTTTTTTTTCCTGACTCCAATCTACTCTCTACAAAATAGTTTCAAAACTTAAAAAAAAAAATTAAACATCAAAAAGCAACCCAAAAAACCCAAGAAGCAGTCCCGGCATTTCCTATCAAATCTCCGTAACATCCTCTTAGGCCCATGGGGCCTGTAGGCCAGGTCTGACGTGGCCCCCTGGCCCCAGCTCTGGTACGTTGCCCGGTGGTCTGGGGCTGTCCACCACTGATGGAGCCACCCCGCTGCTCCTGCCTCAGACCTCCAAGTCTGCTGCCTTGTCCCGGAAACGTTCCTTACCTCTGTCTGGGGCTCCTCACCCTTCGTCTGGGTCCCGGCAAAACCACCACTCCCTTCGAGGCTTTGTGACCGAGCTGGCAGCGTCTCCCCGAGAGGCTCTGTCTCGGTGTCCTGTTAATTTGCTCTCAGCCCTCACCAGGTGTGCCGTGTATTTGCTCAGTCTGTGTCCCTAGAGGCGGTGGCCGTCACACGGGGTTTCTCAGCCAGCACTCGGCACGCAGCGTGCATGGCGTGTGTCTGATGAGGGGGCAACCGGACTCTTGGGTCTCCTGTTTACGTTACAACCTATGCATTCTGCCAGGAGGAAGGCTGCACTCCTGTGTTAGCCGAGTGCTTACAAGCGTTGGCAGCCTTGATTTTTACAGACTGAATCTGCAGCGTCTCAGTCAGGCTTGCAAGGGGTCCGGGCGTTTCTTCCCACTCTGGCCTGCTGGGCTGGGGAGAGGGGTGACATCTTCCCATCCCTCTCTGAACGAGCTAGCTTTTCTAGACCATGTCTTCTGGCGGTGCCTTTTCCATACTGAACTCCTCTCTGTCTTCCCTTGACAAGCCAGTTGCTTCTAAAATTTGCTCTCTGATGTCCTCTCCTCTGAATTATTTTAAGGATTCGTTTTGAGACCATTAACTTTGGTGGCCCAGTCACATATCACTTATTGATAACTATTTCTGTGACTGTGTGCTTTCCAGTACTTTTAAGTTTTTAAGGGCAAAGGCTATGAATTTTGTACTTTTCACAGTGCCTTGCAAGCAAATCAAACCTCAATAAAACCTTGAATTTAGCAAAACAAAAAAAAAATGTGATTCCTACTGGACTATTAGAGCATGCGGTTGCATGAAAAAAATGATTTTGAAAACTGTTTTGATCACTCTTGTATCTTTGGAACCTTGAGTCGTGCCTGGTACACTAATAAGTATCGGTTGAATGAATTAATCTTTTAAAATGTGGTGGGGAAAATATCCTTATCCCATAAAATGTTCATATTTTGTAATAATAAGAAATTAATATGGAAGTAACATTCCACAGTTTTGAGTTATTTTGAATGTCCCTTCAATGTACCAGCTCGTCTCGATCATGTCGAATCGGCTAACAGCGTTGCTTTGCCATTTCTGTCAAAAAGGACAATGAAAAAGCATTTTGGTTATAGAAATTTGCTTTACACTCCAACATTATAAGCCGATGGGCAAGTAGTGTGTAGCTAACACAATCTGGTAGAGGGGGGAGTGGGATTCGTGAGAAAGTACTCTGGTCTGAGTCAGGAGACCTGTCCCAGACTGAGTTCTGTGGTTAACCAGCTGTGTGACTTTGGACCAAGAACTTAATTTCTCTGGCACTCTCCTGCCTCATGAAGACGAGGGGGTTATGTTAGATTCTGTCTAGTTTTAACATTGGGGGGGGTTTATTTCTGGTGATCCAGAGATCACCACAAGATCCTGCTTCTGAAGGTGACCCTGTGGTAGTGGAAAAATATCTCGACTGAGATCCAGGACCCTTGAGACCGTGGGGTGACAGTAAGACATACCGGGACCTTAAGCTTAACCTCAGGGGCTTAGAAGTACAGAAGTCCATAATTCACAGATAAGACATGAAGTTAGCCCTTGCTAACCTTAAAATTGAGTTTCTGGGCCTATATAGCTGATGACCAGAACTTAGGCCTTGAGGTTCAACCAGGAGGTAGCGAAGATGAGGCCTCCGAAGATTTCGGGGAGATGAACCATGTGCAGAATGGCACATAGTTAATTAAAACAATCTACAAAAGAAAGGCAGCAGGGAAAAAGAGGAATATAGTGTTTTAAATTTAATTCTTTACCCTGTGACAGGCCGCGCCCCAATTTCACTATTAAGTGTATGGCATTAGAGTCGTTACTGGCCCAATTCACTCAGACATGACACTTCTCGACCTCGTTTCCTGTAGAGTAAGGGAGTTGGAATAGTCGGCCTCAACCTCCCTTTCAGCTCTACTGATCTGTGATTTAATTTTGCATCCCTGAAATCCTAGCTAGCAGATGCATTTTGACCTGATCTTACCCTCTTTGGGATGGCGACTTGATACTCTTTGTTGGTGGCAGGCTCAGCAGAGGGTGAAGGGCCACCGCTCTGCAGAGCTAATGGTTGCATGAATGCTTTTGGGCAGAGAAGCTCATCTCTCAGCCTAGGGCCTCCTTTATTGGTGATAGTTGGGAGAGAAATCTTTGTGCATCCAGAGTACTTGTCTGTTACTGATAGAACATACTGGCAGATATGATGCCCACAGGTTCCCAAGCTTGCTTGGCCACCAATCCCCCTTTCGTCCACAACCAAAAGTGTCCTCATATAAAATCTGTCCTTTCCACAGAAGGACTGACTCCAGATCTTGCCTCCGTTCCTTCCTTCCTTTGGTGAGATGAAAGATGTTGTTTTTTCTTTGCACAGCCGAGCTTGAGGCATGATTTTTGTAATCATGCTCCCCTAATTTACCAAGACAACATTTCTAGTAACAATTCTATTAATAGGAAGGATTAAGGCCATTTATAATAACCGTAACATGGGGGTAGAGTGGGCCCGGGGGGCACGCATCCACTGAGCAGGGGGCTCAGCCACTCCAAAGGCACGAGGACTATTAAATGGGAAGGGGACGGGTCCCCAAATGGGGGTTGGGCAAAGTGGTTACATCCCTAGTTATAGAATTAATGAATCTGATGCCTCTTCTCAAACCCCCAGGAATGGGGGATACTCTTGTACCGTAGGTTATAGTTGCTTTGATATTTGAGGAGAAAGGCAGAGGTGCCCAAGGTTCCAGGACGGGCTTAACATCCTGTGGTCCCTCATGTGTTGCTTCAAGTGTTTTGTTCTCTCAGCTTCCAAAGTGTTTGTTGAGAAGCAACAAACCGTGGGACAGACATTCTTTGCAAGCGGGGTCAGTGCATTTTCTCGTAAATGTTTAAGAACAAGCTTGGTGCCATTTTGTATCCAAAGACTGCCCAGTGAAGCGGGGAAAGCCTGAGTTCTCGAGTCAGAAACCTGGGGGTCACATGTAGGCCTCTGTTTTCACATCTGGGTAACTGCTGCTTAGGCATTTCACCTCTCTTTCCCGACTGGTAAGATGGCGGTGGGCCCATCAGTCTCCTCTATGTGAGACGGTTTTGTGGGGATCAAATGAGATTATGCATGGGAGAATGCTTTCATAAAATCAAATAGTTACATGGATAAAGGTCATATATTTAAGAATTTAAACTAATATATAAATGGTATGCTCCCAAGTGTTTGTGTGAGTGAATGAACTTATCTTAAGTGTTTTTAAATGTTTTGTCCACTTTATAAAGCCCACATCTGTGTTCAGTCAAGATATAACACCCTATTTTTGCTGCCTAAATAAGTTACCACATCATGATTCTGAGCAAGGCACAGAGTAGCCCATGCAGGGGAGGGAGCCCAGAGGGATGACTGGGGGCTCTCAAAAGCTTCTCATCTTGGGTCTAGGCACCCCACCAGATCTAAAGCAGATGTGCGACAGGCCAAGGAGTCACTCATTGCTGGGGTCTGGCTGAGATGAGGACACCACTTCTATAAGAGACATGTGAATTCCAGAAACCTCAGTCACTTTCTCCATTTGGAGGGACTATTTAAAAAAGTTGTTTTCGGGGCGCCTGGGTGGCTCAGTCGGTTAGGCGGCCGACTTCAGCTCAGGTCATGATCTCGCGGTCCGTGAGTTTGGTCCGTGGGTTCGAGCCCCGCCTCGGGCTCTGTGCTGATGGCTCGGAGCCTGGAGCCTGTTTCAGATTCTGTGTCTCCCTCTCTCTGACCCTCCCCCGTTCATGCTCTGTCCCTCTCTGTCTAAAAATAAATAAATGTTTAAAAAAATAAATAAATAAAAAAGTTGTTTTCTAGAAGCAAAAGATTAACAGGTCATCTTGGTGAGGAGCTCTAAAGGATCCCACGGCACCAGTATGACATGAGGTCGCGTGGTGGCTGGATGGGTCAGAAGTCATCTGTGACTCTGTGAGCTTCCCTGAGATTGGGGCAGTCCTGGGGCACATATTTACGCCCGTGGTAGTAAGAGCAGAATCAATATTCCTTGAACTGAACTGAAAAGGACAACCTTTCGTCCATCTTACAATGGTATTAGAGGAATTTTGTGGTCCTAAAACACCTGTATTTTGGGAGCTGTAATTTAGAACTAAAACTTATCTGCCCTTTGCTGCCACCTTGCTCCCCATCCTTCTAAAAGACAAAGGGGGTGGGATTCTTAACTTTCTAAGGAAGACATTAACGAAAACATTAGTCTGAATGAAAATCAGATCAATAAATTTCAGGACAATCCTTCAATGTCTCTTAAAAGAGACAGAATAGATCCCTATTTCAACTGCATGATTCTGTGGGAATGGACTCCCACAGTTCCTACCGTAGGCAAATCATCCCCCTTGGGGTGGGGAAGTGTGTGGGTGCCCAACAACCTAAACCACAGGCAACGTGAGGGGCCTCAGTAGCAATTCGTAAGCTGGCACCCCACCTGTCCACCCGAGCAGCAGAGATGAGTTGGTTGATTCACAGAGTATGTTAAGAAAGTGTGAATTGGCTGAAGACATTTGAACGTTGGGGCATTCCACACAAAAATTTGTGTTTCTGACTTCCCTTGAAAAATCCAGAAGACCAGGAAGCCTGGGGCATGTATGTGCACAGGCCAAAAATGGACCTCTTTGCTGGGTGATGGCTGCCACGGGTAATGGCTGGACCCCTTTCTGTCTCCTGCCTGGCCCCGCAGTGATTTGAACTTGTGACTCTTGCTGCTAGGGTCTTTGAGGGAGGAAGGGAGGGGTCAACTAAGGATAAGTCATTAGAGATGTTGAAAGCTAAGCTTTCATGGTGAACAATCCAAGCAAGAAGTAGTAATTAGGTATTTCAGGGCAGGAAACCTAAACTTTATATAAACTTGACATTTTTCGTTGATTTTCCAAGTGTATTCATATTATTAAAGTCCTGTAGAAAATTACCAGCGTTTACAGATGGGCTGAGGGTGGGAAAAAAAAAAAAAAAAAAAAAGACCAAAAGTGCTGAGTTGGAGGGGAGGAGGAAAGTTGCCCTTTCACTGTGGTCTTGCAAGGCTCTGCGCTCTTGGTTCAGAAAGGATCCAGGGAGCCGCCAGGGGGCGCCCCACACGACCTCCTTGCTCCCTGCCACTGGGGACGTGAGGGTCCTCTTAGCCTCTCTTTTTGGTCAGTTTTCTTTTATTCACATTTGTCAGAGAGAAAAGCTGGTTGGTGGAGACTGGGGCAGAGAGGGATATAAAAGAAAGAAAGCCCGAAGGGACAATGGAAGCTCAGATGAACGGAGGCAAGAAGTTCCTTTTTTCGTATTCTTAGGAAGATTTTGAGATATCTTCTTACAGAGGATGAGTGTGTGTGCTGTGGTGGGAGCACTCCAAGCTTATTTAAAACTTTTTGGAAGAGAAGAGATTGATAATATGGCTTGGGAATTCACTTCTCACTTATTCAGGGTGTAACGGTTTAATTTCGCGGTTCAGGAAGAAACTTGAAATCATTTTTTAGGTCAAGATTTGTCTTAGCCCCGGATGGACATTTAGTGACTGCTATTGAATCCTAGCTCAGTGCTTGTGTGGGTGAATTAATGGGTACCGGTGCCCATCCCAGGCAAACGCCACCCCACATGTAGCCCGGTCCTGTTTGCTCAGGGACAGTTCCTGTTAGGGAAGCGCAAGGCCTCACCCTCCTTGCCTCCACTCTGCACCCACTGCCCACCTTCAGGGCAGATCTGGCGTGTTCTTGCTTCTGCAGAACAAACATTTACTGAGGGGCTCTTTCTTAAATCCCTGTCACGCCTCTTCTGGGTCTTCTCCCCAAATGTTTTCTCCAAAGGCCCTTCAAGCCCACTCACTTTTCTTTCCTGTCTGACTTCTCGAAATCTCAACTTGCCCTTTGGTCAGGAGAAACAAGAGAAAAATTTCCTGAACCCCGAATGCCTGTTCCCTTCAGCAGACCCCTTGGGTTTGGAGTTGGAAGGCCTTAATTCCTCCTAGTTAGGAGAAGTGACAGTGAAATATGACTTGCCAAATGATGATCTGACTGTTAGCCTTTGTGTGTTCTTCTGTAGCCATGGACCTCCACGTGCCGACTTGTTTTTTGGGCAAGAAATAAAGCGAACCCTGTATTTCTGCATATAAACAGAGGCAAAAATAGGATAATAAAAGTTAGAAGCTTTATTTGTAACGTAAGACCACAACTGCCTTGTGTGTGGGGGACCCCGGTGCGTCTTGCATGGATGGTGGGGTTTTCACGTGTGGCCCTGGGCTGAGGGAATGGGAAGGCTGGGGGGCTCTGCATTAGGGCTGGAAAGGGAAGACTTTGGAGCCTACCAGACTGGGTGCTGAGGGAATGAGAAGGGGCCTAGAACAAAGGCCTTGGGTTTCCTATCAAGATCGTACTCCCATGTTTACAGAGGAATAGTTTATGGAATCCATATGGCTCACCAAGGCTTTTGTGTAAGTTGGTTCTTTCAGGGCAGCTTGGGGAAAACGTTCAGGTTCATGACTTGGGTTGGCGGGGTGTGGGGGGAAGATGGGGTGACCCTGGGGGCGTGGGGACCACAAGGGCAGACAGCATGAGCACTCGCGAAGTAGGGACTTGTCTGGGAGTCTCCACAGACGAGCGTTAGGAGGCTTAGGTTTCCAACCTGTGGTAGGTTTCAAGGGATGGCGGGGGACAGGATGTGGTTCAGGTCTGTCTTGTGAGGTTGTCGTCTCAGAGAGGGCGTTGCAGATGTAGGAAGTCGCCTTCTGCTAATGCTTGTCACATTTGCTCTTGATTTTCGGGGTTTGAAAGAATAAGGAAGTCAGGGTGGTTGTCGGCGAGGAAGCCGGGGAAGGGGGTCAAAGGTGGTCCAGTGTCCACACTACCCATGTCCTGTTGTCTGAAACCCTGTGGCAACACCAGCATATTGTAGAGGCTTTCTCCTCCCCTCGGTTAAAAGTAGAGTTTAGTGTCAGTCTCACCCACTGAGATTCTGCCAGTCGTCGTCTTTGTTGAGGACAGTCCAAATGTGCTTTAGCTGTCACACGGGCCCGGGGCCTGGCTCTTCCCCGGGGGGGGAGGGGGGGCTGCTGCTCTGGCCTTCTTCTCTGCCTGCAAACCACGAGTAAGGACAGGCTCTCTCTACCCCACAAGGTTGTTGTGAACAGCAAAGGGGACAATAAGTGCCAGGTGGTGCTTTAAAAAGAGTCCCGAGTGGCTGTGCAAAGTGTACTAGTTATTTGGGGGACCCGCACGAAGCGAGCAGTGGGATATTGCGGTGGTTGAGGGTGAGATGAACTGACTCCCTGTGAGCTGCCTGAGCTGAGACTACCTTGACTCCATCCCGAATCACAGCTCTGCCTCCTCGAGGCCCTCACTGACTCCACCCTGCCTCAGCTGGCCCAGTCGCCTCTGCGACGGCCACGATGATATCCGAACACACGTACCTCACGCCTCACGTCCAGGTGGATATTTCAGTGGAAAGCTGGCTGTGGACTTTGGGCAGTGCACCCGCTTCTCGGGTTCACTACCACCTCCGCCCCCCGCCCCGCACACGGCCCCTCTGCTGAGTGTGCCTTTGCACACGCTCTCCTCACATTTTAGAAGGCTGCTTACCTCTTCTTCCCAAATGCAACCTCTTCCGGGTGCTACCACCTCTAACAAAAAGTGAAAATAGTTATTCGACCTGTATATGTAAGTCCTGTATGTAGAGTTGGCAGGGGATCATAAAAAGCTGCCCTTCCCTGCCAAACCGGTAATAAATGCGTGCTGTACGTGGCAAAAGTCAGACAGGCATGCGCTTTACTTCCGATGCCTTTGGCTTTGCTCCCTGTGGCTGGAATCAGTGCCCCGTCGCCAGCCAGTCTGTCACCTCCACGTAGTCCCTCCCCTGAACGTGGCAGGTGCATTTGTCACGGTACATATGCTGGTTTCTATTCGGTTGACTTTGTGACTGTAGGGTCAGATGATGCCCTTTCCCCTACACAAAGTCCAAAATCCCTGCCTGGACTTAAGGGCTCTGCGTGGTCTGGTTTGTGCCTGACTCTTTGAGGTCAACTCAGACTCTTCTTCTCCTGGGTTACCTTCTCCTTTGGCCTTTGGCCTATATGTGGGCCATGCCAACCTGTGCCTCCTCGTCCCTGGGAAAGCTCTGCCCTCAGGCCATTCCCCTTGTGGTTATGAGCTCCATGAACTCACACATCACACCTCAGAGGAGAGATGGTGTTCAGCACCCCAGTCTTTCGAGAGTGGTGCGGATGCTCTCCGCCGCATCAGCCTTCATCATCTCCGCCTTGACCCGTCTTATTTGTCCGGTTTTGCCCCGTCTCCCCCGTTGTGGGGGGGCAAGCAGAGAGAGGTCTGGTTTAGTTCTCTCCAGCGGTGCCTGCGTCAGTGCCTGGCACGTAATCACTCAGTAAACCCTACGGGACGAATGTCTTGCTTCTCCAACTAGATTGTAAGCTCTTGAGCACTGGAACAGCTTCCCCTTGCTTTGATTCCTTTTCCAAAGTGCCTGGAACACAGGCAGTGCCGGGTGAGCATGCATTCGTTCATAGGTTATCGAATGTGGTTGGCTCTCGTTTGGTGACACCAGTTGGTGGAGAGGAAGGCATCTAGGTAACAGGTTTCCCGGTGGTGCTGTGAATTTGCTCGTGCACACTACACGCAGATTGGGAGCATGTGACACGGGGCAAGCTTTGACTTGGCTTCTAGTTCCATTGCTACCACTAAGCAGCTGTGCGTTCTTGAGGAAGTACTTTCATGTATTCTGCAAGGGAGTGGGCCTCCTAGCCTGACCCCCTCAGTTCTCATACCTCTGAATATGGGAATTAGGTGAGGGAGGATCTGGGCTCCCTCCCGGCTCTACATTCTGACCTGCGTCCTTTGAGGCCAGCACGTCCCCTCATCAGGTCTCTTCCCCTTGGTTTTTTGAATATTCACTGGTATTGGTAGCTCAATCCTATGCTGTGGGAAGCATCGTTCTTTCCAGGACAGAGAACAGGTACAAAGGCGAGAGGCATAGATATGTCACTGAGAAGTTGGGTCCGGAGGTGTAGGCAAGAGAAGAACCCCGTAGCGGGCGAGCAGAGGTGCCCGGCTGGGTCCTGCCCAGCGGTTCCGGGCTGGCTGCTCAAGTGAATGCTCTCAACGTGCCGCATCGTTCATTTGTGAGAACTGACCTTGAAAAGCAACCTGGTGATGGAGGTGAGGAGGGCAACCGATGGGCAAAAGTTTAATTCTGCAAAGAAAGTTTAATTCTGAAAAAGAAAAGACAAAAGTAAAAGTTTAATTCCGGGCCACATCGTGGTGCACAATTTCAACACGGACTCCGTGGAGGGAAAGGAAAAGCTGATTCCCGAAATTGTTTGAAGGAACGCTTCAGCCGATACCCTTCAAAAGCACGAATCGGATGCTTCCTAAGGGGGTGTGTGTGTGTGTGTTTCTGGCTGGCTTTAAGGCGTATTCCTTGTGAACATGGATAGAAAGTAAGATGCAGGCACATGCCCAAAGTGCCTGGGGTTGGAAAAAGTGCCAGCGCGCCTTCCTCAGCTGCTCCCACCGTTGCCTCTGCTGGTTCCCACCTACTCATTCCTCTTCCTTCCATTCCTGGCTAATCTTCCCCGGGGGCCCAGCTAGTGAGCGTGGTCTCAGGTCACAGCTGGGGGCTCTGAAACCGTCCTGGGGAGCCTTCTCTCCAGGGTGCTGGGTGCTCCCTGCCCCCAGGTCAAGTCATGGCGTCTTGTTCAAGTAGGTTTCTCCTTCCGATTCCGTGTCTAGCGCATGCCGCTGGCCCCGGATCCTGACGTCCTGGCCTAACTTCTTGGTCCCCTTGGCAGGACCGTGCGGGCCCCTCCCTCTGGTTGCGTCAGAGTCTGGCCACGAGTGCCGTTTGTGTAAACAGCGCTGCCACCGCGCCCCCCCAATGCAGTGGTCCTTTCCTGACGGATGCAGCCAACCAGTTCTTCGTAGGCAAGCTCGAGGGCCCACGACCTTTGGGCTTCCTTTTGTACACGTCTTAGGTGGATGAATCTGTCTGCCCCGGCGGAGGCTGGGGTGGGGGGGTGGGGGGGTGGGGGCGTGGGGGTGGGGGGTGGGAGAGGGTGGGGGTGGTCGGCTTCGTGGCCGCCAGCGCACTCTCAGGATTCGTTTCCTTTCCCTTCCCCCAAGTTCAAGGCGCTGAGGCCACGTGGCAACTGTCCTCGCATCCACACCGTGCTTCAGGGCGAACCTTCCCCGGGAAAGGAAATTAACCTCACGTTTGAAAGCAATCCCAAACGCCTTACTAGTCGTAGGGGAGGTTGGCTTGAACTTTATCGTTTGACGGTCCGGGGCCTGAGACAAACGAACTTAAAAATGAAATGAATTGGCGACTTTAGGATTGTTAAGTTGAAAAAAAGAAAAAAAAAGTTGAATTGTTACCACCCCATCAGCCAATGGGGTGGTCAGGATCCTGTTTTTTAGATGGATTGTGCATGTTTATGCCAGTTGGGAGTGTTTGGGAACCTATGTGTGCTTTTCATTATTTTAAAGTCTGGATCTTTCCGCCATTATACTTTTACTTGGGCCTGCGGTAAGCACGAATATTTGTGGAAAACATCCAGCTCTGTGGATAAGGTTTGCAAACCAAAGAGCTGTTTATCCACACTGTCTCGAACCACATAAACGTGGGAGATAATTTTTTACTCGATGTAGAATCATGGGGCTCTCGGGGAGGAAGGCAGTTAGACGTTTGCCCAGCCCTACCTGGTGCTGAAATTCCCTTCTGGTGTTCTGTCTGAGAACACTTGTGATGACAGAGAACTCATTACCTCTGAAGAAAGACAGGCTTAAGCTTGGTGTTAGGCAGGTCTTTTACTCAGCCCAAATGCATCTTCTCATACTTGGCTCTCTCCCTGCTGTTTGAATTTAATTCTTCCCTTTGGGGCACTGTGGAAATAGCCTGGGTTCTCTAGAAATCAAGGCTGGACGCAGAAGGAAGAGGGGCCGGGGATAAAGAGGAATGAGGCAAGGGAGTCCATAGCCGGGAACTTGTTCTTGATCATGACTGATGTCCCAGTCCACAGGACCATGCTTTTGAGGGGCTACGCCGGCCAAGCCCTAGGATGTTACGTTGGCAATGAGAAAGGGGGAGAATCCACGCATTGGTTTGGGTCTCCTACTGGGGGGACAGCTCCCTTACACTCTGGGCGCCACCCACTCATGTGTTGGTGTGGACGCATGGTGGTACAGAACAGTGACCTCTCCAGGGTTGGGGACAAGAGGCATGTGGGCAGCACTGTCAGGTTGTGCCTGCATCGAGATGGTTGGTGTACTGCTGATCGTGGCTTTAAAGGTCAGACCAGGAACCCCTTTGAGAGTGAAAGAGGACACGGTAATTATGTCAGAACAACGGGCATACACTGGGATTGTTCTGGGCAAACTGGGATGCATGCCCATCCTCCTCAGAGCCCATGAAGAGCAGGATCCAGGACTCATGAGGTCTCGAGGCTCTGAAGAGGTGCCTAAGAGGCTCTGCTGTGACTCTCATCCACATGATAGTGTGAGCTGAGGGTTCATGCATTCATTTCCACAAATATTTATTGAGTGTCTTCTAATGCCAGCACTGCACTGGGTCCTAGGGAGACAGGAGTGAGCAAAGCCACGCACAGCTTTCTGCTTTCCTGGAGTCTGTAGTTTAAGAGAGCACCTACCCACTTCGCAATTATTAAGTAACTATTTAATTACCCGTCTGGTGCTGTGGAGAAATGCTGTAAATACATAGAGGGCTATGATGTCTTCTGGGGCTAGTGGCAATCAGGAAAATGTCCCTATGGGAGGAATGTTAAAGGCGAGACACTAAAGTGTGAGCAGAATTGGCCAGGCTGGGCTGGGCAGAGGAGGGAAGCATGCAGGAGGGAGAAGGGAAGGGGCAGGGCAGGAGAGAAGAGTGTCTTGGGCAGGGCAGGTGTCATGGCAGAAGACTCCTGGCTGCGAGGAATTTGGTGTCCAAGATGATAGGAAGTGCCGCCGTGAGCCTGGGGCCCGGCATCCAAGGGGAGGGTTAGATGGGGGTGAGAGCACGTGGAGGCTGGGGCCAGGTTGCTCCCGGCACCAGGCTAAGGATCACGTCTTCGGTGATTGAAACGGAAGCTGTGTTCTCACTACCATCTGCCGTGTGGCAGCACGTGCACAGGGGAAAATCCCTAGGAGGTTTTTGGGAGTGTCGTACAGTGAAAGTTGCAGGTGCTTTGGGTAGGACGGAGGGGGCGGAAATGGAGAAAAGTCGATGGGTTGGGGATATTTGGAAGACAGGACTGGCAGAGCTCAACGACCTGACCTGTTGGGTGCAAGTGGGGAGGTACGGGGAAGGGTCAAGGATGAGCTCCAGGTTTTAGCGCGAAGGGCTTCAGCACCGAGTTGCCATTTCATGGAGGTGAGCAGGGCGGAGAGGGAGGAGCTGTTTGTGTGCAAGGAAGAGACCCAGCCATGTGTGCGTTCTGGATTTGCAGAGGCTGGGGCCATGTGCAATCCTCCCGTGAAGAGGTAAATTAGGTAGCTCATGGGGCGGACTGGAAATGGAGCAGAGATTTGGCCTGGAGTTAGGGATCAGGACATTATGCATCTCTGAAGCCACGGGAGTGGTTCGACCTTCGAAGGGGAGCCCCTAGAGAGAAGGGAGTCTAGGACAGCATCTCGGTGAACTCCGATGTTTAAAGCTTTGGAGGAGAAGGAAGAGCTCTCAAGAGGAAACTCAGAAACACTGGCCGGAGATTCAGAAGGGAAACGAAGAGAGCGGTCACTCAGGAAGCCGGGGGAAGAGTGTTTCAAGAAGGAACAAAATGGTTAACGGTGCCCAAGGCTTCTGAGAGGTCCAGAAGGTCGAGACCCTCCAGGCAGCAGGTTTATCAAGAGGCAAAGTCATTGCTGACCTAAAGGAGAGCTTTAGCGGAGGGCAGGCCGACTGGGGAGGGTGGGAGAAGTAGTGGGGGCTGAGGAAAAGCAAATGGGGAGTGGGCATGAATCAGAGGGAGGCTGAGACAGGAGAGATGGGGATGTCGCACTGGCGGCAGGGGCCACTGGGGAGGCTCACGGCGGGAGAGACAGGAGAATGTCCACAGGCTGCTGGGAAGAGAGCTCGCAAGGAGAGGCTGAGGGTGTACAAGAAATGGCCGCACTTTGGTTCAGATAAGGTGGTGGGCAGGATCTGATGGAGTTCCTGACTGGTGGCCTCCGATGAAACGTCTGAGATAAGTTCACCCACTACATGGGGGCAAGAAATGCTGGAGGGGTGGGGGGACACTTGGGGGTATTTACTAGGTTCCATGATACAAAGATGGCCCAGAGGAGTTAGCCAGCTCCTAAGTGTTCCCTGAGAAGTTGGCCACCTCAACCAGCAGCACAGACGGTGGTCACTTTCTCAAGAGCGTGTGCAGACATTTGAGGCACGATGTTCCTGCCTTATCACCGGAAGTCGTTCTGGGCTCAAGTATACTAATGAGCATCTGAGACACTGTTCCCACCTTCTTAGCTTTTCCGTTCAAAACGTTTTCACAAACTACTTTTCTCTGCCCCCTGGTGAGAGATCTCAAATTTGGCTTGAAAAAAAGAAATCGCTTTCTGGGAATGCCCATGACCTCATAGCTGAAGCGACAAAGCCCATACCCTTTATTTTTTATTTATTTTTAATTTTTTAAAAAATGTTCATCTTTGAGAGAGAGACACACACACACACAGACAGAAAGAAATAGAGGTTGTGAGTGGAGGAGGGGCAGAGAGAAAGGAAGATACAGAATCTGAAACAGGCTCCAGGCTCTGAGCTGTCAGCACAGCTTGGCTTGAACCCATGAAAGGTGAGATCATGACCTGAGCCGAAGGCAGATGCTTAACTGAGCCACCCAGGCGCCCCCATACCCTTTAGAACAAAGTACATTTTCTTGTTTTTTATAGTTGTACATTGGGATGGGGGTGGGGAGGGGTGGGAGGCAGAGCTCGATTTCATTGGCACAGGAAGGCCCCAAATGCATGCATATCAGAGGGGGCAACTGTCCCTATCTCTTGTCTGTGCTCCTTTGTTGTAGAAAAGATGGTAACATTCTCTGGGCCACATCTGGAGGCTTGAGTTTGCTAAATGTGCTCTATACCTGGACAAACTACAGACAATTTTTCCTCCAAATTTCTATTTAAATTCCAGTTGGTTAACATACAGTGTAATGTCAGTTTCAGGTCTACAACATAGTGATTCATCATTCCATACATCTCCTTGGGCTCATCACAACAAGTGCCATCCTTAAACCCCATCACCTATTTCACCCATTTCCACCCCCCCCCCAACCTGGTAACCATCAGTTTGTTCTCTACAATTAATAGTCTGTTTCTTGGTGTGCCTCTTTCCCCTTCCCCCACCCCCTTGCGTTCATTTACTTTGTTTAAATTCAAAGAAGTGGTATATATACACTGGAAAACTACTCAGCTGCAAAAATGAATGAAGTCTTGCCATTCACAGACAGCTTTCTATGAGAAGCTATTTAAGGGACACTGGCCCTCCTGGGAATGCCACAGAGATTCAAGGGATTTAAAAGTCTGGAATAAAATCTGTCGCAAACCACTCTGTTGGTGAATGGCCTAGTTTTGAGCTGTGTCTGGTTGAGATGCCCCACTAGTGGGCCCGAAGCCCTCGTGGGAGGGAGTAGTGTTGCTCTGGAAGCTGTGGTTTAGTGCTGTGGGACTTCCAGTGAATTCATTTATGAGGGATATAAACTTTGTGCCTCGGAGTTACGATTAGGGATTAGATAGAAGGATAATAGTTATTCATAAACACGATCACTGCTGCAGGCTCCCTCTTGACTTCCGACTCCTCACAATGGGGCTGGTCTCACCTCTGATTCCTGGCAGGGAAACTTCCACTCTAGCTCTGCAGAGTAGATGAGGCAGGATCGCCTTGAACTGCCCTCAGGAGCACTCTGGACCCCATGTCTTCTTTCCCCTTGACGTCCTCAGTTCCTTGAAGAGTGGGACGATGCCTCCTATGTGTTTGTATTCCCAGGGTTTCCCACTGAGTACTTTCTGGATGTACGGAACTCCTCGGATTTTCAGAAGAGTTGCTCAGCTGTAAAGACCAGACACTGAACTTGCTAACAAAATTTCCCTTTTACTGTGACATCAGCAAATTCTCTTTTCTATCAGCTTTTAGTAGACAAAGAGCAGCACCCTTGTAATTTTCCCGTTGTCCGGACCCAGCTCGCCCGTTCTCCTCTTCTCCTCTCCATCATCTTTCTACTGTTGAATTAATAAGAGGTGAGCCAAGAAGTGCGATCCATCTGTATAAAGCGTGACCCATGCCACGGGAATGATTTCATCCTGGAGGAAAACAGGTGCTGGCAAGGTAATACACAGCGGTGTGGAGCGCCCTCTGCTGGCTTCACTCCGAACCGCAGAGAGGGTTGGTTTAACCCGCTCTGTGTCACATTAATGGAAGAAGAAATGGCTTCTCATGAATCTAGAAACTTAGCCTCTTGGGAATGCGAAGACATAGGTTAATGTCCCTTGGGCCGCCTCGCCAAAGCTGTAGGTTTCATTTTAGTAAGTCGCTTAGCATGACTGGGGGAGGCCGTGTTGCTTTAGAAATCAAATGGTATTTCTGCTTCACAATTTTACCAGACCCAGGCACTCAGCGAAGGTGTCCTTTGAAAAGCCACACTTACCTAGAAGCCAAAGCAGAGGCAGTGTGCCCTGAGGGAAACGGGGGTGGCTGGCGCTGAGGAAAGGGTGCTGGACTTAGCAGTGGGGAGGTCAGCCTTGGATTCCTGGCTCCTTCCCTAAGCTGGGTTTTTCCTTGTGAAAAATAGAGTCGTTTGACTAGATGAATTCTAAGGACCCTTCCAGCTCTGTGTCTATTGGAGGCAGCACCATCCCTGCCTTCCAGGAATTTATAATCCAAGTAGCACATTTACTGGACCTACTGTGGTAAAGCACGTGCATGGCCTGGCATGGCTGGTTGGGTGAAGTGATCTGACATGATGGATGGATGGCCACCTCTGTGACTGAACACATACACACACACGCGAGCTCACACGTGCTTCCTTCCTGGTCACTGACCCTATAGACTCGACATTGGCTGAGGTCACCTGGGCATCCAGCACTCCTTCCCAATTCCTGTGTGCATCCCTACACAGCGTTCCCTTCCATTGAGCAAGAGAGCTCTTTCAAAGCTTCCCCGCCCCAGTCCTTTGCTCCTGTCGCCTGTTACTATGCTCTTCACAGACGAGTCTGCTTCCTTCCTGCTTCACAGAGGAAGACAGAAGCTATTGGTAAAGAATGCCCCCACACTGCCAGCCTCCCTCTCATGGCTGGCCTGCTCCCACTAGTATTGAACTTATTCGTGTCTGCCCCATCCAAAAAAATAATAAGCCTCTCCCTGGAGGACACACCCCCATTCTGCATCTTCCGTCTCCTCACGTTCACAGCCAAATGTCTTGAAAGCAGTGTCTACATTCACTGTCTCTCTGAGGGCCTTTTCCCCACTCACCCCCTGTGCAGTGTGGTTTTCTCCCTCCATTCCACTCCCCTGAAACTGTCCCCGCTGACCTCCATGTTGCTAAGGCCAGTGGATACTTGGCATTTCTTGTCTTCTCAAGGCTAGATGGTTCTGCTCTCCCTCCGCAAGCCTCTCTCTCCTCGCTTGACTAATGGTTCCACTGGATGCTACCGGTTTCTCTCCTCTCTCTTTGGCTGTTTGTTTCTGGTGTTTGGGGTCCTGCCACCTTCGTCTTCCCTTTGGGTTCTGTCCTAGATGCTTTTCTGTTTTGCTCCACACCCTCTCCTGTTGAGACGGGGACAGAAGGAGGGGGAAGCAAGGGCAGAGAGGAAGGTGTCTTGGGTAGGTTGGCTATAAAAAGCAAGAGTGGAGGGAACTTGGCCTTGTTTTCAGTTCCAAACTGTAGGTGGAGGGTCGGGGGACATTTATTAGGGTGGATGGAACGGTGTATGAATAGGAAAAGCATCAGTCGGCATGCCTGCACCCCGTCAGCTCCTGTGTGGCCTAGGTGGCTGGGGCCCAGACATGCACCCACATCCACAGAGGCATGACAGCTGCCAAAGTGGGGGTGGCGAAGGGGCCCTGTAGATGAAGGTGGCTGGGTGAGTTGCCTGGAGAAGGGATGGGGTGGGGGTTGTACCGTAATAGTGACAGGGGCCCAAGGGGCCCCTAGTGCCAGCAAGGGCTGAACAGGGGTGTATCAGCATGAGCCAGTGGACAGGCCCTTTGAGAGGAATGCCCATGCTGAAGGAAAGGCTCATTTTCCCAGCTGGATGCTAGGGGCCAGACCAGCCCACCCTGCTAGGTGACCCCCCCAACGTGCACCCCAGCCAGCACGTCCAGTCCAAGGTGGAGTCCGAGGTGAAGGCATGGGCAGGCCTCTGATGCCATGAGGGCACCAGGACCCCTCCAAGTGCTGACTCCCTCTTGGATAGGAGCAAGGGAGTGGGAGAACATGGGCACTCTTATACACCCCCAAAAGTCACTCACAAGAGCCCATTTCATTGGGCAGGGACTGTGGCGACATAAATCGTCAGGTTGAAAGTTGTCCCTGTTCTCACGGAGGTGTAGGGTCTTGAGAATATTCAAGTAGTTTTAGAAGATTAAAAAAAACCCACATCTTCTTTGCACACGTCAGTGTGACGTGAGAAATGTATACATTTTACAAGACACGTGAAGGGGCCTTTAAAATTCACAGGGGCGCCTGGGTGGCGCAGTCGGTTAAGCGTCCGACTTCAGCCAGGTCACGATCTCACGGTCTGTGAGTTCGAGCCCCGCATCAGGCTCTGGGCTGATGGCTCAGAGCCTGGAGCCTGTTTCCGATTCTGTGTCTCCCTCTCTCTCTGCCCCTCCCCCGTTCATGCTCTGTCTCTCTCTGTCCCAAAAATAAATAAACGTTGAAAAAAAAAATTAAAAAAAAAAAAAGAAAATATACATTCATGATAACAATAAATATAGTCTGTGGATCAGCACAAAAAAACCCTATGGGATGTGATATTAAGTGAGCAAAGAACACACATTGTATGTTTGATCTTAACCACTGAAAATTGTATGCATTTGAGTAAAAATCTGGAAAGAAGCACAAGGAGATGACACTACCAGTGCCATAGTCACATAGATAGATTTTTACAAAGTTTGTATTACTGATAAAATGAAACTCTTAACGGATTCATTTTATTAATTATGGTATGTTTAAGGTGATGAGTGAGAGCCCTATTTCCATTTTGTTTTCTGGGAGGGCCTCCCCCTCCACACTTCTTTTCTTCTTTCGCTGGAGCAAGTGTTTCCGTTTGCAAACCACCCAGAATATAATTTTCAGTGGCCGTTCCTTCAAAAATTGCTTTCTTAAAAAACATACAACTGACGTAGCATTTCCTTCTCCTCTGAAAAATCACAGAAGCTTCAGGTGCACACTAGGCTACAGAATAGAAAAGTGTAGTTTGATCTTATTTGTGTAAAACAATTCTCCAACCCACGGGCCCCGTCTCTGTTACTGATTCCCGACTCTATTCGAAGTCTCCCTTGCATTGCAGTAAACCTGTTCTCTTGTAAAATGATTCCTATGAGACGTATTATCTGTCGCTGCATGAAAAATCACCCCAATGCTCAGTGGCTTTAAACAATGCTCGGGGGTGTATTTATTGTCTGACACTGATTTGCGGGGAGGGGTCAGGGATTTGGGAGTGGCTTAGCTTGAAATTGCTCACAAGGTTGTAGTCAAGGCCTGGGCCAGCCCTGCAGTTGTCAGAAAGCTTTGTGGAGGGGGTGGAGGACCCAGCTTCTGCCTACTGCCAAATCCACAGCTGCCCCTGTATCTTAGGTTTTTGTTTCTGTAGTGCCCTACCACTGAGTTCCAAAGTCTATCAGTTATCTGTGACTGCGTAAGAAGTTACCCCAAAACTTAGATGCTTACAACAACAAGGTGTCTCACTTGCATGACCGGGAGGTGGGGGCTGGCTGTTGGCTGGAGCCCTTAGCTGCTTGCTCTATGGACCCCCCTTCAGGGGTGCTTGCATGTTTTGATGGCATGGTCATTAGCTTCCCTCAAAATGAGTGTTACAGGAGAGCTCAGGGGAACTCAAAATTGTCTTTGATGACCTAGTCTTGGAAGGCATATGCTGTGATTTCTATTGGTTCCACACACAGGGCCTGCTCGCTGTGAAATGGGAAGACACAAGGGCATGAATACCAGGAGTTGAGGAGCACTGGGGGCCATCTTGGAGGCTGGCCACCGAAGTTGACCCTCTGGCCTCCCAATGTTACTCCTGTCCTTTGCACATGCAATATACTCCTCTCTTCTCAAGGTCCCCTAAGGGTTTCATCCCACCCAAGGATCTCCTCCAAGAACCCAGGGTCTCATTATCCAAATGAGGCCCAGTTCCTCACAGTCTGAAGATCTGTGAAGTAAAGAGACAAGTTATTTGCCTCTCACACCCAACATTCAGTGATGGGACAGCAGGTGCAGGATAACTGCTATAGACATTCCTGTCCAAAAACCGGGGAGAAGGGGGCTATATGGGAGTCACTGGCCCATAGCAATTCTGAAATCCATCGGGATACATTTAAAAAACTTCTAGGACCCAGTCCTCCTCCTGCCTTGGAATGAGTCTCCCACGGCACCAGTATGACATGAAGTCGCGTGGTGGCTGGATGGGTCAGAAGTCATCTGTGACTCTGTTTCCTTCCCTGAGATTGGGGCAGTCCTGGGGCACATACTTATGCCCGTGGTAGTAAGAGCAGAATCAATATTCCTTGAACTGAACTGAAAAGGACAACCTTTCGTCCTTCATCTTACAATGGTATTAGAGGAATTTTGTGGTCCTAAAACACCTGTATTTTGGGAGCTGTAATTTAGAACTAAAACTTATCTACCCCTTTGCTGCCACCTTGCTCCCCATCCTTCTAAAAGACAAAGGGGGTGGGATTCTTAACTTTCTAAGGAAGACATTAATGAAAACATTAGTCTGAATGAAAATCAGATCAGTAGTCAATTTCAGGACAATCCTTCAATGTCTCTTAAAAGAGAGACAGAATAGATCCCTATTTCAATTGCATGATTCTGTGGGAATGGACTCCCACAGTTCCTACCGTAGGCAAATCATCCCCCTTGGGGTGGGGAAGTGTGTGGGTGCCCAACAACCTAAACCACAGGCAACGTGAGGGGCCTCAGTAGCAATTCGTAAGCTGGCACCCCACCTGTCCACCCGAGCAGCAGAGATGAGTTGGTTGATTCACAGAGTATGTTAAGAAAGTGTGAATTGGCTGAAGACATTTGAACGTTGGGGCATTCCACCCAAAAATTTGTGTTTCTGACTTCCCTTGAAAAATCCAGAAGACCAGGAAGCCTGGGGCATGTATGTGCACAGGCCAAAAATGGACCTCTTTGCTGGGTGATGGCTGGACCCCTTTCCGTCTCCTGCCTGGCCCCGCAGTGATTTGAACTTGTGACTCTTGCTGCTAGGGTCTTTGAGGGAGGAAGGGAGGGGTCAACTAAGGATAAGTCATTAGAGATGTTGAAAGCTAAGCTTTCATGGTGAACAATCCAAGCAAGAAGCAATAATTAGGTATTTCAGGGCAGGAAACCTAAACTTTATAAACTTGACTTTTCTTCGTTGATTTTCCAAGTGTATTCATATTATTAAAGTCCTTTAGAAAATTACCAGCGTTTACAGATGGGCTGAAGGTGGGGGAAAAAAAAAAAAAAAAAAGACCGAATGTGCTGAGTTGGAGGGGAGGAGGAAAGTTGCCCGTTCACTGTGGCCTTGCAAGGCTCCGCGCTCTTGGTTTGTAACTGTTCCATGGGTCCTTGAAGAGTTTATATATTCTCTATCTGTAGATGGTTGTGTTCCATAAATAACGGACACATCAAACTTCTGAGCTGCCTTGTTCAAATCTTATTTTTATTGCACTTGGTCTGTAAGTTTCTAAAAGAGCTGTAGGATCATCTCCCACTATGGCTGGGACTTTGGTTTTATCAATTTCTCCTTGCAATCATGTTTCTATATTTTGAAGGGGATATGATTAGGTCCAACTTATTACTATGTCGCTTGGCTCTGTATGCTTATCTCTACCAAAAATGATAAAATTACTGATCAAAAGGGTACATAAATTTCCTCCATCTGGCGATCGTCCCTAACTGACAGGACTTGGCACTAGTTAGCTATTTGTTGCTGATGTACATGCTTTCATTTTACCCTAACGCTATCGTTGTGAGGCCATAGACATATTGGTATTCCCGATTTACTCCAGCATACATGGATCCCGCACCAGAACCTCAAAGTCTGGGCTCTTTCCTAGGCCCATGCTGTCTCAAAAAAGGCAAGCCAACATCTGAGGCCAAAACCATCGTGCACAATCCATTCCCCTCGGAAGCCGTTTTGACGGATCTCCGTGGGGCAAAAACTCGTACTAGAAATTAGCTGTTCCGGCTGTGTCTTGCCAGATTGCACAGCACCTGCCTGCTCTTTCATTTACCTGGACCCCGTTAGCACCTGGGAGCACACAGCGACCCTCAGCCACACCGTCGTGATGAGGGAGAAAGGAATACGAGCTATGTAGTGGAGATGTTTTCCTAGCTTGTAAACCTTCCTCCTTCTAATTCCTTCCCTGAAACATGCATTCCCTTTGCTGGAGCACATTTCCCAGGTTATTCTCACGAGGGGTCCCATACATCAGCCCTGAGTCTGATGATTCATGTTTATACCTCTGTCTCGTGAAGCTTTTGGCCCGATCCTGTGTTGGTGTTTCTGTGGAGCCTGCCTGACTCCAGTGTGTTCTGCCAGACCCCAGTGTGGGGAGGCAGCCTGGTGGCACGGTTAGGCTCCCAAGCCGACTGCTGTCTGCAAGGGTCTTTGTTCTGTCTGTTCTGCAGACAGGCTTTACTTTTAGTATATCAACTTACATCAGACGTTTTTTCTCTGTTTTCTGGCATTATTATGTTTTTTGTTTTTGTTTTTTCCCCTATTTAAAAAAAAATGTTTCCTGGGTTTCTTGTCCCAAGTGCAATGCAGGACAAAAGCTGGTTATTAACTGCTGCGGGCTCAGGGCAGGGCTGAACAATGTGAGGCACAGCCATCTGCAAGGTTCATTAATATTTCACTGCCTTGCATCAGTCTGGGTGCCACGAAGCAGCATAACTCATAACTGAATATTGCTGGTGTGCAGTTCCCTAATGCATCATTAGTGTTTTAGGATGGTCTGGCCCATGGAGCATATGTTGCATATGTGCTGGCAACCTCAGAGGTCAGGCTCTGGGCAGCCCTTCCGCAGCAGGAGAGGGGAGAACATGCTGCGCAGAGCAGCCCAGCTGAGCTGTCCGCTAGCCAAAGGCACTGGGAGTTCAGGGAGGTTACCTCAGAACTTTCCATAGCTCAATCCACCTCGGTGTTTGCACGAAGCTTTCCTACACAGAGATGGAACAACATTCATGGACGTAAAATTTTTTCAGAAAGGACTTCGCTGCGATTGAATTGGTACCAAAAACATAAAAAGATGAATGCGTTATGAAAACAGCTAATAGATGAACACTGATTTTATTTAGGAAGATTTTAAGCAGTGATATTTCCACACTTGGAAGTATAGACATTTATGATTTGGCTTGGCTTTAGGCTTGCAAAAAGCCATCATGGTCCCTAAGTTTTGTGTATTTGGTTGAATACTCCATCCTGTAGACAAGTCAGGGCGGGACTGTATTCTGCCCTGGTCCAGGTACTCTGGACATCACTCCAGTTGGTGTCCTTCCATGGAGACTCTAAGCCTTTTTTTACTCTCACCCTCTCATATTTCCTATTCATCTGCCCTCCATATATCAAAATGGATGCCTGGAGATGATCCACCCCTTGGCATAACTTCAAGACAATGTGTCACCTTTCCTGGTGGGACTTGCGTATATGAATTCTCTCTAGCTGAGGATAGAAAAATTTACGCTTTCTTTTCAAAATCGTCTCTCCTGTAATCCAAGGGGGAGGAGGCTGATTTCATGTGAGGTGTGAGAGCCTGCTTAGTATTACTGAATCTACTCCAAGTGGGAGACTCATGGCCTTTTCTAGTTATCTTTGAGGCCACGCTTAGGGCCACCAATTGTGCCTCCTGGATTATCATTTATTGATGAGTCCAGCCAGACATTTCCAATTATTGGCTACTTGGTTCTGAGCCTAGAGACTTCCCTTGTCAGCCATCGTTTTTAGAAGGCTGCGAACATTCTTCACTCTTCTCAGTAAACTTGACCTAGTTTTCCCAATAGGCATTTGACCAACACCGGAGCAAGTGTAACTGATTAGGAAGTGAATGAAAGGGAATGGACCCCTACCTTCTGTCTCTGGAGCTCTAGTTCCCCAATTGCTTCAGACATCCTTTTCATGGGGAGTGGTGGGGACAAAACTTTGGAGCCAGCGTGGCTGGAAGGATGGCAGAACCAGCCTTTATTGAGCATCTTCTATACATTACCATGATGCCTTAGATATAGACGTATCTGGCAAGGCTCCACTCGAGGGCAGAAAGGGAAGGGAGTATCTTCTGACTTGTCTGAGGTTGAAATCATCTGAAAAGGTTTAGACCCTGGCTTTCTAAGTCAGAGTCCTAGGGAGTCCAGAAGTCTGTATTTTTTAAACAAGAGCTGGAGATGATTCTAAGCAGTTTAGGAGCTAAGGAGTTTTAGGAGCCTTTGGGTTAGATGTACTGTCCTTAAACACAGATCCATGACCAATACTTCAGAATCAGCTGGGTGCAGGTAAAAAAAAAAAAAAAGGTATTTCTGGGCCCTAGATCTCTATGATCTGATGGTTTAGTCTTGTAGGCTTCTGAACTCTGGCTTTTCAAAGCTCTCTGTCGATTCTGATCATCAGAAAGATCTGGAAGCTGCTGGAACAGAGAGGACGGATGGAGAGTAGAAGCCTGGATGCTCAAGAAGGGGTCGCTGCGGTCAGCAAGAAGAAGTGTGGGGGCAGAGCCACAATACCGGCATAGCAGAGGCTTAGGGGACTGGACCAGACAGGTGTCTGCTCGACTCGGTGGCTTGAGTGAATGTCAGACTGTCTGAGGTCCTCAGCCTGAGACAGTATTAGTAACAAATATAAGGCAGGAAAGTTAAAGAGAGCTAAGATGAAAATCATGATTTTGGTTGGGGGCATATTGAATTTGAGATGCCAGTGGATTATTAACGTAGAATCCCTCGGAGTGGTTAAGAAATCCCTCTGTGGTTAGAAAAAGCAGAATGGATAGAAAAGAATTAAGACTATACATCTAAAACTGCCTTCATGGTGGGGACATTGAATGTGGACAAGGGTGACATTCATCATTGATGGTGACATGCATCATCCACGAAGCCAACTTGGAAGAGAGAATCTTCAGAAGAAAAAGGGACCATAGGGAAGTAAACTTGGCATTACTTCCCGTAAGTAAAAGGGTGACTTTATATCGGGTGCATAGGGATCTGCAGAAGAAGTTCTGTCCCTGTTAGACGAGGGCTTGTCTTGTCTATGACCTGAGACTTGGGTTACTTATGAGGAAGAGCTCATATAGTTGATCCTCCACTAAGAGCCAGGCTCTTTACATTCCTTCTGTGACCCTAAATGAAACTCATGGGCTGTTCTGAACTTCAGTGGTCACCTGTCAGGTTTGGAGACTGACCTCTTACCCAAGGCAACAATGCCATTAATCAGCCTAGAGCCTGATACCTCCTAAGTAATGGAAAGACATCTTTTAAAAATATAACCCAACTATATATAAATAACTTATACAACTCTATACACACACACACTCCTTACACAACCCAAGAAATAATCTGATTTAAAAATGGTCAGAACAGGGGCGCCTGGGTGGCTCAGTCGGTTAAGTGTCCGACTTCGGCTCAGGTCATGATCTCACAGTTTGTGAGTTCGAGCCCCGCGTCGGGCTCTGTGCTGACAGCTGAGAGCCTGGAGCCTGCTTCAGCTTCTGTGTCTCCCTCTCTCTCTGCCCCTCCCCTGCTCATGCTCTGTCTCTCTCTGTCTCAAAAATAAATAAACATTAAGAAAAAAAATAAAAATGGTCAGAACACCTGCACAGACATTTTTCCAAAGAAAACCTACAGATAGCCAACAGACACATGAAAAGATGTTCAAAATCACTCATCATCAAAGAAATGCAAATCAAACCCATGATGAGATATCACCTCTCCCCCGTGAGGATGGCTAGAATCAAAAAGCCAAGAAATAACAAGTGTGGCGAGGATGTGGAGAAACGGGAACCCCTATGCACTGTTGGTGGGGCCGTAAATTGATGTGGCCCTGGTGGAAAGCAGTGTGGAGGTTCTTCAAAAAAATGAAAAACAATAATACCAAGCGATCCAGTACTGGATATTGACTCAATGAAAATGAAAACGAAAACACTAATTGGAGAATATTCTGTTTGCTGTGTCATCATTTACAATAGCCACGACGTGGATGCAGTCCAAGTGTCCATCCACGGACGGATGGATAAGGAGGACACGGTATAGATATACAATGGAATATTACTCAGCCGTAAAAACTATAGAGATCTTGCCATTTGTGACAACCGGGTAGGACCTAGAGGGTCTTATGCTAAGTGAAATAAGTCGGACAGAGGAAGACAAATACCGTATGATTTCCCTTATATGTGGAATCTAAAAAGCAAACCAAACCAAAAGCAGAAACAAATCCATAAAGACGGAGAACAAACTGATGGTAGCCAGAGAGGAAGGGGGAGGGGATGGGCAAAGTGGGTGAAGGGGTGTAGGAGACACAGGCTTCCAGTTAGGGAATAAGTCACGGGAATAAAAGGCACAACGTAGAGAATATAGTCAATGGTATTGTAATAGTGTTGTGTGGTGACAGATGGGAGCCACACTTGTAGTGAACACGGCATAACTTGTCATCACCTTGCCGTACGCCTGACATTAATGTGACATTGTCTGTGGACTATGTGTCTATTAAAAAATATGTGTCTCATCAGCCAGGAATGAGGTGGGAATTCTTTGTAAGACAGCACAGATGTGCCAGTGAGTGTGAATCCTCACATGGGGAGGGTCCGTCCTCTGTCAGGGAACTGCCTGAGGGCAGATCACGTGAGGCTCTCTTCTCCCTCTTCTCCTCCATTCTGGAAAACCTAAGCTCACTTCCTCAGCCTTTGGCCAATCCGTCTCCTCTCTCTCCCAAGTGGCACCTGAAGCCCGACCTAGCAGAGGGTGATGGCCACGTACACGGAAAGCCGGGAAGAACCGAGACGGGGCCATGGAGAATTAGGCGTGAGCAAACTAGAAAGGATGAGAGGCTGCGGGAGGGGGCGAGGCGTGTGGAGGGCTGACCCGGGTGCTTAGAGGTGTTTGAGACCGCACCCCTGCACCAAGCCCGAGGATATGGGAAATATACTAGGTGGCTTCTTCCCAGTCCAACCCCTCCACGTTTCTCTATACATTTCATTGCTTGATGTAATTCAACGACTAAATGCCCTTCCAGCATCCATGTGTTTGCTGACATGAGGCTGGGCTCCGACCCCCAAGCCCGACGAGCTCACTGAAATGAAGCTGCCAGGCTGTTCTAGAGCACTTTCTCATAACTAATCCTCGGGCTCTTTCCAGAATTCCTACTCTGGTGTCTCAGCTCTGGTCACCTGGCCTGGGCCTCACCCACATTGCTAGCGGTCCCTGGCCATGCCACTCTTCCGTGGGCAGATGGAAACACCTAGGCATCTGACAGCCTCCTGGGTGAAGGTAGCCTTTCAGAAGCGCTTTCTCAGACCTCAGTGCAGGACAGAGGGCAGGAAAATAGGGGGCCCAGAGCTACCTAAATGACATCTGCAGTTTCCATTCCTCCCATGGCATCCTTACCTGAGACATTTAGCTTCAGTTCCTTCCTTTGGCAAAAGGTTTCAAACTAATGTTTTGCTGTAGCTCTAAATCTTTGCCTACCGTCCCCCAAGACGATGAGAACTTGTCCTGAGTCCTATGCTCTGGGGTACATGGGTGCTGCAGCCAGGGTGGAAGGAGGGCGCAGCAGGTGCTTGGCTGGGGGCTGTGGCACTCAAGGGCTGGGGAGCTGTGTCCCCCACCCAGCACCTTCTATCCTCCTGGATGGTATTACTTACCCTCACTGCCGGAGAGAATGAGAATTAGAAATACGGATGGTGTGGAAATCAATGTTCAACAAAGACTTTGGGGAAAGTGTCCCTGCAACCTATTAAACAATTTCCCTAAAAGCTACCAATTTCCCTCACCCCGAAGGTGATTCTTGACACATTTGATGCATTGCTCTAGAACCGCAGAACAGCTTCATTCTATGGGCACCACTGAGTGCTGGTGACATATGCAGATAGTGGTGGCACTACGTCAGGTGCCTCGACATTCTGTCTGCATTTGCTCCCAGAACGGGCTGTCGAGAGGCTAACCTTGCATTCGTGTAGCTGCTCCATGAAGGGCTGCACAGTCCACCCCTCCGGTAGCCTGGATAATTAACTGCACGTGAGGAAGAGCCCTTGCGCAGGAGGCTGAGTTTGGAGGTCCAGATAATTGCATGCCAAGGGGATGGTGGAAGCTGTTACCGCAGCTCAGGACTGATACCGCCTCTTTGTAACTAAATAGAAAGTAGACCCAATAACATTCCAGCCAGTAGTAATATGGGCGTGAAGAACAAATGGGAACCGAGAAGTTACTAATTGACCAGGAGGGAAAGAGGAGCATCTCTAATGCAGTTTATGGCTGGAGCCGTCAACACTGCCAATCTCCACACTCTGTAAAGAAGGCAACCCCAGCTCCTTCCCAGCCGTGTCTCTCTGAGAGCGGGGACGGGGTGCAAATGTGGATTCCTCCCCAATATGGCAAATGCACCGAGCCAAAGGTAACCGCTCGTTGGGATAGATCTCTCTCTGTTGAGTTAAGATCATGGCTGTGGATTTTGCTTCCCTGGTGTGGACTGACTGCCTTCTCAGCCAGTCTTGGATCAGCATGATTTTCCCCATCAGTTTCACTCAAGCTCCCCTGAGTTTCTGCTCTGGGTTTGCAGTACTCTTGGTGGTTCCGAGAACATGCTTTTGCCTTAGATAACTGGGGAGGCAGGACCTTTGATCATGATGGGTGAGTTCTGTGGGTCCTTTTTGATTTGGGGGCTCTTTAGAAAATGAGGCACAATTAGAAACCTGGTGTTGAATTGAATTGTTGTATTTTAACGGTTTTTTGAATTTATTTATTTTTGAGAGCGACAGAGGCAGCGTGAGCATGGGAGGAGCAGAGATAGAGGGAGACAGACAGGATCCTAAGCAGGCTCCATGCTGCCAGTGAAGAGCCCGATGCAGGGCTGGAACTCATGAAACTGTGAGGTCATGACCTGAGCTGAGGTCAACAGATGCTTAGCCAACTGAGCCACCCAGGTGCCCCGAATTGAATTGCCATCGTAAGGACCAAAAGAATCTGTGAAGACAACACTAGCTGCTTTCCTGAAGTGACCTCAATTTCTCTAAAGGGTTGAGAACATCTCTGCCTGAGACTGATCAGAATCAGAAATGGAGGGCTTTAATCTCTTTGACTTTTAATTCATGGAGATAAGAAAGCTATTAGTGTTCTTGGGTTCTTGGACATTGACTTGATTAATAATCAATAGTTAATTAATAAATGAATAGTTAATATTTTAACTTCCCTTTCTCACTGAAAAAGGACAGGAGGCTTATATTTCAATTTGGAACAATTCCATATTAGTATTTTACTTGTCACGTGTCTTAATATTGCCACCTTATTTCACTGCAGAACCTCACCTAGGTGATGTCAGCCAAAGTACTGGGACATAGTTTGTAGTGGAAAATTATTTAGAGATTGAAATTTTGGTCTTAGGTATAGAGTAATGGAAATTACTTAACGAATAGAGTGTTCTGAGCTACTTCAGAACCTTCTGGGGACAAAATCTAGACTAACCATGGGAGGTCCCAAGAAGCAGTGTGGCTGGTGTGAAGGATGGCCTCATTAATGTGGGTGCACCCACATTAAATACCACAGGTATTTATAACTTGAAATGATGCTCTAAGCTAATGAAAAATAGCTTATTTTTTTACAAAAAATTCTTCTTCCCCCAAACAATGTAGGCTTCCAAGAACTAATCACTTGTGCACACTGTCCTAAAGCACCTTTATCGCAAGTAATTCATTTAAGCAGGCCAGGGAAATGTAAGGCTGTCATCCCTAACTGTGAAATTAAATGTATTCTTCCTTGTTGAATACTGTGATTCTCTGTCTGCCCCTCTCTCCTGCTCCTGCTTGCTCCCTTTCCCTTTCTCAAAACAACAACAACAACAAAACTAACAGATAGAAACTGCTTCTCAGGACCAGGCCCCATGCCTCGGGGACACTGCTAGGAATAGAGGGGGCAGAACAGGTGCCGATGAGAAGAGAGAACCATGAGGCTGGGTGGGCCTCATGGAGAGGTGAGCAGAGCTGGGGGCTTCAGAATCAAGACACATTTGTGGACACTCCGGGACTGTGGGAGGGGTCTCCAGAGTCGCAGAGCCAGAAGAGCCATCCCCTGACCCAAAAGTTGGGAAACCTAGTGCCACACCCCAAGGAGCCACAGAAAAGGGCTGTACTTAAATACAGTCTCAAATTCGTCTCAGTAAAAAAGAATAAAGAGCAGAATCAGGTCCCTAGAGACAATACAAGTTTACCAGAAAGGCATGGCCGCAACAACACGGGTGAAAGCTATAACCCAGTATTTCAAATAGACGAAAATAAATTAGCAGTTAATACAAGACACCAAAGAACAATAGAAATCAGGATTTGAAAGCTAGTGAAAAAAGAAAATAATCATTTTAGAAAGGATCACTAAACTAGAAGGACAATATGACAGTTCTGGCAAGGGACAGGGTCACCTTACGGATGGAGCCACATTACAGATGGGGTCATCTTATGCACAGGGTCACCTTACGGAAAGGGTAGGCTGAGAGAGGAAGGCTGCGGCTATACAGTCGGGGAGGGAGGCAGACGCTGGTGCTCAGGGGTCCCGGGGGGACCAGACTGAACAGTAAAAGAGGTAAATGCAGCAGCTGGGACCAGAGCGAGGCTGGTAACGAGGACGCTGGGCCCCTATGGCCGAGGGTCTGGCTCACCCTGCCCGGCTCCCTGCCTCATTGGGACAGGGACCAGATGAGGGTGAGGGGAACCTAGAACAGGTGGTGGAGGATAGATGCTGAGTATTATGTCTGGCTTCAAAACCAGCTGCGGCAGCAGGGGCCGGATCTCCTGCGTCTTATTCGTCCCTCATAAGGGAAGTAAGTCCTCACAATCTTACAAGAAGCCAGCGGGTCTGAGTGGCCCAAGGATAGACAGTGATGGATACTGCAGTCTCCACGAATGCCCTCTGCACGCCCACACGCCCGTGCTCATGGGTCAAGGCTGTGCCCCTCCTTCCAGGGAGTAGGCTCCCGCCTCATCAAAGGCAAAACCCGCACAGGGAGTGGCGGTGGCAACAACTTGCTGTTCCAGCATCCAGTTGCCATGCCCTTGCCCGGGACGAGGCAGAACCACCCCAGATCTCAAGTGCCCTGAAGGGTTGGGTGACGTTCAGTTGCAGCTGCGTGATGGGGCAGCACGTCCCTCTGCTCAATCCTGCCTTCCTTGCTGACCAGTGTAACTCCCGGGACCACTGCCCCAAACGTCCTTGGTCCAGGCTGTTCATTTCGGAGGCCGTCTCCAGAGAACCCAATCTAAGGTGGCAGGCCACTTTCACAAGGAGCGTCCGCTGGGCCGGGGCTTGGAACGTGGCTGGCTACAGTACGATGATCCCTTCATGTTGTCAGATACGTGGGGCTGAGAGGGGACAGGGCCTGCTGGCCCGGGGGTTCCCTGCCCAACGGTAGCCTGGCCAGGCCTGCGGACCTCCTCGTTGTCTGCCATTTCCACTCTAGCACATGCCTCCCCGGAGGAAGCGCCTCCTTTCTACAATCCTTTATTTCTATCTTTTATATTTCCTTCTATGCCCCCCTCCCCCCCCACACACAGGAAGCTTCTTCTTGAACCCTGGAAATTGCTCTCTTGAAGAGCATTACCATTCTGGTATAGTTTGACTTTCCACTTTCTTCTCGGGAGGATTTCCTACTTCTCCTCTTTCCTGAATGTGTCATAACTTGCTCTCTGGAAATTCCCTTGAGCTGCCCTGTTTTCAAAGAAAGAGTTCACAACCAGGAATACGCACAATGATTCTTTGTGTTGTTGGGAAATCAGAGTGTGGGCCACAGTTTGTGGACTGAGTTTACTGCTACAACGACCGGAGGAGCTGATTGCCACAGGCTGGGAAGTACGCTGGCTTTCCCGCCTGAAGAAAAATATGCACCAGTTCTCTAGAAGACACCGAACACCGTCTGATCTCTGTTTTTTTTTTTTAAAGCTCCATATTCCCTTACCATGATTTTTTTTAACTCCTTGTACACAGTGTTGAAAATAGTAATTTTTTCCTACTTCACGCAAAGGAGGCAGAATGAAGACTATTCTTGAAATGGCTTTGCAAGATGTGCTTTATTTTAAGTCAGTCCTGAACCCAGACTACATAGGATCATTTTTTTGGACATGTTCTAGTCCATTTAATGACTCCTCAGAAACTGTATTTTAATACAGAATGAAAACTACATTTCAATCATAAATTTTCATGCTACATTGTTATTTAATGAAGAGGTTGTATTACCAATAATAATAATTTAAGAAAAGGCCGTTTTTTTTTTATTTCCCCAAGCTCAATATACATATTTCTTCCATAACTATGAACTTAAAAAACCCGTCTCAGATGTAAAAATGTGAATTGGAATATGTAAACTCTTCGATATACCTGAAAAACAGGAAGGAAAATGTCACATACTGGAAAAAACCATTGCCTTAAATCATCGAAATGGGAAAAAGCGTGTTGAGGGATGGGGAAAAAGGTAGAAGGGCGTTCATGACCTCAGTTAGGAAAGAGTTACAGAGTCAGAGATTTCCACACCCAGCTGGGCGCCATTTTCATCCTTCTACCTGGAGCCTGTGTCTGAGGAGGAGCAGAACTCTGAAGCATAACAGCCACCACTGAAGCGAGTCATTTGCTGGGCCTCGACAAAACCGGTGTCCCCATTTTTGTTTTGCTGCTTTTTTTTTTCTTTTTTCCTGAGAAGTCACTGGTGTTTAATGGAAAGATTTTTTTTTTTTTTTTTTTTTACTAGTCTTCAGTTAAGATAAGGCAGTAAGAGTGTCACTAATGTTAACTTTTTGCTTAGAATGAGGCTCGTTCGTCCACTGGTATCTTCATGGGTCTTTGGCTCCCTCTTGTTCCCCGCCCCCCACCCCAGAAATCTCTTCAGGAGTTTCAGCCTCCTATTGCTGTTGCGTATTTTCGGGGCGTGCTGAGGCCCATCTGTTCTCCCCACAGCAGCTTCCCCGTTGGCAACAGGGTGCGGCCTACTGAACTAGAGCATCTCTTCAGGAAGTGTGCGGGCTCCGCACAGAAAACCATGGGCAACTTTCCTTTTCCCTTCTTCTCTACTGTTTCTCTGAGGGAGGAGACCCATAAATGATTCCTTTGCATCGTCAATCAGAATGCAAGACACTGTTGACTATATCATAAAACAAATAGCCCTGATTTTGGAGAAATGGAATTACAAATAACATTTTCAACAGCGCCTTCGTTTACAAGGTAGCTTAGACTGCAGAAGGAAGTCAGCTCCTTTTGACCACCTGTCAGAAGAGAAACCATTTCCATCCAACTAGAAATGCTTAGCTCTTATGAGCATATTGTGCTTTTTTTTAAATTCAAATGTTAATTTGATCTGCAGTCTGTGTCTTAAAGCATCAATTTGTTTTTTCTCTAGTCCATTTGATCATGGTTTCTGGTGAGCGGTACAGGAATATTAATTTGGCATAGAGATCTTCCTCGAGTTCCAGTTCCCCTGTCTCTCGAACTAAAAAAATATCTGTGCACAACTTCAGAATTCGGTCCACGTTTGGAAGCTCTTCAAACATGATGGAGTGAGAAATCCCACTGAAGAATTCACGGACAAACTTCCCAATCACAAGGACAACCGAAGCATACAATCCCATGATACTGGGGGGAAAAAAAAAGGTAGCTAGAAATTGTATCTACCAGTTAAACACAGTTAATAGAACACGTCTAAAAGAAAAAAAATAACAAAATTTCTCTAGAGTTTTTCCCTTTGGTGAAAACATTTACTGTGTTTATTAAAAAGGTAATTCAGGGGCACCTGGGTGGCTCAGTTGGGTAAGCAGCCAACTTCAGCTCAGGTCATGATCTCGCGGTCTGTGAGTTTAAGCCCCACATAGGGCTCTGTGCTGACAGCTCAGAGCCTGGAGCCTGCTTCCGATTCTGTGTTTCCCTCTCTCTCTGCCCCTTCCCTGCTTGCTCTCTGGCTCTCTCTGTCTCTCAAAAATAATAAACATTAAAAAAATTTTCTTAAAAAGGTAATTCATATTCCTTGTGTAAACACACTTTATACATTACAGTGCTGTAAGACTTGAAAAATAAAAGTGTCAAAACAATCTCAATTCTGGAAACAACCAATGCTAGTAGTCTCATGCATGAACTTCAGGGGGTTTTACTGCAAACATTATATAAAGAAACCACATAATATACTTGATAGAAATGCAATTGTACTATATATACTTTTCTGCACCTAGCTATTTATTTTAATACTATAATTCTGCATAGACATTGACTTCTTAACAGACTTTCATGTCTTGTAGGGGATGCATGTGTCTTAGAATGTAAGCATCAGAACACGGTGAAATGATAGCATCAGACCATTTTGGACATTGGACCATGTCCAAAATTGCGATGCTTGACTGAGCATCTGCTCAGGTCAGAAGGCAATCTACACGGAAAACAGATAACCCTACACCAATTTCTAAGTTTAAACATTGAATTACATCAAACGTAACAGGAAGACGTGGAGTCAAGAAACCAGAAATATGACTTCTAGTCCTGTCCTTAATGGTGTTATTCACCCCAGGCATTTTGACTTCTTTGGGACTCTGGTTCTTGAAGGGCCAATGATCTATGAATTTCAACACTGCAGCTGTTAAGTTCAAGAATTTTAGGAAGGTACAAAGCTTCCCATCAACTTTATATGACACAGAAGTAGGCTCTTGTGACTGCTAACTGAAATGCGTCCTTACCCATAGCCAGCCAGGAACCCCAGACTGGGCGGGCTGACTTTGTCATTGAAGACCACCAGTTCCAAGGCCTGAGCGTGCTGATTGTATATTCTGTTTCCAGTCAGGTTGAGAACCCACCACTCACTGTTAGATTTAGTTGTATTGTCTCTGGACAAAATGATGGTGATATTCATGAAGTTATTTTCTGTAAGACGAGAAAAATGAAACCAAGTTAGCATAAGCATATTAAGATTCAATGCACGCAAACAATTGTCAGATGGCAGAACCTGATTACCACTATCCGTAGCGTGTGATGCCAGGATGAGTAGGGCACATGTTAATAGTGTGAGTGGAGAAAGAAAAGTGGGCTGCAGGTGTGCATAAGGTTTCTCCTTGTCGCTAAAGAGGACGCTCATTGTTGCTAAGTGAGCATGGCAGCCATATCACAGGGAGAGAGCGAAGACCCACGTGATATATATGTGAGTATATACGTGAGTATATACGTGAGTATCACACGTGCTTAATATACGTGAGTATATTTCTTTGCTAATAATTCCAAGCAACTAGTTAGACATTTAAAAACCCAAATCACTGACTTTTTATTGACTTGACTAATCCAATCATATTACTAACATTTATTGAGTGTCTTCTGGGAGGAAGGCCCTCTGTTAGGTGATCAGGGGTTACAGAGTTGAATACAGCACAATCCCATATCTCAATGGGAACAGGCCACGTACATGAGCACAACTTATGGGCATGTGGCAACCACTATTAGACCTGTGTTGACAAGGAGAGAACAATTCTGGTTGGTAGGATCCATGAGGGCTTCCCAGATGACATGACTTCTGAGTTGAATTTTGCTGAGAACATCAGTAAAGTGGAGATGGAGAGGGAGAGGAGGTTATTTCCGCAAGGATTGATGGCATGAAGCTCAGGAAAGTTCTGAAAACCCATGATGTGTGGTTAATGATTGCTTGTGTTGGAGCTTAGGGTGAATATAAAACAGTAAAAGGGCCAACAGAAAGCTTGGAGTCCTCTGTGTAGGCCTTTCTAAGAAAATACCACCATTGCCAATGATAATACGGCCTCCACTGAGAATCATGGTCGTGGAGTATAAACTCTGTGAGGGTGGGGGCCGTGGCTGCATTATTTCCTGCTAAATTCCTAGATCAAAGGAATCTAGGACAGTGTGTGGCAAAGTAAGTCTATTGGATGGATGGATGGATGGATGGATGGAGAGTGAGGCAGGAGACTCATAAAGATAAAGAAACCCCTCCTCAAGAAGAATGTGAACCACTGAGAATGCTCAGGAAGAAAAAGAACCTTGGTTCTGAAGTCTAGAGAGTTCTGAAGGGGGACATGTGGCCCATGTTTGGATCTAGTTTGTCCACGTACTGGTTGTATAACCTTTGCTGAGTAATTCACACACTGGGCCTTGGTTCCCCCTTTGTAAACTGGTGATAACCACCAATGTATGCTAAATAGGCCTTATGGTAAAGATCAGAGAGAACTCAGTAAAGCTAATCAGAGAAGTTGTTGTGTTGGCAGGACCTGAGAACACCAAGACCTGTGGTGTGGGGAAGGGGGACTTCACAGGCTGAACCTCAAGAGGAAGAAATGCATAGAGATGTGGGGGCCCACCCACACTTGTCTTCGGAACCTCTATGCTGCCCCTACTTCTTGAGATCTCCATGGGGGTGTCTACCTGTTTACCTAGGCAATCTCCATCTTTCCAGCTAAACATGAACCATGTAGAACCTCGTCTCCAGTGCCTGGCATACTGCCTGGTGACAATGAGCAACCCATGTTGGCAAAGGAATGAACGTGACTTGGATATATACTGCACTGTCCTTCTACTTTTACCATCCATACCCATCTGTTCTGGTCCAGGCAACTGATGAAGTCAAATGCTTCATAATTAATGCTTAAGAATTCCATATCATCATCTTACTACCATCTCTGTTATTTGGGGTAAATACAGTCCCTAGAGACTACTGTTGATACTTAACGACTCTTGGGCTGAATCACGCACATTTCCTGCTACCTTTTTATTGTTCTTATCGTGGGGCCTTCATATTTAATACTGCATGAGGCCATTTTCTGTCCAAGATATGGATGTTAATAGAAACAAGTAAACAGACTAAGGCACTAAATGTGGATTTAAGCCCATCAAGTTCTATATCAATGAAAACAATGAAGAATATGGCTTCTGGTGACTGATTCCTTCTGGCTGTGGAACGCAGCTGGGAGTCTCATGCTTCCTATAAGCTCTGTCTCACAGAGACAGAAAACTGGAAAGAAGCTCGAGAAAGGTTGAAAATGCAAACTGTAGAAGTTGAATAAAAGAAGGTTAAAAAAAAAAGTTCTGAAATAATTCCTTTTCAGCCTTACCAGACAAAAGTTGCTTTATAGGTTTTGAATTCGAATCACTAGGTGCTTTCACGTAATATGGGTAGATCTTTTCTATAGTCCTGTATGTTAAAAAAAAAAAAAGGAGGGGAAGCGTAATTAAGTTTTAGTTGTTTTACCCACATAAAATTGATTTTTTTTGTTGCTACTTTGACCTCATATCAAACGATAATGGTGAATCTTTGTATATGTATACAATGTGATGTCATCGCAATTTATGGGTTCCATTCTAACTAGAATTCTCTGAAGCCAAAAAAATTTTACCTGTTTCTATTCGAATACTCAAGTAAACTCTGTACATGAGCAGTTTATGACTTGAAAACTGCTACAGAGATTTTCCATGTCTGTGACTGTTTCTGAAGCAAGGGACTGTCTTTCTTGCTAGGATCTAGGTCTGTACTCTTTCTCTCTCTCTAGATATATCTATAATCAAGTGGATGGCATGAATCTATCTAGTGACAAGACTGAGGCTTGAGGGGAGAACTAGTAGCCTGGACCTAACCCTCCCTCTGCCAAGGACAAGCTAAGTGACCTGAGCAGGTCGCTGTGTCTTTCTAGGCCTGCCTGTTCTCTCATGAAATAATGGGGGAGGAACTGACAGTCTTTGAGGTTCCTTCAACTTTAGTGATTAACACAGGCTGTCGTAGGGAGCACGTCTGAGGACTGCATCATGGTGGCTTATATTCACTGCATTAAAGTGGGGCCAAGGCAGACTGGAGGTCAGAACTAGGCATTGGCTGGTGGACGTCTGGAATACTTCATTTAGTGGTTTTGCACCAATAGCATTTTCTCCCCCTCCTGCTTAGAATCTAGACATCACAGCTTATATCTGTTTGAAGTGGAGTACTTATACGGCAGGAGAATATTTTAAGATGTAGATCCCCCCCCGCCCCAAATTTCCTTTTACCCCTTATCTTCCCCTCATCTCCCATCCATTCAATGACCCCAGGCCAGGAGTAATAGTAGAAGAGGGGTATCCCAGGGGCTTTCTCTGGCTTTTGGTGATTATGGTCAGATAAGAGCAAAGTTTGCTACCCAGGAACAAGGTCAGTACTCCCAGGGCTAGGTGGACAGAGTACCGGGGGAGGAAAACAGAGCTGCCTTAATGTAACACAACGAGGCCTCCAAGTAGAGATTGACTTGAGTTACTGAAGAAAGTTGCATTTCTGGTATACGTGAGTTTGCAGATGCAGATTTTGTACCAGATATATCCATCTATTTAAGCTAATTAACAGGAGCAATCACTTACACCGGTGTTCTTGAACTTTCCGTGTTGTTGCCGGCTATCATTTTAGCTATATGTTCTCGTGTGGTATTTTTAAGAGGAAAAGAAAGCTTATCGGTTGCAATTTCTGCCTTTGCACCCAAACTCATGTTTCTGTGAAGAGAAATAAAAAGGCTCAATGTCAGTGATTACTTGGAAGTCTAGGAGAGACGTTCAAAAATTCACTTGACTCTTCATTTTATTAATCTCACCAAGTCTTCCTTGGATCCACAACTGTCACCCCCAACCTTTTCTGTCCACCTCACCTTTACGTCCAGCTTCTTAGACAACCAAGTTAGTAAAGCCCGGGGAGGCTACAAACACCTTTAAAACAGATGGCAGGTGAGAGGGCAGAGTCTGTTGACTAGAAGAGAAACCGTCTTGATGCTCTGATAATGAGTTTCTGAAACACTTTTTTTTTATTAATCTAGTGAGGTTAGTCTCCATGGTGACTAATAGAATCCATGCTTTTAAAAGAATGTTCCATCAAGAGTTGATCTTTAATGTTGTTATTATTTATTATTATTATTATTATTTTGGTAGCTCTTCAAAGAAAAGGCTAGAAAGTGAATTTTGGCAGTACAGAATTTCATGTGAGGAATTTGGGATGTTCTAAAGGAGAAAATAAGATGAAAGAAAGAGTTCTTTCAATTCTGAACAGCCCCCTTTCAGATATTTCTTTACTGTTTCTTTGTAAATTCACTTTAGATTGGAGAAGCCTTCTTCTGTACCTATCATAATTCTTTCTTAATTTTATCCTAGAAGCCAGGAACCATGAACCCAATGAACCTATCACTTGACTGCTGGCATAGAATCCTGAATCACAAGACTATGACAAATACAAACAAACAAACACTAAGCCAACCAACTAGTGTATTGTGTTGAGGTTCCCCGATTGCTTCACTAACACATTGGGCTTCTGAATGCAAGAACTTTTCTTAAGACATGCTCATGAATGGATAAGGAAGATGTGGGGGGTGTGTGTGTATGGAATATTACTCAGCGGTAAAAAGGAATGAAATCTTGTCATTTGCACAGACACGGATGGAGCTAGAGAGTATTATGTTAAGCAAAATAAGTCTGTCAGAGAAAGAAAAATACCATATGATTTCGCTCATGTGCAGGATTTAAGAAACAAGACAAGTGAGCAAAGGGGAAAAAAAGAGAGAGGCAAACCAGGAAAGGGACTCTTAGCCACAGAGAACAAACTGACGGTTACCAGAGGGGAGGTGGGTGGGGGGATGGGTGAAATAGGTGATGGGGATTAAGGAGGGCACTTGTGAGGTGCACCGGGGGTTGTATGGAAGTGAAGAATCTCTATGCTGTACAGCTGAGACTAATATTACACTGTGTGTTAACTAACTGAGTTTAAATACAAACTTAACACAGATCGACAAGTGCAGTAGTGGCCACGTGCTGGCCATGGGCTCAGGTTAGGTGAGAAGGAATCTCTCTCAGCTCTCCCATCTTGGGACTCCCAGGCTGCTCTCACATCTCCTGCTTAGAGAAAAGATCTGACAGGACTTCCCTACGTTGGAGGGATTCGAGTGAGAATTCGGGTTCCCGAGACTGCCAATTCTTTATTGCTAAGACCAAATGTCCACCTTTCAGGGAAATCTTACAATCATCCAGACCATTTCATTTTATAAGTCATGACACTTTTTCTTTTTGCTTTACCCCTCTCTCTCTCTCATTCACAAAACTCATTGCCAGACTCTCTTTAAAAACTGGAGTGAGTAGAAAAAAGGAAAACTAAGAAGTTCTTATTTTTGTCAGAGATTCCTAGCCACACTGTTATTTAGTAAACACAGATGTTAGCTGTAGCATCGAATGAATGTTCCCAAAGTGTAATGTCAGCTATAAACCACATCCATCGACTTTTTCTTTACTTCTATCCACCCACCCCCACCCCGAGTTTAGATTGGGGGGAAAGGGGAAATTATGCATGGAAATACAGTAACTACCTCTGAATACTCCATGAAAAAACAACAGAGAAGCTACTATTGGGGTCCGTGAGTTCGCTTATCATTTTCTGCTTACTGGGAGGGCTGATGGTCCACAAAGAATTTGAGTTTCCTTCCAGTTCTGCTACAGTTATGTCTTCTTTCTCATAATTTTCCAGAAATTGCATAGCACCCTGTATGCGCACAAATACACATGCATAAATAGATCATATATATGGTGATGTACAAATAAAAATTTTTCAAAAATGTTTATTTAGTTTTGAGAGAGAGACACAGCGCGAGCAGGGGAGGGGCAGAGAGAGAGGGAGACAGAATCTGAAGCAGGCTCCAGGCTCCGAGCTGTCAGCACAGAGCCCGACGTGGGGCTCGAACCCACCAACCGTGAGAACATAACCTGAGCCGAAGTCGGACGCCCAACGGACTGAGCCACCCGTGTGCCCCCTGTGGTGATGTACAAATAAAGTGATTACTCTTCTTTGTAACTGGCTACATGAAGGGGAATTCTTAGTAAGGAAGGGCAATTTTTACAGTGCATGGTCTTCATGCTCTATTGCACTATTCTGTTCCCCTCCCCACAGGGATGGGCAGCCCGAGTGCCATGGAGCAATCTTGGTGATGTTGTCGCACCAATACAGCTATGGGATCATCCCAACTCATCAATAAAGAAAAGACAAATGACTTGGTGTCATTTTCCTCCCCATTAAGAAGGAAATCTATCAACTATTGGGGTGTTCCCTCTCACCACCCGTCAAATTTAATCCACCCACAATATCCTGGTCCTGTCTTCACAGCTGCACATCCCTCAAGATTAGTTTTGGCAGTGTGCATTAGAGGCTGATAATTTTATAAAGGAGATAAGCATCTGTGTGCCTAATCATTTTCTTTAAATACAAAGTATTATTTGTAAATCAAATTTTAATTCTGAAAGCTTGATTTATCATGTGATTAAAAGTTTGTAATGTAAGGAAGAGAATACATCAGCCACAACTTTACCACCAGGGCATCACCGCTGTGATATATGGTAGGAAATGTTGGTTTCATTTGTTTTAATTTAAAAAATAGGAATGTGTGTCCTTTTTCACTTAGGTTTTATCTTGAGAAATGTTCACGCCATGCAGAGTCTCTGCAATGACTATTTTGTATTATGAAAGACGCTGCTCGGAAAACATTCAGACGACGTAGCATGTAAATAAAATGAAAAGTGGTGGTCCCCTTCTCCCACGCCGACCGCTCTAGGGCAGCCAGTGCCTATCAAATTCACTTGATACATTTGCCATAACTTATTTAACCGCTCCCTAGTTATGAAGCCCTCAGTGGCTCCCAGCTTTTACTAATGCAGACAGCACAAGCAAGGGCCTGCCTAGAGCTTTTCCAACATTTTGAATGACTCCCTTAATACAGATTCTCAGATTAGACCTACCCATCAAAGGGGTCAGTATCTACTACAATTAAAAAAAAATTAAAAATATGAAAGTGGACCTACATCTGTTAAGCTTACATTAAAATGTCCCGAATTACGATTACGTTTATTAACACATATCCAATGATACGGACATAATGGCTCAGAGTGTCGAAGGGGCCAGTAGCCAGAAATGCGCTGCGGACCCCTGGTAACCCCTGAAAAGTCCCTCCCACCACCACAGGCCATGACAGAGGAGTGAACAAAATGACAAGCAGTAAGCTCACCTTTCGTCTAGAAAGGTCTTCACAGAGATCTACTGCATGCAATTACTTACAGTGTCCCTAGAAAAAGCCTTCATAAATTTATTAAACTTGGGCTGATCCATAACTTTCAACTGGCTTTGCTGTGCACTCATTGTGAAAATAGGCTGGAAAACAAAGAAACAAGGTGCCGTTAGCCCTCCGAGGCCCGTCTCTGCATCCTGGGTTCAAAGAACAATATTTCCGCCGTGTTATCGCCCCCCCCCCCCCCCCCGGGTACCCGAGGGCAGCTGGCCTCAGAGATCTCTTTTTGAAGTGATTACCCAACCAGAACAAAACGACTCTTTCACTGTCCTCGGTGCTTTACTTATCTCATACATCACGTATTTGCTGACCAGCCGAAATGTAGGGAGGAATCTGGAGCACCAAAGCTAACTCCACATCCTGTGGCTGTTTATTGGGAAAGGCGCCGGCAGGTGAGCGAGCCCTGGGGGAGGTGCACAGCGGTTACCTGGTACCCTCCCAGGGTGATTGTGACCGAGACGTCCAGGGGCTGGTTGATGACCCCCGCCACAGATTTGATCAAGGACATGAAGAGAAGGGGAAACCAGACAATGCAGATGAGCAGAACGATGATCATGCCTCCCATGCCATACTTCACCACTTTCTTCTTCTTCTGCCCCCGGGGCTGCGGGTATCTCTGCAACAGAGAGGTCACACCGGGCTCAGGCTTCTGGCCCCGAGAAGCAGGCGGGGTCTGGGTCGGGGAGGAGGGGTGCGCGTTCTTGCCGCGGGACCCGACTGAGTCCTGATTCTGCTCAGTTCGCTCAGGTCACTCTAGGAAATTAAGTAGTGATGTGAAGCTCTAAGGAGCACCCAACACGTCCCCACGGTGGTGCCACGAGGGACCAATGGGACCCGAGGGACTTTCTCCTTAAAACTGTGTTGGTTTTGGCTGGTGATGAACCTATGGACCGATGGATCAAATACTGCTGAACAAAGCCTCTGCTTTCAAGGGATCATGTGGGAGAAAGACATTTTACTGCAAATTCCTGAATATTCCAAAGCTGTGCCTATCAACCACCTGCTCTTGGTGGGTGGAAAAAAGTTTTTCACCTCATTCATGACACACGTTGTCAGAAGGCAGTGTGGTTCAAGCCCTGCAATAAGATCTATACGATCAGAAGAGCCCTCTCTCTCGGCCTCCAGGACTCCACGCGGGTCCTCAGCGGGGGCTGTGCTGAACAGCAGGAACTGGGGGGTGGTGGCAGAAGTGTGCGTCACGTGAGGGACCTGCTCTCTCCTACAAAAGCAGTGCGTTCGGAAGGGATGGGATCACTTCCATCAGCTTTGCACCAAGCACTGCTCCTAAGCAAGGCACAAGGAGCCAGCTTTGTTATCCGGAATCAAAAGGGCTTCAGATATGCACGTGTAACCCTTGCTTAAATGATGCTTCTCCGTGACCTTTTTGCCTTCCAGGGTCAGCCCCTGAAGCTGGGCTGCACACACAATATGGGGGTTACCCCCACTCCCCAGCCTGGCTGTGAGATTTATCCTGGGGGCCACAATCCCTCAGGAGGCAGCCATTCATTTCACTAGAGGTGAGGTAAGGAAAACTCATCCACATTCTGCCTGCAGGCGCTGAGCTCATGTGACAAGCGACAAACAAGGACAGAGGTCTGGGAGCCAGCACTGCTACAATGGCTCTATGGGCCCTGGCCGTCCGTGATTGCTGAAGTCAGGCCTGGAAGTATAGGGCGGGGGCTGGACGGGGGACACGGGAGCCAGTATGGGCAGCATTATGGATTCTGTGCTCAGGAGATAGTGCCTCTCAGTGGCTGTGCTCCGAGTTAGGGCATGATGTTCAGATCCAGCACTGTATTTCGGTATCTTTGCGCTGGAATTTGAGGCCACTGACTATAATTTTCTATCGCGAAAGAAAAACTGCAGTATTGGAGAATTTCAGATATATATTCACACACACACAGGCTTGCTTTTTCATCTTTTTCTCCGGGAGGCAAGTTGAGACAAGCGGCCTCTCATCCTCACGCAGGAGCGCTCAGGCATAAGGTGGCGAAGTGTTTCGTTGGTTCAAGACTTTTCTCTGCTAAGAACAGCGTGGGTCTCTTCTGACTGTAGTGGTGCCATATCGGTTCCTCTCCTGGAGGCCACCCTTTGAGGCTCACTGCTAAAATCCCCAGAACCTCCCCCTCCGTTCTCCCCCTTCTCCTGCTCAGCCCCGGGGCAGGACAGGGCCAGCACCTTTGGACCTCTCTCTAACTCTGAGGCTACTTCCCCCTTCACCTTTCAAAGGGACCGTCCCCTTCCTGTCCTGCACTGCCTGTCACCCCTTTCCTGGGTAAGTCAATGCTCTTCTGGGTCTCCCAGTTTGCATAACCTTCCAGGCTACATTTCCAATCAGCTTCCTAAAGTGTTTTGGGACGTGACTGCCTGGAAATCATTGGAAACGAGGACTGGGACCCAGTGGCCTGCATTTGTGTGTGCTCCTATGCCAACACTCTGCCTTTTAGGAAATTGTTCTGGCTTCATAAAGTGTGTTCATAAAGCCCCTGGAGCACAGCACATTCGACTTGGAAGAATCCCCAAGAAAAGTTACTTAAATTTTTTCTTTTAATATTTATTTATTTTTGAGAGACAGAGTATGAGCAGGGGAGGGGAAGAGAGAGAGGGAGACACAGAATTTGAAGCAGGCTGCAGGCTCCGAGCCGTCGGCACAGAGCCCGACACGGGGCCCGAACTCACAAACCGCCAGATCATGACCTGAGCCGAAGTCGGACACTGAACCGAATGAGCCACCCAGGTGCCCCAAGAAAATTTACTTTTAAAAGCAGCTTACTCTTCTGCTTTATACTGGGCAAGAGACAGTTACTGGTAACGTTTCTGTCTCTGATGGGACGGAGTAAAAACGCGTGCCAGATTCGCCTGGACTCCCCTGACACTGACCTCCCACACACCTAAGTTCCTTAGCAAATTGTACTACGTGTGATTTAAAAGGCTCTTATTCTGAAATAGCCAGCGACTGAGCATAGATAAAAGTATATATTTAAGTAGAGGTGATGCATGTATCACCAAAGGTGATACATTGAAATGAGGCTTTTTATTTCTTGAAGATAAAATGACAACAATAATCGTAAACCTTTGTGGGGAGGAATGCTTCGTGTTCTAGGGCACAGCAAACCCTGTCCTTCACAAGGACGACGGGCAATGGCTGTGACTTCCTCACTATAGTATTAAGAAGGTTGTCGGGGCGCCTGGGTGGCTCAGTCAGTTAAGTGCCTGACTTCTGCTCAGGTCATGATCTCAGGGTTCCTGGGTTCCAGCCCTGTATTGGGCTCTGTGCTGACAGCTCGGAGCCTGGAGCCTGCTTCAGATTCTGTGTCTCCCTCTCTCTCTCTCTGCCCCTCCCCCGCTCACGCTCTGGCTCTTCCTCTCTCTCAAAAATGAATAGACATTAAAAAAAAACTTGAATCAAAAAGATGGTTGTCACCTGTTGGCTCAAAGGCAGTGAAAAGCTTGTAAGAGCTAACAAATGGGGCAGACACAGCTGCTCCCATGAAAGGTGGCCCTGTATCGATGTGGGACAGTAATGTGAGCTCTGATTCAGAAACCCCCACCTGAGGACTCCCCTCCCATTCATCCAGAGGAAGTAGTATCTCACGGTTTCCAGTGCTCAGTGGACAGGCTCTGGGTTTTAGGATGCCGTCCTTCCCTCCTGCTGTCAACAGATAAGTTCGTCTACTTCATGCGGAAGCCAGGCTATGTGGTGTGCAGTCGCCTCACCACATCTTTCCCCAGCTTCCCGTAGGATGGCCACTCCTCTTTGCCACTACTAACTTAGTCACCCACGCCTCTGGTCCCACGCTTCCCGAGGCCCCCCACCCAGACCTTTATCCTTTGGCTTCGATGCTAAGAATTTCTCTTTTTCTTTTTTTCTACTGTTCTTTTTCTTACCATCTACAGAGGTTCAGATCCTCTCTATTCCGAAATTATCTTCTCCACTTGCCTGTCTCTTGAACCGCTTCTCTCTCGGGCCTTTCTCTGGCCTGTGCCTGCTCCCTCTGGAACAGCAGCCACAGGATGACCCTGGGCAAGTCTGTCCAGCGACATGCAGCCCAAACTGCCGACCCGCAGAATTGTGAGCAAAGAAAATGGTTGTGATTTTTTTAAGTTTATTTATTTTGAGAGACAGAGCACGAGCAGGGGAGGGGCAGAGAGAGCAGGGGACAGAGGACCTGAAGTGGGCTCTGTGCTGAGAGCAGGGAGCCCAATGTGGGGCTTGAACCCACATGACCTGAGCCGAAGTCAGAGGCTCAACCAACTGAGCCACCCGAGTGCCCCCAAAACGGTGGTTATTTTTAAACCACTAAGTTTGATGTAGTTTGATAAGCAGCAATAGACAACTGATATGATAAACTGCTGAATGAATAGATCTAGGACCTACGCGTCCCAGCACAGAGGTTTCAGGATGTAAATTCTCCTCTGTGTGACGGTGTGTATGTGGACACCTCTGGGCAGCAGCCACCTCCTGAGGCAGCCAGTCTGTGATGGGGTAGCTTCGACTGTTAGGAAGTTCGTCAGATGCCACTGAAGCTTACTAGAGCTTTTGCCAACCTGTCTCAACTGTGTTATCTTGCGTCTTCTAGACAAATTCAAACTTTCCCCCTATTTCCCACTATTTCAAATAGTTAAAAGCGGCTATTATCTTTGCCTCCTTCCATTTGTTTTTCTACTTCCGACAGGACAATTCTTGGTTCTTCCCGCTTTTCTTCACTGGTCACGAATTCTGGATGCTTTATCGCCATGACTGTTACCTTCAAAGTCCCTTTGGTAGAATAGCTGCCATATTCTGTCATTTTATCAGCTTCTCTGCTCCTTACAAATGAGGACAAGCTAGCAGATTTTAAGTTTACTGCCAGCCCTGTCTCCTTTACTCTCACAAACCCCACAAATACAGGAGCCGCCGGTGAGTGGGACCCGTGATTATGACACTGGAACTCCAAGAAGCAGCAGCAGAACATACTAGAAATTATATACACTGGAGGGAACTTTTTCAAGGAGGGTATTATCAAGAAGAGAAAAAAAAAAAGGGATACTTTCTACCATCTCAGCCAATGCTTGTTGAGCGTTTCCACTGCTGTTATGACTCCTGTTTCCGTCTTTAAGCTTTTGCAAAAAATCCAATGAATAACAGTAATTGTAACCGTATTCAAACTTTAATATTCAATCTAACAGAATAAGCAAATATTTGCACTTCGATTTCCTTTGCACAAGGAAGTTATATTGTCCCGTCGCTCATCAAAGAGTGAATCAGAGGGTGAGCCTGAGTCCAAGCCACCTGACCCCACTTTTCTCCATCCTACCACATTCCCTTCTGCTCCCAAATGAGCCATTTAAGAATTATGGGTCACAGAGCAATATATCATTTCTTCTTTTAAAAATAACTACAATATAGGCTGGCCAAAAGAAGAACACATCTGGATGCCATTGCTGACTAAGGCAGCAGTGAGTCCAAAATTCCCAAGTCCACCGGGGTGGAAACCAATGGGACAGTCGCAGGTCCTCACCATTTTTGCCCCCTGCCTCCATGTATTTGGCCACAAAGCTTGCAGAGATTCACATGAATCCTATACCCAGCCTGGATGGAAGGGAAACGAAAAGGGGTAAGGCATTTTTATTGGCTTACTTTTTCAGACTCCCGCCAACACTTCAGGATGAATATGTGAGCGTAGATGTCCTCCACACAGATCCAGCTGGAGAGGCTCAAGGTCGTGTCTGTCCACACCCAGTCCATCACAGCCCTCAGCTCAGTCAGAAAGGGAACGAGGCGGAACCTGCCAGAAACCACATCTTGCTAGAGAGGCAGTTGTGGGGTGGCCCCCGTCATCCTCCCAACCCCGGGAGCTCATGTAGTTCCTTATTGTTTTAGCCCCTATGACTTGGGAAAAATTCTCAAGGTGACCCTTATAGTAAAATTAACTTGGAATACAACTGCTTCTCATCCTAAGTCAACGTATGAATTAGTATTTTCCATTCTTTTTTCTATTTTTTCTTTTTGCTGATGGTCTTAACAAATTAGGATTGCCTTTTAAATAAGTTTGAAGGTGTCCTCTCCCACGTCTCTCATCAAAGTCTTGTGGTTTTCATTGCCCAGATCTTTTCATTTCTTCGGTTAAATTTATTTCTAAGTATTTCATTGTTTTTTGGTGCTATTATGAATGGGATAGTTTTCTTTTTCTTTTCTGATGTTTTGTTTTTAGCGTATGGAAACACCATTGATTTCTGCATGTTGGTTTTATATCCTGCAACTTTACAATGAATTCATTGATTACTTACAACCGTGTTTCGGTTGATTCTTTAGGATTTTCTACATTTAAGGTAATATCTTCTGCAAAAAGACCCATCATTTTACATTTTAAAACGTGTATGTGTTTATGTTATGAGAATCTGTCGGTCGCGGGATTATTGAGTACTGGGGTTTTGCTGTTGAATGAGCTAGGAAAAGTTGTACACCTGATACGTGAAAGCTGAGGGGAGATGAGAGATGTCAGAGGGAGCAGGACATGGGGTTGGGGGCACACAGTAGATGGTGGACTGAGTAGCTGCCTCAGGTTAATAAGATTCTGGCCTTACGTTCTCATATTTGGGACTGCGTTGGCGTGGGCTCCTCTCTGGCCTAGGAACTATTCCCTGTTTCTTGACTAACACAGAGCTTCTCCCAGCTGGAGACCTAGGTTCACCCTAGGCTCTTCAGAGCAGCTTGGGTTATACTCGGAAATTCTCCCCTAGGCCACTCAGCTCTGCCAAGTGAACACTAATCCAGCCCATTGAAGAAATATCAGGCCATACACAGAGAACACCACTAAGTGACTGACCGAGCACACTCCACACCTCTTCTGTGACTAAGTCACCTGTCGCCAGGTCTGGTACAGCCAAGGAGCCAGCGGTGCCATGAGCAGCCTCACCTTCCGGGCTGTGGTATGATCTTCATTGGAACAGAGAGGAGATACTACCAACGAAATTCTTACACGGAAGAGCCGATAGGCCTTGTCTAGTAGCTAACTTACTACCAGGGACAAGCAAGTCATGTGGCATTCAGGTTGACGTTAGGTGGAATAAATGGCCCTCTTCAACGGAGGAACTCATTGTATACGCAAAATTCCAAGGGGATCTTCAAATAGTACAAATGCCGAATTCTGTTCCATTGTGCCCAGAAATACATTAATACCTAAGGATCGTGTATCCCTGGTTTTCATCCTGAAATGTTAGCACAGTAATTATGCAGGATCCAGTAATAGAAAATTAACCCATGTGGATAATTCTAGAACACTATGCTGACCAGGTGTGTGGCAACTACACCTAGAAAGGCTATTTCAAGAGGTGTATCTGTCTTTTGCCAAAAGTCATAAGAGTTCTGTGATGATCTAAATTGCCCCATCAGCCTGTTTTCACCTTCCTGTTTCTTCCCAAGGAAACAAGTGCCTTTCTATTGCCAGCCTCCCCTCTGTGAGTGACTGTGACAACACAGAGTGTCCTTCCTTACCCTTGAAACAAGAAGAGGTTGACATAATTGTAGCTCTTGGTGAGGAAGTTTCCAAGGACTCGCGTTGGGTAGCCACAACGGATTTGGTAGGCAGACAACCCAAAGTAAACACATTTCACAAAGTACCAAAGCTGAGCAACCAGGTTCTGGCTGAATTTCCTAAGGCGCAAAAACATAAAAGTGAAATAATGGAATATTCTTCTGGTATAAGAGCATACCAGTTTAGGATTCAAAAAAAAAAAAAAAGTCGAATTGCCCCTCTGGCATGTAGAGCCAGTTCAGTCCATTGTAAGGAATTCTCTGAACCTAGTAGTAGATCACTTCGAAGGCAAACAGTAGGGTAAGAACGTCTAATAATTAAAACAAATTCTACAAATGGTGCCTCCAATGTGTTAGTGCATAATTCAGTTGTTTAGGCCATGAATAAACGAATTTCTTTTTAAGCGAATTTACTAATGAACATTTTCTCACAATGTGAAAGATGCTGCTACCGTGATCCAAATTAAAGTTCACCAAAAAGATGTATTTTTTTTTTTTTTACTTCAAAGGACCTGTAATTTGGAAGATGTAGGAGGAGGTATCCTGAGGAATGAATCCCCCCCTTTTTTGCTATCCATCTATAAAGGCAGGTCGTGGAGTAACAAAGTTTCAACACCCTTGGTTCCAGTTGTGTTTATAACCTATTGCGTTTGTTCCTCAAGCCATCATGCTCAAGACGTCTGTCTTCATTTGAAGACTTTCCCTAGCTCTGAAAATATATGATTCCATGATCTAACATTCTTTTCTCCAATGACATCTTCAGCAGTCGAAATGGTAGTCCCTTTTGCCAAGACTTCTGTACCACCTTCCCTGTGTTTAAAGTGAAGAGCAACACTTAAAGCTTCCTCTTTATTCCTCTTTATTTTATGTTTCAGATTCGTCGTCTTAAGTTTTAATTCTGACATTAGAAGAAGACATGTGTTATTTTTTTGTTTTAACTGAAAATACTATTTAGTTGACCAGATCTAAGAACCAGCTGGGAATGCACTGGCCTATGTATCTCAGGGACCTAGGGACCTCTACGTGGATCTCAACAACTGGAAATCTTAAAAGTATTTCTTAGAAGTGTCTTCCCCTGTAGAGAAACCAGCTTTGGTATTTCAGGTCCTAATGTGTTAAATATACTTGACCATGATCTAGCACTTGACAAGTTATTAATAAATATGTCAGAACTTTACAGAGAGCCAATATCAACTATCCCTTCCCTCTCCCTTTCAAGGGACTGTCTCTATTGGTGTGATAGTAAGAAAGAACATTCTTTCAGCTTTCCGGGGAAATGTCCTTGGATTTTACAAATAATTTATATGAAAACTGCATAAGGAAAAATTGTTATCTATCAAAATTATAATCAAAATTACAAAACTGTGGGGTGCCTAGGTGGCTGAGTTGGTTGAGTGTCCGACTTCGGCTCAGTTCATGATCTCACAGCTTGTGAGTTTGAGCCCCACGTCGGGCTCTGTGCTGACAGCTCAGAGCCTGGAACCTGCTTCGGATTCTGTGTCTCCCTCTCTCTCTGCCTCTAACCCACTCGCATCCTGTCTCTGTCTCTCTTAAAAATAAATAAACATTAAAAAAAAAGGTTATAAAACTGTGTTGTCTTCTATCCCTTATAAAAGGACCAACCCATGTTGTGATGAGTACCGGGTGTTGTATGTAAATTTCAAAATCACTAAATCATACATTTGAAACTAATATTACACTGTATGTTATGTTAACTAACTGGAATTTAAATAAAAACTTGAAAAAATAAATGAACATTTCCCTTCCTTCAACCTTAAAGTGAATCAACTTGGAATAAGTTAATCAGTAGTTCCTGAAGTAATCCTGTTAAATCTAATAGGAACATTAAAGTTGTCCCACAGTGAAGGACTTTTTCTTTTGGTGGTCTCTCCATGCTTTATTACTAGCAGCTGGAGTTATGCTTTACTCACCAATCTGTCCCCCACGGCACCAGCCACACAGCACTTTGTAGACTATAGGCAACCACTGAAAGTTTGTGGACTAAATAAATCACGTGCCCACACACAGAAAAAATCACTTATCAGATGAATTATTTAAAATATTGGAGTTTCCTGATGCTGAATATTATAACTGGTAGCCATAATTTTTTTTCTGTATAGTTTCAACTCCTAATCTGTTCCTTCTCTTATTCTTTTCCTGTTTTGAAAAGGATTTAGATAACATAACTATTAATGACTGCTTTCTTTTGCACAGTAATGAGTAAAATTTTTAGCAACAATATCTGGAGGAGGAAAAATGAATCTGGGATGTTAACAAGTGATGGCAGCATGGCTTGAAATGACATGAAATTATATTGTCACTGACATGCTGGCAATGTAGACTCAAGTCTCACCAATCCTAATATATCTTGCATTAAATGTCCAAAAATAAAGATAGGGTAATACATTGCACTAGGAATGACCATTAGGTGAGGCTCAAAAGTGAGATCCAATGAGACAGAAATGATCTCTGTGGCCGTTTTTTTTTTGGTAATATTTATAGCAGCTTTATTTGTAATTGCCAAAGAACTATAAACAACCCCAATGTCCTTCAACTTTTGTATATTTAAACACTCTTTGGTACATTTACATGATAGAATACTACTGACCAACAAAAAATAATTAAGTACTGATACATGCAACAACATGGATGAATGTCAAATATATTATGCCAAGTGAAAAAAGCCAGCCTTAAAAGCCATAGGATGTGTGATCCATTTAAGTGACGTTCTGAGAAAGGCAAAATTGTAGGGACAGAAAATGGATGTACCAGAAGCTAGAGGTGAGGGATAAGCCTCTGTCTACAAAGGGCATAGGAAATTTTATATATAACATTATATAATATATATAACATAACTATACTAATTATACTAATAGTATATAAAATTATATTAGTCTTAGGTGTGCAGCTATGGGCATAGTGTTAGTATTTACCATAGTGCCTCAATCTCTGGAATCCCATCATGTGGTCCTTCCCAGATGGGGATAGGTCTCTGCTTTATTCACGTTAGTGTTATGCCCCTTTTCACCTGGTCTACTGCCCTGGACATAGCAGGCACTCAATAAATGAGAAACTGAGTTGAAGTTTTCATTAATTCAGGTATTATAACAAACATTCCAGCTCTATTTGGTTTGCAAGGTATTGTTGCTTAATGCCCAGAACCTGTGAATATATTACCTTTCATTTTTTAAAAAAAAAAATTTGAGAGATTCATTTTTGAGAGACAGAACATGAGTAGGGGAGGGGCAGAGAGACAAGGAGACACAGAATCTGAGGCAGGCTCCAGGCTCTGAGCTGTCAGCACAGAGCCCGATGTGGGGCTCAAGCTCACGAACTGTGAGATGATGACCTGAGCTGAAGTAGGACACTTAACCAACTGAGCCACCCAGGTGCCCCTGTTAACTTTCAAAGAAAAAGAAGGCTTTATAGTTGAGATTAGATTAAGGACCTTGAAGTAGGGAGATCGCCTAGGTTATCCAGGTGGGCTGAATCTAATCAATGAGCTCTTAATGGAAGAAATCTTTCTCAGCTGCGGTCAGAGGGAACCATGATGGTGGAGGAAGGGAAAGAGTGAAGTAATGAGAAGAGGACTCCACTCACTGATGTTGGCTTTGAAGACTGAGGCCGGGCCATGAGCCAAGGAAGGCTAGCACCTCAAGAAGCTAGAAAAGGCGAGGAAAGGGATTCTCCCCTAGAGCCTTTAGAAAGGAATGCAGCCCTGCCTACCCCTTGATTTTAGTCCAGCATAAGATGATCAATTCATTCTGTTTTAAGCCCTAAGTTTGTGGCAATTTGTTACAGCATCAATTGGAAACTCATACCAGCAGGAATAACCCAACATTTGGTAATTTGATCCTGCTGAAGGATTCTCCATGGCTTCTCCATTGCCCTCTTTCTGGAAACACCAGTCTCTATGAACTTTTCTATCAGGACATGGCAACATCCATGCTCTGGAACTCTGTTCTGGGGATGGAAAAATCAAAACCTTTTCACAACTGCACAACGAATTGTAGGTTGTATTATTTCAAGAAATCTGCTTGGTAGTGAGCACCCCCCCATGGGAGGTGGGGTGTAGCATACAGTAGGGTCAAGAGGTCTGTGATTGGGATCTGGTCTCACCACTAGCCAACTGAGTGACTTTGGGGACACCACTCTTCTGTATGGGTTTTACCTATCTTCATCTGTGAAGTTAGCAGGTCTAGAAAGCTTTTTAAGGTCCCTTTCATCTCTGAAATTAAGAGTTTCTAGGAAGGCTGGTGGAGAATGCCCATTGATGCTCTTAAATGTCACAGAGATAACATTCATCATCTAACTACCATGGCTTTTGAATGTGGTTTACTTCTCTGAGTTGATATGTATATAGAATTATTTATAGAGAAAAGTGCATTTATTTCACTTTAAGGACTAACAAATAAGATCTACAATGTCCTTACAAAGTATTTTAACAAAATACTAGTCTTTTAACAAAAAGCTTGCCTTAATCTGAATTATTTTTATCAGCTGAGATATGTTTACTCTCCCCATACGCAGTTTAGTGTGAAGGACTTATTTGGCTGTTGGCATTTTTCTGGGTAACAATTCTTTATTTACTTAGTTTTACTTCAGACTCATGGGAAATATCCTAACTCCATTTTTGCTTTTACAATATTTGCATTGCCACCAAAATCAAAAGGTCACAGCCTAACCATCCAGGTGAGAGTAGACAGGTAGCTGAAGCATTGTCAGGAGAGAGTTGAATTTCCTCGTTAAGAATGCCATTTGAGTCAAGTTATGAACCACATAAGTGAGAGCAGTTTTCATTACTTTCTAGTCACTCTTCGGAAAATGGCATTGGCCAGCCAGATTGCCATGTTATTCACAAGGCTTGGCCAGGAATGACCCTTGAGGTATGATAAAAAGATCAGCTTCCTGTAAAACATGAAGACTTTTAATGATATGTTCATTACAAAGATCATTCCTATTACATTATATGGGTGCTTCCATGTCCCCTTCTGTTCACCCTTTGTTCCCATAATGTCCTGTTTATAGCAGTCTCCCTTGTTTCTCTTTCATTCATTGGCGCATCCATTTGTTCATGCGTTTGGCACCAACTCGGTCCCAAGTAGTGTTTCTGGTGGAAGCAACCTGGGAAATCTAAAGGGTGAGGAGGAAGAGTGGGTTGGAGGCAGGAGAGAAGGGCAGTGAACAAGGTCCCATGAGGTGTAGGAGGACATGGCGCCCTCAATATGACTGGACCTTAGAGCTCAGGGAGACAGGGAAAGGCAGCAGACAGCCACCTCCAAGGATCTCACTGGCCCTTTCCCCATTGAACTTTAGGCTGCTCTTTTTATGTCCCACTTTCTCATAGGACATAGTCTGAGAGCCTCTCATTCTCTTAGCAGTGCCTGTAAGACCATCTCTGGTTCATCTCTGTCTACTAAGGGGTAGAGACAATCACAATGGAAGGCCTCTGGTTTTCTCAGATCGCCAAGGTCATCACTTCTCCCACCCTGAAAAACCCGATTTCTATGAATGCGAATGAACACACAATGAAAATGTGTTTGAGGAATCAGTTCACGTTTTGAGCCACACTGAATTTGATAGTGATGATTATCTCTAACTTTTCCAACCCATGGTGCTGTTTAGCCATGCCTCTGCCTGTGCCTGGTGATTTTGTTGTGGTGATGCGTATGGCATGATAACCTCCTGGAACATACTTGCGTTAAAGTGGGAGCGTGCCTCCGGCTTCCACCTTACCTCTCAGTCACACCAGGCAAGATGAAGAACATCCAGAAGTGAATTCCAAACACAAGAATGACCTGGAAAATGACCTTTCCCAGGACGGTCTTCCTGAGGTATAGTGCTCGGTCCACGACCATGGTTCCAAACTGAATTAGGACCATCACCAAAAAAGGCCCAGGGACTTGGTCCTCTGACAGCGAAGAGGTGATGTCTGCTGCTGCTGAGTGTTTCTGGGAAGGAAACAACAGGTTTAGGCACGAGTGGCACTTCACAGGACAGCATCGCTCTTACTCGTTAGAAGTGTGGTGGCCTTCACCCCCCAACCTACCCCAAAGGCCCAGAAGCCAAAGACGATGATGACAAAGTCAACAGTGTCAGCCAGGAACATGAGCACATACACATCGGTCACAGCACTGTAGTCTGGATGGATGAGGTTGTAGAAGAACTGTCTGATGGGCACATATATTTGCAAAGTCCTGCAAAACAGAGACCCCAGCACTTGCTTCAGGAGGGGCAGGATGGGAGGGATGACCGGGTATTTCCATCATTCCATTCCTCCGTATCCCTCTCTCCCAGCAGGTCACACCTCCCTTTTCAGCCTCAGCAGAGCCCGGTGTGGGGTGGGGAGGCTTCTGCTCTAATGGCAAGTGCAGACACATTCAAGTGCCTTCCTTGGCACTCTGCCTCCTTGTGCTGATGAGACCAGAGGCCTCCTCTGTTGTTCGAAGCACAAGAGAATGGTCGAAAGCCCCAGAAATGAGGTGTTGGGTTTGTCACCTGATTCAATTACTCCCTGCCTGTGAGCCCCTGAGCATGCTCCTTACTTCTCTGTGTTTTGTTTCCTCTGTTGTAAAACCCCACAGGGCTGGGGTGAGAATTAGATGGGACTACATAATGGTGCTTAGACCTGGAGTCTGACCTGAGCACCCTGTACACATTAGGTAGCCCCTGCTCCTCCCCTTTATGGGTCCTGTGCCCCTTCTGATTCCTACATAGTGCCCTGGGCTTTTGACTACACCTTGTTCTGTCCAGCCTCTGCTCTGTCTTCCTTGTTTTCTGGGTTCTGCCTTCAATTCAAGGCCAGGTTCACGTTGGATGGCCCTCCTGGTCTCAGAGGCCACATTCAAGGCCAGCCTTGCCGAACCTCCTCCATTCCCATTGCTTGTCTGCTGCCTGTCAAGGTCCCTGGCACTGGAGGAGGGGCTCATGCATTTTGCTGGAGACCAGCTGTGTGCCAGTGAACCTCAGTTTCCCCTCTCCAGGATGAGAGTGTTTCTCTAACCTTTCAACTTTGACATCATACACCTCTCTGTCTAGGTGGGATTTAGCATGATGATGCTTGGAAATACATACTGTGAATCCTTGAAATTACTTATTCTATTCAAATAGGAAAACTATGTTTATAAATGTAATGGATATAAAAATGAATCACACTGAAAAGCGATTTTTAAAAACAATACATTACTTCACACAAAAAGACAGAAAAATAACATGTTGGTGAGGAAATGGAGGGAAGGGAGCCCTCGTGCACCGTTGGTGGGAATGCAAATTGGTGCAGTCACTGTGGAAAACAGTATGAAGGCTCCCCTCCAAAATTAAAAAATAGAACTACAATAGGATACAGCAATTCTACTTCTGGGTATTTATCTGAAGGAAATGAAAACACTAACTCAAAAAGATCTCTGCACACCAGGTTCAGTGCAGCATTATTTATCATAGCCAACTCATGGCCCCCAAGTGTCCCTCAATGGATGAATGGTTAAAAAAAAATGTGTGTGTGTGTGTGTGTGTGTGTGTGTGTGTGTGTGTTTGCACAGTGGTATATAATGAAGTATATATATTATTGGGATGAATACACACACACACACACACACACACACACACATGGAACAAGTCTGAGAAAGTCAAATAACATATGATATCACTAATATGTGGAATCTAAAAAAAAAAAAAAAGAAGAACCCACACTCAGAGATACAGAGAACAAATAGGTGATTGCCATGAAGGAGGGCTGGGCAAAAGGGTGAAGGGGGTCAAAGCATACAAAGTCCAGTTATAAAGTTAGTCCTGGGTGCACAGCATGGTGACTGCAGTTAATAATCCTGCACTTTACATTTCATTAAAAAAAATTTTTTAAGTTTGTTTATTTTGAGAGACAGAGAGAGCAGAGGAGGGGCAGAGAGAGAGAGGGAGAGAGAGAAACCCAAGCAGGCTCCATGCTGTCAGCGAGGAGCCTGATGTGGGGCCTGAACTCATGAGCCGTGAGATCATGACCTGAGCCAAAACCAAGAGTCAGACGCTTAACCAACTGAGCCACCCAGGTGCCCTGTGTACTTCACATTACAAAGCTGCTAGGAGAGTAAATCTTAAAAGGTCTCATCATAAGAAAAAATCTGTAACTACAGGTGGTGATGAATGTTGACTATTGTGATCATCCCACAACGTATACATCTATCAAATCATTATATTGTACGCCTGAACTTAATTTATATGTCAATTACATCTCCATTAAGAACAATATAATAACAAGTCATTTTCTTATGCCTTAAGCAGATGATGTTTGTGATATGAGAGGTAACTTCGCTGCTCTGCACCCCTGGTTTACATGAAATAATTGATATCAGCTCCCTGACCCTAAAATAAAACACCCCACACCAAGTGTCTTCATGGACTCACTTCTTTATGGTAAATGCTTTTGCTTTGATTAAATGTTCTTGAAGCTTTTCCATATAAAGTTCCCTTTTACTTTTCTGCTTGATGCTCAAAACACTGCTTCCTTTTTGACTGCTGTTTCGGGTGCTTGTGCTGCCTAGAGACAGAAAAAAACCCAAGATGTGCTGAGTTACAGGTTTGTTGACATAAACACCACAGAAGCCCCTGGAACCCACAGAGCAGAGGATGGCCTGAAGCAGATTGAGAGGGTGACTATATACGATGGACTGTAAGAATAGTGACTGGGGATTTGCAATCTGCAGTTTCAACTCTGCCTCCACAGTGAAATGTATTTGGGTTTCTACACCCAACACTGTCTCCTTCTGGGGTTGTTAGGCCATCTTTTTTTTTTTTTAAGTTTATTTATTTATTTTGAGGGAGAGACAGAGAGAGAGAGGGAGCTCAAGCAGGGGCGGGGCAGAGAAAGGGCACAAGAGAGAATCCTGAGCAGGCTCCATTCTACCAGTGCAGAGCCTGACATGGGGCTCAAACCCATGAACCCAGAGATCAAGACCTGAGCCGAAACCAAGAGTTGGATGCTTAACAGACTGAGCCACCCAGGCGCCCCTGTTATATGATCTTTATTCCAGGAAGAAATAGATTGGAAGAATAGTTTTTATCGTGCTAAATGGGGTCCCAGGTTGTGGGTTTTCCAGATTGGGTCCATGCCCCATGCCTTTCTCATGTCCAGATTTCTCTAACTGTAAAACGAATATGGATGACTGCTGGTGCCTGCCTGAAAAGTGTATTCTGAAGATGAATACACGGGTGTTTGGAAAGCTTCAGGCAGGAGCACTATAAATACAAAAACCCAATTTCTCCAAGAGTGGAAACTGGAGAGCTTATCTGTCTGCTGATAATATCCAACTATTTAGTTAGAAATTAACTAGCTTAGGGAATAAATAGGTGGTTTTGCTAAAAGTTTCCATTGATAAAGTCTAAAAATATTTTCAAAATAAATTGTGATTTATAGCATTCTGGACACACCCTGAAATATCTCATATCTCTGGATATGATTTAAAAACTAGCATGTGTCCAGCACTTTCTATACGAGGCAGTGTGCTGGCCACTTTTCACAATGACCCCAAATCCTCGTCCTGGGAAGGAATCAGATGTTTTAAAGAACAATATGGCTGCCCCAGGTCACACAGTTGAGCTACGAACTGAACTTGAGTCTGTGATGTCAAAGCACTTTCTTCTCACATCACCACATCTGTCTCCTTGAGAGCACCCCGTAAACGCCCCTGCCCAAGACCCAGACCCACTGGCACCGGAACAACCAGAAAACTCAGAAGTTTTTCCAGCCTAAGGAAATCATGTGACAGATACCTCTTTTGGACCTATTGGAAGAAAAGCTGGATCTGGGGGATATCTGGGAGCTACTGCCCGATCGCTTCCTCCGGATGGCCGTGGGCTGCTCCGGGAAGGACACGTGCACCGACTCTGCTGACGCGGCCAGGTTGATGGATTTCAGAGAATCAGAGGAGGCTCTCCTGCCACGACTGAGGGACAACTCATCATCCGACTCTTCCTTGTCTGTGCCACTGTCGGTGATGTCATCTTCATCCCATAAGCCGTGGCACTGAGAAAGCATAAGGGACAACTCAGACAGCCATTCCCGGTGAGGTAGCATCGCATCCCCCACGATTAGAAAGCCAAATGTGAAACATCGTGACTGTGGCTGTGATATTGCATCATAAAACTGACATATGCTAGATAGTTAGAATTTAAATTTTCTCACAAAAAAGAAAGAAAGAAAAAGAAGAAAGAAAGAAAGAAAGAAGAAAGAAAGAAAGAAAGAAAGAGGGAGGGAGGGAGGAAGGAAGGAAGGAAGGAAGGAGAGAAGGAAAGAAGGAAGGAAGCAGGGTGGGGGATGGGAGGAAGGGAGGAAAAAAATAATGAAAAAGAAAACAGATATATACGGGAGGCGACGGGAACTAATGAACCCTATGGAGGTGCTCCTTTCACTGTGTCTACGTAAGACACATCACCACAATGTATACACTTTAAATATATTACAATTATTTTTGTCACTCATACTGCAATAAAGCAGAAAAAGGATTGGAAAATGAAGGGACTCTAGGAAAGCTTATTATCTAGATGTTTATGATAGTCCCAGAGAGCGGGGACGGGCTGGTGCAGATCATGAGTTTGGCTAACTAATTGACATGGATGCAGATCATGTCTGGCAGATGGAGTAAAGGCGAAGTTATAATCAGTTAACTCGTTCCTGAGGGAAAGCACTTTCTAGAACATATTTCTCTGTGTTTACAAGTAGCATTTTAAATATCAGTGGGTGAATTTAGCCCTACCGTCCATGTTCACCAAATACCTACACTTGAATACAAATGCTATGTCTCCCTGAACATCCCCGGTAAGCTGTGAACCCCTGCATCACCCACGGCTGGGTCAGGAACAGAGCTGCAAATACTCTACTCAAAAAATGTTGGCCCACATATGAGACAGAGATTGTGATGCACTCTGTAGAGCCTGCATTTTGCTTCCAAGAAATGGGCAAAAGGGGCTGGTAGGACAGCAGGAGGAAGGATAGTAGGAGAGGCTGAGAAAAACCAGGGGTCTTGCTGGTGCAAGAGGTTACCTGGACCGCAAGTCCACCTTACAAAGACCTTGCTGCCATTTCTTGAAGCTCCCCCGTGAGCCCACTGCCTCCTGAGTGCCCGGACTGCCAGGCTATGCATTTATTCCCCAGGAGCTCACCCAGTCCTCCCTCTGACACATGCTGTAGAGGATAAGAGCTCCAGTCCAATTTGCCAAAATTCAGTTGGTCAAAAAACAACTTGGGAGCATGATCAACTCATTAAAAGACAATGTCACCTAATACACAGATTATTCTTTTATTTTGAATTTTTTAAAGTTTATTTATTTATTTTGAGGTGGGGAGGGGCAGAGAGAAGGGGAGAGAGAAAATCTGAAGCAGGCTTCATGCCCAGTGTGGAGCCTGACTCCACTGACTGGGAGTGGGGCATGATCCCATAAACCATGAGATCATGATCTGCACCAAAATCAAGAGTCTGACACTTCACTGACTGAGCCACCCAGGCATCCCTATTCTTAAATATTAATAGGTATATTATTTCAAAAAGAAAAGTCAGTGGATGCATTCTTGAAAACATAACAAACATGCTAGATTTTCCTAATGGGATTTTCCAACTTATATTGATTTCTTTTCAATCATTTTTTTTCTTTTAAATCGTTTTAAAAATTGTTTTCTCTTTGGCCAACATTGGAACATGTTTAGATTCTTTTACTACTTTCATAGTAGTGTATTTGTTAGTGAATTCTTCCAATTATTTATAAGATCTATAGCAATTCATACCAAATAGGATAGTTTTAACCACATTTGAAATTTCCACGTAGTTTGAACTGTTTGGTTTCCTAGATTTCCAAAGCTGTAGGGTAGTTTTGTCTCCTTATGAAAAGATTTGTTATTCTAAAAACGATTTTTCATATCATTAGCCAAAATTTCAGCATAAGAGTACCTCAAATACATTCACCATAGATATGAAATTTTCTAAGAAACCAGAGTAAGTATATCAATAGGAAACGCCAAAATTTTGTTTATTCTATGCTTTAAATATTCAACTGTAGCTGCTAAACCACTGAAATATTAATGAGAAGGCAGCAAAATGCCTAAAGGTTTATATATACATTTTTTAAATGATGTGAAAAAGGATACAAGTTGCAAGAGAGTTGTGAAGTGACCAAATTTATACAATCATGTCTTTTTTTTTTTTAAACGGAGGTGTAGTTGACATACAACATACTACCACCATGTCTTAAATGCAGGAATTTAAACTTCAATTTCTAGAACTGAAAACATAATGTTAACACATTTGTTAATATATTCATAACAAGAATTAGTAAACTGCATGAATTCAGGTAATTTATCAGAAGAACTAGAAAATTCAGGCAAACTCAGTTTTGGCTAAGTGGTTTCCTTGGATAACATACCTTTGCAAGGTTATGCATTTTCTCTAACACAATTCCCACAAATATGGATTAATTATGATATGTTCATAATAGAAGTAGAAATATGGGGGAATTCTCTTCCAAGTTTGTTACAGTTTCCCTTATTGAGCCCCATATGCCTTGGCCTCATCGCCAATCGTAATGTTCAGGTTCTCCAGGAGTATCACACGGGGCTGCAATGATCAACATGACCCGGTTAAGTGTTAACGTGCAGTACCTTCAAAATGGACCGATGGAAGAAAAGAGCCAAGAGCTGAATGAGATCATAAAGGACATAGCCTTCTTTCTTCTCCACTCCTATGATATTCGGTGGGTGGAAAGGTTTATCTTTGTTCAATTCCACGTTCTTGTTCCAGGGAAAGAAGCCAAATTGGAAGAAATACTTGACCACAATTGCCACCTACATGCAGATGATGGAAATAAAAAAAAAAAAAAAAATCACTCCTTTTAAGAATGGTTCTACATGAAAAATAGTGATATAAAAGCTAAGAAAAAGATCATTTCACAGTTTTGGTGATAAGATCACACACAATGATGTGGAAAAATAACATTATCATTCGTACATGGACTTTAGACCAAGAGCAATATCTTACTGCTGCCAGGGCAGGACTGCAGATACATCAGAGCCGGCCAGGTTACTCACGGCACCTACTTATGAGTTTTTCTATTTTTCAGGACTTGGCTAGTTTATACTAGTTTAATAAGGTTTAATTACTCAGCTATTAAGATATGGTAACGAGGACAAACCTGAACAAAAAGAATTCTATATTTTACATATTGCTTTCATTTGTAATCTTCCTGAGCATCTCAGGCAGTTTTGATGCCTATTTTCATTTTCCTCTGACCTCTTTGTTCTCACCGTTAAAACAAATTTTTTTTAATGTTTTATTTTTGAGAGGCAGAGGGGGTAGAGCGTGGGTGGGGGAGGGGCGGAGACAGAGGGAGATGCAGATTCTGAAGCAGCCTCCAGGCTCTGCACTGTCAGCAGAGTCCGATGCAGGGCTCGAACCCACGAACAGCTCATGACCTGTGCCGAAGTCAGATACTTAACCGACTGAGCCACCCAGGTGCCCCTGTTCTCACCATTTCATTGCTCCCTGGAAGTTCTCCTCAAGAAGAAATAAAAAGAAATAAAAACTTGCCGGTTGTGGTGACTAGTTAAGGGTACAAATGTTGGGGAGAAGCGGTCTGTGACAAAGACACATGAGACAATTGACAGGCCTCATCTAAACATCCCTCTGACAGCTGGGTCACTGGGAATTAATTGCAATTCATGCAATTCATCCATAAAAAATATTTTTCGAAGTCCTCTTCCGACCTAGAGTCACTTTACCCTCCTCCCGTCTCTCTCTTTCTTATAGCCAAGCTTCCGCAAAGAACAGTCCTGTGTTTCTTACCATGCTGAGCAGCACTGCCACAAACGGATGCCAGAGCAGATACCTGAAGACTATCTTTGCCTCTTTCCTTCTCACTCGCACCCCCAACCCGTTTGGGTCACTTACTAAAACTTCTCATTTACCCCATTCATCTTCAGCCTCGTGGCCATTGGGTCAGTTCACATCCCATGACCTCTCACCGTCTTTTCAAATACTTTCATACCAAGGGGAGAAAGTCCTGAGCATACACCCTGTTGACATTCCCAAGAGCCTACTACCGTGCTGTCCACTCACGGCCTGCCTCCCAGCCATCACAAGCCATGTGTCATTCTGGGCACACGTCAGAGGGTCTATACCTTTGTTTGACCCTTTGCTTTTTGTCCTTTGATGACCTTACACTCATCCGTTAAGACTCAGTTCTAAGTTGTCTTCTACTGAGAAGATGCTATGATGGCCTCTCTCCACACCACCCAGGCTGCACGAGGCACAGACCATATCCGTATTTCTTGTATGCTCTCTAATGCGGTTTTGTGTTGTACTGTAGGGCAATTCTTTGTTTACATCCTATGTGTTCACCATATTGGTTTGTGAGCCATTGAGAAACAGAAACAACTTTTTTTTTTTAAAGTTTTTTTATTAAATTTATTGTCCTCTTCTTATGCTTGGCATAGTTCCTGGGTTTTGGTGCATAGTCTAACTTGTAGAGTGAATTAACATCACCTTAATCTTCTACTTCCTCCCTTCTTGGTGTGACAGAGAAAATGGGGAGCCCCAATTTAACCTAACTAGGAAGATTTCATTTTATGATGAAATAACGTAAGTAGCTCTTGTTCCCTTCTCTAAATTTTTAGAGAATTTCCTTCTTCCTTCACTTCTACATTAGAAACTCCCTTCCTTCGCTTCCAGGTTAGAAACTCCCTCACCTCTGTACAGAGGTGGTACAGAGAATGGACCCATTCCCCAAAGAGGGGGTCATTTATGTCCCGGATCACAAAGTTTATGTGATGGAAGTAAGACTTAAAAATGATTATTTTGGCAAGATCGTGACAGACAGTCTACTTAAAGTGATAGCTAGGTAGTTGGCTTTCCACCTTTTATAAGTATTTAATTATATTTAAGTAATTACTATGGAAATAAGATACATGATACTTTACACTGATACTTTCGAGATGCTTTGATAAAAGCTTTGCTTTATTTTACTGGTGAATTACCTATAAACCTACAAAATTTCTGGAATCTCAACGTACATCCATCATGAATTCCATCCTTTAAGAAGCAACTACAGTACCAATGTTAGGGAAAACTTTCCTTTATGAGCCAGGTAAGAAAATTCGCCTTCTTCAAAGACCTCAGAACACAAAGAACTACAATAACCCAAGGAAAAAAAGGCTATTGAGCCTCCCTTTTAATTCCCAATTTTATCGTTGTCATGGGAGTTTGTGACATTGCATATATTTGATGGGGAAGGATAGAAAAACAGGTTCGTATAATTGGGAAGAGTGTCTCCTGTTCCCTCACACGTGATGAAAATGAAATGGTAATTTACCCTCGTGTTATTCAGATTTTTAGGTAGGTGCTTATGTGACTTTGTGTTTTTGTGTGTTGAAACTGGCTTTAAGCTTAAAAATGGGAAATATGCATGTTGTATCAAACTATATTCAAGTTGCTTACTGTGTTGTTTAATTCAGCATCCATTCACTGCACATCCACTGGCACGAGACACTAATTTCTGCATAAATAACACATTATTTCATAAATAACACATTATGTCCTATGATTAGGTTCATATCATAGGACAGACGACCAGATTTCAAAAGCCTCCCCCATCACTTGCCAGTTGGGAGGCCTGGGTCGGTTATTTCATCTCGCTAAAGCTGTTTCCTTATATGTTAAACCAAACGATACTGGTGCCTATCTTGGTGTGGTGTGACCTGTCAAAAGACATGTACAATCGCCAGCACTAAATAACTGTTAGTTAATAGTCATTTGCCTATCTAAGAACATCCATTTACTTGAATGTCCTGCGTGAAACTGTCTGGGAGACAGGGCTGGCCTGCCTCGAGTGAATGCCGGAGGCGATTTATTAGCAATTCCCACTCGAGGCTTACCTCTGTGTAGACAATGGCCATCATCCAGAATCGTCTACTGGGCCTGGGCACAGACAGCATGGCCCAGAGGAAGATCAGAATGGGAAGCACAAGGGTGATCATGGAAGCAGAGACCATGTGGTTGAGGATGATCACAAAATAACACACCATTTCTGAGCGGGCCACCAGAGTGTTGTACATGGCATAGAACAACAGCAAGAACCGGGGTTGGCCAACGTAGAATTTTTCGGACTCTTCCAGCTCGTCATCATGGAACATCCTGTTCAAATAAACAACATGAGAATAAACTCGTCTTCATTTCTCCAAATCACTGATTTCTGCTTTGCATGATCCCTCTTGTCCCTCCCCTCCTTCCCATGTGGCCAGAGTTCTGGCGGAGTCAACCTAATAGCCTACTGGAGGAAGAAATATGTGCACAAGCGTCTATCACGGACGGCTTTGGCTAGTTCTGTGCTTCACGACGGGAGCACTGAACATTGGGTCTGTTTGCTCTGAATGTCCAGGTGGACGGTTGTCCACGGGAGTTTGTCTACCCACAACCTGCGGAACACCCCCCCACCCGCCCAGCACTCTTACTTGTTCAGCAGCAGCTCACTGGCCGTCAGCTCGTGAGTCAGGGGCGGTAAGATGCTGGACTCGAGCCTGTCTGAGCGGCTCTCGTCAGGGCTCACGGCCATGTGGCTCTGGCCTGCAGAGTCGTCCCGTGAGCAGAAGGACAGGCGCTCGAAGCTGACCGCCTTGCTGTAGGAGGGAGGCGCCTCCACGTCCCCATCCTCGGTGGAGTAGTGCGGCAGCTCGGCATCTGGGGTGAGGCCGGCTTCCGAGGCCTCCTCCGGCCCCAAGTCCGCGGCCTCCTCCCCTCCCTGGTCGGCGTCTTTGGCCACCGCCTCGTCATCCTGCTCGGCCTCCACCTCCGCTATGGTTTCCGTGGTCCCCTGGCGCGAGTACAGCATGGTGCACTGCGTGGGCTCGCTGTCGGGAGAGAGGGAGGGCACACACCCCGCTCTTAGCATCCTCCCGATTCTCGAGACACCTTCCCAACACTCCCCAATACAAACGTCAAGGCGGGTGAGAAAATTACCACCCCGTTCCCTCCCCCGCCCCCACCACCCCGCCCCCCGCATTCCATCCACCTGCTTTGTTCCTTCAGAGTATTCATGTCTGGTCTGCAGAGACTGGAAACAGCAGCCTCAAAATGCAAAAGCCCACAGTGCACGCGCACGGTTGAGACCCTGAACAAGTCACATGACATGGCTCAGACGTTGCTAAAGCCACCTATGCACAGAGGTTGTCTAAATCGTATCAAGATTTGCAGCCATGGTTTCCAGTGTTTCTTTTCAAATGGAGACAGCATAGCATACCTACCACTATATTAAAGGATGGTGCCTATGGAGACAAAACTTTGCCGGTTTGGGTCCGTGGGTGTTGGCCAGGAGGTACTCTACTCCCAATTCTACGTAATGGGAGTTACCTCCTACCCATAAAGGTAGGATAGGAATGAGAAAATATTGGCTAAATTAAACAACCTGCATGCTTTATGGAAAAAATGCCTCATTTCTTGGATATCTGTTCCTCCTCCCTATTTTTCCATCCTTTACCTCTTTCTTACTGGTGCTTATTACATATGACTGAATTTTCACCATCTCTCTGGCTCCCAACCATCCCCTGCTGGGTTCTTTGTGTTGCACATGGGAAGGCCTGCCATTTTGTCCTCCCCAGTGCTATGGACCCTCTCCAGTGCTATGGATCCTGCAGGCTGCACCCTCAGGGTGTACCCCTGCTATCTCTGTCCCCAGTGACTGCAACTTATCTTTTCCACTTGTTCCCCATGGAGTATTCATTCTCCCTAAGCTTCCCTACTTATCTCCACCCTCTAGTTTTGGCAACCTGACCATCTCTCTTGTACCTCTCCTTCTCTGTCCTTTATCTCCTAACTTTCCCTGCCATGTCTGTGTAGGCGACTTTGGAAATGAAAATACAGCAGCCGTAACAGTGAAATTCATGGCCTGCCTGTTTTTATTGTCTACCCCAGCCCCTGAAGGGCAGAAAGGCAAAAATGTTTTGGAGATGTGGAATCTGGTAGATAGAGGACCATACTATGTTAGACTCTGAAATTGTACTGTTATCTGAATGGCATACGGTGAGCAGCTTGGGCCCATAAACACAGAGATTCTTAAATATACAGGTCGTACCCACTTTTCTTGTCATGGACGACAGTAGACATGTCAATAAGTGAGTGGATGGGTGGATGGATGGATGGATGGACAGATGAACAGGCCTTGGCAGAGCCCTTCATGGCATCCTGAGACCGAAGAACATTTACGTGAACCCTTGGTGCCCACTCATGTGTTTATGTTCCCAGGACCTTGGACTTCAGTACGGGACATCGCATAGAAAGCTCTTGGAATGCCAAGGCAAACTGGGTATTTTTCTAGGACTTACCTCCTAGGAAGGCCATGAAATTGATCACCCCAGGCAATTTTCAGAACAGTGGAGCCAACCCCACATCAAGTCTAACTTCTAGCTGGACTCTAACCAATTACAAGCATGTTCTTTATGGTTTTGGATCAGGTCTGGCCCTGAAGGGAGTCAACGAGTCCTGGTACCTTCAGGACTCAACCGAGTGCAATGGAAGAGAATAAGTTAACACCCCTCTGATTTACCACCGTGCACGGTCAAAACTGAAATTTGTCTTGGTTCGGGTGATTTTTCTGGTGTCACGAGAAGCGCAATGCAGCTGATGTTTCTGTGCCCCCGTGGACCATTCAAAAAGGCAATTCCACAAAGAGCTTTGGGACTGTATGTCAATCATTTCATTTCTAAATGAGTATTGTCTTACGGTAGGACTTAATGAGAAAACTCAAGCCCAAAGCAGTAAGTTCCAGTTGGCAAAGGCTCTATATTCTACCGCACGATAATGTTCTTTATAAAAGCCAATGGTAAAGTATATTCTAAGTTCTGTAGATTTGGTCTTATCCACTAAAAATGACTCCTTGTGGCAGATTTTAATTTTGTTTTTTTCTTCTATTGCATGTCTCTTTTGATGAAATCATGAGAAAAAGTCTTCTATATTTCCTGGCCCATTTTCCTCTGTGAGGACTGCCCACATGAGCTCTCCATCAAGGAGGGAGCATGCTTATCTCTTTATGCCTAGGAAGTGGAAAATACTTACAAAATGGAGGACAACGTTTGTAATAAGGATTTTTAAGAAACTCCTAACAGACAAAAACCAAAGAGCGGTTAGTGTAAGAGAATGCTGTCCTGGGAGTGACCAGTCATGTCCCAGAATGAGCGGCGGTTATGCTTTTGGTCAGTCATGCAAATTCTTAAAATGAAAATTAAGAAACCAAAACCAAAACCAAACGGACATCACAAGAGCTTATGTTTGCAATGACACGAAGGGGGGAAAGTGGTAACGTGAGGGAAAAAACAAAGCATGCACGAGTTAAGCACCTTGATGCTAAACTGCCACTGTCAGCTGATGAGGAGGACATATCCATGCTGAACATTTTACGAAGCCTAGGTCGAGCACGCTCACTTGTTTTAGGAACAGTTTCTGGTCCATCTAAATCATCAAGGGTAGACTGCCTTGAGAACAGCATGGTTGCTTCAGTGTAGCAGCTAGCAGCGCAAACAGTTACAGAGACACAGTGTTAAAACACCAGCGGTACATCAGTTTACACACGGCTCAACTGACCAACACACGGTCATGCAGCAAATCACACACGACACCAATATTACGGACGAGCGCCACAGCGGGGCTCAAGGATGGGGAAGGACGTGTTTGGCCGGACGAGAAAACACAGCAGTACTACGTTTTTATAAAAGTATCCCGGCTGGCAATAAATCACGAAACGTCACTCTCTGGGTGGGACAGGGAAATAGAAGAATTACAAGTCCCAGTATTTCTTTCGCAGAGCAGAATTCGTACTTCATGACTTTGTAGCTGAGTTTGGTTTTGTTTTTAAATTAGAGAAGATATGTTTTATTTGGAGCTCCCAATCCCGAGTTCATTGAAACCATTTGGTAACCAAATGGCTTAAGCAGAAATACCTGCTTGGGTAATATTTATATAGACATTTCATTTTTAGAAAAAACGTAACGGTCTCCAAGATGAGAGAGGGAGCGAGGCTCAGAAATGACCATGACAAACTGAATTATCCACCCCATTTTCTGAGTGGTATTCAGTGAAGCCAAACTAGATGCCTTGCGTGTGAAAGAGATGCTGGTTTGATCTGCAACCAGATATAAACCAACATCGGAAAAAAGAAAAAGAAAAAGAAAGAAAGAAAGAAAATGGTACAAAGAAAACAACAGAGGAAGTCTAGCAATGGCAGGGTCATTTTGTCTGTTAACTTCTCATTTTGCCTAATGAATTTTTTCTTCTGGATCATGTTTTAGGTCTTGGCAGATGTTATTTAGGGCGAGAACCCATGGGCTAAAATCCTCACTTCTTGTTACCCCACGGAGCGACACTGGGGGAGAGAAGGCTGGTAGATTCAGGACTGAGGACTGCGTGAGCAACTGAGGAAGAAGCAGACAGAGTTATGACGTGGGCAGAATTTCAGTGCTGACATACAGTTTAGCCCAAAGGGGTACAGGCACCCGACGAACCTATGCAGGAGACTACTGGAATGAAGAATCTTCTAGCCTGAGCACTAATGACCTGGCCGACCCAGCGGGACAGGACTTTGTGACACAGGATGGCTGATCCCCTGGCCGAACACCATTATCATGTGAGTGACTGAGGCCTACTGTGTGCCCAGCCCACACAGCCAGATGTGCTCAGTCAGACATTGTGAGGCAGCAATGGAAACCATTCAGGAAGTGACAACGTCCAGGGCTCAGGGAGCGTAGGGATATCTGCGTCACTCACTCGCGGAACCAGTTAAAGGGCTTTTCAGGTTCCGAGAGCTGTGGCACCAAGCCCATGAGTGCTCGGTGGGGCCCCTCTGCAGTGCATGTAACATGCTGTGCGTGTGGTCAAGATGCAGGGCAGTGACAGAGGAGAGTTGGGGAACAACCAGATGGTCTCTAATAAGGCCATAGCGACTGTTTTTTTTTTTTTTTTTTTTTAAAGGCCCCAACTCCTCTAGATATCACCAAATCCTTTATACAATGAGGAGAGGAGGACAAGATCGAGTAGAAACGCACTGGCCAAGTGCAGTGAGGGCTGGGCTCAAGTCCCCACGCTGACATGAACTGGCTCTGGGGGTTTAGAGAAATTCATTCTCCTCTCTGAGGTCTCTCTCTCTCTCTCTCTCTCTCTCTCTCAGAATCAGAAGAGGTTTCATTATGATGAAAATAACTACAGATATTATTGCTTATTTGATAAAGTTGTTCGGTAGAAATTTTTGACTTTAAGTTTATAGAATTGATAACATATAACCCGTTCTCTCTCATTTATAAGATGAGGGAAATGGATCTTTGAACTTCTGTATTTAATTTTCTAGTTTTAGGGGTGCACCCTTACCGCCATTTAGGGGTTAGCATGCAGGCAAAAAGATACCGTGTGCCCTCTCCTGTGGCCCTGCTCAGATTTTCTGCGTGGGAACCACTGTTCTAATCCCAACGTCGGCTTCATCTTGTTAATTCCTGGGTCCGCTGTCACACTGGCTGACCCTCAGACCCCACACCATCCCACCCAATTTGGTTACTTGGAGTGTGATCAATCTGTCGTCCGATCCAGGGCATTTAAAAAAATTTTTTTTTTCAACTTTTTAAATTTATTTTTGGGACAGAGGGAGACAGAGCATGAACGGGGGAGGGGCAGAGAGAGAGGGAGACACAGAATCGGAAACAGGCTCCAGGCTCTGAGCCATCAACCCAGAGCCCGATGCGGGGCTCGAACTCACGGACCGCGAGATCGTGACCTGGCTGAAGTCGGATGCTTAACTGACTGTGCCACCCAGGCGCCCCAAGGGCATTTTAAAAGTGAAAGGGAAGATTGGGTGCTTTCTGATAACTGGCCCAGATGACAAAGGTGAAAGGGACAGTTGCTGTCACCTCCCTGATCAGCCCATGCCTTTTAGGTGACACATTTTAAGTGATGACCACTCCTTTGGTATCTAGGAATGCTCTTTAGAATGTCATCTAACGCTTCTTGCAGCCATTTAAAATAATGTATTTTCGAGGAATGTAGACGATATCTGATTTCAGGAAACAACCATTAAAATAAGTGCCGTTTTACAGCCGGATTTGAAGGAAATCGTGACTTTTGCAATAAGTCAAGGGAATAGAAAGTCATTTGTTAGGCTTTTATCCCAATCCCATCTGCAGTACGCCCAAAGGTGAAAACGGGTGACGTGGAAGCCAGAGCATGTGTGGCAGGTGCGACAGCCCCATCCAGGCTGGGTCCTCTGCACGGGGAGGGGGGGCCATGGGCAGCCCCACTGGGGGATGACGCTAGACCCTGTCTAATGACACAGGTGTCTCAGAGTGACCTTCCACTCGGAATCCCTTCTAGGGAAGATTCCTGCCTTTCTAGTAATCAGCATGGCTTCCAGCAGACTTCAGTGTAGACAGATTTTGTCTGCAGATTGGATAGTTTCCTAAAGCAAAAAAACCAGAAGGGGAGGTCAGCCACTAAGAAAACGGCAGGTATGTTAACTCACTTATTAACAACATAATGACCTCTACTGCGCCTCCCCTTTCTTTAGGTTGAAATAAAAAGTAAAAAATACATTGGGAACGAATTGTAATTCTTTTTTTTTTATGTTTTTGTTTTAGAGAGCGAGCGAGTGGGGAGAGGGACAGAGGGACAGCGAGAAAGAGAGAGAGAGAGAGAGAGAGAGAGAGAGAGAATCTTAGGCAGGCTGCACACTCAGTGCAGAGCCCAACACGGGGCTCAATCCCACGATCCTGGCATCACGACCTGAACCGAAATCAAGAGTCGGACGCTTAAGCAACTGAGCCACCCTGGTACCCCAGGAACTAATTTCAAAGGTACTCGTTTTCTACTACTAAATTTATTGGCTGATTGACTGGTTTTAAGTTTGGAGGATATTTTGTCAGTCTTTGTTAAAAAGCAATCAATGGATTTAAATAATTCCTACCTCATGGTTCTTAATCACGGGAAAGGTTTTACACTTGTAATCTTGGGTCCAACTTAAAGGTAGTTTACTTGATTTCATTTTGATCAATCTTCTTCTTCCTTTTTTTAATCCCTCTTATGTTGTGATTTATAATATTAAGTTGATTTCTTAACTGGGCATGTTGTCAATTATTATGCAGTTACAAGTTACTAATACAGGCATCACATGTTTATTTTATGGACAACTCGTTGTCAGTCTACTCTCTAATTCTCTTTGATTTATTTGATTCAGTTTGGTTCCTGAGCAGCTATTTTCCAGCCAGGCCAGAAAGCCTGTAAAACCCTCGAAAATTTATGGAAAAAAAAAATTATATTTCTGGGTAGTTTTCCCCTTTGGGAGATAGGACATAGCTTCATGAAACTTCAAAAGAAAAGCGGTTCATGAAAAATAATGTTGCCAATTACTAGCAGTGTCATTGCAAATTATTGAGGGAAAGTTATTCCATCCATTCTCCTTTTTACTTGCCAAGCTTAGGGACCCAGGTAACAACAGCAACAACAACACCCTCTGTATTATGAAACTAGGCAAGGGAAGAGGTTAAAAAAACGTTCATTAGAAAAAAATAAGTCTTATTATGGGCATTATTATTATAATTATTTAAGAACAGATGCAAATAAATATGCAATAACCACATTATATACCCTGGGCGGATGTTAAGTGTATTCTTCGCTATGTGGGAGGAAATCATCCCAGTTGAATATGAACATGACTTTCTGTTAAGTTAACCAGAGCTGACTGAAGCCTTTTATTCTGGAATGCAGATAAGGGAAAACGGGTTTGCATCAGACCCAGTGTGCAATACAGAGCAGCGATGTCCGAAACTGAATGCAGTGGGACATTTGTACATGGTATGCAATAACTCACTAAGTAACTAAGATGTATCTTGAGAAGTATACATCTTACCATTCTCCTTTTTTTTTTTTTTTTAAACCAGTTGTTTGGTCATGAATAGGTTACAGAGTGTGTGGATCTGGAAACTCTGTGATCCCCCGGGGGCCTTCGTTGACCCCTCTCACTAGAAAGTAGCATCTGTCAGCATCTTGAATATTCACTACCTTCAAACAAATCTTGCCTCCCCCTGCCTCCCTGTTGACACATTGTATACTTTTGTACCCACGCTCAAGCAGGCTTTATTTCTTGTTATGGGAATAGCTACCAGGAAGTAACGTGGGATATGTAAGAGCCTGGGTAGAAGGTAGACAGAAATGGATTTTCAGCTTTCGCATCAAAATGAATCGAGAGAAAATAATTCTGTTTAAATGACTGATTTGTAGATAGAAAACTGTTGCAACAAGAACAAATTTAAGAAAGTTGGAAGCTTCCAAATAGACGAGTTATTATGATTTGCAGAAAATGAAAATAAAATATAAACCATAATGATTTTTTGTCTCAGTGGAGTCTGTCCAAAGAGAATGAAGTTCCCCTTTCAAAAATGCTATTTTCGGGGCGCCTGGGTGGCGCAGTCGGTTAGGCGTCCGACTTCAGCCAGGTCACGATCTCGCGGTCCGGGAGTTCGAGCCCCGCATCAGGCTCTGGGCTGATGGCTCAGAGCCTGGAGCCTGTTTCCGATTCTGTGTCTCCCTCTCTCTCTGCCCCTCCCCCGTTCATGCTCTGTCTCTCTCTGTCCCAAAAATGAATAAACGTTGAAAAAAAAAAATTAAAAAAAAAAAAAAAGCTATTTTCCTGAAAGTGAAGACACACAAGGGGGCGCTGTCAGCACTTGCCAATCTAAGGACATGAAAACTAAATTTTCACGTTGTAACTTTGCTATTACTAATGGTTTCAAAAACCATGGATTGAGAAATGTGTGTATGCCTGGGTAAAGAGAATGAGAAAATTTTATTAGCATACCCACTGTTCTAACAATCAAATATTTTATTCTAGAAATTAAAAGCATCTTGAACAGGATCTCAATTACAAATAAATGCTTTGCCCTTGAAACTTTTTTTTTAATTAAAAATTAATGTTTATTTATTTTTGAGAGAGAGAGAGAGAGAGAGAGAGAGGCCGAGCATGAGTGGGGGAGGGGCAGAGCAAGAGAGGGACACAGAATCCAAAGCAAGCTCCAGGCTCCTAGGTGTTAGCACAGAGCCTGACGCAGGGCTGGAACTCACAAGGTGTGAGATCATGACCTGAATCGAAGTCTAAGTCGGATGCTCAACTGACTGAACCACCCAGGCGCCCTTTGACCTTGAAACTCTTAAGAGTTTTTGTCCTGAGTATCTCTTCTCACAAAAATCTACAATAGCTAAAATATTATGTTTCTTTGGAACTGACAAATGAGCAAAGATTATCCCCAAATTAAAGGAAAAATATAATGCCTTTTATTATCCCTCAAAGGACTTTAAAAGAATCAATACCTATTTGGGGGACAGGAAGGGATATATCCAAGCAGAATTGTATCTGTACAAATTTCACATTTAAATCAATATATGCATAACAAATGAGAATGAAGTTTTAGCATACATTCTATTTTAAAACCCGACTTTTTACTCAATGCAATGAATATCTTTCCATACTAATAAATATAGATCTGCATCAATAGGTAGTTATTGGGTAGCAGAAGAACTGGCATGATTGGAGAAGCTCAAATATAGCAATTCAGCAACAGTTAAACATAGCTCTTCAAGGTAAAATATTTTTTTTTACCCACCTCTCCCCATTCAAGTTGTAATTTCAACTTGACGTTATCTACTTTGGATGTGGTATCAATAACATAGTCTCAGTTCCCTCCTCTCTTTCATCTGTTAACATATCCAGTATTTGTGGAGGACAGATTTTCTACCAGGCCTCTGATGCCTTGCACAGTGTATGAAGTGGGACTGAGGGTTTTCTAAGAGCTTCTAAGTCAGCCACCCTTAAGGCAGGAACCTCAACCCAGGATTCTATGGATAATCCTATTGGTAGGTCTTTCTTCCCAGGCTCAAACTACTTAGAGATGACTTATCTTTATGTGTCTATGTCAGAATTGATCTTGGGGCCTGGCATGGAACAGGTGCCCATGTTTAATTAAACATTAAACATGTTTAATGAAAGCGACAAATGTCCTCAGTGATAATGTTCTTTACCTATGAAGATATGTGCAAGGTGTAATTCATCCAACCTAGCTAATCATCCTAGCCATGTCGGGACTTCTGCTCTAACTCAGAAGCTAGCTCTGTGCCATCAGCAGCAGCTGTCTAGAAGAGCGAGGCAGAGAATGGGGAGTCTACTGGGATAGGCAGTAAGAAAGGTCAGTTCTCAAAGTTGGCCTGGAGTGCAGAAAGAGGCCACGAGAGGCGGGGTACCATGGAGGCTGAGAGACCGGGCTCTGAGCCGAACCATGTGGTTTTGGATCTTGGCTCTGCTCTATAATACTTCCTAGCTGTGTGGCTTCGGGTAAGTTACTTAACCTCTCTGTAAGTGAACTTCATGTTCTGTAAAATGGGGATGATAATAGTATGCATCTTGTAGGGTCTTGGAAGGATACCAAGAGGTAACCCATGTACAGTGAGTGGTGCTGGCCCGTGTGTGGCAGGTGCAGGGTCCGTGTTGTGAGAACAACGCACGCGATCACACAGGTCAGGGAAGATGGAAGCTGACAGAATCCCTTCTTAATTTTTATTATGAATCACAAAGTAACAATTCTGAAAGGAAAAGATTAAAGACAGCACCAGATGACAATTCTAGTATAGAAGATACTCGATGGGGCAGCAGTTTTCAAAGGAATTAAAGACGCAGCCCTTGACACAGTGTTTTGTGATCAGGAAGGCTCGTTCTTACTTGCCTCCAGCTTAGAAAGCTCTAGCCTGTGCCTCTGCGTCATACCAACACTTCTAATAGTCTATTATGGATACCTGATTTTGTCTGGCTCAGTCAAGGGGAGGACACTATTCCTTTTGCTTTGTTGCATGCTGGGAGGTAGCCCAAAGGGGGTGGGGATCCATGTAAGTTTTTGATTAACTTTCATTTCACACATTCATTCCTCATATTGGCGAAGCCCACCTCTTTTACCTTTGTCAAAAGCAAACCCATTGTTTAGAACGTGAAATACCTGGAGATACTGTCATGTGAATCTAAGCTATCCATCCTGTGGGCTGTCTGTGCACCTGAAGCCGCGCCGGGACGGTCATCAATGGTGTCCAGTCCCGACTCTCTGGAAAGGTTCATGATGTGGTTCTGGTAGTACATGTGGATGCTCTCCCGGGTGGGAACGTTGCCCTGCGGAGGGGAAGACATTGCCACAGTGCTTACCTGCCTGCGCGTTTCTCCATACCGACAACTCTCAGCCATTACGCGCTCCTTAAGCAAGGATTAAAACAAAGCTACTCAATGGGGCGCTTGGGTGGCGCAGTCGGTTAAGCGTCCCACTTCAGCCAGGTCACGATCTCGCGGTCCGTGAGTTCAAGCCCCGCGTCGGGCTCTGGGCTGATGGCTCAGAGCCTGGAGTCTGTTTCCGATTCTGTGTCTCCCTCTCTCTCTGCCCCTCCCCCGTTCATGCTCTGTCTCCCTTGTCCCCCAAAAAAATAAACGTTGAAAAAAAAAAAACAACAAAGCTACTCAAGGTGGGGATTGATGTTGACTCATTGAATTATTGGCCCCCCGTATCGCTGGGCAAGGCTAACAAGAAATCCCCTCTCGGTTATGGGTGAAGGGAGTCAAAGGCACAAACTTCCAGTTGTAAAGTACATCAGTCCCGGGGATGTCGTGTAGAGCATGGTGACTGTCCTGCATACTTGAAAGTTTCTAAAAATCTAGAACTTAATAGTTCCCATCGCAAAAAAAAAAAAAAAAAAAAAAAAAAATTGGAAATATGTGTGGTGATAGATGTTAAGCGGACTAACTGTGATCATGTCGATACACAAATATCAAATCGTTACGTTGCACACCTGGAGCTAATATAATGTTGTATGTCAATTTTATCTCAATAAAAATAGAAACTTTTAAAAAAACAAATCCCTTCTCATATGTAGGTAATTTTGCTAAGTGACAGTAACTTTTTCAGAAACAAACTATCAGTTTTAAATACTATCTATAAACCACGTTACCATATTTTGTTGCTCTGCACATATCTTAATTTCCCCTATGAGAAGTTTCAGACCAAATTTCCCAGACTAAACAACATAATCCGTCATGAGACAGCAGCGTCTGCGCACCTGCAAACTGGTGAAGGGAGGGAACAGAACGAATCAACTGGCCACTGTCCCAGGGGTGTGTGTGTGCGTGTGCGTGTGTGTGTGTGTGAGTGTACATGCGTGCATGTGCATGTAGTGTCTGATTATTTTAATTCTGAGCGTGGAACAGATTGAGATATACAGAAAAACAAAGGGGTTATGTTAAGACTGAAAGACTGTAGATTTTGTGTTATCCTGTTTGAAGTTCTAGACACAGACTTTTAAAATGTTTACAGTGTGAGAAGAAGCAAAAAGAATTATACCAACAGTGTTACCTTTTTAATTTCTCTGGTCAGCATGCATCGTTCAATCCTCAGAACCGTAGATATGTCAATATGCTCCCTTGAGATGGAGTTAAGCCAAGTTGTGAAACTATCCACTGTTGCCAGAAACAGGACCCAGGTGAATTTCAAAATATTAAATATCCTCTTGATGATATTGTCTAGGAGGAAGAAAAGCAACGAGATTTCAACGGAGCAAAATGCCATCAGCCATTTTGCCGTCATGTATCACAGCGATGTTTTACCAAAGGCAGATGTGGTTTCAGACCTGCATACCCAATATGGCGTGAGGCATGTGGACCTCAGCATCATGGGGGGTGTGGAGGATGGGCGGTATAGGAAGCTATGGGTGGGTCTTTCTACACATGCACTTGGTTTTGATGGCTGTATCAAAACCAAACTTGGATAGAATTTTTAATCCTTGGTCAAAACATCAGTCAGAATAGGTCCAGATACAGCTAACAGAAGTAGAGATTGCATTCCAAGAGATTTCTTGTTGACACAGGGGTGGAAAGTTTGTATCTATCCAGGAAACCGGGTCCTTTCATGCTTTCGCTATAAATTTCTTCTTTTCTTAAGTAATAATTATCGTTGGAAACAATTCTATTGATGCAGTAAGACTTCGATGCTTCCCACTGCAGCTACATTTCAGTTAAATCGCCTTCAAGCTATTTTGGAAAGAGCTCAGTACACATACTAGGAGTATATCCATACTCCTGAATCATCTTCCTCCTTCCTATTTAATTATACTGCGATGGGCTAACTATGGAATTCTGCACATGGGATCAGTCCTGTGCAAACCAGCAGGAGCTGTGAGCTTCCTGATGTACTCGGGTTCTCTTCCTTATCTGCGACCGTGATGTAGGGAGCCCGGGCAAGCGGCAGCTCGGTTCAGATTGGCACTGTGTGTGTGACATTATCTCAGGGCAACACGCATGTCTCTCTGGGTTCCCTCACGGAGTTCTTCGGGAGCTCCCTGATCATTGCTAAGTTTGAGGCGGTCCCACAGCTGTGGCCTGACTTATTTTAGGGCAGAATCAAAATCCAAGAGTGAAGATGTACTCATTCGTTCCTGTGAGCCAGTGGGTTTTCTCAACTGGCACACGAGGAACCTTTCAAGCCATGCTGCCAAATTTTGAGCCCACGTGAATTCTTTTTTAATTTGGCATTAAAAAAATTTAGTTTTATTAGCGACTTCACACATCAGCTGCAATAAAGTGAGCTCACTTAGTGAACCTCACAATGAATTACAAATTGTCTTCGTGTTTATTAGTAAAAACACAAAACACCACCACCACCACCGCCAAGGAAAACAACTTGTATCCCTTAACCTTTCCCCACCAAAAAAGAAAAAGTAAAAAAAAAAAACAAAACAAAAAGAAACAGACAACCAGATTCAACTGCCATAGTAAAATGAATTCATGATTATAGCTTGTAATTCTCGTTTAAAACCAAGACTATAGCATGCAGAAAATTCATGACTAATGATGATAGTCTGTAATTCTCATTTAAAATCATGACTAGAGCATGCAGAAAATTCATGATTAATGATGATAGTCTGTAATTCTCGCTTAAAATCATGACTAGAGCATGCAGAAAATTCATGATTAATGATGATAGTCTGTAATTCTAATTTAAAATCATGACCGTAGCATGCAGAAAAGGGCATTAGCCTTTATGGACTTATGTAGGATCCTTTTGCTGGACAGGATCTGATTGCAGGCCATACTGTCTCTATTATAACTCATCTTTTCTGGTGTGCTGTGTAAACAGCTGTAGACTGTTGGCATTGTCCATGAATGGGCACGGCTGGGTTTCCAATAAAACTTTATTTGCGGACAATGAAATTTGAATTCCATAATTTTCATATCTTTTGACCTTTTTAACCACACAATGAAATCAAAATCAAAATCATCCTTAGCTAACAAGCCATATAAAAACAGCAGGCGGGATCTGACCCCGGAGGTTGTATAGTTTACCTAATCTCGAATCCAGCCAGCGCAATCAGATGTGACCCTTTCATGACTCACCACTAATCCTCTCTCTTTCTAAAGCCCACAGTCTGACTCAGCATTTAACTTTGTAATAGAAAAAAAAAAAAAAATGTTTGTGAATTGGGTTGCCTAGGAGGAAGGCAGAATTTCTCTCAGGGAAAGGTTTGCTCTGAAAAGGAGAACCATCAAAAGGAAGTTGAGCTAACAGCGCGGCGTGGCCTCAGGACAGAGTCCAGGCGGGCAAGGCAGAGACAAAGAAGTTGAACAGTTCTACCTACTGAAGGAACAGGGATCTTGGACTTGCCAGCTGGTACCTGGGGAAGAAAGCGGGAATGATCTAATGAGCCAGGCTCCAGAGGCACCAGCTGGGCAGAGACACTGAGGTAGGAGTAGTGATCACTGACTTTCCCTTTAAAGTTGTTTCCTGTCTCTGCTGCTCCCCACCCCTGCTCTCCCCCAAAGCCTCATTAAATGTTGTCAGACCTAACAGTCTTTCAAGAGGCGCACTTGAGGAAGGAAGGAAATGAGAGTATCCTCCGTTGAGCAAAGAAGCCCAGGAAGGGACCAGCAGCTACATGAAGCTGAATAGAGTGAGGTCCTGCAGATGCCACTGAAGAGCAGTTCTGAGCCAGAGGCAGCCAGGGACACCTATATTGTCCCCCCCCCCCCAGCCCGTTTTGGGTTTAATTTTGACCAAGATATGTATTTCCTACAGTGCTTTGGATGGAATCTGTAGTCGCTTTGTGTAGACACCAAAAGAGAGTCTGAGCCCGAGAGGCTGAGGGACTTGGAGGTTACACCTATTACTAAACTTAGCATCTTACATTTTTGACAATTTATTTTTTTCTCACATTCACAATTATTGCCTGAGAGGTGGTGATGATACATATGATTATTCCAGTTTTGTTAAGGCTGGTCCTGATGGCAAAACTAAAATTGCTGTGTTGGAGACACGAATAACATACTTTATTAACTTGGTGATCACAAACTAACATGTGAGATTGCATTTTTAAGTTTTATTTATTTTTTTAGCCATAGGGGCAGTAAAGCATAATGGTTAGGAGCACACACTTTGGATTTAGATCTTTTGTGTTCACATTCCAACTCTACCCCTTGGTAGTTGTGTAGACTTGGCAAAGTTTCTTTCTTTCTCACCTTCTTTCCTTTCTTTCTCTCTTTTCTTTTTCTTTTTTTCTTTCTCTTCTTTTACTTTTTTCTTTCTTTCTTTCTCTTTTCTTTCTTACCTTTTCTCTTTTCTTTCTCTTTTCTTTCTTACCTTTTCTCTTTTCTTTCTCTTTTCTCTCTTTTCTTTATTTCCATCTATTTTCTTTATCTTCTTTCTCTCTCCTCTTTTCTTTCTCTCTCTCTTTTTCTTTCTTTTCTTCCCTTTCTTTTTTCTTTTTTTCTTTCTTACATTCTTTCTCCTCTTTTCTTTCTTTCCTTTCTCTCCTCTTTCTCCTTTTTTTTCTTTTCTTTCCCCTCCCTTCCTTTCTTCCTCTCTTTCTCTAGTTATTTTCTTTACAAATTTTTATTTAAATTCCAGTTAGTTTCTAGACAGTGCAATATTGGTTTCTGGAAAGACTTGGCAAAGTTAATTAATCTTTCTCTGCCTCAGTTTCTTATCTCTTAAATGGGAGAGAGGGGTTTTTTTTGAAGTAAACAGTTAACATGCCTTAAAGCTCTTGGAAAAGCACCCGGCAAAGATGTGTGATCTAAAGTGTTAGCTACTATTACTCTATGAAGTTTTGCAGCAATAATAGAATTATCTGGCTTCACATATGTATGAGTGAAATAATCTGGAAATGGGGGTTCAGGGTAAAGTAACTGTGCCACAGATAGTGTTAGACAGCCTTCGGGAAGTCTCATTTTGGGTCAGCAAATGGCATCCTGGCAGTATTTGTGAAAAGAATCAGAACGCCTCAAAATCTTGCCTGTAGATAAATAATACACACAGGAGTTCGACCCTGGGGACACAGAGGAAATGGCATGTTTATGGAACTGGAGAGGCCTTTGAGTTTTTTTCAGTTGGAGGCTTTTGTTTTGCCTTTTTTTTTTTTCCTTCATGGAGAAATCTTCCTCCCAGTCACATCTGACATGAAGCCCAAGTGACACCATGACGGAGCTAGACGTTAGATGACATGGATTCTGTCCCTGACTCTGTCACGTAGTAGCTGTTAGAGTCCTGAGCAAACTCACTGGGATTTGGTTTTCCCTTCATCAAGTGAGGACTTTGGCCTAAGTTTCCAGAGTACCTCTCACTTCCCCAATTGTATTTACCTCTCACTAAACACATTCTATGTTCTTTAAAATTAATTGCCAATATCTTTTGTGCTTTTGTTTTGATGGCTTCTATGGGACATGTATAATGTGTTCCCCCAAGTCCCCTTTCATAGGTATTTGGATAAAAGAATTTACAAACTGACTCTAATCCAACATTTGAGCCAACAGTGTAAAGGTCAGATCTACCTTTAGGAGTCACTTTGAAATTTCACTAGAGATGAGATTTTATGACACATTGATTATTTAATCAGAGTCCAGAAACAGTATTTGATTAATTGTTTTTAGGCAGCCTTCCACGACATACCTTCTGGGAAAGCAACATTTTCAAATTTCCCCCAGCTCATATTTGTCTTTATTTTTTTACCTGGTCCATCAGATTTCTTTTTGATTGGTTCATCCTCTCGGGCTTCCCACTCCACAGGACCTGCGAAGTGTGTTGAACAAACATGAGTTACACCCTTTTAGGGTAAATTAAATGTCAACACTACCCTCCTGGACTAAAAGGAATTTTGTAATTAAATCTAGAATATTCTGCCTAATTTAAGAGTTCTCGGGGGGAAAGCTGTAAGAATTCATAGCTCTCAGATTCTCTTTACTCCACTCCAGAATAAGAATCAAGTGTAACTGAGAATGACTAAATGATAATCCACTGGATAAACCCTGCCAGCTTCCCACTGTTAAATGGCCTATGAATTCCGGGTTCTTATATTTTTAATAGTTGAAAAAAAAAACCCCAAAAGAACAATATTTTGGCATGTGAAAATGATAGGAGATTCAGATTTTAGTGAACAGAACCACACCCATATGTTTACATATTGTCTGTGGCTACCTCTACCCTACACTGGCAGAGATGTGTTGCCACGGAGACTTAGGATCTGCGAAACTTAAATCATTTACTTCCTATCTGTCTCATTACAGAAAAAGTGTGCTGACTCCTGAGACATACCATTAAATTTTAATTTTGAGCACCTCGGGGTAATGTTACATATTTTAGTGTGTCACCCCATAAAACGGCATTATAGGGTTTCATTTTATTTCTTAGTCTTTTATTCCAGGCTATGGATGTCAGATCTAGCAAATGGAAATATGCGACACCTCGTTAAATCTGAATTTAAGAAAAACGACATTTTTTTTTTTTTTTTTTTTTTTAGTGCAGGTCTCATACCATATGTCCACATTATACTTAAGCTAAAAAAATTATTTGTTGTTTATGTAAAAAAGAAAATCCAACTTTCACTGGGCCCCATGTATTTTATCTAATGGTACTAAAACCATTCACAATCTAACTTCAATTAATCTTTTCAAACTTACTTTCTATGCTGTTTTCCACTACTCTGTTTCACATCCTGTCTTTATCAACTAAGCTGACCTGCCCTTTAGTTTTCATACATGGCTTTGCTTTCTTCTGGCAGGATGTCAGGCTCTGTTAGAAGAGTTTTTCATGAAGCACTGCATTCCTTAACACTCCCAGCTATAAGTTCTCCTTTCTCCTTCTAGTCCCACACTATTTTATCTGTCCTTAATTTTTTTTTTTTAAATTTTTTTTCCACGTTTTTATTTATTTTTGGGACAGAGAGAGACAGAGCATGAACGGGGGAGGGGCAGAGAGAGAGGGAGACACAGAATCGGAAACAGGCTCCAGGCTCTGAGCCATCAGCCCAGAGCCTGACGCGGGGCTCGAACTCACGGACCGCGAGATCGTGACCTGGCTGAAGTCGGATGCTTAACCGACTGCGCCACTCAGGCGCCCCTCTGTCCTTAATTTTTTAAATGAAACTCTGTACTTTCTACACCGTAAGGGATTTTCCCCTATACTTGTGTTCCCCATTTGTCAAGATAGAGGGTCTGGAGCCACGATGCCTGCATGAATTCCAGACCCATCTGGATGGCTGTGTGACCTGAGGCCAGTTTCTTCCCTCTCTGGTACCTCATTTCCTCATCTGTGGGACAAGGAGAGTAAAATGCCTTGGACTGTTGTAAGGACAAATGAGTTACTGCACAGAAAGCACTTATGGCAACACCTGGCACTTAGGAAGGTGTGCTTCTTCCGTCTGAAAGTAATCTGGAAGAGATGAGCCCCTCTACCAAAGAAGAAGGGGCTAAATAAATATTTATTAAAGAAATAAATAAACCTCTATTTCAGTCCCAGTATCTTCTAATTATTGCTGTTTTCAATCTGAAGGTCAACATCTGCGCATGAAATAGTCGCCATGACACAGAGCAACGAGATATTTACAAGATGACTAAAAGACACATTTTTAGAGCCAGTCAATGAATTTTGTAAGCACAAATGTCTGAAAAGAGCAAATACAAGTTTGGAAAAATAAATGGGGTAGTGAGGGGAACTTGCAACACTAAATATTAAAACCTCTATAAGCTACTGAACTCAACAGATGACACTGACCCAGAGCTAGACAGTAGGATAGTGGATCAAAGTCCAGAGTCCAGCAACATACCAAAGAATAATTAGGAGCTTAATATTGACAAAAGTGGCATTCAAATTCACTCGGAAAAGGGAGGATCATGTAGTCAGCAGGGCTATAGCATAATTGCCTATCTATGTAAAAGTAAACAAAGTAGATCTCTACTTCATGGAATAAAAATTCAACATGTAAATAGACTTGGGAGGAAATAAGTGAGACCATTTGTATTGTATGTGGGGGAAAGACTTTCTTAAGCAACATGGAAACCTGGAAACTGCAAAAAGACATGGAGACCTTGTTGACATCACAAAAAATTAAAACTTGTTTAGATAATAGATACCATAAACGAAATCAAAAGATAAAAATTGGATGGGGAAACAAACTTGTAACACATGAAAAAAGGATACTATCCCTAACATATAAATAGTCCCTATAATAAGGGCAAACAACCCAGTAGAATGATACTACGGAAAATGATAAAAATGTTTAAATCTTAGATTGGGAAGCAAAATGCCATGAAAAATAGGAAATAAAAAATGTTCAGTCTTATTAGTTAGGAAAGCTCAAATGAAAACAAAAGTCATTTGTCATCCCTAAGAAAGACCAACAGTAAAAAAAAAAAAAGTAATAACATCCTATAGGGTAAGGGTACAGGGAAATGGACACTCCTATCCCTTACATGTAGGAGTATACATTTCTAAAACCTTTTGGGAAACTATAGATTAAAGTAAAAAAACAAGTCACACCCCCTAACTCAGAAATCCCACTTTTGATGACTTTTCTGTGGAAAGTTTGTGTTCTTTGTGGCTTTACACTACACTACACTACACACACACACACACACACACATTCACACCCACATGTATGTATGACTGTATGAATTTCTGTGCAAGAATATCTATGATAGCATTATTCATTGTGGCAAAAATTTGAAAGCAAACTTAATGTCCATTAGTGATGGAATAGTTGAATAAATTATGCATATCCATATTGTAGAGTATTTCGCAGCCATTAAAAAAAGGAGGATATAGTTTTATAAATACTTAATATGAGAAATGTTTATGATACATTGCTAATGATTACCCCAGAGCGATTTGTATAGCCCGGATTCATTTTTGAAAGTAAACAAAGGAAATGGTGCCTGCATATTTACACACACACATAAGTAAGGACTGGAAATGAACACTACATATTCTGAGGCTTTGGCACCTGTGGGGGTGGGTTTCCAAGGGAGATTCTGCATCTAGCTCTTGACTGCTTACTTGTTACATTGGCTGTGTCTTCATGTTGTCTTTCAAACCAATAAAGTAAAATCAAATTAAAGCTACCAGGAGGTAGCAGGGGGCAGAATGGTCAAAAAGGAGACAGATTGTGCAGTTAGAGTTCCATTAGTAATTATGCTTTTCTTTGATTTTTGAATACATTTTTAATTTCACACAAAAAATCGATGTATATGTTCTTTGTAATGAATCAAAATATAACAGATAATCATACCACTTAATCTCAGTCTCCCCACTCCTCCCCCAGAAGTAACCACCGTTAGTAACTAATAAGTATTCTTCCTGATCTTTCTCTTGCATTTATACACCGTTATATGCATGCATTAAAAATGCAAAATACTGTCTTGAGGAACGCTGGTTTCCGTTGTTTCATAAATGGTTTCATAATGTGCTGCCGTTTGTAACACAGTACTTTTCATCTAACAGTATGTCAAGTTTAAAGTACAGCTGACCCTTGAACAACACAGGTTTGAACTGTGCAGGTCCATTTATACGTGGAGGGTTTTTTTTAAATAAATACAGTAAAGTTCTGCAAATATATTTTGTCTTCCTTATGATTTCCTGATAACATTTTCCTTTCTCTAGCTTACTTTATTGTTAGAATACAGTATATAACATATATAACATACAAAATGTGTGTTGACTGTTTATGTTAGCAGTAAGCCTTCTGGTCAACAGGAGACTATTAGTTAAGTTTTGGGGAAGTTAAAAGTTATACAAAATTTTTGACTGTGTGAGGGTCAGTGCCCCAACCCCCACATTGTTCTAGGATCAGCTATAATCCATCTCACTTTTTTAACTACCGAATAGAATTTTATAATATATAGTAACATAATTTACTTGACTCTTCTTTATGTAGGCATTGAGAATGCTTCCAAGTTTTTGTTATTAACAAAACAAATGATGTTTGATAGGTATTCTTAGACATGGGTCCTTGTGCACATGTGCAGATATTGCTTCAAGTTGAACCACACATCTAGAAGAGGGATCGATCTGTAGTGGGAGATGGACATTTAACATTTTTATAGATATCAACACATTGCTGTTCAAAGGGGATGCACTACTCTACGACACAGCTCGTCGTGTTATATGGGTTGTAACTCATACAAACACTTCTCTTCCCACTAACTCCAAATGGTGATGTTAACAAATTAACGAATGTTTGGGTTTTTCCCAATCCAATAGGTAAAGCAACAAAAACAACAACAACAAAACAACAGTATGTCAAAATATGGGTTGTGGTTCTCCTATTAGTAGTGAAGCTGAGCTCCTCTATTTCCGTTTCCTGATCTGTGAATTGTTTTTCACATCTATTCGTCTATTGGGTTGAACTTTTCTTTTACTGCTTCTTAGAAGTCCTTAATATATCCAGAATACTATTTCTTAGTCTGATATATATAATACAAATATTTTTTCTGAGTGCCCCACTTGAACTTTCACTCCACTTTTGGTGCTTAGCTGTAGCTTGGAGTTTTTCCCCTCTTTAGAAATGTTTTCCTATCGTATGTTTTCAAATGTGATGTGGGATATGGCATTGGTAGTTAAGTTCCATTTTTGGTTCCTGATACTGTGTTTTTCCTTTTCTTCTTAATCAAACTTCCAAAGGTTTACCCATTTTACTAGTTTTTTCTAAGAACAACTTTTCACTTAACGATAGATCTTGTCTTGTATTTCTTTTCTATAATTTAACATCTGTTTAAAACATTAATTCTTCCTTCTACTCTGAGTTTAATTTGTTCCTCTCTCTCTTATTTTATAAAATGTACCTTAACTTAAATTTACATTTTTATTTATTCCAAGGGTCAGACACAAGCAACGAAGGACAAGTAGAACTCTGTGCATTCCTCAGAATGTAAGAATGTCATTCCTCCAAAGCTTCTGTCCTTTGTGGTTCCCTTTGGGATCCCAGGGCCACAGGGACAGAGAGTGCTGGCTGGGCCCTGCGCTCACTCAACACTCACCATCCCCAGATCCTTTTCTCCTTCTTTTCTGTTCTTCTCTTGCAGACCTTTTTTTCTCTTTGCGCCTCTGTCGGAGTGCTGTTTTAGGGTCCGTGATCCAGGCTTGATAAACAAACTGAAGGGAGAAAATTAAATTATTTTCTGCCTTTTTAATATTTAAATGAAAAGAAAAGGGACCAACACCAAGCTTCCTGACTTTTGGAAATATATACATATTTTTCTGCCAGCACAAACTAAATCTTCTGCTCCCACATCCCTCAGTATTCTCAGTTGACCTGTGCTATTTCCATGATCATGAAATAAAATATGAAAACAGATGTTGTAGGAGTGTATTTCATTTGGTATCACAGTCAGGAGATACTTTGGGTGACCATCATTCCCCCCAAGTCCCCATGTACCACTACCACTTGTGACAGTGACTGACTCTTTTGTATTGCACACAGTAGGAATAAGCTGGACCTCTTGCTAAGTGTCACTGGAGTGGTTTTCTCCCCTCACTAATAAACTTTGAGTCAAAAACAAAACACCGTTTACTCATTTACTTTGGGAAAAGAGTTTAGTACATCTGATGCTCTCCCTTGTGAAAAACAGCTATGACCAGCAACTTGAGAAAGGGTTCTGTAGACTGATTAGTATTTGGAGAGGAAAAATGAGTGCGCTATTAAGGTTACAGAGTTATTCCAGAATGTTCTGGAAGGAAAACTGTGGTGACCTTGGTTGCCTTTTGTCATTTTCATTCAAGAGCTGAAAACGGTTATGTTAATATAAAACCGATAACCACCGCAGAGCAATGTTGAACAGTTCACCCACCAATAGTCTCCCAAATCATGCAGAAGGAACAAAAAAAACAAAAAAAAAACCCTGGTAAACAAAGTCAGCCATCTGTAATCACGAAGCCAAGCAGGCATGCTCCTCATGCACCCACAAAGCCACCTGGGTCTCAGGGAAGCTGGGTTTTCTATTATGATGTTCAAGTTGGAGGGCTGTTTTGTGGGGGCACTTTGTAAACCCAGACACTTTCACTGTACTCTGTATGACTTTCAGATTTCAGGAATCCTTGGAAAACACAGTGTAAGCAAACCACAGGCATTGTGAGGTCAGTAAAAATAAAGAGGGACCCAACTTTTTGATGTACGGAAGTGTAAAAGTCATGGGTGACTAAGGAAGAGAATTTCTTTTTTCCCAATGGTAGAAATCTGAATCTAATGGCAACTAACACAAGTGTAACATCTGTATTGTTTCTGAATAATAATAAATCCAAGAGGCAAAAAATAATCCTATTTTCTGCCAAAAATGTATTTTGAGAAATGAGAAATGAACTGACACTGGACAAAGAAGGACCACATGAAGGAATTTATGGTAGATGTTTACTAAGCATGCTACTTGGGAACTCTATCAAGAATATCTTTGGGGGTGCCTCGGTGGCCCAGTTGATTAAGTATCCAATTCCGGTTCAGGTCATGATCTCGTGGTTCGTAAATTCAAGCCCCACGTTGGGCTCTGTGCTGACAGCTCAGATCCTGGAGCCTGCTTCGGATTCTGTGTCTCCCTCTCTCTCTCTGCCCCTCTCCTGTTCATGCTCTGTCTCTGTCTCTGTCTCTCTCTCAAAAATAAACATTAAAAAAAATTAAAGAAGAAGAAAGAATATCTTTGCCAAATATGTAAGTTCCCTTGCTTATTAAACCTGTCACCTACCAAAAAGAATATCTTTGAGGTTTAGTAAATTAATAAGCAAACTTGCTTCCACAAAATATTGATTCTTTAAAAAAAAATCTGAACTGCTAGATGCAAGAAATTTTCAGGTTTAAGAGCAACATACGGTGACATTTTCTTTAAAAAAAACGGGTTATGACCATATTGCTTTTAGATCATGCCAGAATCCCCAAGATAGAAAATAAAAGAGTAATTCAGGGTTTGTGAATGCATTAGGTATACAAGTTGGAGGAATTCTTTTATACTGGAGAAAAATGGGGAAGGAGGGTGAGAAGGAGAGAGACAAGGGTCATTTAGGACAGAATTGCAGAACTCTTGTAGATGGGGGAGTATCATTAGGATTTTGCCTTATTGGGGCACCTGGGTGGCTCCGTTGGTTAAGCGTCAGACTCTTGGTTTGGGCTTGGGTCACGACCTCATGGTTTGTGAGTTTGAGCCCCTGCATCAGGTCTGTGCTTGGGATTCTCTCTCTTCCTCTCTCTGCCCTTACCCCACTTTTTCTCTCCCTCTACTTTTCTCTCAGAATAAATAAACATAAAAAAAATTAAAAAAAAAAAGATTTTGCCTTATTAAAAGGAAACTCCTGGTTCTACCTATAATCCCAAATGACGAAGCTGTCTCACTAAGATGAGAATTTACATAATTCAAAGAAGGGGGAAAAAGAGAGGGGAAGAAAATCTTATGAGGAGTCCCTATTTGTAGGTAAATTATCTTAATGTTGACGTTTGGAGCTACAAACTCGGTATAGTGCCAGGAACATTTGATAGAGGGTCAGTCTGTTTCAGGAAATGGTGATGACAAAGTAGGAGGAAAAATCCCAATTCTTATTGAGTGGAGAAATGGAAGTTTCTTACTGAAACTTCTCAATTCTCACATTGCAGCCATAACCACTGTTCAAGTTCATGGGACACCCACACCACTAACCATAAGTACAAAAAATACAAGAAAATGTCCATAAATGACCTTTGGTTTCTTCAAATTGCCATTATTAGTCTGTATTCTCAACATTATCTTAAATTCTAGTTACTTATTTATTCATTCATTCATTCATTCATTTATTCACTCACTTACTTTACCTTAAATTTTATCTTAAGTCTTATATGATTTTTATCTTAGGCTTATCTTACCTAGTGGGGGGGGGGGGAATGAGATTCATTTTCCTGATAATGTACTATGCAAAAAGCATTTAATTTTTCAAACAGGAGAGGACTTTATTGAAGCGAATGGAGAACCTTAACGGAAATTGGTTAAATTTAATAGACTGTCCTTTGATTCATGTGTAACCCAGGACTTTCTTTATGTTGTCTGAAAGAAGTTGTTTTGTTTCTTGTTTTTGTTTTTAAATTAAGACGGGGATAATTACATTGCAATCTTTCATATAAATTCTTAAATATGAATGGAGAGACTTATATGGTAGTCATAAAAGAGAAAAGAAAAAGAATCTTAGGGAAGTTAAAACATAGAATATTAAACTAGCAATCAGAACGCTGGCATTTTAACCTTGAATTTATCCTATTCAAGATGGACCCCCAGCTGTCTGTCCCCTGGGAGTTTGAGAGAAATACAGAATTTCAAGGACCTGCTTAATTTCCATAACCTGCATTTAAATAAGGTCCCAGGTAAAATGGGAGAAGCACTGGTCCCTCTCACTATCCAAACATTTGCTAAACACATGAGCATAAAGACCTGAGAGTTTAAGTGCCTGCCCAGACTAAGTGCACAGAACCAGCTTTCTACAAAGTACATGAACAGTAATTCATTATTTATGATTTCCAATAATGGGTGGCTACCGCCCAGGTAGCTGGATACTTTCTGCTGTGCATTAGATTAATTGACAAATAGCCTCCTCGCAGTTTATCCCGCACTCTCTCTGGTGACATGGGCGTGAGAAACTCCACAGACCGTACATGGCAGCACGGTCTTGTGAGGAATTGTACCAAAGGCAGGAGAGTAAAACGGAAGACGATATCCGATTGAGGGAAGATGGAGACTTGAAAGGGAAGCCAACAAGAAGGTGGAGAAAAATGAGTCTTCTATTACCTTGGTCATAATTTTACCAGCTTTCTGAGAACAATTATCACACATTTTACACATCATGACTGACGCATGCAACCAGATGTGACCCTTTTCAAATGAGATGTGACGTAGGCCAAACTACAAGAAGGACAGAGTAGATACGTATCTGCATTTTCTCTCTCTATGTCTTGATAGGCTCTTGTGTCAACTGAAGAACAAGAATGAAATAGTAAGAAATTTGGCTTCTCAAAACTCTCCTTGGAAATGTTTCCCTAATATTTTAAGTTCTTATACTTCCTCCGTTGTACGACCTATAGAGCAGGGAAAATGCAGATGGAGGCGACAGGGATCTGCTTGTCTAAATTTCTACAGAGCGGAGGGTCACACACCACACGTCAGTGAAACATCAAATACCTTTGCAGCTCTGATTAAATACTGAAGAATAGTTTTGGGAAGTTTAATGACAGACTTTGGCAAGGCTAAAATGGCCGACGCAAACTTCCCAATAGCTCTCTACAAAGAAGGACAAAGCGAGAGTGATTAGTAGAAAAACATCAAAGACTAACAATTTTACATATGACGTCAGTATGAATTTGTCTCTACAGTTACATCAGCTAGGTTAAAACGTGCCCCATCACTGAAGCCGGAACAAATGTGCTTTGCTTGTCGGTTCAGAATAGGAAAATAGTCAGCCATTGCATGTAATCCATAAACACGGTGAGGAATGTTCTCTTCTTGGCTGAATGAGTGATGGTTATAAGGAAAACTCATGAGAATAAAGATACACACGTCAGGTCATCGGTATTTGACGAGCCAGCCACACGCACAGACACCACCTTTAAGAGACACAACTCAAGTAGCGATGGGGCCAGCGAGGAAGCATCAGAGCAAGGTGGCTCCATAAATAATTTAGTTCTTCAATGTCGTTGGGAATACAGGGGTGGATGTAACCCTGCAGCTTGAGGAGACCCGGTCAGCAGAGTGACAATGACCTTTTCATGGACACATCATGCGGCTTCATGGGTATCGCTCCATATGTCTTGGATTGTAATGAACGGGAAAGAACAGTCCTCACAAGTGACTCTTTGGTAAAAGAAATATATGCCAAGCTTTCACCCCATGTGTAACTCTACTGACAAGTCCTCATCGCTAACAAGCATTGCTTAGACAATCACTGGGTACACCGTATTAGGCTGGTGAGCTATGTCACCAAGAATGAGGTGGCACATTCTGAAAAGGAAAGGCAGCTAAGATGAAAAAATCAGGACTGTGCTGGCTGTTTTCATGACTGCAGTACAGTCTCAAACCTTTGACAACACAAATGAAATGGATTTGCAAAATCTGAGGTAACATGGAAGTGGCCGTTGGTTCCAAAACAAAGCAAGTGCTTTATTTTTATGATCAACTATTTCACGTCTCAAAATGGGAAGTCTGCTCAAGCAATCCAGAGCAATGCCAGAGAAGTCTTCTTCACCTTCTACTTGTAACAGAAAAATAAAGTTCACCCAGGGAAGCTTTATTTTTGGTTTATAGCATCAGAAAGGTTTTTGATGCACGGGAGCAAACACCTGGTGGGAACAGTGTTCTTGAATGGCAGGAATTACACCGAAGCTGAGGGCAAGCAGCGTTACAGTTTAATGAGGGATGGATGATTTCAGGTGGAAATTAGAAGCTTCTGGAAGCTATAACACACGTGAACATGGCAGAAGAAGTCTAGGCCTGCATTCAAGGTCTGTCGGAAAGAAAAGCCCTTCAACCAGCAAAGGGCACGGTTTTCCCAACCCCAGAATTACCTGGAAAGCGGACCTTCTTGGAGGTTCTTCATCTTCCTTTTTCAGTTCTTCCTCTTCCTCCTCTTCACTATCCGTTTCAAACAAATAATAATCTCCACTCCTGACCACTAAGCAAAACAAAATATTTACTTATTTCTTGCAAGAGAGATGAGATCATTAAGGGCTTATTAGTGAACTGCCCCCCCCCACCGATATACACATTGTCCACAAAAGACCAGCAAGAGATGTTGGCAGGGGGGGAAAAACAAGAGATGAAGAGAACTCATTCTGGGCTAACACTACATGGTGTTGGTGTGGCCGGGTCTACAGAGCATGAGGCCTTGTCTATGCCATGTAAGAAAACTGGCCACTGCTGGGTTCATCTGATATTCTCTTCCTTCTTCATTGTAAATTTTACACAGATAACACCGGATCAACTCTGCAGCAACCAGTTTTGTTACCAAGATGGCCAAAATAGTGGATGGAAAACGGTTACAGTTTCACAACTCAGACCAAGTCGGCAATTTGGGTCCTTTAGACGAGGCCAAAGTGAAGTAGAGGATTTGGTGTTGTCTGAATGGGTCCAGCGTGTGGTAGAGACGCCAATTAGGCTGATTCAGGACCAAGAATCGGCATCACCGACTTCGACTTCACTTTACACTCTGCAGACCTGGCTGCTCCGCATGTGACACAGGGGACAGAGCATACATGGCAAGACATTTGAAAGAGTTAAACAAACACAAAAAACATTCCCCCGCCCCCTCCCCCCCCCCACCCACACACACACACAACACACACACACGCGTTGCCACAAGGAGGAAATGGGCAGGTAACATTAAAAAAACAAAACAAAACAAAAAAACCAACTACAAAAACAGCACCACCACCACCACTCTGGCTGTTTCTACACGTAGCACGGGACAGACTGAGGCACGGCAGACATGGCCGATATGGTTTAGCGCTGTTGGGCTTCTGGTCAATAAGGAACTCCGGCTGCTCACTGAAATGTGAGGAGAACCATACTGACCAGAAGACACAAAGCACAGACGGTCTGGATTGTCCGTGCCTTGCCTTGCCTGATCTTCTCCCTGCAAGAACATATTGCTGTGTTAAAAGGAGCAGAGGAAGCTGAAATGTCCAGAGACTTAAAGAAATTTGAGAATCCCATCTTTGTCAGCTTGAGCGTTATGTTAAGTTTATCAGAGAAAAGAGACCCAGCGTACGTATTGCCGATGCTACGAGAACTGTACCATCATTGCGGGGGAAAAACATAGTAGCACTTTCAAGGTACATTCAAGTTTTCAAATGCTGAGGTGTCTTTTGGACGACATAACATGATGTCTTCCGTGATCTTTTGGATTCGTGCGTTGTAAGGTAATGGAACACCTTGGCTTGTTTAAAATTAGTTGCGTGACCATCACTAAACATGGCCAGAAGGTAGGTAATTTTGCCCAACGCTTTCAGACCGTATCTGAAGCCTCCATCCGTGAAGTTGCACACGGAATGAATTGGGCCTTATATCCTTGAACAGAAGCACTGTAGTTTGTTATTTTTATTTTGAAGAAAGAACCAGGCCCAGAGTACTGGGTCCAGGCCTGAGGGAATAAATGCAATACAACAGAAGGTAAGAATAAGCAAGAACAAACCAAAGTCACAGCATTACGTTTGACAGTGAGGAAGACCATTAAAGTAATGCCTTCAAGTAAGCTCAGACATTTGCAGGAAAGTTACATGGACTCTATGTCACATGGTCATTCGGTAAAAAACAGAGTATTACAGGATTGAGCATTTTACCCTCATTATAGGCTCTAAAATCAACAATAGCTTCAACTGTATTCAATCATACCTTCTGTGACTTTTACTCGTGTGGACACACTGAGCCCAAACGGTTTTCTTCTCAAGCAGTCACAACACCGATTTGATCATTTTAAAAAAACAAACTATCAATTTGTATGCGAGAAGTAGAATTGACACGTTAAAACAAAGAAGGAAATGCTTAGGAAAATCCCCTATTCGTTTATGAAATGTTACTGAGATAAAAGTACGAAAACAACAGAGTGTTTTCTTCGGTGCTATCTGCTAATAATAAGGAGAGAAGCTCTTACATACACATTTGCTAGTTCAGAGAGCGATCCTGCCCCCAGCCTGTGTCCAGAAACATGTGGATATTGATGTGATTGCTGAACTGAGTGCAAAAATAACTTTTAAAACCTACCACCTGTATCCCCAGAAGCCCGGACCTCTGTTTCAGATATTTAACAATAAAGTGAGGCTTGTCATTACTTTAGGAAGGTACTGAATTGGCATGGAGGCATACTACCTTGGAATGGAAGGTATCATTGAACAGCAATAATGCAATCACATGTGTGCACATAGGTATGGAAGTGGAAGATTGGCCACCTACAGACTATGTTAAGATCTTGACTGCTTGCCAGTATTATGAACAACTTGGCCATATCACTGTATCACCTGTAGACTTACACAAGAGTATTCAACTACATGTATCCTCACACTCCGCACCTGTAAGGAACCATCTAGGCAAAAGCCCAGTGACTCAAGAGATTGAAGTAAGGGCTTTTAATAAAGTGCTTCCAGATCTAAAGATAACTTTTGGAACTCATCATGGCCTAAGAAATAATCCACAGAGTCATTCCTTTCCTTTCCTCATGAGCTGGTAAAAGGAAATGTATTTTGCGGAAAAATTTTAACACCACGGTCAGAATCTGATTCCAAACCATGAATTACACACATTCCTGCATTATTGCATCGAGAGGTGTTGTAACAAGGCACATTTAATTTAATACCAGTCTTCAAGAACTCGATATAATGAGGGTGAAATGAATCAGAAAACTAAAGTCAATAACCTTCATAAGCAGTTCTTTTTCAGTTATTACCAACTTGTAAGATGATTATCGAAGACCATATCCAATTCCTTCCAAAATTCAATGTTTAGACGAGAAAAGGAAAGACAACTACAATTGCAACGGGAATTTACCCCAGGTGAGAGAGAAAACATTCAGTAGGACACAATGTCGAAATGGATAGGTCTGTCTAAACTAGCAAAGGGCCCTTTACAAACAGAAAGATAAGCACAGTTTTCTTGTGACTTGATAGAAACAGGCTTACAGTGTGCTGCATTATTGGATCGTTAGCATGACGAACATGCCAATGAACAAAAGATTCAAGAGTCACACACAATTTCGATGTGAATCTTTGTCTTTTGACTTGGCAGCAGGTGAAACAAAACTCATTGAAAGTCATGTTTTTTTTTTTCCCTCACATAATGCTATAAATTCAATGTTTGGGATTAAATTTAGTATTATTCAGGCGTGTTGAGCAAATTTTGAATTAATACTTCCTTAAATCGGCTTGCTGATTTTAGAAAGTTAATTTTGGGGCGAGAGAAGCCAACACGTGTCTCTTCTCAGAGACACGAAGAATCAGGCACGGCAAAACATTCTGATCAACTTGATTTTCTAGTGATTCTGAAGATCCCGTCAGTAGAGTCTGTCCCACCATCGTGCGACACTGTGGGCCTCAGTGATAGTCCCTGTCTGATCACGTTAGCTGAAGTTATTAAGCCACAGGATAAGGCATAAAGGCCTGAAGGTATTATTAGTAATTTGCAACATCATGAATAATTATTCAATATTTGAACAAATGCAAGGAGGGTCAGACTGAAATGGATCATTCGATTCTAAGACCGTCCACTGGCCAATCGTGAGTGATATTTCCTTTGCTAAGCAGAACAAATATAGCCACTGAGTACCATAATTCCTCATCCCTTTTTTCCTGTTTTTAAAGTTTATTTATTTTGAGAGAGACAGGAAGAGAGAACAATAGCAGGGGAGGGGCAGAGAGAGAGGGAGGGACAGAATCCCAAGCAGGCTCCCCACTCTGCACTGAGCCTGACACAGGGCTCGATCCCACGACTGTGAAATCATGACCACGACTGAGATCATGACCTGAGCTGAAATCAACAGTCGGAGGATGCTTAACCAACTGAGCCACCCAGGCGCCACCCCCTTCATTTCTTTTAATGATCAGGAGAGAAACTTTAATTCTATGTGGCCATGAAGCTCTGCTTTTCAAAAACTGTTGTCCACCTCTGCTCTGAATTGGTCATGGCTGGTGGCTCTACAGCCATGCCACATGCTAGGCTTCGAATGTGGAATGTAGTACGAGAGCCCTTTGAAACTGGGGCAGAGGCAGAATGAGAAAGTGAACACATTTTAAGTTAGCCTCACCTTTATATTCAATAAATTGCCAAAAGACCTTACATGCAAATAAAATCAAAGCTCTGGGAAGAAGGGGGAGGAGAGACTCATCGGCATCCATGCCTAGTGCCTTACAAAGAGGGTCACAAACACTTTGAACTAATGAGTATCCTCCCAGGGGGAGCCAAAACTCATGTTCAATAAGGGTTTTCAGTTACAAGACAAATACGTATCAGCAGAGCTCTGGACCTCAGAATTAGATAAAAAGGTAGCAATTCTTCGCTTTCTGAGCCCCTAGGATGCTCAGGCATGTGTCAGCCACATGCGGGGCTTTCTTCAGACGGCATGGTAATCAGCTGATTTCTCTGGAAGGTTCCATCACCAGGGCCCAGAGACCCATTTCCATGAAAATTTTCCTACACTCTGACCCCCTATCAAGTCACAAGGATCAAACCATGCATGGAACACACAGGTCATGGGGACGCCTGAATTCTGGTCAAGGATATAAGGGTTAGAATCGATGAAATTGTAAGAGGATCAAGAAAACCTACTGGAAGCATGATCAACCCAAGGCCGCCACCACTGCTTTTTTTTGCCCTTGGCTTTCTGTTTGTCTGCTTCTCCTAAAATAAAATATGTCCAAATATTAATTCTTATGAAGTGAGAAAACAAATTTTGAAAACCACGCTTTAACAACTCAAATGTCAAAATCTAGGTAAGTTGCAAAAGTACATCAGACGTCAGGGAAAGAAACTATATCAAATCTGAAATGTTTGCACGCATGAGCAGGCGATTTCACAAGGCAAATACTAAGTGTTCTATGAACATTATGCCACATTTTTGCTTTCTTTTTAGTAATAGAGTGCATATAAAGAAATATAAAAAGGAAGGTTAGCTCTCAAAAAGGCATCGCACATTGAATTTTCCGGTGAATTAACAGAAAAGAAGCATCACCTAAACTTTATAAAACAATATAGTGGCAGATAATTTGTGAAGATGCATATATTCCAATAACCAGGAGTTTCCTTGTGATTATTTTCATGCATGGTTGGAAAAATACAAATTTATTGGTTATTAAATAGGTGCTATATACTGGAAAACACCATGTATTATTTTGCCATTCCCCTTCAAATAGAAAAGCATGCAAACTTCTATTAGAAGACCTTTTAAACTTAATTGGATATAGTAAATCTGCAGATATACTGCAGATAGAATAATGTATATTTCATTTTAGACTTCATTGGAACAGACAATAATTGAAGGATACTTAACTACCATTATTCAGATACCACATAAAATATGCATACATATTTCATTTTTGTATAACATTTATAGAAATCAAAGACAACAATAGACTGTGTCCCTAAAATATCTAAAATATTTTCCCGAAAGGAATAAATTAAGCAAATTAATTCTCATTTTCTTCAGAAACACATCTCTGTGAGACAGCAGCTAGGCTATGTGTTGATTAAAGTCATTGTGCTGAAGAAGAGATACTCATAAAGTCACGGAGTCATTACATATGTACTTTGTGAAATAAACACATGTATCCCACTCACAATCAGAAGGTAAAACTTGCTGAGTTAAAAAAAAGATACAAACATGCATAATACCGGCAGAGTAAAAGTAATGTTATTTTACAGCCCTAGCCCTTGTCATGCTATTATTCAATGCCAAGCTACTTGAACAAGAGGGAAACGTCTCGACATACTTTCGTCATCCTCTTCAGAGAGTTTTTGGATGTCTTGGCCTTCCCCTGATTCCTGGGTCAAGCTCAGCATCCTCTCCTTACCCTTTTTGTATTTCTGTTGCCTGGCTTTGATGCGATCCATCCTATAAGATAAAGTAGCAGCAGCAATGCCAAGAACACACCCACAGTTACCACATGATCCGTTTGGGTTTCCACTTGTATGTATGTGGGTAAAATCACAAAGTGGTCAGTATTTGGGACTTTTGAATGTTTTTTTTTTTTATTGGCAACAAGCATCTTCTTGGGGGACAATAGATACATGTCTACACACACATATATGTGTATATGTATGTATACACATATGTATGTATATATATGTGTCTCCCCACATCTCCCTGTTATTTTGCTCTACATAGATGCTGGTCTTAATAATATGATCACAATTATGGTAAAGTTTGGTACACAGTGCTTTATGTCCACCTACACCTTGTACCAAAGGCATTTGAACACACTAGATGATGAAATGGAAGTCCTTTATTCTTCCAGATTTTGCAATTTTTAAAAATTGATACCTGTGTATCTCACATAGTGGTGAAAATCAAATGAAAAGGTATGTAAGTGTGAGGACTATTTTGTAAAAAGCATGTTGCTCTTCAGATGCTCTTAAGTATTCTATCAGACCACGTGACTCTTCTCTATCTCAAATCTAATCTCCTATTGGTTCTGGAAAAATGTATTATTGCATCTTTAATTACTGAGTTAGAGCCTTTTATTTTGTCTGCTTAATTGGGAAGTCCAACTATTCAGAAACTGCAGTGCTGAACTCTGTTTCCCAGACCTGTCCTCCTGCGGTGTTTCAGTTCTTAAGTTTCTTAAAATTCTGGATATGTTGCTCAAGTTTTTAAGCTGATTTCTGCTTCCTGCAACTTATACAGCACTTTTAGCTTCTCTTTGGCAATGATCATTACCTACCTTCTTTTATATTCTGACTTTCTGTCACTTAAGAGGATGCATTCTTAAAGCAAATGGAAAATATTCAGTAAAGTGAATGATAGTAACAGGTTTCCCCTATGGGTAATTAGGAACTCATTCTACATGTGGGTCCAAATTTATTATTTCTCTGACCTGATGACTAGAGACCACAATGGCAACAGTTATACCATAACTGTTTATATGACACCTTATGTAACTCATATCATCAATTGCGGAATAAGCCAGGCAATGGGATGGTGTAAATTATGCTAGCAAACATTTTTGCATGGGGAAAGGAGCTGGGAAATGAGGTCATAAGGGAATTAAGTAGTCTCAGCAAACTTGGGGGATTTTCCTGGTGGGCTGATGGAGTCTCCACTTTCCTGGAGAAAGTGGCTAGGTTTTGAATTCCGTGGCCATCAGCTCTTAAACCTGCCCCTCAAATGAAGAGCTACTGATCCTCGGAAGTGACATTTACTGCTGAAAATTTCACTCCAAGAAAATTCTTTTCAAGGGATCATTTAAAAATTAACTAATTAATTTTAAAAAGAAATTCTCAAAGCTCTTGAGTGGAGTCAGTCCCTTACTCGACTTCCCCAGAACGCTGCAGCAGAAAACAAGCTCTTGAAGCGAACACAGGGAAACGGGGGTTGTATTTCTAGTACTGCCTCTAGTTTGTTGGGGATTTTAAGTCATCTAATGTCATGGGTCAACAGTTTCTTCCCAAAGAGACTGTATCACACTATCTTTAGAGATCCTTCCAAAGCTAGGACTCTGTATTTATTCCTTTAATCCACAGATATAATGAACATTTGCTCCACCTCAATGGTACTAGCAAAGGCCCTGTCTCATTCATGAACTCTTTTCATCTTTATAAAAACCCAGATATGATTGTGAGCCCTAATTTCAACAGGAAGTTGAAATTCAGAGAATCTGAACCATGTGCTCATGGCGCCAGAGTAAGCAGCTGAACCAAGACTTGACATTGGTCTTATCCAACATGGCTCCCCTTTCTACCATGCTGCAGCCATCTTTCTTTTAAATTATTTCCATTTTCAGTCCAGGGAGCATAAGCTACTGCCATGACACAGAGCAAATACCCAGAAGTTGTAAAAGTTAACACAAATGGGTTTTTCAGGGGATTAAGGGTACCTGGGAGTGGAGAGCCAGCCCAACAGGATCAGGCAAACCAAAATTAAAAGGAAAGGAGAAGAGTGAAATAAAGCCTCCTTACTGCCTCTTCAGTTGATCCATTGATTTTTTCTCTTCCTCAATTCTTGCCTTTACGGCCTTTACAATTGTGGCCTGGAAAAGTTCAGCCCCTCTAAAGAAAAATCAGAAATAGAGAAAAAAATCAGTATTTCTATCCTTTTTACTTACCTTCCCCTGAAAATGATTATGAGGATTAGAAAACATTTCTTTTTAAGTCATTAACTGGATTCTTCTGGCTGGCAGTGGGAGTCTCAAGAGCCCGTGTAGAGGCCCCTTCCCAGTGGATGAACACGGCACAGCCACGCTCGGGAGGGAGTGGGCCTGCTCACAACCACAGAAGGTCAGTAAAACAAAACAAAACAAAACAAAACAAAACAAAACAAAACAAAAAAATGGTTTGTGTTTTTCAAGACATTGAAAAGAATGCATCCCTTCAAACCTGTCCCACTGAACCTCGTATCTTAGCGAAGCATTACTCACCTGACCTTATTATATATAGTTGCCCCATGAGGGACCATTTGCAAGGAGGAGTGAGTTCAGATTACTTTCCTACTCAATGAGCAGAAGCAGGTATGGAGTGAGTTGGGCTAAGGAAATAGGCGAAGCTGGAGTTCAAGCTCCATCACGGGCACGTTCTGTCTCCTGCCTCTTTGCCTCTCTGCTTCCCTCCTTCCAATCCCTCTGCCTGTTCTCACTTTTCAAGCCAACTTTGGGTCCTCCTAGATCTATTTCATCAACCTCTCTTAATATCTTCAACTCTGGTTCCACTGTCATCTGATCATATCCGCTTGGTAAATCCCAAGTCAGCAGGAACCCAGTGGTGTGCCAGCCCTGTGCTGGGGCTGTGGTCAGAGGTGCAGGACAGGCGTGACCGGGCACGTTATCTGCTGACTCCTCATGCGCCCTCGGAATTCTTCCCTACAGCAGCTATTTAAAACCCCTTCTACTTTTCTGGAATCTAGACTTCTGTCAAGGGCTCTTCACTCCTTGTTTCCTACTTCCCGAGAGAACGTAAGTCATGAGGCAATAGTTTGCTCAGCTGCCTCCCACCTAGCCTGCGGAAACTCTTTCCTGCAGTGACAGTGGGAAAGGTGACACTGTCGCCTACGGTCTGCCTGTGCACAAGTCCCTTCCCATCCCTGCAGCCAGAGTGGCTCCATCCTTCCCTTATTGCTCCATTTCTGCATCCTCAGCCTTCTCACTGCCACTGAGTCTTCCTCACAAGCATGCCAACATGCTCACATCCTGCTAATCTTAGCAAATAAAAACCCGCGCACACTCATAGTCTTCTATGTCCGTGCATGAATATCACCCAGTCACTGTCCCTAAGCCTTTCCCTTCAACCTCAGCTCTCCCATGTTTGGCTCTGGTGCCCAGGTGTTGAGGTCACCAATTTCCGTGTTCAATTTTCAGTCTTGTGTTTGTACATTCTGTCTGCTGAACATCTGTTTTGAAACAGCCTTTCTCGGACTCCAAGGGCACCATGCTCTCTTAGCTTCCTTTTCTCCTTTCTGGATCAGAGTTGCTGGTCTTCTCTGCCCATCTCTTAAGTGTGGATGCTCCCCAGGGCCCTCTTCTCATTCACATTCCCTCCAACCACTCACCTGCTCTAATCCCCTATGGGTCATGAGGCCCCTCGAGTCTACTCCCACCTCCATACCTGTCCTCCCACTGGACTTGCCAATGGGTTTGGTTTTACAAGCTCACCAACCCAACAACTCAGGTCTGTGGTCAGTGTTCTCCCAAGTCTAGAGCTTCTTGGCATCTCTACATTTGGGAATGGTACCACCATTTGCTTCAACCAGAACCCTGGGCATATCATCCTCTACCCTCTCCTTTCCAGCTGCACCTCCCTTCCTTCCAACTTTCCAGTTGTGCCGATTTTACTCTTAAATATCTTCCTAGTTTATCCCATCCTGGTCTGAGCCATTGTCTCTCTTCTGGATCAGCAGAGAAGCCACCTAACCGGTCCCTTTGCCCATGGTCCTGAGTACACGCCACAAGCAGAGTGAGCTCCTAAAACATCATTAAGGCCACACCATTCCTTTGCTTCTTATTATCTGTGGTATTACTTTTAAAGTCATAAACATGGTTTCTCAGGCCCCTGATAATTGGACGTCTCCCTATCTCTCCAGCTTATTTGTCATCATTATCTTCACCTTCAAATTTCTGTTTTTCAACCATGCTGAGCTTCTCAGGGTTTCTTCATGAAAACTTCCCCTGGTAACTTCACTTGGGCTGTGTCCCCGGCCTTCCTCCCCTACCTCCTGTTCATCCCTCAGGGTGCAGCTTAGAATGGAAGGCTGCCGTGGTTCCTGCCATTTGCAGGTGTTTATGTACCCTTGATATAATCCCCACGGCTTCTCTCCTACCATCACACTAGTCACATGGCATTGTGACTGCCTGTTGATGTGTCCTTCTCCCCACAAGGCTACAAGCTCTGTGAGGGGAAGGCCAACCATCTGCCTCCTTGTAACACAGTAGGCTGTGGACAAATCAATAAATGAATGAATATCTTTTCTTTGGAAATTCCGTTGTGAATTCAACGCTTGTTAAGACATGGCTCTTCTTGAACAAGCATGAGCTGTACTCTGAACCAAAGCCATCAGTTTCTATAACATGAGGAATATGGCTTTCTAAATAACTGTGATAACTTTGAGGGAAAAATACCGGCTTACTATTATGATCTGGATGTCTAAAGACCAAATGTTTAGGAAAAGCCAAAAAAAAAAAAAAAAAAAGATGTATTTATCAGCACAAATACCAGTTGCTCTACAAGTAAATAAAATTTCTATTAGGATAAAATATCTTGGATGAGCCCCCCAAAAGAAAAAGAAACAAAAAGAAATAAAAAAGGACAAGACATTGTGCTCTAATGAAACTGATATGCTGGGTGTTAGAAAAACAATTACAATGGTAAATTCTAGGGCCAATATTGTGCAGAAAATGAAGTCCCTGTTCATGTACATAGTGAGGGCCCATGGTGACACAAAGCTCCTCAGAGTAAATGTAGGTCCCCTACTGAAAATTCTTTCTACTGGGCTCCAAGTTAGTGAACAAAGGCCAGGAACTGCTTCCCTACAAATGGCTTCTGAAATAAACATTTTGTTTATCCTGGCAGAGGGAAGGAATAGTCTCTAAGAGCACTGGTGGTATAAACAGAAGTGTGTTAATCTAAAACACAAATCAAAATGATAGATTCTGGAAATTCCATATGAGACAAGCTGATGATTATCAGATTATTTAGCACCATGGGTCTGATGGAATCAGCAAGGCTGGTGTCCCTGACATGGGCAGAGCTGTCTAGGCATTGCCTTTAATACCTACCTTTCTTCCCAGTCTTTCCCCTTAAAGCTACAAGATTGGGGCAAAAACTGGAAGAAGGGTAGAGTCTAGGAAGAAGAAGGTAGTGTGGCCCGGTGACCTCTTGTTAAAAGAGAAAATCAGGTTGTTGGGGAAAAGAGGTTGAAGGGAAGGAAAAGATAAGAAAAGATGGATAGGAAGGTTTAGAATGAGCTTCAGTATCTATCACACTCCTTCTCAACCTAAATCTGAAAAATAATACATAAGTGTGCTTTTCTCCGTTTTTAGGCCAGAGCCAGAGAGGGGGAATGTGGACTAGTCTCTATAGAGATCAACACGGTCTGTGTTTCTGCTCTTCCTGAGGCCAAAATGAGCGATGCCCAGTGAGGTGGTCTGTGCCCAGAGGGCTCTAGATGACCAGTCTGTCTTTGACCTCTCGTAGCATCCCAGATCTTTGTAAGGGTGACTTGGTACCAAAGACTTTCTTGTTACTCTTCTAGTTTAGGTTTTCAAGGCCTTGTGCTAAACCCTTCTTGGATTGGTTTCTCCAGAAGGGGTTTCTTAACTTATTGCAGGTTCTACAGGCAAGCTCAGACAAGAGCACAGTGCAATATTACTTCCAGACAGATACTTAAAGGGAAACCACTTGATTTCATGGCCTGACCCACCTTGATGCCAGGATCTGTGAAGCTTTTATATCAGCCACAACGTGTAGGAAATAGTAACTCATGAAAACTCTTCTCTGCAGTAGGAGGAAGGCAAAACATATGCTGTCCCAAATAATTCCTGCTTCACCACTGGGGAGTTTACATGAGGAATCATCATCAGCTGGGGTCAAAAAGTAGAAAAAAAAAACAAATTAAAATTAGCATCCATTTTCATTGTTATTTTATAATATCTGTGGCATAATCAGGCTTGGGAACAAGCCTCAGAACAATATTCTGATGCATGGACTTACTTATGGATGGATTTATTTACAAGCAAAGATACACATTTCAACTCCAATGTCAACATTGATTTGTAAGACTGACCACAAGTAACAGTGTAAGGCACAGACAGGACTCTTCACCAAGGGTGCCTCTTCAGGACTTCTCTCTCTGGGAGAGAGAGGTTTCTTTCTCCCTGAACAAGGGCCATGGAGAAATAATGTCTCTATGTCCCGATGCCAGAGGCAATGCTCTGATATGAACAAATAAACAAACAGAAAACAAAACAAAAAGCCCCGGCTATTCTGGGAATGGTAATCCGAGTATAACCAGAAGAGCAGTTAACACAGTATGGTCGGTTAGAAAAAGAGGTTATCAACAGATATCTTATCCTAAATCAAAACAAATTCCCAGTTGCTCTTCATCCTGGGCAAAGGGTAGCCTGGATTGGAAGCCACAGTGGAGAGAGTGCCGTGGTCAAGTAGCCCCCATTTCGGGCACCATGGAGGACCAAGTGTGGTTTTGTCCTGGGTTCTGGTAACAAGAGGCAAAGGATGGGAATGGAAACTTCTGCCTCTGCCCTGGGAGTCTAACTGCAGAAACCGTGGAGGTTCTTCTAGTTGCCTTCCTGATTTTGAGGTTCCCTGAGCTTCCTGAGGAGAGAAAAATCTGGAAGTCAGAGGTACTCTGACTACCCAAGAATCTAGCTGCAAACACCACAGGTCTATGGACTTCTGTAACCCTTCCTAATGTAACTCAAAGAAGTTTGGGGAATTATTACAGGCCACATAGAATCCCCAGACCTGCCAGGTCTTGTACGTTTCCAGAACATGACTAAACATGTCTAGAATAGGGGCACTTCATGGTATGGACAATAGAGTCATAATGTACTACAGTCCTATAGCCTCCATCTAGAAAGGGAATTGACCTCTTTTTTTCTGTTTTGTTTTTTCATTTTATTTACTTTATTTAAAATAAGTTTTTTTTTAGTGTTTGTTTATTTTTGAGAGAGAGAGAGAGAGGGAGAGAGAGAGAGAATGTGTACGCATGTGCATGCAAGTCGAGGAGGGGCAGAGAGAGAGGGAGACCCAGGATCTGAAGTAGGCTCCAGGCTCTGGGCTGTCAGCACAGAGCCTAACCTGAGGCTCAAAGTCACGAACCGTGAGATCATGACCTGAGCTGAAGTTGGACACTTAACCAACTCAGCCACCCAGGCGCCCCTCATTTTATTTATTTGAGAGAGAGAGAGAGAGAGGGAGAGAGAGAGAGAGAAAGAGAGAACACAAGTGGTGAGAGAGGCAGAAGGAGAGAAAGAATCTTAAGTACATAGGGCTCAATCCTACAACCCTGGGATCATGACCTGAGCCGAAATCAAGAGTTGAAAGCTCAATGGAGCCACCCAGGTGCCCCTTTGGCCCGATTTTAACATTAGAACAATACAACTGTTCTTCCTTCCCTGCCCTCCCACTTCCAAATTTGCTTTTCATACTTACGCATTTTATAGCCTTTGACTGTACAGGCCAGGCTGAACGCCTGGATCAACCAGCAACTATTTTGAACCAATTTTTCAATGTATCCACACGCTCCTATCTGAAAAACAAACGGGAGTGGCAAACTGTGAAACCCTGCACCCAGAAAAAGAGGTTGGTGTCTTGTGATCTCCGTAAGTGCAAGAATTCATGAAGTCTCTGTGCTAATGATTCCAGAGGTAACCTGTGGTACATAAATTTCAGTCACCATGGGGCAATGCATTTGATGCTTTAGAAGTACCATAGTTGCCTGGGGGAAGATAAATCCCATGAGTAAAGGAAGAGTCTTTAGTGTGATGATTTTAGCACTTAGAAGCCTCTGTCTTTTCACAGAGAAAATCTTGGACTATTGCAGGAACAAGATGAACTCTGTGATATCAAATGGGTGAGCAATGACCCCCGAGACTTTGACTTTGGTACAGTCACTTTCCCACAAGATCGGACAAATTACACCTATGCTGTTTGCCAGAAGATCATTACAAACATCAGCTGCATGGTTCAGTTCTTAGAATAGGAAAAGAGTACGTATTCTGAGCCTTTTTTGGCCAATTCTCTGGGAAAAGGATTATTCTTTGTTGATTGGCATGTAGTTGTCTCATAACAATGATGCATGTTAAGTTCACATCTTGAGGGGGAAGGAGTTTAAACAAACAATCATTGCCAGCCAAAACATAAAGGTGATGACTGAATTGTGTGTATTTCCTGGGGATATGTGAGGTAGGAAAATGTCATTAGAATTTGCTTGCAAACTGGCAGTTACCCAGCTTGAGTGGCCATGCCCATTGGAACACGCTTTCCATGTGATGATACATGTCCTCCACGGTCATGCTTTCATTTGGGTTCTCTAGGTTGGGAATCTCCTCTTCCCTTTGCCTCCCTGGACACCCTTGATTCTGGTTTTCAAGTCTCTGACAGGTTCAAATGGCATCGCGTCTGGAAAGTCAGCTCCCAACTTACTTAAGCAAGGTATGAGTCACTCCTTTTTCTTGTTCTGGTTTTCCGAAGATGTCGTGATGATTAGCATTAACAGACCAAATTATAATAACTAATAAGTAGGTTTGTTTTCCCTTTCAGAGTGTGAGTTCATTAGGGTAAAACTTGAAGGCAATACTGTACCTAGTTCTTCAGGAGAAAAGTAATGTCTAGCAAAGAACAAGTCTGCAATATAGGTTTACAGAATGAATGAATGAATGAATGGACTTCGTAGCTACACCATTTTCAGGAGTGGTTGTAGGAATCGGCCTCTGGCAACAGATCCCTCCCCATCACACTGGCTGTTAAATAAAATGTTACTCTGCAGTCCTGTCTCGTACCCTCTCCAAGAGCTTTCAATACTACCCCAAACGTAAATAAAGATCAGTGGGGTAAAATTGCTGCATAAAAGTCACTTTTACTACCAACTGGTCTTAGACAAAATTTCAGTGGTCTTAGACAAAGTAAATGACTTGAATACATATTCATGGCAACCTACACTTGGCTTTCCAAGACCTCTATACACAGCAGTACCTCTGTCAAAAAAAATTTAAATGCCTTCATAGACTTGCCCGGCGAGCTCATCTTTAAGTAGCCAGGAAGGTGAGAAGCAGGAAATTCTCACATCACGTCTCTTCTAATGCACTATCACTACTAGAGAGTAGTGGACACAAGGATTCGCTTTGACTTAGGCCAGCTAGCGATATATTAACTCATTCAGCTCGTGCAAGGTTGCCGTTTAATTTCGTGAAACAAGTAAGTAACTTAAAAGCTGTTCTGTGAGCCAAAATATTTGATGCAATTCTAGGATTACTAGCGGGCAGTCTAAGTTACCTACCAGGCCAAGGGACAAGTTGTACCCTGAAACATGGATATTTAATAGCAGAGCAACTAAATTTTGCAGAGGAAGGACATCTGTTTTGCCTCAACCCTCTACTGGCTTAGCTGAGCCCTAATCAGGACCCTTCTGCCCAGAGGTAACCACAAAGTTGCATTCTCCTGTGTGTTTACATCTCATGGGTACACGAAATGTGCATTTAATAGCCCATTCTGTCTCATTCGCCACCCTACAGTGTTACAGAGAACTACGCTCATTTTATTTTGTACTTCCATAATGCTTTCTAGGCAAGCCAACATGATATGCCTTTGGAAGAGATTCAGTGACTAATTCAGCTCATGAAAGAGCCATTTTGTAGCACAAAGTGTGAATGGTGATAAATTATCCCTCAGAAGAAAGGGGATTTTAACTGAAAAGTACATTTTAGGATGCAAATACACATCCTCTTGTCATGTGACCTTGAGATGCTGACCTTGCAGCATCTCATTTGGGGCTTTTAAGAGAGCAGGGTGACTGGCAATTGGGCTTTTAATAACCACTGAATGGATTGTTTACTCTTGTGCTGAAACCACAAATGTGTTATACAGTGGGAGGCACTTACTGATAATATGTTTTTCATCGTAATCACAAAAACGTTGTATGCAATCAGCCAGTCCCAATAGCGCAGGATGCTCCTGATGGGTTTCAGCAGCAAATCACCCCCAAAGAGCAGGAAATAGAAGCAGGCCACCAAGTAACCCATGCAAAAGATGCTGATCCTGGTTGTCCCCGTGATGAAGATGATTGTGAGGACAAACCAGAAGAGGTAGCTGAAGATGATCACTTTGGACATGTCTAAGTATGATCTGGAAAACAAAACCGAACCATCAAAGGGCAACGATACAAACACACAAAAAAACTAAGTCGAGAGATTCTGCTTTAATGAGGGTAGGAGTTCATATTACTCATTTGACTCTCTTGTAAGCAAGGCAGGCCGTGAGCTCGGTATTCATCTTTCATTCAACACTGCCAGGTCTGTAGGAAATTCTTGCCCAGTTAGTAAGAGACGAAGAGGTAAGCTGCGCAAATACTTGTTAGTATCTTATTTGGGCCAAATTTCCCACAAACAGCAGGATTTTCCACCTATTACTGGAGTACTCAAAATTCCTCCCTATCTTCCTGTGGGAGGCATGAAAAATTAATTATATGTTAGAAGAAATTCTAAGATACAGATGCCTTCTGAAGCAAGAGAACAGGGAAGAATGGATTCACTTTCAATGAACTAAACATTAATAGATAAAACGAATCCGTGTTCTACCCGAAGGTCTTACTGGAGATGGGAGTCTGTCCCTGCAGATGAGTAGTAATTCTCACAAAGCGTACACGGTCATGGTGAGGCTTGTAGGCTCTGTCCAACACTGTGTCTTTGGATGGCGTCAAGATTCCTTTTTGGGGAGTAATTTTCCCTGTGACCTTCCTGATGAAAGGTGAGGCAGCCTGTAGGTCACTCACTGTGCAATAAATGGCAGCTGCTGGGAGCTTCGGAGCATGGGTCACTGACAGCTGAGGGAAGTGGTACCCACAGGCCAAGACCCATCTGTTTGTTTAATTAGAGCTTCTTTAACTTGGATGTTTTGCTTTAGCTGTTTCTCTTCCCAGGTAAGGGCAAATGTATAGTAGAACCAATTGTGGGTCAGTTATTTGATGAATGAGCTGTGATTTTGTAAGAGTTAACAAGTAATTTCTTGATAAAATCTGGACTCCACTACCTAGCATCATTAGAGAACATCGTTCCTAAAAGTACACTGTCACATAAGCAACCTTTTGAACTTGACCCTTTGGGGACTAAAACACTCAATCCTTTAAAATTGTTTCCTGAAATGTTCATCTCAGATCTATTTCACTCTTCTTTACCTTCCTACCCAAAGGAGAATGAATAACATGTCAGTATATGTCAGGATCCCGGGAGCACTGCAGGTGAAATTAATGATTCAGACGAGGGGTAACATGGGAAGGCCCACAGGGCCTTCTGGTGTGTGTGTGTACGTGTGTGCGCTCTGGAGTCAGCAGAATCAGCCTGCTGGCATTCTGGGTGTGAGCGTGTGTGTGTACAGAAACGTGTGTGGTAGTGCACCGTGTGCTTTCCATGGATTTCCCTTCCTTGCCTGCAGGTGCTTCTCATTCTTGCTCCAGGGGTCCTGGCCTCCACTCCTCAGCACTCACCTGCTTTAGTCTCAGGTATCATTAAGACCAAGCTTGTGAGGGCCATATGGAAAAGTCTAGTCAAGGTGCCCTGAAGAGGAGCCTCATGGGCCCTGGAGCACATGAATGAGCCATGGTGGCATGTCATGAGGTTAAGAGGCTCCTTTCCAGAGCTGCCGAGCACGTGCCCACGGAGAGGGTGGGTGGGACTCCACGGTGCCCCCGACCGCCAAGTGCTTGCTAGCTTCCAGCTCATGACTGTGCTTTGTGGTGGGTCACTCCCTGACGCGTACTTGTCCGGCAGCCCTAATTGGGAAACAGAACTAAAAGCTTGAAATAATTCCATCTTGAAAAGATATCACTTTAAAAATCAGTGGTGCACAAGCGTTATCTTGTTGACGTTTTAGGCTTTTCATAAGTGCACTGTAGAGTTGAATACATGTCTTTTTCCCTTTAAAATAGGGAAAAAGAGGGGCGCCTGGGTGGCGCAGTCGGTTGGGCGTCCGACTTCAGCCAGGTCACGATATCGCGGTCCGTGAGTTGGAGCCCCGCGTCGGGCTCTGGGCTGATGGCTCAGAGCCTGGAGCCTGTTTCTGATTCTGTGTCTCCCTCTCTCTCTGCCCCTCCCCCGTTCATGCTCTGTCTCTCTCTGTCCCAAAAATAAATAAACGTTGAAAAAAAATAAATAAATAAAAAAAAATAGGGAAAAAGATGAGCTGCACTGATTTTTTTTCCCCTTAGTATCACAGAGAAGAGGTAGAAAGTGGAAGTCCTAGCTTATATTTGTGTGTAGTATGATACATTATTCCTAGAAGGAATCTATAGGTCTACATAGCTGATTATTTTATTTATTTATTTATTTATTTATTTATATTTATTATTTTTTTTTGAGAGAGAGAGAGCACGAGCTGGGGAGAGGCAGAGAGAGAGAGGGAGAGAGAGAATCCCAATCAGTGCAGAGCCCGACACGGGGCTTGAACTCACAAACCGTGAGATCATGACCTGAGCCATAATCAACAGTCAGATGCTTAACTGACTGAGCCACCCAGGCGCCCCTACATAGCTTATCATTTTAAAGCAAATTCACTTATTGGTTTGTTCAGTATATGCTGAGCTCTTAGGCCGCAGAAGGGCCTCAGCTCCCAGGTACTGGAGCTGGGTTGACTGGCTTCAGATCCTTGCTCAGATTCCTGATCCACAAAATGGCAATAACAGTATCTCATAGGTGGTCGTTAGGGTCAGATGGCTTCATCCATGTAAAGCACCTGGAACAGAGACTGGCACTCTGCAATCACTCAGTTACCGCTGTTATTAACATTGCTATGTGCATAATAGGCCAAAGACTATCGGTATGGATGGGGGGCAGGCATGTACACGAAAAGTAAGTTAGAAGTGGACTTTGCCCTAAGTTGCCTATATCTTAGACTGGGGGTGGAACAGGTTTAGATTCTTCAAATAACAATCCCATGCAAACACGATACTCTGGGAGTCAGAAGCTAGGGAGCAAATCTCAGGTGAGGAGAGGCACGCTGGCTTGAACAAGACTGATTTCCACGTGGCGCTGATGCACAGCCTCCCCGGGGCCCTGACAGCAGAACTGGAGGGTGGATGCTAGTTAGTGAGGATCGGCAAGTCCAAGGGCACACAGCTAGCGAGGAGGCATAGAACATCCCGCCAGCCTGTCAGATCCCCGACCACAGGGGTGGAGCTGGACTGTGAGAGTTGACTCTGGAGGCAGTGGGATGCCCGCCACAAAGTGGCATCAGGCGAAAAAAGCATGAGGACTTGGGAACCCAGAGAACACAGAAGGAATACGTAGTGAGAAATTTCATCAGGTTCAGACACACACTCTGCAGAGGGGACTATCAGGCTGCCCAGATCGGCTGCCACCAGACTGCAGAGGATGGCGGAGGACAGAGGAGGTGCTGCCGGGGGGAAGCCGCACACCCGAGGAGATGGCACATAAGGGGGGGGTGCCAGCACAGGACACACTGTGGTTCCCATGGAGCCCACTGGCTATGGGGGGCCAGGAAGGGGAAGAAGGACAGGGGACAAAGCTGAGGAATAGGGGATCAGGATGGACAAGGGATGAAGAGGAGTTGGAACAGAAGATAAAGATGGGGGACAGTGGACAAGAGCAGAGGGTCTCTGCTGGAGCACCAGGAAGCAGTATCATGGGCACCAGTCAGTTTGCGTGTGACGAAGCGGAGGGAAACAGAGGGGACGTGTGTGGGTCATGCCGAGGAAAGCTGAAGCAGAACTGTAATTCTGAGACCCAGTCTCCCGATCGCCAAACCCTCTGCATTTATGAGCTTGGCATGTACAGGTAGGTGCCCAGTTTCCCAAGAACGGGGAGAAGGGACCGTGAGCCGCGGTACGTCTTCCAAGTGAAACACACATGCAAAATGGCTTTCGACCCGCACAGCCACCCTCACCTGCAGTGAATGAAATCTGGCACGGGGTTGTGCTGGCTGAAGGAGGCCGCGTCGAGGTTCATGCAGATCTCCACGTTGTCCCCTGCCATGATGCGCACTGCAGCCTTGTTTTCATCCTCAAAGATCTGCCTTTGCAAGGAGGCGCACAGGAGCAGCATGAAGTCATCTGGCAGGACAGAGAGATCACTGAGTCACCTTCTCCTCATCCGGGTTTCCATGATATAGGAAACAGTCCCCACACGGCAGGAGTGGCTCCCCAGATCCCGAGTGAGTTGCACTCCCAAAGTTCCCAATGTGCAGTTCTCCTTGGATTCTCATCTTGGGGCCAAGTCCCACCTTACCCACCATGGAAGATGCAAGAGGGGGGCACAGACACAGGGGAGCCTGGATTTTGTTTACACATTGGTGGGTATGAGTATCAGGTGATAATCACTAGTCTTAGGACTTGCTTATGGGATGATGTTTACTTGCATTTATCTCCCACCAGAATTTTGAGGAGGCCACTCGAGTACACTTCTCCATCTTTATCTTTTTACTTATGGTAGAGGCAGGTACTTCCGGTTTTCTTCATCTTCTATGGGATCCCCCATTGTACTTGTAACCAGACCCTTTCCGGAGTGGACACGGCAACGAAGGCAGGGAGCTCAGGTGAAGATCATGGCCAGTTACAGGCTGGCAGCCTCCAGCACCAGTGGCTTCGTCGTACTTTATGTTCAACCTGAGTGTGAGTAGGCAGCACGGTCCCTCTGTAGGTGACCCTCTCATCTTAGGTGGGGCTGCTCCAACCTTGGGACCATCAGCCTGCCCTTGGAAGGGCCAGGGGCTACAGCCCGGCACCAGAGCAACTGCAGTTTGGGTAGCATCTTCCTGGCTTCTACCCTCTCAGTTTCAGCTTTGGTCTGTCTGTTCTAGCGGCCTGAAATAACCCACCTCACAAAATACAAGGCTTCCCTCTGTGGTCTGCCTACTGGAAGGCGGAGGAGTGGTGGTGTGTGTGCGGGGTTGGGGGGTGGCGCTGGAGACTGGGTGTGTGTGTGGGGGGCGGTAAAATCATGGAAGTGGATATGGTATTTCCAATGTTTATTTATTAATTTTGCAAATGTAATAGGGCAAGTAGAAGCCATTAAGGACCTGTGATATTAATGCATCAAGACAAGCTTTTACATGATCGCAAAGTGCAGTGGAAGAAGGGGGGGGGCACTAATGAATAACACACGAAGAAGACTTCACAAAGAGAAAACCAAACCCCAGTGCTCCGTGGCCCCGGGGCTGCAACACTTACAGACAAGAAACACGGGGTTGGGCCGCACGATGAAGTCTGGGAAGTACAGCCACTTTATGATGTTGTCGTTGAAGCTAGCACCCTTGAATCTCCACGGGTAATCTGCAGGGAGGGAAGTGGTAAAGAGCAAAATCAATACGCTTCTTCACTACCCTCGCCCCAACTGTCCACAACATAAGGGCTGATTACAAGAGCGGCGGGCTCCTGGGGAGAGCCCACTCACCCCTGCAAGGAGCCGGAGGGACGCCGATGCAGATGAAATACTGGAAGGTGATGATGCATGCCAGGAAGCAGCAGTACTTGGGCCAGATCTCAGCAATGGCCTTTCTTCTGCGCCGATACAAGACAGCGATTAGCCAGCAGGCGTGAATCATGGCATAGAAATCCATTCGCTGACCGATTACATTAACTGACATTAGGAAACAGGTCTGTATAAGGATGAAAAGAAGAAAAAAAAAAACAAAACAAAACCAAAAAACAAAAAACAAAAAACAATCGGATTTACAGAGAAGGGGAGTGGTGTCACCTGTCAGCCCTGGGCAGGTGCCTCAGAGACCTGCATTCCTGAGGGTAGGTCTGTCTATACACGTTCACCAAGTCTTGCCTCTTTGGGGTGTCTTTCAGCATGAAGACCGAAATAGCATATAAATTACTGCCAAGGGAAAGACTGACTACATCACTGTTAGCAAGAACCGCTTCACACTGTGAAGAGAATACAGCTATGATCTCTTCATGTTCCAAATGTGCTCCGTTAAGAGACAGGCACCTACCGCAACCCTTTCAGGTCAAAGCAGTTCATTTTGGCTCAAGTTAAACTTTCAGAAAGAATGCAAAGAACACAAAGAGATTTATAACACATTAAAGAAACCAGTTAAAATGACAAAGTGGTATTCATGCATCTGTAAGGCTACAGAGATCCAGAGGGGCCAAGTTCATGGCTCCAGAGTATGGAGCACTGGCCTTGGTCTCAGAAAACTTTCAGCCAGGCCAGGTTAACCCTTTAGGAGAATCTCTTTCTGCTGATCTGAAGAAGACAGTCATCACAGCATGGAGGTGTACAAGTAAGCTCCAGTGGCCAACTGGCCAAAAACAGCGATTGGGATTTTCACAGAAAACAGAAAAAAATATATGTCAGCAAAGAAACTCACCTCCAGACCAAACTTGTAGAAGAAGTAATTTATGAAATATTTGGCACAATTAATAAGTCCATCATCTAGATGGAGTCTTGTAATGTCATGAAAGATGGTTTTAGACACAGGGGCCATGAGGTTGTTTCGACCTCGATAGTATTCCTGATGGCGGTAAATTGTAACCTCAAAGGCCAGAATGGCCAGCATCAGCAGATTATTCTACAAAGCAAGAAAACACAATTGTGCGAAGCCAAACGCTTGAGCTGGGTAATTTTAAACAATCCCCACAACATATTATTTCTTTTCCCATTCGTGGTGTCTAGAAGAACAATGCTTTATAAAATCCCCCCTCTATAAAAGCCTTGGGTTCAAAGTTCATTTTCCCTATGGTACGGTAATGAGGTGGAGTTATGTGCATTCTGCCAATCAGGGTGATTCCCATGATACTAGGATCTAGAAACTCTAGACAGAGGGCTGGTGATGCTCATACCTGTTTCTGGAAAAGTACACTACCCATAGGAAGATGCAGTGAGCGGTTGCCTGGGGAGGGTGGTCCACCTCGTTTGCAAGTAAAGGTGCAAAACAGTACAGGGCCATCTGGGAAACACACTAAAGCTGGAGCAGAAATCTTTTAACACCTCGGAAATCTGGCTAGAGAGAGCTGCACACTGACAAGCATGCTCCTTATGACAAAGTAATCAGAATCATACTGAAAGTCGTTAACATTTATGGAAGCTTATGTGGCCAGACACTGTTCTGATTGCTCTTTTCAAATACCAGCTCCTTTTACCCTTATGATAGGTCTTGATGGTGGAGAGCATTTGCTGCACATGATGTCTGTCATATGAGAAGAGAAAGCTACACACAAAAACGGGATGCCTTGTACATTTAAAAATTCCAGGCATTGAGTATAAATGCTTTTTTTTTTTTTTTAAGTGTTTCCGTCAGTGTGTTAGGAAGACTGCTCAGATCATCCAATCAAACTAAAATAGGAACAGTCTAAAGTATATACTGCTTTCATTCTGTTTGTTAGGACTGGTTGCAAGTTTCTTTTCAAAGATATGTTGTTTAAAATTGTATTCCCTTTAAATATAATACATGTCTTTCATTAAACATTATAGAGACATAGAATTCAGACAGCAAAAATTACTCATAAATCTACAGCTGCTTCTCAGAAATAACCACTATATACAATTTGGTATATTTCACTCAATGTTTTTCTTTGCATCTAGAAGAGATCATACGATGCATATGGTGTATTGAAATTTGCTTTTTTTTTTAAAAAAAAGTTAATATATTTTGGACATCGTTCAACATCTCACAGTATCAATCTACAATCTTTTACATCATATTCCAGTGAATATTACATTTGTTATACTTTATTCAATCAATTTCAAACTACTTGATCAATTTCTGTTTGGTACAATGCAACACTGATGGCCATGCTTAGTCATTTGTTTTAAAGGTGACCCCAAATGTCACATAAAAAGGTTAGCTTCCTCTCAAATGTGGTATCAGAGGTCTCAAGGCAGAGGATCTCAGGCATTAACTGTGCAGAGGCACAAGCGAAGCATGACGGAGGCCTTACCCTCAGGTAGACGAGCAGAGGGGAAGATTTCCTCAGGCCGACCCATTCTGTTGGGTCAATAGGAGTGCTGTAGAGTTGAGACTTGTTCAACTGGTGGATGGGTATATTCGTTTGGTTTTCATTTGGCTGAAAAGAAGAGAACATGGGGTTAAAAATTTCTCCTTCAGCTTCCAGCAAAGGGACCTGGTGGGGACAGGGAGGGAAAGATCCACTTCAGGGGGAAGATCTTACTTAGCATGAGAAGAGAAGAAGGGTCAGAACATATCCAACATGGCTGAGGTGACTGGAAGGCCAGGCAGAATGTGCCTGGGGGTATGGGTTTCCCAATAGCCGCCTCGCTTCCCTAAGCCCCAGTCAAGAAGATTCCCCTCTCTTTGAGGCTCACCAAGGAACAGTTAACAGAAAAGTTCTCAGGCTTAATGGTTTGCAGCTGGTACAACATTTTGCAGACGATGATCACACACGTCCAGACGGTGCAGACACTTGAAGCCAGACGGCGTAGCTTGGCGTATGGCAGAGCAAAAGCCCAAGAAATCAAAAATACAGAGTTGAACAGTGACACCTGAAAACATAAAAATCAGAAATGAGGACAAAAATACATAATACGGCATAACATCCACACAATGCGGCAACTCGACTTACTCAGTTCAGCAGAGTTTGATGGAGTTCCCAGCACACACAGGGCATTGCCCTATGTGTGTATGTGTGGAGATATCTCACATGGCAGAAAGATACATAACCAGGATATGTTAATACAGCATAGTAGTGGCTCAACTATAGATGGGAACAGGCTTCTATGAGAATACCCAGAGGGGGTCCTTGGCCAATGTGGAACTTCCAGAACATTTCCTGGAAGAGACACTGCCTGAGCGAAGCCTTGAAAGATGCATAAAGCCAGCCAGGCCAAGAAAGATGAGAAGCATATTACAGGTAAAGGATGTATAAGAAAAGGCAGGAAAGCATGAGGTGGCATGGTAGGGACAGATGATCACAAACAACTAGAAATTCTGGAGTTGAACACAGTGAGCTGCAGCAGCAAATGAGGCTCAAGATGCAGCTGGGTGCTGAACTTTTATGGACCTTTTTTAAACCATGCTATGGCCTATGAACACCTTGTGCAGAAAATAGAGAGCCAAGGGGCGCCCGGGTGGCTCAGTTGGTTGGGCATCCGACTTCGGCTCAGCTCATGATCTCACAGTTCGTGACTTCGAGCCCCGCATCCGGCTCTGCGCTGACAGCTCGGAGCCTGGAGCCTGCTTCAGATTCTGTGTCTCCTCCTCTCTCTGCCTCTCCCCTGCCCATGCTCTGTCTCTCTCTGTCTCTCAATAATAAATAAACGTTAAAAAAAAATTAAAACAAAAACAAAAACAAAAAGAAAATAGAGAGCCAAGACTTCCCAGGGAATATCTTCAGGAAAGACTTTCATTTGTTGAAATAAGTATGACTGAAGAATGGAGGTACATCACCTTCAATGAGAGGTAAGGAGACCAGCTTACATGTGCTGCCAGGAGAGCATGACCAGAGCCCAAACTAGGGCAGTGGAGCAGAGACGGGGATGAGTCACAGATTTGAGATGGGTCGTAAAACTAGCTGGAGTTGTTGGCTGGTTGGCTTGGAGGTGGTGATGGGTGGGGTAAAGGAGGAGCCATAAGAATGCCTCCCAGGTTTCTGGCTTGGGAGCCAGAGCCTTGAGAAGATGACAGGGCCGCTACTGAGATATGATCTTGTGGGGGGAGGGGGCAGGTGTAAAGAGGGAAGGCAGTGACTACAGCTTGGGTGTAGACTCCATGTATGTTTATCAATCAGGTGATATGTCCACTCATTTCCAACTGTTCTCCATAGCCAATGGTTCGCTGAACAATACGGAAGCACAGCCATCTTACTCATCCATGGAAAACACTCATGTGATTAAAATAATGATTAAAATAATATCTTAATATTGTTAAAGTAATGTCCTAAGAACATTCAATATTATCGGCATGAATTAATTAACATTAGCAGCATGTGCTCAATTGATAAAATTCAACAGGTACAAAGGGCTAAGCACACTATAGGTTATCAAAAACATGGATGCCTGTTTGGTCTATAAAACTAAAGAACAGGAAGTGTGGAGATTCCAGGACAGTATTTGATTCTGTAATTTGTTAGCTACTACTTTTCTACTTAATTATTTGTCACTGTCCAAGGCAAGGGACCTCTCTGGGAATTAAAGGCTGAAATATTAGGGTAGTAAGAACTGCCTTACAGAATTAATTGAGGAGGAAAGAAATATTGCCCTGTGAACTATACAACACTCACAAACACAACAAATGTTACATTTTAACAAAATACTTTGATGGCTAAGTGACTCATCCTCAGTCATCGGCAAGTGTCATGTTAACTGGGATATTAAAAAACATCCTTTCCTCCTCAATTAATTCTGTAAGCCTAGTAAAGCTACTATGACATTAAGGCTCTTCATTATTCCTTTTATTATGTATTTAAGGCACTGAGTATAAAAACAGCACAATGAATTTACATACAACTCTTCATCTTTTGAGTGTTAGAGAAAGAGAAGAAAAGGTCTATTTTATTAAGTCTTAATTAGGTTCAAAGTATCATATCCTGTGTGGATCCCCGGCCTCAAGAAACATATGAGGCAGTGCAGAATAGAACTGCATAAAGGGCTCATGACAATATGGTGGAGGGGATATCTGCCTGGGCTGATGCTGGCTGTACGGGAGCACAGGGCTGAATGGCTAGTCAGGGATTAGGGAAGATTGCTCAAGGGCATTCAATCTAAACTGAGGCCAGAGGTACAAACAGGAGTTAGCCAGGCAGAGGAACTGTAGGGATGGGGCCTTCTGGAGAGAGCAAGCATGAAGTGGATGTCCTTGGTGCAGCAAGAAGCTCACTAGGAGAGGACTGTGATCAGGGTCCCTGCGGAAGGCTTTGGGATCCACCTAGGTAGGCTAGGGTGTCTGGGAAAGAAAATGGCGAAGCGCTCTAGGGCCAGATCATGGGGGTCCTATATCTCATGCTTGTGAGGACAGGAGAGCTGGTGAAGGTTTTTGAGTTGAGGATTAACAGGATCATATTTATACACTGGTAAGAGGTTCTGGCTGCATGATGGAATACATACTGGCAGGAGAAGAGATTGGAACAGGGTTGGACATCTGGTAGAGTAATCTAATAGGAAACTGCTGTGGAGGTAGGGAACTCAGTTTTAGACATATTTAGTTGAAGGTGCTTTGGGGACATTCCGGGATAAGGTCATGTCCAGCTGTCACTTGGAGAAACGGGCCTGGAATTCAAAGAATGGGCAGGATGAAGGCACAGATTCATAATTCTTGCACGTAGATAGCAAGTGAACCAGAGGAGCTCATGAGACCACCCACAGGGGGTCTAGAATCAGAAAAGGGGGCTGCGGATGAAACCTAAGGAAGAGAGGAGTTGGTGGGAAGAGAAGGAGGCCACGAATGAGGCAGAAGGGAGGCCACAGAAGTGTGCTGTTTTGGAAGATGACAAAAGCGCTTCAAGGACACGGAAATGATTGTCAATATCCAATGTCATAGAGAATCAGGAAAATGAGGACTGAACAGCATCTGTGAGGTGGGAAAACAGGGACTCGGAGAAGGATCATACTTTGTTCAATACAATCATGGTTGACAACGGTTTCATCCTTTCCCTGATGGTAGGAATCTTGTGAAATGTCCTTTAAAAAGCAAAAAACAAAGACAAATACCTGGAACCCAACCAATATCTGATGAACCAGAATTTGTAGGGAAGGAGCTGGGTCATCCTTGTACCTAACAAGTATCCAGGTGATTCTTATTATCAAGTACCTTGGGAAAGTAATTTTATGCCTCAAGCCTTCCTCACAAAACGTTTTTCCACAAATTGTCATTTTCTCTGAATATAAACTTGTAAGGCTTGAGGCCACTGCCTTGAAAGAGGGGTCCCTGAAAACCGTGGTTCCCCAGCCGTGTGTTGGCCCGGCTGGCCTCCTCCCTCAGAGCACCTGCAGCTTCGGTGATCACTTTCACAGTGACACACCCCTGCATGACACCCTTCCCTTGCACTCACAGCCTCCTGGGGGCCCCTCTAATCTGGCCGTTAATGTGACTTTGGCTTCATTTGCCAGCCATGACCATCAGACTGCGAGCAGAGACAAGAGATGTGTCTTTCATACTTTTGTGCCAACGTCTAGCACAGTATAAGCATTCAGCTTATTGTAATTTAATTTAAGTACATAACAAAGGCTAAATGAATGGTGAGTGAGAGTGAGAATCATAATGAAACATCAACTGACATCTGGGGACAATCTCAAGCTTTCAAGGTTTTATTTAGTTCCTTCAGTCAGTAAACATTTATTGAGCTTCCACAATTGGCCAGCCTCTGGAGGAGCTGGTCAGGGTACTAAAAAAGAATAACCTGATCTCTCAGAGCTTTCTAGGAATGTGGTTGCACATACAAAAAGAAGACAGTGTTATATATATTTAAAATCTAGGTCCTTCCTATGTGGTGTTGCTCTGGTAAGAGGAGGTGATGTAAATGAAAGGCCTCTGTTGGGGCGCCTGGGTGGCTCAGTCAGTTAAGCGTCCAACTCTTGGTTTTGGCTCAGGTCACGATCTCCCCGTTCATGATTTCTAGTCCCGCGTCCCCGTGTCCGGCTGTGTACTGACAGCATAGAGCCTGCTTGCGATTCTCTCTCTCCTCTTGCTTTGCCCTTCTCCCTGCTCACTCTCTCTGTCTCTGTCTCTCAAAATAAATAAGTAAACTTAAAAAAATAAAATAAAAGAAAGGCCTCTGCAACAAATTCATTCTCATGGCCTCTTCTTCCTCAGATGCCCATGATGATAACCTTGGAAAGGTTTAATGTTTGATTCCAAAATGACCTGAGAAATGACCCCGAGAGTTTGTGAAAACAAGTGGCCTTGCTGATGACCTTAGATAAGGATGAAGACTTCACTGGGGTTGTTGACTTTGTTCTCATTTTGCCATTTACTGATCAACAATGTTTGAGAAAGAGTATCTTTTGCGCTAATCAAAATCAATAAGCTACAAATGGAAAATATATGTAGCAAATGTCATTGCTGATGGGCTTCTTTGGCTGAGGATAAGCCAAGCCTTCAAAGCAGAAGAGGCCCCTGCAGGTATAAATCGGCACCTCAGAGGTGCACAACGTTGGGGGGTTGCTGTTCGCAGGTGAACACTGCCCCCAGAACTGTGCAACATGGTTCCCCTCCTGCCCATTCCCCCACCATGAGAATGCCCATACACTTGCCTCTGTTATAATCAGATCAGATTTAGACACATCATAGTCTGGATTGGCATGCAGCTTCTTACAAGAGTCAATGGTTGTCTTTCTTCCCCAACTGTACTCAGTATAGAAAGACTTCAGTCAAAGCCACATGAGGCACCAAGTTATAATGGATGGAAGCAAAAGATTCCAAAATGAAGTATTAGCCAGCCATGTAGACATTTCAAATAAAAACCGTTGATGGAAAACCGTTTAGAGGTCTTTAAGGCACTCTGAGGGGGTACAGATGGGTCAAGATGGTGAAGGTGACAGGACAGAGTGTGAAGAAATTTCTTTGTATGAGGTGCTTCTGTCAGTCCCCCCTTATGAGGTGATGGGGTGGGAAGGAAGGGACGCTACATTCTTCACCCAAACCCCAAGAGAGCAAGGAGCTCCAAGCAGCACCACGCAGAGATGCTGATGTGTGTACTCTGCGGTCTGGACACTGATGTCCAACTTCAGCCAGGAAATCCAGCTGCCAGGGATTTGGTGAGTAGGCACAGGAGTTGCCTCATGGGGACCCACATACACTAACAGCATGAGTGCTGCCTTTGGACCTGAATCGTGAGAGAGACAGAGAAAGAGAGAGTGCCCAGAGCTATTCTAAGTCCCGCTCAGGGACACTGGCCGCACGGGTGACGAGACTCCAATGGAAAGTGTCCGGAAGGAGAGGATGCTGGGAAACCAGGAGGTAGAAGAGCCCCATGAGAGAAAGGGAAGATTTGATCCCCTCCAGCTCAGTGTGAGGCCGTCCTACGATAGCACACCACCATTCCTGCCTGACGCTGTGATTCAGCCCGGGAGGTCACGTAACGGAAGTTAGTTCACTGGAAGTGGGGGTAAGGAGGAAGGCAGTGAGGGGAGGTATGTGTGAGAAGGAAAAAAGCCACTAGAAAAGGATTTGCTTCTACCTGGAAAGAGATCAGAGTTCAGGTGTTGGCAAGGATGTGGAGAAAGGGGAACCCTCTTGCACTGTTGGTGGGAATGCAAACTGGTGCAGCCATTGTGGACAATGGTATGGAAATTCCTCAAGAAGTTGAAAAGATAACTACTCTAGGAGCCAGCAATTGCACTACTAGGTATTTACCCAAAGAATACAAAAACACTAATTCAAAGGGATACATGCGCCACGGTGTTTATAACAGCATTATCTACAATAGCTTAATTATAGAAACAGGCGAAGTATCTATCCAATGACTGATGAATGGATACATATGTATATATGTACACACACACACACACACACACACACACACACACACTGGAATATTACTCAGCCATAAAAAAGAGTGAAATCTTGCTATTTGCAGTGACGTGGATGGAGCTAGAGAGTATTCTGCTAAGTGAAATAAGTCAGAGAAAGATGAATGCCATATGATTTTACCCATGTGTGGAGTTTAAGAAAACAAATGAGTAAAGGGGGAAAAAGGAGAAAGAGAGGCAAACCAAGAAACACAGTCTCAACTATGGAGAACAGACTGATGGTTACCAGAGGGGATGGGGTAGGGGGGAGGTGGATGAAATAAGTGATGGGGATTAAGGATTGCACTTGTTGTGAAAAGCACCGGGTGTTGTCTGGAATGGTTGAATCACTATACTGCACATACATCGTATGCTAACTAGCTGGAATTTATTTTTTTTATTAAAAAAAATTTTTTTTAACGTTTATTTATTCTTGAGACAGATAGAAACAGAGCACGAACAGGGGAGGGTCAGAGAGAGGGAGGCACAGAATCTGAAATAGGCTCCAGGCTCTGAGCCATCAGCACAGAGCCTGATGCGGGGCTCGAACTCACGGACCGCGAGATCATGACCTGAGCTGAAGTCGGACGCTGAACCGACTGAGCCACCCAGGCGCCCCACTAGCTGGAATTTAAACAGAAGCTTTAAAAAAATAAAAAATAGGAACACTCCATCTTCATGCAAAAAAAAAAAAAAAAAAAAAAAAAAAAAGAGAGAGAGAGAGATGAGAGTTTGCTTCTTTTCTGTGGCTGGACAAGTCTAATTAATGAAGTGAGGTTCTGTCTGCTACCTGAGGTAACTATAGTACCTTGTGTTACCTAGGAATCATCAGATAGCATTTAGCATTCAGGGGCATGGAGAAAACTTTCTCTGTACAATACATTTTAAAGGGACAGCAGAGGTCCAAAATAAAGTGTGTTTTATGATTCCACCCCACATGTTCTGATCCTTGATATTCCAGTGACCTCAATACTCATCAGCAATGAAGGGAGCCAAGAGACCAAAGTCAGCGTGCAGACAGGGTAGACCTCGTGACATCCAAGGCTCATGCAGGAACTCACCCTTTGGGGCCGGAAACCCCTCATGTGGGTGGGATGACAGCAGGTGAAGCTGGGCTGATATACTTGGGGGCTAACCATCTCACAACAAGGGGTCTCTGGCAGATGCTAGCAGGAGCGGGGGCAGAATTTCTCTGATCCCAGGAGCCTCTGATGTGTTTTATTTTTATTTTATTTTTTAAAAATGTTTATTTACCTTTGAGATAGAGAGAGAGAGACACACACAGAGTGTGAGTGGGGGAGGGGCAGAGAGAGAGGGAGGCACAGAATCCGAAGCAGGCTCCAGGCTCTGAGCTGACAGCACAGAGCCCGACGTCAGACTCCAACTCATGGACTGCAGGATCATGACCCGAGCCGACATCGGACACTTAACTGACTGAACCACCCACATGCCCCGATGTGTTTTAAACATACAGGCGAAAGAGGTGGAATTAGGAAGGACAATCCTGGAAGTGTGCACAATGTATGGATCCTAGAGAAGGAAACGGTCACGTGCTATCAAAGGCCATTTTCCTAAGGGTGTAACAGGGTGAACAGATCATGTTGCTTTATCTACTTGATAGTCTATTAACAGGGCATTCTTGGGATTCATTAAGATGGTTTTAACAAACACATTTGGGATTTGTAAGAACGTGGTATCATTTAACTCTTTTATTTCTCTGTCTGAACTCTGTAGGATGGATTTCAGATAGTGGACTTTCTGTGCCTTAATTTCTTTCATTTAACGCCCAGGCCCATCATAATACTGTCTTCTGTGCAACAACTTCTCATGCCATCAGAAGATATCTGTGCATCAGATTGGGTTAATTCAGAAACAGCCTTTGCGGATTTTAGGCAAATGCCTTCTCTTGCCCTTCCTCATTGCTCTCTACTTTTTTAAGTTTATTTTTACTTATTTGGAGAGAGAACTAGACGGCGAGGGGGGCAGGGGGAGAGAGAGAGGGAGATAGGATCCCAAGCAGGCTCTGTGCTGTCAGCACAGAGCCCGATGCGGAGCTCGAACTCCCAAACCGTGAGATCATGACCTGAGCTACAATCAAGAGTCAGATGCTCTCGAACCACCCAGGCGTCCCTTCATTGCTGTTTTAATACTCTGACCCTCAAATTCTGTCTGACTTGGCAGATTTACTTCTGCAGTTAAAATGCTGAAACTTCTTTTTCCTCAGTGAACACGCATATTAGGCTAGATTTTAGTTGTAATTAATGTGGAGGCTGTTAGTTAACAGTGTAGTATATGTCACTCTCTTCTATACATCTCTCACAGGGAGAGCAGTTTATGTTTTTGTTCCCATCTGGCAGTGATCACAGATCCATTTCAGATGGTTTGTATAAAATGGAGAAAGGTCTAGTTTAGACTGTGGAGCTCAAATAAGGTGCATCCCTAGTGACCTTCTCGTGAATATTTCAGGTAGTATGATGTTATTATTTAACTTAAAAAATTTTTTTTTTCAACGTTTATTTATTTTTGGGACAGAGAGAGACAGAGCATGAACAGGGGAGGGGCAGAGAGAGAGGGAGACACAGAATCGGAAACAGGCTCCAGGCTCTGAGCCATCAGCCCAGAGCCCGACGCGGGGCTCGAACTCACGGACCGCGAGATCATGACCTGGCTGAAGTCGGACGCTTAACCGACTGCGCCACCCAGGCGCCCCATATTTAACTTTTAAAAAAATTAGAGGCAGTAGTTCCCTGACTTAATTTTCATAGGGCAAAGACTCTTTTGCATTGTCACTCAAAACTAGTCCAGGCAGATCAGAAACATGCAGAAATTATCTGCTGAATAAACTGAAAGAGAGCTAATCTCTCCACAGTATGCATCATAGATTTGTTGGTGGAAGGATGTCTCTCCCCTTTCCAAATGAGAAAACAGAACTGCAGTCCAATGTTGAAACAATGTGTCTTGTCACAAAACACCCAGTAATCAACAAGGTGAACTCTACCACACTTTTTATTAAATTTGGGAAGCTGAGGGGTTCCTGGGCGGCTCCGTCAGTTAAGTGTCCGACTTCGGCTCAGGTCATGATCTCACAGTTCATGAGTGTGAGCCCTGTGTCGGGCTCTGTGCTGACGGCTCAGAGCCTGGGGCCTGCTTCGGATTCTGCGTCTCCCTCTCCCTGCCCCTCCCCTGCTCATGCTCTCTTTCTCTCTCAAGGAATAAACATGAAAAAAATTAAAAAAAAAAAAGTTGGGAAGCTGAATTTATTCCTTGGTAAACTGGAATCTTCTTGCTTTCCTCACACACAGTTTATGGAGCTAGATTTCCAAAGGTTCTGCAGAACAGTAGCCTGCTCTCACACACTTCCACCAAAGACTACATGAAAATAAGTAACCTTTCTGACATGAACAAGCCAATCGGGAACTCAGCCAGGAGCCTCTTTCTGCCCTGCTATCTTTCCCACCTCTCAGGGCAACTGGCCTTTGATTTTTCCATATGTCAAAGGGTATGCGCCCTCTTAGAGCCTTGGTGTTCTAAGGTAGTGGGAATTACGCTTAAAACAAAATCGTGGACAGCTGGAAACGGGAAATGTTGACCCACTGGGGTTCTGCTTGGCCTGAAGATACAACAAACATTCACTTGCCTCTTTCACAGAGACCCAGATGATGTACGATGAAACAATTTTGATGATGTGCAACTCCAAAATCCACCACATGAACACCTGCAGTTTGTGAAAATACTCCAGGAATTTTAAGAAGAGCACAGTGAGGCGGTCAATCACCAGATGCCATTTGTTTCTTAAATCTGCAAAATAGTTAAATTCACCCAAGAGCATAAAAAAATGTGGGTGGCTTTTTTGTTTGCATTATTATTTAAAGCATATCTTATGCAGACTGGAACGAGAAACTGCAAAATAACAGTAGTGGATGAATTCTAAGAATATCAAAATCTGGAGGAAGGGCGGTCTAAGAATCCCACATCATGATGATGTAGACACCATACGCTGAGACTCGGAGGGACGAGGATTTTTATCCACCTGTTAAGTTAGTGTGAAGAGGAATGCTGACCTTATTTACTTCTAAGGCTGAGAGATATAATTCCCTAGTTTCTGGGGAATATTCAGTAACCGAGCTCCCTCTAAATGACATCTTCCTTGCCAAAACCAGGCTTCCGTAAGTTCCAGTCTCGTCCACCCCCACCTCCCCCCAACCCGGGGCTTAAAGAGGGCCTGGCTGAAGCACACCAGTGGCCCTGGGGGAGCGAGCCTCCTCAAAATTGGGATTTGAACACCCAGGGTCTGAATGACCTGGTTCCAGTTCATGAAATGTGGTCAGATGAATTCTAATCATAATTTTTAAGCAAATTAGTCATTTCCCTCTTTCCACCTTGTGCCAAGTAGTAATATTTTGCAGACTGGGGTCATGCTTTTGTCTAGAAGGGCTGTCTTGGTTCATCTAAACGGAGGTCAGGACAGAAGCATTTTGTGGTATCAGCACGTCACCACACGTGTAGACAAAAGCTCACGAGCCCAGGCAGATAAAGACCTGAGCGTGTCTAAGTAGCTTCTTCATGTGGCTGGGGTGGTTGTAACAGTTCTTGTACTTGGTCCGAAAAGTTTAAGTGAAGTTTCAGTCGTCGTCGTGAAAAATGGCTATTTACAAAGTGACTCAGATAAGAGTCGATACAAAGATTTCAGTCATAACTGAGCATACTTTAGAGGTGTGGACGGCAGGTGTGTGGGGGGATGCGAGAAAAATGAAATCCAATCTTTAGTGAGATCCTATTAGTAACGCTCAAAACCTTCATGAAGTCGGACAGCAAATCTTAGTCCTGGGTCCTTGGTCCCACCGAGCTCGGTGCTCCTTCACCCTGAGGAACAGCCGGTGCTTAGATATGGAAAGGGAAGTTCTGGGCATCTCTCGGGGTCTTCTGAGATGAGGGAGTAAAGGGACCAGGTTTTGGGGAGCGTGCCTTTGGGAGGGATCTTCTGCCTTGTGCTTTTTCATTTTCTAAGCCCGTAAAGCACAGAACACCAGCAAAGTCAAGAGCAGCACATCACTGTCATGCCCCAGGCCACCACCCCAAAGGCTATGCAATCTTTCCTCCCATAGTGTCTGGGAGCTGCTAAACAGTAAAGCGCCTCGTGTTCTCTGCTCGCTGTCAGATAAGGCGTCCTGATCACCACGGCGGTCCAGATCTCCGTCATGCCCTATTAAACATTATTTCAAGTCTACGAAGAGAAACAGGAAAAAAGAGCCTAAAGAAGAAGGAGGGAGAAAAGCTAAAATAACAACAACAAGAAAAACACCTCCAGGAGTTGGCTTCAAATGATAATCATCCTGTTGCTTATGTGCTCCACTGGTTCCCGGGTCCTGAAACATTAGGGCTGAATTACAAATATGTTCTCAATGACCAGTTCCCTGGAGAAGTCCCAGCCTGGCTTTTTTGAGAATGCATTTGAAAAGGCCCTGTCTAGAACTTTCTGAAATTCTACACAGCTGCCTGCCTCTGCTGCCGGTAGGAAATGTCCTGCCCAGGTTTTCTACTGAATAGAGGTTAGAGCCACACCCCTCTGGTTCTGGCCAGGATCACCTCTGGCAGATCAGTAGTTGATAACCAGTCATCTGCTCTCTTCTTCTAAATCAGAACCACAAAGAAATGATGGGAGCAACTAGAACTGGAATATTGTAACAATTGCAAAAAAGACCCCACCCCAATTTTTATTTCCGACGGTTTCAAATATATATCCGTCCGGGCACATGTCAGTTTCATTCACTGAGTCAGTCAGCCAGGATTTTCTGAGCAGCTACTGGGAGTGGGCGGGTTACCTGATGTCTCTTCCTCCTCCTCTTCCTCCCCTTCCTCCTCTTCTTCGCTGTCTTTCCCAAGCTCAGCCTTTTCCGGGCATTCCTCTGGCTTGTCCTCCCCAGACTCAGCCAGCTTCTTCAAGTCCGGCTTCTCCAGGCTGGCGGTCAGATTCATCATGGCAAGGTCTGGAAGGCTTCCTTCAGGGTGGGCCAGTCTGTTGGCAGAGAGCAGCCGAGTCAGGAGAGGAAAGAACGCCAGGAGAGATTTGAGTGAGGGGCAAGTAAAAGGAGGATAAACAAAAATGAAAATCAGTGCACGTACACAGGCCTTGCAATGTGGGGTGGTTAGCGTCTGGTCGCTTTTTTTTTTTTTTTTTTTTTAAGCTCTTTCTAAAAACAAACTGTAAACTCAGCTAGGTCTTGTTAGCTTTTCCAATTCAGGTTCTAGTGATTAGTCAGTAATGAGAGCTATCGACACCTAAACTTGACATTTTTCCCGGAGGAGAAAATGGTCAGAGTTTAGGATGTAGAAGCATGAAATGGCATCATGTAGAGCAAGCATTTCATGGCTTCACGGGGGACTTACTCATTTTGGTGGATTGGTAATTTTTTCTTGATGCTGCTCAAAGTAATTGAAATAGAAAGGAAAAAAAAAAAAGGAGATGAGAACAGAAGAATTATAAGGAATGTCAGAGATCACACATCATGCTACATATCATCCACTATCGCATTCCTGTATGCCGGTTGCAGTAAGTCCTAATGCCAAGTGCATTCCAGGATGGCGTCAATAGCGTGCTTGTGCTATGAACCCTAGGCTTGGCGACTTGAGTTGAGAGTGGACAGGACTGCAGGTTATAAAGGGGAGAACGTATAGACTACAGAGGCAAATCATGTCATGCTTTTTTTTGGTAACGTAGCAAACCATCCCGCAAGAATCCAGTCACTTCACGCTTTTAATAGGCTTTTAAAAAACCATTGTTAAATGATACGTAATCGTAGTCAACCTTTGCATAGACTCATCTCATTCTGCCATCATCTAAAGCACATGTAGTGGAAGCGAAATGCTTTCGGGAGCAAGAAGTCTGCATCACATCCCAGTCCGTGGGCACGGGTATCAGCTGCAGGACACGCAGTCGTAAAGACACGGTGTGTGACAGCCCAAGTGAGGCACCGGGAGGCAGTTTCACTGAGCCTGGACAGCAGCCAGAGCATTACAACTTATTTCATACTGGACAATAATGAGTATGATTTTCCTCCTAAATCGTTAAAGATTGTTATCTTTGGGCGCATAGCCAGTTTGAAGGAATATTTGTGGGCAATAAATTAGATATTAGGAAAAGGTCTACTGGAAACACCGAAAGTCTTCCCCATTTGTAAAAATTCATCTATACCTTTCAGCTTGGGTGTAATGGGATAGACAATTAATAATGTTATTTTATTTGTATAACTGTGGACTCGGAGTATATTATTTAACCTTTCTGGAATTCATTTTATGTTCTATAAAGTGAGAAAGTTTGGCTAGAGAAAAAATCTAAGCTTACTTGCAACTCATTGGTTTTATATGTGAAACACACCTGCGATGTTGGGTAACTTGTGACGAATCTGCATTGCCCTTAGACTTTCAGAACGGTTACCGTTCAAAAGTAATTCCTCTTAACAGGGTGTCAAGCAGGTAAACTATAGAAACACTGTTAATTGAATGAATACACAACATCCCGGGGATGGTTCAACATTGGTGGAAGGGCTTACACTGACTTACTACTTTCTTATTTTCCAAAGCTAGGCAATTCACCCTCCTGTCTCTGAGAACGTCTTCCACTCTTGAAACTCCAGTACCATATTTTGTACACCAGCACTGCATGTCAGATCTCACGGGGCACACGTGCTATTCCTGCTTTGTCAGGACTCTGCGTATGAAATGGTATCCAACGTAAAAGCAACCGGGTGTCACACAACCGTCGATATTTATGTGTTCTCGTCAGCATTGCCAGGTGATGCATCTTATAAGTAAGAAGATACTTCTCATGATGACATTTGGTGGAAGTATGACCGTGTCAGAGTGCATTTCTAACATCTACGTCAACACTGCCATGACTTGATACTGACATGAAATACAACTTGTCGAGAATTAGAGCTAGTTTATGGAAGGAAACTTACAGACCTGAGGCTGTTGCTTCTGCCTACATAACAAAAAGTCCTGAGCAACAAGGCCCCCAAAGTGTCGTGGTACGAAAGGCGGGGCAGATTGAGGGGAGATTAGCTAAGGAAGGAATCAAAGAAAAACACTAGAGTAAGCCTGGTGTGAGTATGTCCCAAAGATTGACTTCCTGAAACCCATAACAGTTTACAAGAGATCTGGGACTAGATAATGCTGGGGAGAGAAGAGAATCAGATATGAGTGTCTAAACCAAATATCTGCACATTTCTGTCTGACATAATCTTTATGAGGAAACAGGGCACCCGGCTGCCTGCAGGAGCAGACTAACCTCAGGAGCTGGTAAATGGCAAAGGGAAAAGGGTAGACTTCTATCAGGCTGTCGTTGACTAGAGTCTAGGAGTCTGTTAACTGAAAAATTGCATGAGAAAATCTACGTGCATAAAATGTGTATGGACAAAAATGTTTTTAATGCCTGATTGGAGTTTATGACTTTTTTTGCATTTTTTAATTTTTAATTTTTTCATTTATTATTATTTTTTATTTTATTTTTTTAAATATAATTTATTGTCAAATTGGTTTCCATTCAACACTCAGCGCTCAGCCCAACAAGTGCCCAAAGGACAGCTGTGTAAAGCCTTTCATTTTCTCTTCCATTTTTTCATAGCAGTTTTTTTGAAGGCAATACAGAAGAATGTTAAAGCATGTTCGTTAGACTCAGAAAGACTTGGATTCAGGCCTCAACTAGAGAACTTACTAGCCAGGTGACTTGGCAAAACTCCCCACCCTGTCTCCTAAATCTCAGTTTGCTGATCTATAAAATGGAGTAACAGCACCTACTTCACAGGATGCCATGCGATTTCTGTTAAGCTCTTAACAGCGTTTAGCCCACAGGGAGTATTTTTAAAGTACGGAGCCACCTGCTAACGATAGATTTTCATACACTGCTTTGATAATCTCGATCATGAAGAGGAATTAGAAACATGCCTTTGTAAGGGACACTAGACACTGGGGCAGGTGCTCAACTTGGACTATAACTCTGTCATCAGCACAGTCTTGAACGTAACTTGTGTATTAAAATGGCCACTCGGAAGAAAAAGAGCAAACGTTTCTTCCTTGGGAGGCTGTCTCCACCCCTCTCAATCTTCTGCACCCTCTGCTGTCTGCCATCCTCTCCCACCACATTTGCTGAGGCTGGGCTCCCGTGGACGTAGGGCCATCTGCACAACGTGGAGTTCATGGGCAGAACTAGCCCCTGGTCTGCCATCCTGAACAGCTTGACTGATTCTCCAGGAAAGCCTGTGTACCTCAATCTAGATATTTCCACCCCCTCCCCCCAGTAAATTTTAAAAAGGGATCCTGGTTTTCCAAAAATTAAATTAGTAACCACGCTCCCTGAAACTTCCGGCAAAGAAACTTCCAATACTGGTATTTCTGTATTGATCCTCATGGGCAAATTATCTAATCATCACCTGAAGGAGACTTATAAATAGGGTGATGAACTGGATTCTCAGAGAACCCCCTCTCACACTTCCTCAAATCCCATCTTTTTTGCATGCCTGGCCTCTCCCCACCAAGGAGTTCATTTTCTTTTCTTTGCATTGTCTTTATCTACACCTATAACTTCCGTAGCTTGCTTTTATGATTATCCAGGCAGGCTCTGAGCTGTAATCCTCTCACTGACTGGCCATATCTCTTTCTGCATTCTAATAAAGCAGGTGATGTTCTTCTCTTTGTGTCTTTACTCACTCTTTCTTTCGTGCACCCACAGCTCTTTATACGGTCCATAATGTGTGCATCTCTGCAATTGTATCTACATACTTTTATTCTAATTATGGCTCTGGGGATTCTTCCTTTAAAGGGCAGAAACCCAGCCTTAAGTCTACTGGGCTCGCTTGCAAAATGTGATTGACTGAATGTCTGCTGAATGGATTCTATGTACTGGATGGCATTCTTATTTGAAACAGAAGAAACAAATTATGATACACGGACAGCTGAAGAGGCTTAATTCTATACTAGGAACTGACTGTGACTCAATATATTAAGCCACATATTAAAGAAAATGGAGTCTACCACGGTAAAATCTCTTTAGTCTAAATTCCATTTATTTATAACTATTCTAATTCGGAATATGTGGTAATGTAAACTGCACTCACCCCATTCATTAGACTATTAGAAAAAAGAGATATCTTGCAAATTTCTAGTGTTCATAAGTAATATTTAAAGAATATCTATACTGCTTGTTTTCTAGAATGTGTACTTTTATTTATTTATTTTTTATTTTTATTTTTTCAACGTTTATTTATTTTTGGGACAGAGAGAGACAGAGCATGAACGGGGGAGGGGCAGAGAGAGAGGGAGACACAGAATCGGAAACAGGCTCCAGGCTCTGAGCCATCAGCCCAGAGCCTGACTCGGGGCTCGAACTCACGGACCGCGAGATCGTGACCTGGCTGAAGTCGGATGCTTAACCGACTGCGCCACCCAGGCGCCCCTAGAATGTGTACTTTTAGAAGACTATAGACACAGATGAGCAATTTATTTGTAAGTTTAATATCACATATTGAATGTGTGTGGTAGTAATTCCTTCAAAAAATCTACTAGACATGGGGCACCTGGGTGGCTCAGTCGGTTAAGCATCCGACTTTGGCTCAGGTCATGATCTCGAGGTTACTGAGTTCAAGCCCCGCATCAGGCTCTGGGCTGACAGCTCAGAGCCTGGAGCCTACTTAGGATTCTGTGTCTCCCTCTCTCTCTGCCCCTCCCCCGCTCACACTCCGTCTCTCTCTGTCTCAAAAATAAATAAACATTAAAAAAAATCTACTAGACAGGATTGGGTATGATGACTCTAATATCTGCATATGTGACAGAAATGACCATTACTCCTGTTAAAACATTCCAATTTATTCTATTTATGAATTCAGTGGGAACTTCCCCACAATGATTCATATCATCAAAATTTTATCAGTCACCCACTGTCCCCAACAACTCTTGCCTACACCTTTTTAGGTCATGTCTAAATGTTGATCAACCCAGAAGTTGAATGTAGGTATGTCTTTTCTTACACCCAGAACTCACGTTTACAAATACATTATTCTCCCTGTGAAATAACATTGAGCATTAAGGAAGAAATTATGGGAGAAAGAAAGCTCACTTACTTAATAAAAGAATTGACTTATTTCTTACTTTCAACAAGACTAGGCCCTATTCAAAATCGGGCTTTACACACAGCCTTTCGGAAGCATAGTGAGGGAAGAGTTTATTGGGGAATGTCTTCCCTGGGGCATAAATCTGGCCTTTCTTAATATGTTAGCATTCACACAAAAATGAAAGATTCCACTGGAAAGAAGACAGTGCTAACAGTGGAATTCTTTGAGTTTTTAATTCTTTCAGAGGACTTTGAATTCTGAGAATTCCTGAATGTATCCCCTGGCCTTGTGACTTAACAGGCATGGGCTTTCTCTCAAGAGAGAAGTCTGAGACAATCAGAACCATAACTTCTGTTAGCCTGGGCTATTGGAACCCATCAAACCAACTCCTGCCTCCTTAGGTATCCAAGCCATCCCCTCACATAGCAGATGGTAAATACTTTATGGGAAGACACAGTGAAAGACAGAGAAAAAGATATAGAGGGACAGGGGAAGAAGGAGAAAGGGAGAGGGATGGAGGGCAGGGCCAGGAGTGGAGAGGAGGGAGGACGAAAGGGAAGGGATAGAGGGGGAGGGCTGGGAGGGGGAAGAGAGAGAGAGAGAGAGAGAGAGAGAGAGAGAGAGAGAGGTTGAGAGAAAAGTTTCTTATGTTTTAGAGATGAAATTTCAATAGTTGCTCAAGATCTCCAGCTAGAGTTTTTAGCTAAAAACCTGAGGTTGATTTTTCTCCCTCAGTCTGTCAACAAAATCGCCCCCCAAAGGAACCAGTCACTCCTCACCCCTCCTTCTTCAGTGACTTGCAGAGCGATGCACTAAGTTTTCACACTTCCTCCTAGAAGTTTTGCCTCCCAGGGCTTGCTACTCGGTTGTCAGCTTTAGGATTTTATTTAAGAGAATAGTGAGTGAAGTAGAAAACCAACAGATCTTACTTAGAAAACCAACAGATCTTTCGAAAAAGAGTTTTTTTGGGGCGCCTGGGTGGCGCAGTCGGTTAAGCGTCCGACTTCAGCCAGGTCACGATCTCGCGGTCCGGGAGTTCGAGCCCCGCGTCAGGCTCTGGGCTGATGGCTCAGAGCCTGGAGCCTGTTTCCGATTCTGTTGTCTCCCTCTCTCTCTGCCCCTCCCCCATTCATGCTCTGTCTCTCTCTGTCCCAAAAATAAATAAAAACATTGAAAAAAAAATTAAAAAAAAGAAAAAGAGTTATTTTGTTGATTGGGTTTGTTGCAAAACACACGTTTCTGTGACCTAAATGACTGGCTTTATTGCTAATGACATAAAGTTATAGGAGGGGATATTTTAATTCACCTATTTAATAAAGTAAGGACAGCTGTAGTAAATTCACTCCCTAAGGATCTTTTTCTCTGTGTTCTTAGGGAAGTTGAGGATAATTCTGCAAACAACACTTATCAAAGCTTATTGTTTATTATGTGTGGTCATTTGCACGTTTTATCTCCCCAGCTGGGTTATAGGGCTATAAGGTAAGGGCCACGCCTCAGTGCCCAGCTCTGCATCCGTTGTGAACTCTAGTGATGGGAACTATCTTTCTTCAGTATGCTGATCGATTGAGGTCTTAATTTTCTTATAACCATATGTTGTTGTGACTATTTGCACTTCATTCACGACATATGTACAGATGGAAGGTCAACTAACGGGCAAGGCCCTGAGGCAGATGATACGCTGACACAGTGGTGAATTATACAGGGACTCTAGGCCCGAGGGGCTGATGCCTCTGGCAGGGGAGATGAGACAGGCAGGCAGGTGGGGGGGCTGGAAGGCAAGTATCAGGAGGCAGCAACCATAAAGTGCTATGGATATTCAGAGGGAAGGCGGATTACTTTTAGCGGGGGAAGTTGGCATGGGTGGGCGCGTTCGTGGAGGAGCGAGATAAGCTCTCACGCGCGCCTTGAACTAAAGTGCCAAAGAATGAAATCGACGGGGCGTACGTTTGAACCAAGACCCAAGGCCGAGCACCAGCTGAAGACCCTTGGCAACCCCCGAATCCACTTGCAGCACCATTCGGAATAGTCACCAAACGGTTGTGTTGGCAAAATACATCCATGAGCATACCTGAAGACCACCGTGCACTATCCGACGACATCATTTTCCGTTTACAACATAGTAAAGTGTTTAACACCCTAAGCGACCGTTAAAAACAACAACAACAACGACAACAAGAGAGAAAACATGGAAGTACCCACCTATTTATTATTAGATATACGCGCCCATTGACTTTGGCATGGCTACGAGGTGAAAGATGGAGCACGAGGTAGCATGCGGTGGCGACGGGGAGACAGGTAGGAGAGAGAAAGAGCAGACTGTTAGAGAGGAAGGAAGTAGACCGTCTTGCAAGCTTTACGTCATCACGGACACTTTCACGCACGAAGACAAGTCAGGGCAGAAAGATTCAGGAGCAACGTGAAATTAGATGTATTCAGGAAGAATGCTGGAAGGTGGCAAGGTCCGGTCCGTTCTTCTCATTCCTCTCCATCTCACACACTTCGCTAAAAATCTGTAACCTTTCAATTCTCGAGCAAATTTATCAAAGAAAATACGATCTAATAGATTAATTCTTGCTCCTTCCCCCGGATTAAAAAGAAATGAAATCCTACTAAGTAACTAAGCGATCCTAACTAATATTGTTTCTTATGTTTTCTAAGACTGAAGGTAGAAAAAAGCCATTTTGTTTCCATATGCATTAGAATACTTTCTTTTTAAAAAAAAAAAAAAAACATTTATTTATTTTTGAGACAGAGAGAGACAGAGCATGAACCGGGGAGGGTCAGAGAGAGGGAGACACAGAATCTAAAACAGGCTCCGGGCTCTGAGCTGTCAGCACAGAGCCCGACGCGGGGCTCGAACTCACGGACCTCGAGATCATGACCTGAGCTGAGGTCAGACGCTTAACCGACTGAGCCACCCAGGCGCCCCTAGAATACTTTCTAAAACGGAGCATGGAGGAATTGCAGGGATGGATATTAAATACCTAATGGATATCTAGTACCTTACTTTAAGTATATATATTATAATAATTATGTTGTGATTATGCTCTAATATTATATATTTTATCAATAGATAAGTGGAATAATATTCCTGAGAACACCTGCTTAGAAATAAAAATAGTTTTTTCTATTATTATGTATATCACAAAACTTTTTCGTAATACTAACTTGATAATTCCGTAAGGCTAACCACAATAGATTCTGCTTCAGTCACACGTGACATTTGCCTGTATGACCCTATTTATGCACAAAAACACAGCTCGCACAAGTAGTGAACCAAATAGGAAAAGAACAGTTGGATATTTACAGAAACAACAGCAGTAGAATCAATGTAAGGAATATAATGGATTGATTATTCCCAATTCGTGGGCCATGGTGGGCGCAGAGAAGGCAAAGCGTGACTGTCCATCTCAACACTGTAAATATTTTTTTCTTCATCAGTTTTATCCTAATATGGTCATTTATTAGGGCTCCAGGGACAAAAAATACTCTGAGGTGAAAACTATTAGTAAAGAAAATACCAGAATGGAAACAAGTTGCCTAAAAAGATGGGATATGTATCCTAGATTCAAAGTTAAAATTTGGGGACCTTCATATTAAACTCTTGCAGGAAATCCCAAAGCACTGAACTTGAGTTTGAACCAAACTTTGAGCTCTTTAAGGTCCTAGACAACTCTTTTTTTTTGAGGAACTAAAAGTGAAATCCCATGTTCCTAACCTCTTTAGATAGCGGGCCTTATATACTGTCATCACTGTTTATGTTTTCTTGGAAAATTAACTGTTCAGGGCATTCTTAGGGCTAAACCATGGCCATGAGGATGGCAAACAATGACCTCAAATGGCTACAGATCATTTAGATCTTCTTTCCCCTCTTGCCATGGCATGGAGGGTGAGGGCAGTGAATGGAGCAGCCGTGGCAACGGGGAGAAAACATCTTCATGTGAAACTGTAGTCTTTCCCCAGAATCTACATAATTAAATAATGCTCTATATGCTTCCAGGAAACTCTGAGGAACAAATTCAGTTTTCATGTACCTAGGTGATTCTTTGGCTGGTACAATTTTTGCTGAGCTGCATTGTCTTCTGCAAAACTGTGGCCCTGAAAATCTCTATCTTCCTGGAAAATTGTAACCTATATCTCTGTTTGATTGTGTGACATTAGACTCAAAGGCTTATGATAACAATAAGAACAATGGCGGGGTGCCTGGGTGGGTCAGTTGGTTGAGCGTCTGACTTCGGCTCAGGTCATGATCTCATGGTTCATGAGTTCAAGCCCCACGTCGGGCTCTGTGTTGACAGCTCAGAGCCTGGAGCCTGCTTCGGATTCTGTGTCTCCCTCTCTCTCTCTGCCCCCCCACCCCCAGCTGTCTCTCTCTCTCTCTCTCTCAAAAATAAACTAAACATTAAAAAAAACTGCTATATCCTGGAGAAACTTTGAACAGAAAATAAAGATTTGAGGGAAGAAAGGCATTTTGAAGAAAAAAAAATTGAAAGGTATCATTAGCTTTCACCAATAATTACATTTCTTTTACAAACATACAAACATGCCGACTAAAAGCCTTTTCTCGATTATTGACTATGATTTTTCGAACAGATGGTGAGGGTTTAGGGTTTATAATTAAATAAAGCAGGTTACCTTGCCAGAGTCAAATACCAAATACTAATTTTAGCCCCAGGTGTGCCAAGCAATGTCAAAAAGGTCATCAAAAATACTTTTTCTAATTGTTGGTTAATCTTACTTTCCTAGACCAGCACTATGTTTGCAAGCTTTTTAACCTTAGAGTGACTTCTTCTGCTAACAAATTTGCCTATAAACAATCTCTCCTAGAGGGCTCCCAAACTTCTAATAACTACCTTATTTTTCCTAATGTTTGATTATCACTGAAGGCAGCCACTGACCCCATTCGTACCCTCTTCCTGGCTGGGCGTTTGGAGGAGACAGGGTTTAGCTGAGTTCTTAATGATGGTGGCAAGACAGGGTAGGAAATAACAGCTGCTTGCTATCTCTGCATTCTACTGGTTGGTCATCTGGAGTGCACTCAGAATGAAAACGACATGTGAACTCAGATTCAGCAAAACGCGATACAGAAAATAAATGTGCTAAATACATAGATAAAGATTATAAAATGGTTTTCATCACCAAATAAAAGAGTTTTGGAGTTATCTGCAACTCCAGCCCTTACTATAGCAGAAAACAGAACACTCGGTATTTCATCAACTGTGCGTGATGAAATACTACTCTAACTTCTTTTGACGTACTCATTTTTTCCCTTAAAGAAGAGTTCAGAGGGAAGCCAAAAAGGCTAAATGGAATTGTCAGCTGGCGTCTACACTCCTTTCATACAGCCCTTTGCCCCCTTGGTTGCTTAACAAGTGTTTTTCCAGGAACTGAATGGTAAGGCTAAATCTGAAACAAAAGAGGAAAATCAGTGTGAACGTTCACTAGTAGAATGCTTGAAATTTCCCTGTGAGGGACCAGACTGAGAGATTTGTGATAAATCCATCACGGTTTCAACACACATGGGCAGGGAGAGAGATATCTCATCTGTTGCTTGTAAATACTTGATATTTATTGATGAGAAGACAACAGAGAGATGATCACAGCAATTACTGTCTTCACTTTATTCCCTTACTTGTTATTCTCATCACTAGATTGGAGATCCTATCCTTCTTAGCTGAGGTTCTTTATTTCCCAAGCGGAAGGGAAAATCCTGCGCCTCACCTTTTGGTATGCTCTCACTTCCTTACTGGTTGTCAGCCCACGCTCTGAATCAGCCAGATTTCTTAAATGTTCTCAAAACACATCACCAGCCCAGATACGAAATATCCACCGCCACCTCTGAAGTGTTTGCATCTGCGCAGCTATTTTGAACCCACTCACATGATGGTGAAGATCACTTCGCATTAACCAGTCATGAGTCACCACCAATTGTTACAGAAAGTGTCATCAAATACTCCACATTCCACCCCCCCCCCCCCCCAGGTTGGTACTCATGGCAAGTTCAAGGCTGAAACTCTACATTAGTTCTTGGCCTCCTGCAGGCCCCCCCCGCCCCCCCCAAGTTGAGGTGGGGAATCAAAGCCGCCCTGACCAGAGCAAGAGGCTCGTGCTTCCTGCTCGCGCTCACCTGTAGATGGCGCTGTCTTCCTTGCTGGGAATGGACTTCAGGTCCGTGAGCTCCAGGAACCGATCATGGAAGTAGTGGAGGTGTAAAATGCACACCAACAGAAAGGAGGTTGGGATGAAGATGCGAGTGAATAGTTCTGCTACGGTGAACTGTTTTAAGCCGAGATCCTCGAGCCTGTAAAACAAAACGACACGAAAAGCAAGAACTTTTCTTAGGCAATGAGGGCACTTTTTTTCCCCCCCATCATAAATTACATCAGTCTTCACTGTCTCAGTTATACCATTCCTTGAATTCCCCTCTCTCTTCCATGCGTTCCACTTTGGTTTCTGCTTCCACCAATCCAACGGACCCGCTCTTACATCGGGCGGTAACAACCTCGGTATCGCCAATCCAGAGTGGCTGCTTCTCTTTAATTCAGCTTCAAATCCTTCTTGAAACCGTCCTGGCCTTGGTGCCGCCACACTGTCCTGGTTTTCCTCTTCTGTCGCTGTCTCCTCCTTTATTGGACCTCCAGATGTGAAATAGCCCCAGGCCTCGGTGCTGAGTCTCTTCTCCCCCTGATGTTTCCCTTAGGTAATGTACAAGTCCTGGGGATTTACACACCATCTTAACACCAATGATTCAAATGCACATTCAGAGTTCCGGCTTCTCCTGTGGATTCTTGTGCCCACATGTCTACCAGAAGGTTTTTTTTTTTCCCCCACAGTTATTTCATATTTAGTGTTTTCCAAATGGTATTCTTGATTTCCCAGTTTTGCTTGGCCACGCTGCTCTCCACCCCGGCCCCCCACTCGAGTCTTCCTGGTACTGTCTACCTTGTGCCAAATTCTGAACTACCTCTTCTAGATGAAACCACCATCATTTCTCACAAGAACACTGCTGTTGCTGACTCACCCGCCTTATGGTTTCTACGCTTGCCTTCTGACAGCATTGTTTTTTTCAGCCAGTCAAGGGTTACTTAAAGACTTAAAAATTTCCCCAAGAATAAAATGCCAACACCACTACCTACAGGCCATGCACATCCTGGGTGCCTGGCTCTATTCTCCACCTCTGCTTCCAGTCTCCCCCCTGCTCCTGGCAGGCGAGCCTTCCTCTGGTTCTTCATTTGTGCCGAATTCAGTCTTGCCTCAGGATCTTCACATTTGCTGCTGTCTTTGCCTGGGAAGCTTTTCCGCAACTCGGCTCCCAACTCACGCAGTTTTCTTAAGACAAGCCCTTTAGGTGGAGTTTAAATGTCACCTTCTCAGGGAAGCCTGCCCTAATCACTCCATTTATAGTTCATATCCCCCACGGTTTACTACCTCAATCTGTCGTTGGTTTTCCTTCACACATTTGCCACAGTTAGCAATTAATTTATTTGCACAGTAAGTAGGGCTTTTTTTTGGTCTCCTCTACTAGAATATAAACTCCGTAGTGCTTAGACTCCATCTGTCTTGCTTCCTGTGTGTGTCCCGAGGCAGAGTCAGTGTCTGGCACATGGGAGGCATTTGATAAATATTTGCTGAATAAATGTTCAAGATGTGTTAGCCTAGCTACGTGGCGATCCGTTCCCTTTCAGCTTTTCGCTTAGCCACCTCAGTATATTCATTCAGCCCTCTGCCCAATTCTGGTAACTAATTTCATAAGTTTATAGCAGCAAATTAGAAAAAGACAGGGTACATGTACAGATATATCACACATACATGAAAAATGATTTCATCATCATTACTCCATTAGCACTTACAGAAATTTCTTTTAAGTCTATACATTTAATTTTAAGCCTATTCATTTAATTTTAGAGAGTGTGAGCAGGGGAGGGCCGGGGGGGGGGGGAGAGAGAGAGAGAGAGAGAGAGAGAGAGAATCCCAAGTAGGCTCCACACTATCAGCACAGAGCCCGACCAGGGACTCGAACCCACAAACCGTGAGATCGTGACCTGAGCTGAAATCAAGAGTTGGACACCTAACTGACTGAGCCACCCAGGTGCCCCTGAAATTTTTTTCTACGGCATCGAGTGCTCCTTAGAATCTTAGCACCTGCTACTTAAATGAGAAGAGGCTGATGCTTTATATTATGAGCCTGTGAACCAACTGAGCCGCATAACTGAACTTCCCTTTGGAAAGCAGAAGGCATGCCTGGTTAAGTACTAAGCAGGTGTTTCAGATGAAATGGCCATTAGAAAAAGTTATGGCATTAAAATGGGGCTGAAAACTCACTTTTCAGTCAATATTCATTGAGTATGTACTATGGGTGTCAGGCTCAGGGCTTGGCAGGGAGACCATAAAATGACCTGCTCTCCAGGAACTTACAGACCCTGACGACACCATGTTTTATTAAAACCTTCCACAAAAATGTTTGAACCACATGCATGCAAGTCTTCATCCTGTCTGTGGTTTCCACAGCTCATTTTACACCAAACTGCTTACTTTTCTTTTTTCAATCCTGTCATATTTTGCCACAGGCCTGGGAAGTTTTCAAACTGATATGTGTATATAAAGATAAGCACCAGCATAGTGTAAATAACCACAGACATCCAAAAATATTTTAGGATTCGCCTCCACCATTCGTAGTGCACCTGTGAATCAGATGTTGAAAAACAAAGAAGAAAAGAAGAATTCGTTATTAAAAAAAAAAGCAAATTAAAAAAAAAAAAACATCTCATTTATTCCAGTATGACAGGTGGTGATATTTACAAATACTAAAAAATAAAATCTAATTCATTTTTTTTTTATTTTTGAACCTCTGTTCCTCATAGAGTTGGTTGGATCTGGATTGGAATCTCAGGACTACAAGACTTGCTACCTAGGTCCTTGGGGGAGTCGCCGGACCACACTGAGCTTCAGTTTCTTACTCCCTAAGTGCCTATTTGGAGTGCTGTTAAGAGGGAGAAATCAGAATATTTATAAGGCTCTTGGCATGGTACCTAGTTTATAAAAGGCATTCAAGCATTAGTATGGAAGATGTTGCCATCATGGTAGTTATCGCTGAGAGAAAATTGTGCCAATTTTGAAATTCTAGGTGGTACTATATGAGAAAAATGTGAAGCCAGTAAAGAGAGGTTTACTACCTCTTTACCAAAAAGCCTGTGTATTTTCATCTGAGAACATCTACCCTGATTTTTTTTTTTAAGTAGGCTTCATACTCACTGTGGAACCCAATATGGGGCTTGAACTCACCACTCTGAGATCAAGATCTGAACTGAGATCAAGAGTCAGATGCTCAACCAACTGAGCCACCTAGGTGCCTCCCTACCCTGAATTTCAAAGGTATTTCAAAATGTTTATCAATTTCGGTTGAGCGATTTTAATCTCTATCAGTGAATTCTTCTAGCTTATTTCAGTTGCTTTATTTGCTTGGCTGCCTGCAAGATTAGTGTACTGTCGCACGTGTTTTTCTCTTTTTTTCTTTTAGAGAGAGAGAGAGAGAGACACAGTGTGAGTGTGGGAGAGAGGGAGAGGAAGAGAGAGAGAATCTCAAGCAGGCTTCACGCTTAGTGCAGAGCTTGATGCGGGGCTCGATCTCACGCCCCTGGAATCACGGCCTGAGCTGAAACCAAGAGACGGACACTCAACCGACTCAGCCACCCAGATGGTCCTATGGCACCTGTTTTTATCAGTGAGTTAAAATTTCTCTAGAAGTTAAGACTGAATTTGTGGAGAGGCTAATTATTTTAGTAGAATCTTTTATATATTCTAATTAATAAAATATCAAAATAGTTGATACAATACGCATATATGTTTACATACACAGTTTTCTGATTCTAAACTCTGAAGAATAAGTGAACTGAGAATCAACCAGTACTTTAGATTTTCCAGCCACTGTTCTTAAACTATCATTCAAAAATTAATTTAATTATACAGGCTTTTTTTTTTTTATCAAGAATTTTTGAAAAACTCATGAATATTTTTTTACTTTTTAGGAACCCCAAATTTTAAAACAATGAACAAGCTGAAGATAGTCATTTCCCATTTTAGGCCTTCTTAATATGTAATGTTTGAATCACATTGATCACTTTATATAATAGGTTCACGGCATTATATTAATTTAGGATCTTGTCAAAGGAAGCTCACATATATTTCTGGGGCTGCCACAAGGATCGGAAAAATAGAAGACAATCATTTACCTACCTGATACAAGGCCACACAGAACAGAAACAGCACCATGTAGATGATTTTGTACATCACAATTTTACCCTCGAAGCTGACGAAGAAGAACATTCCTCCACACACGTAGATCCAATACTTGATGAACATGGCCACCACCAAATTGCCCAGCACTTTCATGATGTCCTGGTTGTCATCTTCTTCCATTTCTTCTTCTTCTTCCTTCCGTCTCTCTTGCTTTTCTTCCTTTGCTTCCTCTCCCTCCTTCTCCTCAGCCTCTCCTTCCATTTGTAGATCTTGCTCATCATCTTTAAAACAGAAGATTTTGCTGTTACATTTAGCTGGTTCCCTGCCCGGAGCCACACTCTGACTGGGGGTCATATGTGGGACTTAGAAGCACATGGTTTTATGTGTTACTCTATGATTTGAATGATTTCAGACTGTTCTAGTAAACAAGGCAGCATTTATGACTAATCATAATCAATTTTCACAGCCTTTGTGAAATATAATTTCAAAGAAATAAACCTGGTAATACTTTATGCTAATCTGTTTATAACACCTAATTTGATTTCCGACATCCAAGGACAGATTTAAGAACGGCAGAATCTAGGGGCACCTGAGTGGTTCAGTCGGTTGAGCATCTGACTTCGGCTTAGGTCATGATCTCACTCCAATTCATGAGTCGGAGCCCTGGGCTGGGCTTTGTGCTGACAATGTCAAGACTGCTTCGGATTCTCTGTCTCCCTCTCTCTCTGCCCCTCCCCCACTTGGGCTCTCCTTTTCTCAAAAATAATTAAAAACAATAAATTAAAAAAAAGAAGAACTGCCAAGATCTAGAAAAGTAACTACAGTGGTCCCCCCTCCCCAACTCTGTTCCATGGTTTCACTTTCCACCATTTCAGTTACCCGAGGTCAACCACAGCCCAGAAGCAGATGATGCACCTCCTGACGTATCATCAGCAGGACGATACTAGCCTAATGCCATGTCACATGCCTACGTTATTCACCTCTGTCTCATTACATTAGTATTGTATCGTCTCACGACATCACCAAAAGGGTGAGTACAGCATAAGATATTTTGAGAGAGAGACCACATTCACATAACTTTTATTACCCTTTCTTACTATAATTGTCCTATCTTATTAGTCGTCCATGTCTTACTGTGCTTAATTTATAAATTAAACTTTATCATAGGTATGTGTGCGTAGGAAACAGCATATTTAGGGTTCAGTACTATCCACAGTGTCAGGCATCCACTGGGGTCTTGGAACATGGTCTCTGTGAGTAAGGGGTCCCCTGTACATAACAACACAAACCCAAACTAGTATATCAATTTCTGGTTCTGATTGTTTCACGGCTCGAAAAGTGTGACCATGGATAACCATTTAACTTCTCTGAACCTGTTTCTTCTTCCCTTAAGGTGGGAATCCATTTTGTGAGGATCGAACGACAGCACATTTTCTAAAGCTCCTTGTGGGCTCATAGTGTTGTCTACTTCTCCAGGTTAATGTTTGGCTTTTATCTGGTCTGAAGCACAGAGGCTTTCTGATGCGTTTTGGGTGCTCTTTGTAATTCAGTGGAGCACGAAAATCTCTAGTCACGCTAATTTACCTTTTCCTTCATTTTCCTGACTTCTGATTTTGACCTCAGATAAAAGAGCTTCCTTTTCTTGGAGAGCTTTTTGCTCCGTGAGGTGCTGCCTCAGCAGTAGCCAAAAAGTAATGGTGAACAGTATCTGAAAGCAGAGAATGAGCAAAACGAGAATTAAGCCACCATCCCAAGCATACATGCATTTCAGCATATACAACAGTTTGCCCACTTCTCGGTGGGAATACGATAAATAAGCCTTTCTATCTGACACAGAGTCGGGCACCCACTTGCTTTCACCTGAAAGTCACTGGCTTTTAAATCCCCTTTGCTGAAGACACGAGCAAGCGTGTCGAGGGCCAGGAGTCCATTCGGCAGTGTGCACAGGCCCAGGGGGAGATGTCTGGACAGTCCAAACCACTTCCATCTGGGCTGGAAATCAGCTTTGGCAATTGGTCTCC